>NW_024466004.1:13197916-13837500 GCF_017591425.1 Ochotona curzoniae | reverse complement strand
TATGTTTCCAACTATGGTCACTTCTAATGTGATGGAACTTTTCTTGTTCATTTTTAGTGCAAGGAAACTTATATAATTAAGCAACTTATTCATTCTGTTTTTGTTTGTTTTGTTATTAGCTTTGCTGCCTGTAAAGCAAGAGCTGACAGCTTACGCCCTAGGATGTAAATCATTAAGTTTGTACTGGCAGATTATACATTCTTTGGAAGAGTTGGTGGGGTGCAGAATTATCCAGTGTTGTTTTTTTCTCCTGTTTTCAGGTTCTAGGACCTTTCGCTTTGTAATGGACGTGAAGAGTCGTGATGGCACGTGGTGCCTGGGTCAGTGCCACAAGTGTGGAAAACTGTCATTGGATCTCTATTCTTTTGGTCTCTTCCCTCCAGCCTGAAGAAGGGAGGGAAGGAAGAGGGACCAGGACACTGCCTCGATCTCTGATTTTTTAAGGTTAACTGCTTTTCTCTATCTTTACTTCAGAACATACCTGCTGACTCCCTTGGACCAAGTTTGGTGAATTACAGGATTGTAGTGTTTTAGAAGTATGTATAGAGAATTCATGTTCAATGCTCCTTTTTTTTTGTTTAATAGATTCATGGTGATTTAAATGACTAGCCCAGAGCCATTAAGTAGTTATCTCTGTGTTTATTAAATATGGTAGCTAAAAATGATATGATTTTGAGAATTGCACAACTAGTTAGTGGAAGAGTTGGGGAAAAGCTTTGTTTTCGTTAAAGTTCCAGCCAGCTTATTTTGAGAATTTCCACTGTTACGTGATTCCTTAGCTGAGCTGAGTGTGAGGAGATTCACAAAGGATATCCCAACTGTTGAGTTACACGTGTGAGAATTTGCTTCTGCAATTGAGTAATTAGGACTTATTGTCATAACACCTCGAGGAACTGTCTTTCAGAGCACATTTTGATATAAGGAAAAAGGTAAGAGATGGAAAATCATCCCCCAGGGCAGGTGTACTATTGCACTGGGGTCAGCCATGGGGCATTGCGAAGGTAGGGTATGAGGGAAACGTGTATTAAAGGGAGTTAGGAAGGCAGTAAAACAGAAAAACCGAGGTGCACAGATTCAACACAAAAACCTTGGCTCCCATTCACTTCTTTATTTATTTAGCCACTTTTAGCATCTACTGTTTGTAAGACATTATGTTATCCCTCAAAATAGTGGCAGGCTTGCGTTTTCATTCAATTTGCAAGTATAAAAAGCAAATTGGCTGCACGATAAAATATCTGAGAAACGGGCATAGTCTAACCCCAACAGCCAAACCTACACAGTCTATTTGCACCTTTGTCGCAGTTTGTCCCTCTTCCCTCTCCCGATGGCTTTACAGGGGACACTATTAAGATGAAATAGCGGAAGTGTGGTAGTGGGAGCAGTGAGCTGTTTCCACTCCCAGTCCTGTCAACAGGTATGTGCATGGCATCTGGGACTCCGGGAGAGCTGACAGTCCAGGAGCCAGCTGTGGCTTACGCTTGAAAATAATAATAATATCCACTTAGGGCTATGGAATTATTTATCACCACTGGTGGAATTTTTGCCAAAGGCAAAAAACAAAAACATCCAATGAAAAATGTTCTCGGTCCACAGTCCATCACACTCACACATCGCAGGAATAGATTAACTCTGTGACCAAGAAGAAGTCGTTACGTAGTTATTGCTCTTATGAGCTTGTGTTTTGAAGATGCTGGGAATTATCAGAGTAAACACAGGAATTGACAGTTTGTGTGAGAGAATTTTGACGAATATTTCATGTCTGTCTGTCTGTTTCTTCCTGCATTTTTTTTAAATATTCTCTTCATTTTTGCAATTGGACCCAAGATCTGGAGTGATAAGACAGAGAACCAAGAATGGTATTTTTATAAAGCCTGTAGTTGGATATTCTATGTGTCTGTGTGTATCTGCCAAATATGTATTCAAACATGCGTAAGGTATGCTTTTATGACCCCTCAGCTTCTATCCTGATGTCCTGTTTGTGTGCTATGAGGCGCTGCCAATCATGTATAGGTATCTGGGTATCCATGTAAACCTGGTCACTTAGTTATTTCCACGACAAAAGGAGGAATCTGATGGTCTTATTTCCACACTAGTGTTCATTTTGCATTTTTATTTAGGACTGTAATTTTAAGATTCCCAGCCTGAATTTATAGACACCTCATGTAACCTCACTGTGTCTCCATCTGTATTTTTCCTTGCTTCTTTTTCCTTCTTATTTTTTTTTTTCTCGTTTTCCTGTCATTTAGCCTGCTTTTATTCATTTGGTTTTATTTTGCAGTTGTCTTGCTCTCTGACTACTCATTTATTTTCCTCTCTGGGAATCGTTTTAACCCTAATTCATGGAGGTTCATTCTTGAATTGTTTCTGTTTTCACAGAACAGTTATGTTTATAGCAGTGTTCTCATCTTCATTTTTCAAAGTTTCCTTTTTTGTTGTTCAGCAATTTAATAAGGTGGATCACTTGTGAGAGAGAGAGAGAGAGCAAGTGAGCGAGAGAGAGTCCTATTTGCTACTATACTTGCTAAATACAACAATTAGGGCTCAGCAGGCCTAAAGCAGGAGCCAGGAACTCCATCAGGTACTCCCACACGAGTGGCAGGAAGCATCCTCTGTTGCCAGGTAGAGTCCAGGGGGCACTGGCAGGAAGCTGAATTGGAAGTGAGCATGAGACTTTATCAAGGTGTGTCCCAAGCTGCAGCTTTTCTGCTTTACCATTGTAAACTGCTCCCTGCCTCCGTCTGCATTTTGCTTCTGAACAATTATGTGGAAGGTACAAAAATACCACTAGTTTAGAAGAAACTTTGGCTTTTGTTTCTTCTTTCATTTATTTCTTCCTTCCCCTCATTATCTTGCTCTGTTTGCCCCTCTTTTCTTGTTTCTTTTTTCCTCTGTATATCTCTCCCCAGTACCTATGGATAAGTTTAAAAAAATCTAGAATAAAGTTATTTGGAATTCACCTAGTTATCCGGGAAATTTTAGTATCATGAACTATGAATATTAATTATGGATTAAATTTCATAAAAAAGATTCAAAATTTCTGTTGTGATCCCAAAGTTATATGTAGTTCTACAGCAATAGATCTAAAATTTAAAAGAAGTCAGGACTCAAGGACCACTTTTTGGGAAATTCTAGATTAAGAATTGAAAACTGCTATCTTAAGAAAACTAAAGCCTTGAATAACACAAATAAAAATCATGTCTCAAATTTATTCTTATCTTTTCAGTGTCTATACATGTCTCTTTTATTGCATTCACATTTTATTGTTGGAAAACACTTATGATTTACCTGAAGTTTCATGTTGTATGGTAATTGTAAAACAACTTTATAAATATATGGGAAATAGTTATTTAAACATAGAATCTAAGCAATGATTATAATATAGTGAATGAACAAACTGTTAAACCCATAGATGAAACTGTAATGAACTTTAAATCAGATGTTACTGATAAGGGATTTTAGAATTTTAGGATCTTGGGCCTGGTACAGTAGCCTAATTGTAAAGTCCTCCTTTACATGCACCAGGATCCCATAAAGGCACCAGTTTCTAATATGGGCACTGGTTCATATCCTGGCTACTCCATTTCCCATCCAGCTCCCTGCCTGTGGCCTGGAAAAGCAATAGATAATGCTTGGGAAAACCCAAAGCCTTGGGATCCTGCACTCACGTGGGAGACCCAGAAGAAGCTTCTGGCTCCTGGCTTCGGATCAGCTCAGCTCCGGCCATTGCGGCCAGTTGGGGAGCAAACCAGCGCATGGAAGATCCTTCTCTCTGTCTTTCCTTCTCTCTGTAAATCTGACTTCCCAACAACAACAACAAAAAAATCAAATGAAGCTTTAAAAACAAAGGATTTTAGGATCCTTCTCATTTTTATAAGAAACAACCTTTAAAGAAAATTACAGAGTAATTGTATGTATACACTCATATTTTCGCACATTCAATCCTTAAATATAGGAAACCTTGAGAGTCCTATGTTTAAAAAGAAATATATTAAGTTGGCATCAAAATTGACCTGAATTAACAGGTGTTTGTTTATAGTCCTAACCCCTGTTATGAATATTCATATTTTACCATAGAAATGTTAATGTGCTCAATGATCATCCAGCTCCAGGTTCCACAGAACATTCTATGCAGTATACAACACATTACATTCAAATTTTTGCAATTTTCTGAATTATAAGGGGAAAGTTGCACCATGTTTGAGATAGAGATTTCATAGATGTCTGTGGATGGTCACATTCTAAAATGACTCTGGTTTTCATTTGGAATCTAAAGGGAGCAAATCACATTGAGAAAAGATTTATGGAGTGGCCACTAAGAAATAAAGCAGTGGTGCTCATTTCCCAGCTGTACTCAGTCACCGAACCCATTTTGAGGTGTGGCACTATCCTGACAAACACGAAAGTTAGACAATCGCCTCAGTAAATATTCTTATGACTGGCTTTAAAAGAAAAGACAGAAGAAAGCATCAGAAGTAACTGTGATTGCTAGTTAAGAAGTCTGTTGACCAAAGTTATAAACTGCTATTGAAGACTGTTTTTTTTTTTTTGTTTTTTTTAGCTATTTCTTTTTAAATTCAAGGAGTTTCTATTAAGCAAGTCTTTTGAAATTCCCTGGGAAGTGCACTTTGCTCTGATCAGCTGGGCTTATTTCTTCAGCCACTCACTAAAGCTGTAGGAACTTTCACATGATTAAGCGAGGGTCTCCTCACAAAATCCAATGATGCAAACACTTGACTGCTGCTCATCTGGGCAGACACAGGGTTTGATCTCTGTGTGCTCTGCTGAGCTTAATACTTCACTACTGATACATATCAATACTCAATCTATATCTTCCTTCTCATACGTTGAAGAAAACCTAGGGAACAGGAATTTTCATGTTGCTAAAAACCCATGTCCTTAACTTTTGGCCACTCAGTTACGTGTCTCTCTTGTATTAACAGCATTAGAACAATAAACTGTGAAGCCATATTTAGGCTTGATCAATCAGAACAGGATATGTTAGCTCGTAAAAGTCCATTTTGGAAACAAAGCAGAGGAATTCATGTCTTATGAGGCTCATTTATGTTTGAGATTCTGTAAAAAGCGGGTCAGCCCGAGTGTGTGTTCTTAATGCCTCAGGTATCACGCGTTGTTCTTTTCGTAGAAGGGCTGCTCTGTGTGTTTTGTTTTGCTTTGTTTTCATTTGGATAATCAGGGTATTTCTGCACAGAACTACATCACCATGGCTACAAACTAAAACAAGAAGATCTGGAGGGGAGAGATACAGAGAACACCCACTGGAGAAGATCTTAACAAGCATCGGCGTGTGATGCTTACAAAGGGGACTTTCTTCCCTTAACTCTGAGTTAACAGCTGATTCCTGAAAGTGACCAGGCAACTTTCAGATATTAAATACAGTTTCTCAGCTACTTGAAAAGATAGGGGCTGCAAGGAAATTCTTCCCTGTCAGCTGGATGTTATATGACTGGTTCCTTCCAAGTGTGGAGAATTAGAAACAAGAAAACAACTCATTAAATCAGAGTTTCAATGACTGGAGAGGTGACGGTTTTGCTTAGACCTCACAGTGCCAAGTGTGCCAGGAAGATAATGTTATTTCAGTCAGATACTTTAAACAAACAAATAGATTATTTATTTATTTGAGTCAGTGGGAAATGAGTTGTCTGCAGCCTTGAAAAGTTAAGCCAGCTTTTCTTTGAAGGGTGATTTCAACAATGCAATAGAATCCTATCAAAAGGATACTAACTTATGAGTGTGAGCATTAAGAGATAGGTATTCTTGTGATGAAGGTATGCTGGTGATTTAGAAAGTGATAACTAAATAATGACTTGCTATAATGAGGATGCCACAGAATGCCCAGTTACCAATAAATAAGGAACATTCGAAAGAAGAAAAAAAAAAGAACTTTCGCGGATGAGCAAAAGATAGTGTTTTAGTTTTAATTAGCAAACTACTCTGCAAAAAGCAGAATCATTATTTTTGAATGACTTTATTCAGAATTGCCCAACAGGTCTGTTTTTATAATACAAAAATTCAGAGAGAAATTAATTGACTTGCCCACTATTATCCATGGAGTCATAAGAAAGTTTCCCATATGTTTGTATACTCATCTTCAGTATTTTACATGCTATGGAGGCTGTTCACTACAACTTAATATCAGATTGCCTGAAGTTTTTCAAGTTCCCTCAGAGAGCAACTTCTGTACCATGGCTCATTCCACTGGGTAACTATAATAGTTAGAACTGATTGAACATTTTAATATGCTACAATAAATTGCTATAACCCCATTTGTTTCCATCTGAAAATCTATGCGTTCTAAATTGAACTGAAAATGTTAACTTTGAAAACCTCTTCTTTTAATCATCCTTTGGATATTTGCTTCAAGATGTTGCTGAAAGGTTATCAAGGCAGGGTTGATTATGAAAAATACAGTAGATTTCCAAGTAACTTCCCCAAATAACCTCCTAGATTCCAAATACCAAGTAGTCCATTAGGAAAGAAATCTCCAAATCCATCCTGTCTAAAACTTCTGGGAAGCCTAGGAAGGAAGTCAAATACACCATACCAACAGATCAGACCGGTAGAGCCTTGTTGGGGATATCATATGCTAGAAAATACATTCAATGCAATGATCTCTCCTGAGAAGGGGGAGCCAGGGTGATTCTTAACTCCTGAAAATAGGACACTGTCCTGGAGTGCCTCCTGTAACAGAGCTACTCATTGGAAGAAGAAATAATAATAATAATAATAAAATCCCTGCAATTATCCAACACCAGACAACTTTTTGAATCTATCTCCGTTAAGCTGCTTCTTTTTTTTTCTACTCTGAGAGCAAAATGAATGCTACAAGCAGTCAGGGTACTAATGGTCTCTCTCTTCCCCACCTCCCACCCCCCATCGCTTCCCTTCCTCCCTTCTGAAACCTAAAGCAAGGGACTGGAGAGACTTCAGGAGCCCCTTCACGCTATCACTTCACAGGCTAGAAGGTGACAGCTTCGCCAGGGACTAATGCAGTCGGACATAATTGAATGTGGCCTGGAGCAAAGCAGCTGCCTGCAGCCACTCTTGATTGTAGCTGTCATCAGGTAGAGTCCGCTGCAGGAAAATACATTCCGGTGGAATGCCATCCCAGCACTCAGCTCCATGGTGATAGCTTATTTACCCTTATGCTGTGACCATAGTTTTGTAGTTAATAATTGTCAGTATCACACTAGAAAGTGAGTGCGGATGCTGTGTTTTTAAATTACCCATACTCTTTTTAGTGATACACCCCCCTTCAATCTCTTGATCTTTTTCTTCTAGAATTAAACTCATACCCCTGAATTGTGTTTATGCACCAAAATTTGTTCGATTCATAAATACTGTTCCATTTGTTTTCTGTTTTGTTTTGAACATTTGTTGACAAATAAATAACAGAAATAACCCCACTACCCACTTTCTGTGTATTGCAATGTCTCAGTAAATTATCAGCTGAATTAAGTTTTATGAGCAGAATTAAGTCTCTAAGATTTTTGTATTTCCTTTTACGTGATTACAAATCTCATTAAATACAAATGAATGATTCAAAGCACTGTCACAGATTTTGTGAGGAGGTCAGATTAAATTTTATGCAATAAATTTAACTTAAAGGTAGAATTTTACAGGCAAATAAAATAATGTGTAAAAAATAAGAATAGTATTTTAAACACTAACTATATTTAGCATTTAAATATTTTTACATGAAAAAAATAAACTGACACTTTATAAATTGAAGTTCAGGTGAATGCAAGTAAAAAATCTGAATGATTTGGATTTCTTGAATTATTTCATTAATTTTGTGAATTCTCAATTTAATAAATCAGTGTTTTAAAGTCATATAAATATTTTTTACTTATTTGAACCATTTCTTATTAATATTAAAAAGCAAAATCTTCATATGACAGTTTTTCTTCAGTTCTTGGTAAATTATGATGTTAAATTGCAGTGTGATTTTCCTGTTATGGATAGAGAATTACTCTAGAAAGCTTCTAAGCATGATGCAAACACAGTTGTCAGAAGTCAGCGTTCACAAAAAGAGGACTGGATGCCTCAAACTAGTTTGAAATGATAAAAATCTACTCATTTATTGGAAAATGCAATTGTTACCTTCGATGCCTCTCGTGTCCAATTTCTTAGCATCTCTAATAAGATTTTGCCTGCATCTGCCCCATGGTGCCAACCTTCCTGCCTTTCCAAAGCCAGGAAACAATGTGAATCCATCTGCCAACCAGAATGTACTTAATAAGCATATTTCCAATGAGCGACTAAGGCAATATCTGAGTGACTAAGTTCAAATCCAGCCAGTCTTTTGCCATAAAACTAAATCATAGCTAAATCAGCTACTATTTCATATTGAACTTATACTTATCCGTGTCTTTGAACTTAGCCACAAAGATGAAGAGAATTGAACTATTTGCTGAATTTTTTTTTTTTGGTCTTTTGTTTGGTCTATTTTTGTTGTTTGCTGAATTCTAATAGGATTAGGAAATGTGGATTTTCAAAATCTATAACAGCTGCTTAAATACATAATTGGATTTAATCCAAAATGAAAGACATAATTGAGGTAGCTATTTACCTTTCTCTAAGAAATCAAACTCAAGAGAAATTAAATTATTTAATATATATATAGTTAGAAGTGATAGAATGAGGGGCTGTGGGGAGGGACAATCCCTAAATCTACAGCGCTGCATCAGAAAAATGAGTTAGAAAAAAAGTGATAGAAAAAGTGCTATTAAGTTGATTATGTGTGTCTTAGGAATTGTCACATTTTATTTTCTTTGATGCTTTCAATAGCCCTCTAATGTTTATGTTGTCTGGCACTATTAAATTAGAAAGTACACAGTGACCAGTGCCTCTGTGGAAATTCGGGGTTTCTCTCAGACACTGGCAAAGCAATTTTACCTGTGCACTGGCTTGACTGGAAAAGCAAAAACTAAAACCAGATTCTATGTCATTATAGGATTTTGCTACAAATTCAAATTGCTATAATCCATTCTATTTTATTTTTCAATTTTCTTTCCTCTTGTGGCCTTTTTGGTGGATGCTAATCCACAGACATTCAGATGAGCTAAGATTTAAGGATTTCTTTTGGAACTTTAATTCTCTGGAATTCTAGTTTTGAAAGATGTGCAGGTGGGTTGAATATTAGGTTGGGGAAAAGATCTTACTGTGATTTTCACATTTCTGTAACACAGGATGTCATGAGTAATCTCCACAACTTTGAGACGCATACAGGGAAAGAGTCTGAGGTTTAGCGCTGAGGCATGCGTTCAGATATAAGTCACTTCTGAAGTAGATAGTTTTTGTCAGTATCTTAAGATAGAAATATTGAAATCTGATGAGTGTGCACAGTGCTGTAGACTGACATCTTAAGAGTTAAAATCCAACTCAGATTCACAGAAGATAAATCACGGAAGTGACCTTGCCTACTCATCCTGTAAAGAAAGAGGTAATGGTATGACCTTCAGTCCCAATCCTTTTATTAACCTGCTCATGCAGAACCAATAGGTCTGTCTCCTAGAGGTGAATTCCATGAACTGTTTCTCACTAGCTTACATGACATTGTTTAAAAAAGTATACCATAAATCTGTGATGACTTCCTAGGTATTAATGTGTACATAAACTCAACTGCATATAGAATGACATAAAATCTTCTCAATAAGATAAGAAATTAAATTGCCAAGTAAGCACAAAATGTATTGAAAAGAGATAACAGGGGAAATACAGGTTTGGAAATGTTCTGAGCCACGCAGTCTTTCCATGTGTAACCAGTAGAAGTTGATTCCAAACATTTTGGATGTATTTTTGGGTCAACAGTTTTAGCTATGCTACATCAAACCTGCAATAAAAGGTCACACATTATCTTGCAGTTACTCTTTTTGCTTGACTCTGTTCATGTTTTTAAGTTTTCAACTTTAATTATGTATGTTTAAATACCAATATACTCATGTATGTGTGTATGTAGACACACATATGTATAAATTAGGACTTTTCATATTCTTTACATACTTTGCTTTAAAATTGCTTGTATTTTATTCTTATGCTCATCGTTTCACATTGAAAAAAAAAACCAGGACAGAAACAATCAAAACATCTATCAGCAGATAAATGAATAAAGAAAATACACTCAGACAAAAATATTATTCTGTTGCAGAAAAGAAGGAAAATTTGTTACTTGGCACAACATAGGTGAACCTGCAGCTCATTAAACTAAAGGAGCAAATGTATGGAAAGAAAAATACCCAATGACCTTATTAAAGATGGATCTGAAAAAAAGTACAACTGTACAAATGAAGAGAGATTGGTGATTGACAGAACTGCTAAAGAAGGGAGTCCAAGGGTGGAAAATTCCAGTTGCAAAATGAGCAAATTCTGGAGACAGCATAATGACTATGGTTAATGATAATGTGCTTTATAGGTGAAATTTGCCAGGAAAGTAGACCTTCTAGTGTTCTCACCACATACATGTATGATAGTTGTGTGAAATGGTGTGTGTGTGTTCCAGAGTTTGTGAGCATCCTTTCACAACGTATTTATATGTCAAAACATCGCATGATGCACCTTGATACACTTAATTTTTATGAATCATGCTTCAGTAAAAATAATATTTTTCTGTCAGTAATCCATCAACAGATACCATCAACATCTGTACTTCTGCTTTATCCTGCATAACTTAGTAATTTTGTACATGTTGGCATTGGGGACACATAGTAATCGTTATAGGAAACAACTTGAAGAATCACTCTGAATGAACAAAATTCCTATGATCTGCATTGCTCAGCACTGTGCACTATGGAAAGATAGATTTTTAAAACTGTTAGGGCTGCTGAAGATTGGGAGGGGGTAAAGACAGCAGAGGAAAACAAATCTGCATCTTTTAAACTCTGACCTCAGAGGGGGCAGCTGTGACAGTGAGCCGGCAAAAGCTCTGCCTTGCCAGGCTGTAGTATGTGGCTGCTGACAATGAGACTGTTCTCAGAGAAGAACTCCACCGCCCATCAAAGTGAGAGACAACCTTGTGGTATTTCCACGATGGTGAAAAAAGTGTATTTTTAGGAGTCGGGCAACTATGACTAGTCAGCTGTCGGATTGTATTTAGATTTGGGGGATGCGGAGAGAGAGCCGTTGAAACCACTTGTTTCTCTCTCTGTCTTTCTCTGCTTGTCACTGCGATATAGTTGGCAGTGGCTCCAGGGAGCCCTTGGTAAAGTACAATGCCCAGGGCTATGGGAGATGGAGGCCTCAATAACAGATATGAAAGGTCCTTAATTAAGCACTTAGCATTTCAAGGCAGTCATCACTGCTCGCCCACAGCCCGAGCTGGCAGTCCGTCACCGCCGATAGGCCACCTAGAAGACTAACTTGTGTTGAGTCGAGTCTTTTGTACTTGAGGCGAGTCGCCCCGAGGCACAGGCTGATCCGGTGACCCTCCCAGATCCACTTTCTCCTCCGGAAGGAACAGGATATCGGATGTGACAACATTGCAGCCAGGGAAGGGTTTCCCCTCCGTGCTGGCCACCGCACACCCTCCGAAAAATCAGGGATTTGAGGAGAAAGTTAGAATGATAGTGGCACTTTTTTGGCTCAGCAGATCAGTATAAATATAACTGAGCCCAATGAATGAATAATGATGAATGTATTATGAAGCAAAAGGGAAAACCCGTTCGTTGTAAAATGTCAATTATTTCGCAATTACCCAGAGCTTTGAGAAAGTTAACTAGGAAAGAAACATTTCCTTTCCTCCTCCTGTCGCAGTGCATAATTCTCTGGGTATGAGAAACCAGAGTAAACATAAACGTTTGAGGAAGTTTATCTTTATATTAAGGAGCTGGAAGACTTGGCAGCATTAAAATGGAAAGGGTTAATGGAATGAACTATACATTAAATTGTAAAGCAATCAAAGAAAACCAAACAGTTTATAGCAGACAACCATCTTCTGGTGTTTGGGTCTGTGTCAAGCCATGGATGTGGAAAATTAAAGCCATACTGAGAAGGGAAATGAACCATGTCTAATACACCCCCAGCAATAAAATGTTTTCACTAGGACTGTAAAATTGTGGCTTACATTAGGAAAAAGAAAATCAAACTATATGTCAATTCCACATCATGGGACATGAAGTGTCCACAAAAATTTATATTACTATTTAGAAGTGTTTCATTCTGGTGTTTTATTGTGATTGGATGCGCCCTCCTCAGTATCTTTTGACTGGTATGAAAATGATTTGAACTACTTTTTTAGCATTTATTTTACATCTATTACCTGTTCTATTACTTTTTATTATTTTATTGTGCTTGTGTAGAGGATTTTGCACAGTTTTCATTATAATGTAACATTAAGTCAATTTATTTGTGTATTACATGCTGTATAATTGCACCTTTTTCTAGAACAATTTGGATTTCATTATCTAACAAATCAGCGCTGCTACATTTCTAAAAGCTCTTGTTAGAAATCAAGTGCATTTTCAAAGTAGGACAACAGAGGTCAAGTTTGCACCAAAAGATTCCTCACTGATGCTGGAAATGTTTGAACACCAGGAGAAGGTCATACGGAAAAGAAGGAAATACTTGTTTCTTTGAGAAAATATTTAATTATTCACTATTGTACCAGGTTAAGATCAATAGGGATCAATACTGCAAGAAAAGAAATCTTGTAGAACAAAGGGTTTTGACATGGAACAGATAAGAGAGAGATATAGATCATGGAAGGAACAAATTAATCTAGGGAAAATGTCAATTGTAACTGTCTTTTGGTTTGTTATTGTAAAGCACGTCATTTGGATGCTCACATTACAAGGGTCATAAATTGTTAAACTACCAGGCACGATGAAGGGCATGTCTGTTTTTTACGTAGCTATTTCATAAACTGATCCATGCCTAACGCACAGGTGGCATTAACACAGAGGTGGCATAAATTCTTTCAGCAGATGGATAGGTAAAATGCACAACAGTGAAATAAACCTACAATCTCTAAAGCATTGATTAGGTTATGAAATCATGAACAGAAAGTGGATTGATGTACACAGGTATAATTATATTTCACATTCTCAATAAATGAGGATATAAAAGACGATAAGATATTTGACATTGCATCTTCTAGACTGCATGCTTAATCCCGTAAGATTTAGAGTTGTTTGTTAACTCTTCATGAAGTGTCTGCTTTTTGTTCTTTTGAAACTCTCAGTGGAACTGCATAGCAGTCACTTCTCCACCGCCCTACAACCCAACATAGATGGCGTATTTTTGAGTTTCTACTACTGATCAGAAACAAGAGAAAAGCATTCCCTTGGTCAAGTCATTTAGTTTATTTTGTTTGGCTTGCCTTTCTTCTTTTTCTTTAAGGTTTGTGTAATATTATGGAAACTTGACAGGAAATTTGGTTGTCATTTGTCATGGTTAAAACAAATTTCCTTAGAATAACTTTGGTGATCTATGTACTACATGTTAAGCAAATAAAGATGCTCTGATTTTTAAGAATTCACTAGAAAAAAAAAAAACAACAGGAATGCTTTTCTTGATTTTGCGAGTTAAAGAAATTTTACTTGAAATATTCTAAAACTTGTGTCTCTGCCTCTTAAATAAACAAATAAAAAATGTTATCCTGTACAGAATATAACATTTTTACTTGACCATTAAACTATTTTTTTTTAATGATCAAATAGAAGGCCATAAGCAAGAACTTAATGAAAGCAGAAATGCTGAAAACCACAATTATTGGGATCAATGTTGTTCTCTGGCACCTTCAGTGTCGGCCACTCACAGGGAGCTTGGAAGTCCATTAAGACCTCCAACATACATAGCAGGAACCCAGTTACCTGAACTATCAATGCTACATCTCAGGGACCAAACTATCATGAATACACAATCAGGTAGCAGAGCTGAGAATGGAAACCTTCTACTCTGATGTAGAGCACAGGCATCTTAGCCACTAGGATAATCACTTGCTCCTCCTTTATTTTTAGTGTTGAATAATATTCCATTGTGATTATTACTATTGGCTGTTCCGACTCTGGAAACTATGAAAAATGCTCTACAAACATTGATATACAAGTTATTGTATACAGTCATTTTTAACTTCTTTTGATAAATATGAACAAGTATGATTGCTGGATTGCAGGGCTAAGGATTTTTTTTTAGGTTTATGAGAGATTACCAAACAATATCCCAAAGTGATTGTGCCACTTGGCCATGATCCCAACACTGAATGAGAGTTGTCATTGCTCCACATCTTCATCGATGTTCGTAAGAGTTCTGGATTTTGGCCTTTTCAATTGATGTGCACTTACCTTGTGCTATTGTTCTAATCGAAGTTTCCCTAATGACATGTGACGGGGGACATCTCTTCTTGGGCTTATTTGGCATCTGCACATATTCTGTAATTATTTCTGAAATATCTAGAAAAATCACTGGCTCATTGTTAATGAAAATTTTTTTAGTTTGTTTTCTTCCTGTTTAACTGTTTTTGTATATTGTTGGTAACTTTTTATCAAATGCATCTTTCACAAACATTTTCCCACTTGCAAAAGATGGTGTCTTTAGCAGAGCAAACCTTGAAGTCTGACCTATAGATTCTTCATTTTGTGATAATGCTTTTGGTGTTGTGTCTAAACAGTCATTGCAAAGATTCTGGAAAGTAGGATTAAAAGATAAATGCATTGCTCACCTTCTTAGAAATGACTTCCTTGTTTGCAATTTGTGTTTTAGTTTTAAATCCATTTGTTTTTGCTCTAATTTTTTGTCATTTCTTTCTTTCTGTTCAGTTTTTCCTTTTAACAAGTTATTGAGATGCATTATCAGATTATTGATTTGAGATATTGCGATTGCTTGTAAGCATTTGATGTTAATAAATGTCCCTTTTTGTTACATCTCATGGATTTTGATATTTTTATTTTCATTTTTTTCAAAATAATTTTTGATTAGTTTCTTCAGTGATACATAGGTCATATAACAGCATCAGTTTCTTGAAGAAGGATTTCTTTTTTATTTCTTCAGTGACACATTAGTCATTCAGTAGCATTTTATTTAACTTCATGTTATTATAAATTTTCTACTTTTCTTCATCTTGTTGATTTGTTTCATGGCTTTTCATTTAAGGGAATGTATAGTAACTGTATAATAAGGACTATCATACTCAGATGTGAGGATACAATGCAGTGTGCATCTTACTTCAAAATCGAAGATGGACTTCTAATGAAACTGTTAAATATGTCTTGACAGTAGGATGCTGGTCTCTGATATTGTCAGGATATACTTAAATAGTGGAATGATGGGTTTATGCCTGTGCAAACTAATGATAATACTTTAATAATGTAGGTAAATTGGGCCTGGTGCAGTGGCCTAGCGGGAAAAGTCCCCACCTTGAATGAGCCGGTATTCCATATGGTGGCTGGTTCTAATCCCCATTGCTCCACTTCCCATCCAGCTCCCTGCTTGTGGCCTTGTAAACCAGACGAGGACATCCCAAAACCTTGGGACCCTGCACCCGTGTGGCAGACCTGAAGGAAAAGCATCCTGGCTCCTGTTTCAGATAGGCGCAGCACCTGCCACTGTGGTCACTTGGGGAGTGAATCATCAGACAGAAGATCTTCCTCTCCTTGTACCTCAAAGCTGTTTCATAGAAAATGAGCATAATTTGGACCCGGCATGGTAGTTCAGCAGCTACAGTCCTCACCTTGCATGTGCCAGCATACTATGTGGGCGCGCCAATTCTAATCCTGGTGGTCCTGTTTCCCATCCAGCTCCCTGCTTGTGGCCTGTGAAAGCACTAAAGGACGGCCCAAAGTCTTGGGACCCTGCACCGGCATGGGAGACCTGGAAGAGGCTCCTGACTCCTGGCTTTAAATCAGGACAGTTCTGCCTGCGTGGCCACTTGGGGAGTGAATCAGTGGATGAAAGATCTTCCTCTCTGTCTCTCCTCCTCTCTGTATATCTGATTTTGCAGTAAAACATAAATAAGTCTTAAAAAGCAGAAAATGAGCATAATTTTAAAAATAAAGTTAAAATGCAAAATAAGCTAAATGTGTTTTTAAAGAACTGTTCTAAAAAATCTTTTGGTAGTACTACTTTTGACATCTTTTTCATTTCTGACTTTATTTGAATCTGCTTTTTTCTTCATTAGTATAGCTAAAGCTATCAGTTTTATTTATCTTTTGAAAAAGCCCACTCTGCAGGACATTGTAAAACTATATTTTTATAGTGAATTCCTAAAGCTTTTGATTGTCTTGGAGAAAAAAAAAAATCTTGTTTCTTCTTTATTTATAAAAAAAGATGTTTGCAAGTTAAGAGTTAGCAGTTTTTTTTTTTCTTTTTTGGGATCTTGGGATATATACATCATTTCGTTTTCTCTGGGTCTTTAAGATTGTTTTAAAAGTTCTGTGACTGATTTAGTGGAAATTACTTTAAAATTGACCTGGTGGGTTTTTTCTCTTTCTCTTTCTTTCTCTTTCTTTCTTTCTTTCTTTCTTTCTTTCTTTCTTTCTTTCTTTCTTTCTTTCTTTCTTTCTTTCTTTCTTTCTCTCTTTCTTTCTTTCTTTCTTTCTCTCTTTCTCTCTTTCTCTCTCTCTTTCTCTTTCTTTCTTTCTCTCTTTCTTTCTTTCTTTCCCTCTCTCTCTCTTCCTTTCTTTTTTTTTTCCAATTTTGGAATTCTGAGAGTTTGACTATAAGGAACTTTAGTGAAGTCCTTGTTTCTGATTGGGGCTTTGCAGGTCACTTGTACTTGGTTTTCCATTTGTTTCTCCAAGTTGAGAAGTTTTTAAACTCTTTTCTCATTGAATAGGTCTTCGAAGTCTGCTCCTCTCTCTCCTCAAAAGGTCCTACATTCCGGTACTTGCTTGTTTAATGGTGTCCCCAAAAGTCTTGAGGTTTACTTTCATTCTTTTTATTTTCTTATCTTTTTGGTGGAGAAGAGGGCAGAGAGAGGCTAGCTGGAATATTTCAAGTTCAAATGTTTGTGCTTAATCAGTCTGTTACTGAAGTTTTCAACTGTATTTTTTAGCTGACTCACATCCTTGGTTTCATGTTTTCCCTTTGGTTTCTTTCAAGCTCTCTTTCTAGTTGATTTTTCATCCATGTTCGGCATTATTTTCTCTTACTTCACTGAACTGTATTGTCTTGTGCTTCTTTTTGCATGTTTCTAATAATTCTTTTGGTTTCTTCTTATATATGTCATCCACCTGCTTTTTTTTCTTTTGGAATCCTTTGCTAAAGTATTACTTTGTCTGAGACCCTCACATTGCCTTACCTTTCCTAATTCATGCATTCTTATATTTATATATGCACATTTGCTGGATTCATTTTTTTCATCATATTTAATACGTGATTTTCTTAGTAAAATATTTTTTTCTTGAAGATATGTCTGAAGGTGTCATTTTAGCAGGCTATTTTGATTTTATTTCCAATTGGATGCTGCAGTAGTTTCCTTGTGTTTTCTTTCAATAATAGTAGCAGCAACTGGAACACAGGGTGCACCACTATTTGAATTATAACATGTAGACTAGTGTCAGTGGTCATTGAGAGGCCAGCTCTCCATCCACTGCGGCTAGGGTTGTTCAACACTGGCTCAAAGACCCTGCAGCATCATTCAGGCATTGTCTGGGACATGGTCAGGGTCACAGTAGCATTAGCTCAAAGTCTGGAGGACACGCCTAGCTCTCTGTAGTGCCAGCTTCACTTTCTATACAGTGTTTTGGTAGCTGCATATCTTTTATCTCCCCAAGAAAGAAATGTCTGCATTATTCTTATGTTGTTTGTAGTTGAAGGAAGAAAATCAGCAGTCCTGTAGCCACCTTTGCCACAATGCTGGATCACAATCAAGAGACTACAGCCTGCCAAGACTAGCGCAGCAGGGGTAGCACCAAGGCTTACTTTATGTGAACTTGGAGTCCAAGACTGCTGCAACCAGCCTGAGAAGATTGCTGATCAGAATATTTACCCAAACACTGGTGCTGTGGATCTGTACTTGGGACAGGGGGCAGGACCTAGGTGTTCCGTGCACAGGCACAGACATAGGGACAACATCTGCTAGAATCAGTCCAGTGATGGTTTTATTAAATACAATAAGAACTTTTCATCTTAAATATTAATTCATTCATCTATTATAAGATGAGACTGACAGAGAGAGGAAAAGAGAGAGAGAGAGAGATTTGTTCCATTCTGCTGATTCACTCCCCAAATGCTGCAACACCTGAGATTGGGCCCAGCTGAAGCCATAAACCCAGGAACTCCTTCATCTTTCCCATGGGTAACAGAGGCCTGATTATTGGGGCTTTTCCAGATACACTGGCAGGTAGCTGGATTGGAAGTTCGGCTCCTGGGACTTGATCCAACCCTCAGTCTGCTTATCTCACTGTGTTAACAACACCAACAACAGAGATGTAATTAAATGCTCTTCTAGTGCCATACTCTGCTGGCTAGATCCTTGCTCCTTGGTGTCCTCCCATTGTTTATGGAGGAGTCGTCAAAGCAGTCCCTTAGCCACCTAGGGCAACACTGAGCTGGTTGCACCAGCGTCTTGCTGTTTTCCGGTTCACTTCCTAAATGAGTCTCAATGTCTGCAATTGGACCAGATCAATGCCAAGTGCCTGGAACTGCATCTGGATCCCTCATAAGGGTGACAGGGGTCCAAGCACTTGAGACACTTTCAGCTACATCACCATGGAAATGGATTGGAAATGGAACAGCCAGTGCCTAGATGGGATGCTGGTACTATAGGTAGTAATGTAAACGTTGTGCTACAACAGGGGTCCTGATGTCTTTTATTTAAGAATTTTTGATATGTCTATTTTGATTTCCTTTTTTTAAAAAAATATTTATTTATTTATTTTAAAGATTTTTATTTTTATTATTCTTTTATTGGAAAGGCAGATATACAGAGAGGAGAGACAGAGAGGAAGATCTTCCGTCCGATGATTCACTCCCCAAGTGACCGCAACGGCCAATGCTATGCCGATCCGAATCCAGGAGCCTCTTCCGGGTCTCCCACGCAGGTGCAGGGTCCCAAGGCTTTGGGCCGTCCTTGACTGCTTTCCCGGGCCACAGGCAGGGAGCTGGAAGGGAAGTGGGGCTGCGGGGATAGAACCGGCGCCCATATGGGATCTGGGCGTGCAAGGCGAGGACCTTAACCACTTGCGCTACCGCGCCGGGCCCCGATTTATTTATTTTTATTGCAAAGTCAAAGATATATAGAGAGGAAGAGAGACGGAAGTGAAGATCTGAAGATCTTCAGTCTAATGATTCATTCCCCAAGTGACTACAATGGCTGGAGCTGCGCTGATCCAAAGCCAGGAGCCAGGACCCAGGAGCCTCTTCCAAGTCTGCCACGCAGGTACAGGGTCCCAAGGCTTTGGGTCATCCGCAACTGGATTACAAGGCCACAAACAGGGAGCTGAATGGGAAGTGGAGCAGTGGGGATTAGAACTGGTGCCCATATGCGTTCCTGGCATGTTCAAGGCGAGGACTTTCGCTGCTCCGCTATCTCACTGGGCCACTAGGCCACCATGCTGGGCCTCTGATTTCCCTTTTGATATAACTAAGGTTAACATTGCAATGGAAAGTTAAACGTTATTCTGCTGGAAATTATGCGTGTGAAAAATTTGGTAAAAAAAAATAAAATGAAAAATTTCCCATACATTTTCAATGTTATGCACAATAGTTGTTCATAA
The DNA here is from genome assembly GCF_017591425.1 of Ochotona curzoniae. NCBI lineage: Eukaryota > Metazoa > Chordata > Mammalia > Lagomorpha > Ochotonidae > Ochotona > Ochotona curzoniae. The sequence goes on along the minus strand of NW_024466004.1, from coordinate 13,817,830 downwards.
GAAAACATAAAGACACATTATAACCAGAAAGAGGATGACCTGACTATCTTCAAGCTTGTCTTGTCTCTGATGACAAAAAACCTGCAGCTTCTTGTCTTGATTAGTTCTACTGAGACTCAATGTGTTTTTTACTTGGCAGACCTCTTTATTAAAGTGTACAAGCATCCCTCGGTGTGGTGGTGTCCAAAGTTTGGGAAGGCAGTGTCACCTTGCTCCTACCAAACTATTCCTTCCAGCTTTGCATGCTCTAAATCAACCGGCTTTCTTCCTGTGGGATTGAATTCAGTGTCTCGTCATTTTCTCTCACTTCAATTCCTAATGTTTAAAGCAATAGCAATTACTTACTACGGTTAGTATGGGTCAAGAATCAGGAAAGGTTTAGCTAGGCAGTTATAGCTAAAGTGTCTCATAAGGTTGTAGAGGTTAAGGGCAGCAGTGGTTCATATCAAAACTTGTGTAAGTTACATTTTTGATACCTAGGTGGACAGCTCCTTCCTAGTGTATTCTTTCTAGCATGGTGGCTTTAATATGACCCTCACGTGGGGTCTTTGAGCTCCAAAGCAGAAGGAAAAGAGAAAGAGCTAAAGGTAACATTCAACATGTGTTACATTTACCTCCACAGACACTTGTTTTCACCCTAATTCTACAATTGAATAAGCACATCCCACAACCTCAGTTGTGGGCTTCATTTCTCCACTGAAATCCTGGCAGCCATATAAGCAGGCTTGGTGAAGCTGAAACTGAGCATTTGCTGTTAGCTAAACTTCCCCAAACATTTTATTTCCCATGTTTTTCTATCCGATTATCAAGGGAAATCTGTTGATCAATTATGATCCTGCTAAAATGGTGTTTTATTTCAAAATGTGGGCACTGTATGTACACATATTTTATATATTATACATAAAAATGTATTGCAATGTAACTCAATGTTATCTTTTAATGTCTTTTGCTAATTTGTAACTTGCTAAATTTGGTTTTCAACGTGACATAAGATTTTCCTATATTACTGTTAAGATAAGTATCTTGGAGTTATTCATACTTAATGTAGTCAAGTTTTTTCCTATTGTTTTTTTAAAGGATTTTACTTATTTTACTTTATTGGGAAGGGCAATTTACAAAGAGAAGGAGACACAGAAAGAAAGATCTTCCATCTGCTGGTTCACTCCCCAAGAGGCTACAATGGCTGGAGCCAAGCTGATCCAAGACCCGGAGCCAGGAGCCTCTTCCAGGTCTCCCACATGGCTCTTGTGCATTCATTCATCTCTAGATTTCTGGATATGAATATTTTATATGTACCTTTTGATGTACATACACATTCTGTTCTCTTAGATATATTCTAGTAAATGGAAATGATAAATCATGCAGTAGGTCAACATTCAGGTTTAGTACATACTCCTGAGATTTTTTTTTTTTCTGAAGAAATTTGGACTAATTTATACTTTTGCCAGAACTCTAGTTTATCTATATCCAGGACAATCATTTGCATTAGTTTTTTTACTGCTAGGTTTCTTTTTTAAGAGCTATTGATTTGGAAGGCAGATTTATGGAGAGAAAGAAATTAGTGAGGTCTTCCATCCACTGGTTCACTTCCCAAATAGCTGCACTGACCACAGAGGAAGTCAATTTGAAGCCAGGAACCAGCAGCTTCTTCCAGTGCTTCCATGTACATGCAGGGGTCTGAGGACTTGAGCTATCTCTTGTTGCTTTTACAGGTTTTAATCAGGGGTCATGGATTAGAAGTGCAGCAGCTCAGACTTGAATCGGTTGCCAAATGGAATGCTGGCACTGCAGATGGAGGATTAGCCTGCCATGTCCCTGCACCTGCTCCAGTTAGTTGGTCTTTATGGTGGATTTTTGAAATATTGTTTTTAAAAAAGGATTATTTATTTGAAAAGGAAAGAGACAAACAGTCAAAGATTCTATCTATTGATTTTCTATCTATATCCAAATGCTCATATCAATGGAGGGTGGGCCAGGCTGAAACCAGGAACCAAGAATTCTATCCAGGTCCCTCTACAGGAGTGGCAAAAACCCAAGTACTTGAGCCATCATCCATTGCCTGCGAGGGACATTACCAGGAAGCTAGATGAGCCAGGGTTTGCATCCCCACAGTTGGGTCATTGTTCCACAATCCCTGCTCCATCGCCTTTATAATGCTAGCCAGTCAGGTATACACATATTTCTTCTTGTAGTTTACATTTTTTCCTGATTTATGCTGATTTACTTTTTAATATGCCTATAGGGCATTTGATTGACTGTTGCAAAGTGGTTCTTCAAAAAGCATGTGGTTTTTGGAAATTTATGTTTATAAAAATGTATGTGTATGTGTATCAAATGTCTTTACAAAATTTACAAAGTAAAATTCTTTCTTATTTATTGAAAGATTATTAAGACAATTTAGAAAGCCTGGCATGGTAGCCCAGTGACAAAATCCCTCAGTTTGCAAGCTTCGGGATCTCATATGGGTGCCGGTTCTAATCCTGGCATCCCTGCTTCCCATCCAGCTCCATATTTGTGGCCTTGGAAAACAGTTGAGGACAGCCCAATGCTGTGGGACCCTGAACACACATGGGAGACCTGGAAGAGGCTACTGGCTCCTAGTTTCAGATTGGCTCAGCTCTGGCCATTGCGGTCGCTCAGGGAGTGAATCATTGGATGGAAGATCTTCCTCTCTGTGTTTTCTCCTCTCTGTATATATGACTTTGTAATAAAAATAAATAAATCTTTAATATATATATATATTTTAAAACTTTTATGTATTATAAAATTCAAATGAATTTCAATCTACCACTAGATTAATGTATGAACAGCAAATCATAACCTCTCTGTCTCTTTTCCTCTCTATATATCTGACTTTACACTCTTTCTTTTTACTCATGAAATTCATGTTTTCCCACTGAAAACAATAGGAAAGAAGGTCAAAGCATTTATGATGTAAATCAAAGTATGTCCCAGAGTGGAGAGTAATGAGCTTCTTAGGAGTCATTCTGATACAATACTCATCAATTAATGGCTGACATTTTTCATGCTTTCTATTTGGTAATACTTTTATTGTAGCTGCATTACTATAGTCCACATTCTCTATGCATCGCTAAATAAAAGAACTTCTTAAATACATAAGTGCTGTGTCATTAGCATGATGTTTTAAGAATTATTAATTATACAAATCAGTTGATTTTGGATTTCTGATTTATTACTACAGCATAATCTAATTATTTGGGGGCAGATGTCCTTACTCATTGGGTTAAATATTTATACTCTCTATTGTGCCATGAAGTTTTAGAATATAGCAATTTTGGAAAATCATGTACTGTAAATCAATTACTTTACAAATAAGGAAACTGATGGGTAATAAGATTAAAATGGATTTCTCCGTGTTTAAGCTTTTAATAAAAACATCTATCTTTCAATTAATTAAATGTTCACTGTACTACCATTTTGTCTCTTTCTTTGGTGCAGCTTAATTTTCTGTAAAAGTCAGAATGCATTCAATAAAAGTCACCATCAGTTTCACTATAAGTAATGTAGGTGCCTTTAAAAGGCTATTCTAGGGTCCAGCGCGATAGTGTGGTGGTTAAAGTCCTAGCCTTGAATGCAGCGGGACCCCATGTGGACCCCGGTTCTGGTCCTGGCATCTCCACTTCCCATCCAGCTCCCTGCTTGTGGCCTGGGAAAGCAGTCGAGCACAGCCCAAGGCCTTAGGATCCTGCACTGATATGGGAGACCCAGAAGAAGCTCCTGCGTCCTGGCTTCGGATCAACTCATCTCCGGTAGTGTGGCCACTTGGGAAGTGAATCATCGGACGGAAGATCTTCCTCTCTGTCTCTCCTCCTCTCTGTGTATCAACCTTTCCAATAAAAATAAATAAATCTTTTTTTTAAAGCTATTGTAATTCCAAACCAATTGTCTACAAACCAGATTCTAGGTTATACAGAGAAACCTGGAGAATTGGAAATGACACATGGCCTAAAGTGGCTTCAATCAATGGGTATATTATTATCTCCCTTTCCAAGACTAAGTGGGACTCAACACCACAGGACATCACAGGAAATGACACTTCCAAAATCATTCTTTGAAATTTAGCATTGAATTTGTTTCTGAGAATCTTTGATACAGCTCCTGCTCTTTCTACACCTGCTTGGCTTTTCCTCTGCTGCTTTCCTCGCTTAGAAAGAACAGTCTGCACATTCCCCCCCTCCCTCATATATATCTACATTCTTTTGGGGGGTCATTTCAGACATTCCTTATAAAAGGAGAGAGATTTAGAAGTTTCTTGTTTGTTTCTATGATATTCTTTGATGTCATCTAGCACTGTGATGTATTTTCTTTATTAAGATGAGCATTTTTTAAACTGTTTATCTTCTTATTTTTACCCTTTTTTACTGCTTGTGCGAAGTGTCACTGAAGGCAAAGGGCGACGGAGCAAAAAAAGAATAGAATAGCCAAAAGAGGCAGTGACAGACACACTTGCATAGTCCGGGAGGCTGTTTCCTGGTTTTCCTGGAGACCGTGTTTTCCTGGTGAGGTTAAAATTTGAGAATCCACACTTAAACCTGCATGCCTTCCTTTCAGTGAGAAAAATGGAAGCTGACATCTCAGGGTGATTCTTTGTCAGAAATATACATCTGCATGAAGAGAAGAGAGTTAAAAATTTAATCTGCAAAGCTATTTAGAGAGTGGATAGGCCTTGACAGGCCTCCCAAATGTATTACAAGAACAAGAAGAGTGAAGTTATGGAAAAAAAAAAAAAGCTGTTGCAGCAAACAGAATGAGACTAAGCTTTTTTGACAGAATCAGTTTGCCAAATGACTTCCAAAATTGTAGTCTTGTCCTTTTTTTCTTTTTTAAATATACTCTAATTTAAATGTATATGAAAAACTTTTAGGGTTTACTTGGTACCTTAAAACAGCTTTATGGCAAGGGTAGAGCAGTAGAATATGTGTATACATAGCCATAAAATTTTTGTATAAGGTTATGTGAAACAAAATTGAAATCAGTCAAAACATCAAGGAGCCACAAATGTAACAAAGATTCTAAAGGCATCTGTGGTAATTTGATAATTCTCAAATTATCATCTCATGCCTGAATTAATGCTAAATATGAATGGAAAGATGAAAATATAACAAACAATATAACAGGTCAATGCTACGTAGTACTCTGTGCTCACATTTTATGAACAATGTTTGAGAGCTTACTCTTATATTCTAGCGGTTATTCATCATGGTTAAAGCCAAAAGAATTCTCAAAAAGCTTTTTTACATTTGCTATTCAATTTCTTTATCTTTTACGCTTATATTGACTATACTGAGTGCTAGAACAAAAACAAATACTGTTTATTTATTTCACAGGTGGTGCTGGGGAATGTAGATCATGTTTGTCAAGTGATTGACGTAGCTTCAGAAAAAAATAAGCTCAAGAAACATCTGGGTACAGAATGAATTTTATCTGATCATACTCTTATTCAAATGTAGCTGTGTGTGCTTGGCTATGTCTCAAGCGATCAAAGGCAAATGTGAATGCTGGTCATCTATGAGTCAATTTTCTCTTAAATCTCTCTTTCTCTTCCTACAGGTATATATGTTTGTGTATATATATGTATATACATTTGCATATATATATATGAATGTATATACATATGTGTGTGTATACATGGATTAAATTTACCACATACAAGTCTGTATGTGAGTATATTTTTAATTACAAAAAGTTAAGGACAAAAATTGCATGAGATTTTTGGAGAGGTAAAAATAATTATGTAATTCTGCAATAAAATCCAAATTTCATCAAACAATTTTAAGTTTTCAACAAAGTACTGAAGTCCACTAGTTTTTAGATTTTATAGTTTTGAAAGCTATCTTTAAACTTTATTTTTTTGTCATTTATTTTCATTTATCTGAAAGGCAGAGAGACAGAATAAAACACATATACATATATGCAAACAAAGAGAGAGAGAGAGAGATTATATATATTTTTATATGCTTGTTGTTCCCCAATGCCCATTATAGCTTGTACTGCACTGGTTGAAGGCAGGAGCTAAGTCTCAGTGGGAGTCTCCCATGTGTGGCAGAGATTCAAAAGCATGAGCCATAGCTGCTGCCTCAGAGGGTGCATTTTAGAAGGAATCTTGAATCAGACATTGAGCTGGGACTCTGCTAGGAATATAGGAATGCCAAGTGATATCTTAACCATGCCTACTGCTGCTGTTTGATAAATACATATTTAAAAGATTCTAATATATTATTTATTTTCATTTTATTTGAAAAGCACAGAGATACAGAGAGAGGTAAATAGACACAGACAGCAACTCTAATTTTTATATCTGACCAGTCCTTAGCCAGGGCAAAAGCATACTACTTACTCTAACAGTATTCTTCCCATTAATATTGTAGACATTTTTGTTCCATTAAAGTCTTAACAACTACTGAAGCATAACCTTTAAGTCCTAACATGTAAATCTATCTTAAAATGCTGGTGTAAATCTTTAATATCCAGGGCCTAACCAGGTTTTCATATTTGTCTTTATAGTATTAGGTTGTTAAATATAAATACTGGCCCTTTGGCTCTCAACCCATCATACTTTCCTTTCATAACCCATCACATTCTTTTTTAGTGAGTTCTACACTGTCTTGCACTCTATTCAGGTGTGCCAATGATATAGAATGCTTATCACATTGTGGAAGGTTTAGACACTGCTTATTATACACATTGTACTTCTTCTTGTTCTCCAAATATGATAATTTATACAACGGTTGCTTTTCCCTAGCATATTGTGAAATTAGCTGTGGTCTTGCGCCTCCCTCTGGCCAATGGGCTGTTTGCTGTATTTCATTTCCACAAAGGAACTGTGAGATGGAGGTGAGGGAGTCATTTTCCATGTTCCCTTTTCCTTCTTTGGAAATCTCAGCAACATTCTCAAGACACATCTCTGTCAGACTTGTCTTCTGTTTTCTTGTTGCTTAGTTTTTTGAGACACTTTATTTTTAAGTTACAGAATTTTGACAAAAACACTTGCAGCAATACTGCTACAGAAAATATCTTTCTTGTTTTTTTGAATACATATATTATATATAATATATAATTATTATGCATTATATTATATCATACATGCTATATTATATATTGTTATTATATAATAATATATTATATCATATATTATATATGACTCATTAAACTACTTTTTAACAGCTTTTTTTATTATTTGCATCCCATATAATTCATTTGTTTAAGTGTACAGTTCTGTGATTTTAAACAAATGTATAATGTTGTTCTACCATTAACATAGTCTAATTTTTTAAAGATTCATTTATTATTATTGCAAAGTCAGATATACAGAGAGGATGAGAGACAGAGAGGAAAATCTGTAAAATGATTCACTCCCCAAGTGGCCACACTACTGGAGATGAGCTGATCTGCAGCCAGGATGCAGGAGCTTCTTCTGGGTCTCCCATATCAGTGCAGGATCCTAAGGCCTTGGGCTGTGCTCGACTGCTTTCCCAGGCCACAAGCAGGGAGCTGGATGGAAAGAAGGGCCACCAGGTTTAAAGCTGATGCCCATATGGCATCCCAGTGCGTGCAAGGTGAGGACTTAAGCCACTAGGGAACCATGTCAGATCCGACACAGTCTAAATTTTGAAACATTCCTCCTCCTTTATTTTGAAACTTTCGTTTCCTAGTTGCATTTCCAGCTCAAGGCACTTACGAATGTTTTTTTTTTTTTTTTTTTAATTTCCTTGTTGAAAGGATTTTTAACTGACTTTGTCTTCTTACTCATTTTGTGCCTATTTTTACTTTTGTAATATTTTTAAAGATTTATTTTTACTTGAAAGTCAGTTACAGAGAAGGAGAGACAGAAAGGGAGATCTTACATCAACTAGTTCACTCCCCAAATGGCCACAAAAGCCAGAATTTAGCCAGTCTGAAGCTGGGAGCCAAGAACTTCTTCCAGGTCTTCCACATTGTTGAAGGGTCTCAAGAACTTGGGTCATCTTCCATTGTTTCCCAGGTCATTAGCATAGAGCTGGATTGAAAGTGGAATAGCCAGGACCAGAATCAGCACCCATCTGTGTCGGGGTCCCTTGGCCAGCAGGTCAAACCCAGACACTCGTCGTCTTTGTGGAACCTTTATTGTAGAGATGACACAGCAAAACAGGTGCGCTGCGGCTGCACGGCGGCCTCCATGCAGCCGCCGCGCAGCCGCCACAATGCGAGGCTCGCAGCAGCTGCATCTTGGCGAGACATGCTCTCTCCCTCTCTCTCTCTCTCTCCGAGGCGCGCTCTCTCTCTCCCCCCCCCTCCCCCAGGAGCGCTCTCTTATATATTGGGTAACCTGGCCAATCAACGTAAAGGTCACCTGTGCACGCAGAGGGCAGGCCAATCATCACACAGATCACGCGCTGTCCACGCGCCATCCACGCACCCCTGGGCCAATCACAGCAGACTTCCTGAGACTTGTTTTTCTACCACAGCAGGAAGCAGCAGTTCTGTGCCCGTCTGTCTAGGGTGTGGGCTGCAGGCTCTCTACAGCTCCCCACGCATCTGGGATGCTAGCATAGGAGGCAGAGGATTAGCTTGCTATGCCACTGTGTAATTCCCACTTTTTAATTTTTTAATGATGAATCTATACATCTAATACTATATAGCACTTTTGTAAGTGGCTTCCTGGACTTGACACCGTGCTTTCAAAGTTTATCCGTGTTGCGGTATGCGTCAGCACTTTTAAATTTCCAATATTTATATTTACTCATCACTGTTTACTGTAAGTAGTAATGTCTTATAATGTTTATCATTTGTTATCCATATTTGCTTTTTCAAAATTGTTTTTATTTGAAAGGCAGAATTCTTCACAGAGAGTGAAAACCAAGTGTGTCCTTGGTTATTTGTGGTAGAATGCTATCTGTCAGTTTCTCCTTTGTAGCTGAGCATCTTGTTTGTTGAATCGCTCGCTCTGGAACAAACCCTAGGGATTTGAGGTCTCTGTTGAGACATGTAGAGTATATGTGATATTGCTCCTCTTGGACATCTGTGCAAACATTCTGAAGAATCCGTAATATTCTATTTAAAGATGATCTATGCTACTGTATTTGGTTTTGTTTCACTGTGTGCATACATTACTGTTGCTGAAACAATGAAGAACAAACTTCCAATACTGTATAAATCTAAGTGGCTAATTCAATTTCTTACAAGTCATACAAGCAAAAATTCCACTATTAACTTTCTCTTATCTTTTACTTCATTGTTAATTTTCATTGAAATGGATCAAAGAATTCACTTATTTTTATATGATAAAGAGGTATTCTAAATATTCCCTAGTATGTATTAAGATTCTTAATAGAAGCTCAAGCCTAAACTGACACCTGACTTATAACTCATTTTCTTTAACCTGAATAGGTGGGCAGACAAAAGGAAATTGAGAAGTTCAAACACGTGAAGCAGTAGCTGGAAACAGATACTCAAAGAATGCTAGTCATCAGAGGACCATCGGAGGAGCAGATCCAGTTCAGCCTAGTTTGTGTTTTCAATTAATCACACATCTAAATTTTCACCTATAGAGACAAAGCGGGCATTATCCACCTAATGCTAAAAAGCAGGCTCCAAGTTGCATCAAGTTCTGTGTGTATCAGGACTCTATCCCAAGGTTTGCTGTAGAGAAGCTAAGCTGCTTGCATCTTATCTTTGGAGTTATTCATTGCCAACTGACCAATACTCAGGTGTATTCTTTATTACTTTTGTGAGGCTGAATAATTAATATTAAGTAAGTATAATATTTAATTTTTAAAATTTATTTATTGGAAAGTTAGATATATAGCGAGGAGGAGAGACAGAGAGGAAGATCTTCCATCCGATGATTCACTCCCCAAGTGAGCACAATGGCCGATGCTATGCCGATCCGAAGCCAGGATCCAGGAACTTCTTCCGGGTCTCCCACGCGGGTGCAGGGTCCCAAAGCTTTGGGCCGTCCTTGACTGTTTTCCCAGGCCACAGGCAGGGAGCTGGAAGGGAAGCGGGGCTGTCGGGATTAGAACCGGCGCCCATATGGGATCCTGGCGCGTTCTAGGCGAGGACTTTAGCTGCTAGGCCACACCACGCTGGGCCCAAGTGTAATATTTAAAAGTAAGTGTAATGGAACAAATGCCATAGAATTTCTATGTAAGTATTCCTTGAGATAAGCCATCTAATGTGGTGGAAACAGCATCGGCCAGGGGGTATATTGTGCATCAATGTTGGTTATTGGTTTTAGGGCTATACTTGGTCACTGCCTTGACTTACACCGTTTTTAATTTTAAACATTGTTTAAAATACTTATTTTAGAGATGGTGTAAGATAGGGACTCTCTGCCTCTTTCTCTTTGGTGCACGCACACACCATACACAGTCTATAGGTTCACATTTCCCAGTGCCCACCACGGTGGGTGGACTGAGACTGAGAGGCAGGAACTCACTTGATCTTAGCCAAAAGGCCGAGAAGCGATGAGAGATGCACGAACTCAATCCGAGTCTTTCACATGACTTGTGCAGACTAGACCAGTTGAGTCTTCCAGGATATGTGTTAGCAGCAATTAGAAACATGGTTGGGGTTTAAGCCTTGAGACATCAGTGTCAGAGATGGGCATCCAAAAAGGCATCTTAAGAACCAGTTCAAATAGCTGGTTATTTTTCTGTTTAAAACATACAGTCTTTTTAAAATATACATTTGATGCATTATTGGCATACCAGATAGTTCACCATTTAAAAAGAATAGTTTGATGGTATTTAGTGTATTAAAAAAAAATAAGAGCACTCATCACCAAAGTCAATTAGAAAATATTTTCATCACCACAAAAAGAAATCCTGTGATCTTCACGATGACTCATATTTCTCTTGTTCCTCTCCTCTTTTAGGACTTAAGATGCTGACTACTTACTTTCTGTTTCTGTAGATTCTTTTTCTTCTGTAGATTCATATGGATGGCATTAGAATATTTGGTTTTTGAGGCTGATTTTTTTATTTAGCACTTTCTCAAGATTCATACCTCCTTCAGTTATCACTGAATTTTACAGCTGATTAATATTCCAGTGCAAGTATATGCTGCATTTCGTTATTTGTTCATCAGTTAACAGATACTTTGGTTGTTTCTGCCTTTTAAATTTTATGAACAAAATTTCTAAAATAGTCTTTGTGGATATACATTTTCATAGTGCTTGTCTGGGAGTAAAACTGCTGAGTTTATAATATCTGTATGAGGAACATCTATTTTCCAAATTATCTTTTTAAAGATGTATTTATTATTCATTTATTAATTACTTGAAAGTCAAGTTCAAAGAGAGAGAGGGAGACACAGAGAGATCTCCCGCCAGCTGGTCTCTCCCCACATGGCCATAATGGCCAGCACTGAGCTGGTCTGAAGCCAGTAGCCAGGGGCTTCATCCAGATGTCCCACATGTGTGCAGAGGCCCAAGGCACTGGCCATGGCTATCTATTTTCCCAGGCAATTAGCAGGGAGCTGGATTGAAGTGAAGCAGCTAGGACCAGAATTGTCACTGGTAAGGGATGCCTCCACTGCAGGTGGAGGATTAGCTTGTAAGCCACTGCCCTGATCCATTTTGCCCAAAGTATCTTAATCATTTTTTAGTTCCAACAGTGCTTCAGAGTCCTGATTTTTCCACACCATACTAATACAGAGGATAGAAAGGAATCAGAGGGCTCAGTGAAATGGTTCAGTGGTGAAATCCTCACCGTGGAAGCTCTAGGATCCCATATGGGTGCCAGCTCTTGTCCCAGCTGCTCCACTCCTGTTGTAGCTCCCTAGTTACGTACTGGGGAGGCTGTAGAGGATGGCTCAAAGCTTTGGGACCGAGCACCCATGTAGGAGACCCAGAAGAAGTTCCTGGCTCCTGGCTTCAGATTGGCTCAAGCTCCAGCTGTTATGGCCATTTGAGGAGTGAACCAATAGATAGAAGATCTTTCTCTTTATCTCCTCTTTCTATAAATCTGATCTGCCTTTCCAATAAAGATATAAAATAAACAAATCTTTTTTAAAAAAACCAAAAAAATCAGATAATATAAACCAATATATGCTTGTATAAACTCGAGCGTTCTATTACACATCAGGATGACTATAGATATAGCAGAATATTACATATTCGTCCAAAAAACTAAGCCAATTTCATTATTTTCACATCAATGGACTGATAAGTGAGGACACAGAAAATGCTTGCATGACTTAAATGTTATACACTTGTATATATGTATTGAAACGTCATGTAATGTCACATAAATATGTATAATTTTATGTTCCAATTTAAAAATGAATATCTCATTTCAAGAAAGTGAAATGAATATATTTTAAGTCTGTAAAAAATTCATAAGGACTTACATTGATTGAAGATAGAGTTGGGTTTTAGAAGATTTAAGACAGAGAGGAAGATCTTCCTGTTTGCTGATTCACTCCCCAAGTGACCGCAGTGGCTGGAGCTGCACCAATCCGAAGCCAGGAGCCAGGAGCCTCTTCTGGGTCTCCCTCATGGATGCAGGGTCCCAAGGCTTTGGGCCGTCCTTGACTGCTTTCCCAGGCTACAAACAAGGAGCTGGATGGGAAGTGGGGCTGCCGGGACAAAAACCTGAGCCCATATGGGATCTTGTGCATGCAAGGCGAGGACTCTGGACTACTGTGCCGAGCCCTGTCTTTACATCTTTTATAAGCAGAATGATTGAGTCTTTCTCTTCAGAGTGAGCCAAAATATGTGATGTGCATAGTAGAAAAAAAAATCCTAGCTTTTTGAATGGTTCATATGTTTTCAAAACTTAGACAAACTTTGCATTTTAGGGATTAGTCTTGATATTTTAAAGAGTGAAAATTTTAAAATAAATTATGTGTGTCTTTTCATATCCCTCTTGTTTTGTTTCTTTCATGCTTTTTACACAATAATATCTTGCCAAGCAAATAAAAAATTCAAAATATTGACGGTAGTGTAGACCATTAGATGCAATTTTAGTTTTAACAACCATACAAGGCCGATCTGACACGTTGTGAAGTTGGACTCAGGCAGAGCACGACCAAGAACTTGATGAGCAGACTGAGCTGCACCTGCTCCTTCTCTTCCCTCCCCTCCCCCAAGAGGAAAGTACTGAACACCATATTTCTCCCCTAATTCACACTCTGGAGGGGCTACCTTTGCCAGCAGCATGAGACAACTCATAGTCATTAAAAAGCAACTGCAAGAGAAAGTCAGAGAGGGAGGAAAAGGATGCTGTCCCTTTGAATACACAGGAGGGTTTCTTCAAGAACATTTGAGTTAGGTGAAAGCTTGACCCTCAGATAGTCGCCTAGGTCAACGGACCTGAGGCAGTCCCTGGCGGAAGGTCTGGTCAGGCAAGTTAAAGCTGCCTTCAGGGCACTTTGAATTGAGTCACCGATTTTCTCAAGACTAAGCATAAGAAAGCAAGGCTGTGTGAGTCCAACTTTCTCTGTTGCTTTTTTTCTTATTTCCTGTGCTTCTGTGAGACTGGGGTATTTAAGAGTGACTTCAAATGATCTGTTCTTTAGTCCCCAGGGATGGCTATATGTAATTAAAAAAAAACACATTGTTGCTTATACCACCCATAAGTTCTAGTTTTTCTTCTTACCATGCATGTAAAATATTTTCTCTATGCCATATGTATTGTCACTTGTTATGCTTTCATTTTCTAGTTCTCAACTGGTTTCATATCCGGTTTCTTCCATATAGTCCTATAATTATCTTAGAGCGCATTGGTTTGATCTGAGTTCTATTTGAAAAGTCCAGAACATGTTCTCCAAAGACAGAATATGATTGCTTCATCAATAGTCACAGTAGGAAATTTTAGGAAATACTGCTTCTTTTATATTCCTATAAAACATTAAATAAGTTTAAAGATTATGGACACTTGTATTAATATAAAAACATTATAACAGTTGTATGGATGCTGAAATTAAAAGCTATTTTTTTTTCCTAAACAGGTGTAGTCACTGTTGTTAGTAAGCTGTAATCTCTTTCTCTCTCCTTTGTAAATTATAAAAAAGTAGAATTTTGGGGGGATCAGGGAGGTGGCTCAACAGGCTAATCCTCCACTGGTTACAAGCATGGGCATCCAGTATGGGCACTGGTTTATATGCCCGTGCTCTACTTTCTGCTTATGGCCTGGGAAATTAGCAGAGAATGGTCCTGGTCCCTGTGACCCTGAGACTGGGAAGAAACTCCCGATTCCTTGTTTTGGATTGGCTCAACTATAGCCACTGTGGCCATTTTAGGGAGTGAACCAGTGGATGGAAAATCTTTCCATGTCTCTCTGTAAATATTTCCAATTCAAAAAAAAAAAAAAACTCAAAAAGAAAAGTTACTTCATAATAGTAGAGGGCATGTATAATCAGTCATTGTTACTGTCCTAGGATGAATCAGCCCATATCAATCCTATGCCTCTGCATGCCTGACAGTCACTACAGATGTTAACATAAATTTATTTTTACCCTTTTGAGACAATGTGGTAGACATTGCAACTACAATGGCATACAGAAAGCGGTTATGGCTAGCCATCTCTTGTTAAATACATTTATTCCATTAATCAATTAATTATTCAGTTTACTGTTTGGTAAAATATAGGACAGATCCTAGGGGCCACAGGGAAAGTACAGTTAAAAAGACTCTACTATGTTTTTCTTTTGTAACACATACAGAAAAATTTCTTGGGGCTTCTGCAGATCAGGCCACTGATAATCAAGGGAGCTGAGACAGGGGGAATCAGAGAAAGGAATCCCAAGGCCTTCCTTGAGTCAGACAAGAGCAGCTGTCAGAGTATACACGAGTCAGGATTGGGGTGGACTGGGTCAGGGTAGATCGTAGTACCCACTAGTGCTTGTGAGAGCTCTGCTTGGGTACACGTCTGGTAGAGGTTCTTTGACTAGACTGTAGTACCCATTGGCATAAGCTATAATTTGTTTTTTTAATCAAACGTTGTATGATATGGACATGGAAAAAAAACAAGACTAGACAGCTACATTAGAGATTGGGATGGTTTCAAGCTGGATAAAGTCTGTACTTGATCTAGAATGTATCCCTCTAGCTCAGTGACGTTTGTTATGCATTTGCATTGCAGTTACTGTGCTATTATCTGAAGATACATTTTAAGATTTATTTATTTTTATTGGAAAGTCAATATACAGAGGACAGAGGAGAAGATCTTCCATCCGATGGTTCACTCCCCAAGCTGCCACAATGGCTGGAGCTGAGCCAATCTGAAGCCAGGAGCCAGGAGCTTCTTCTGGGTCTCCCACGCGGGTGCAGGGTCCCAGGGCTTTGGGCCGTCCTCAAATGCTTTCCCAGGCCACAAGCAGGGAGCTGAATGAGAAGCAGGGCCACCGGGATTAGAACCGGAGCCCATATGGGATCCCAGGCGTGCAAGGGGAGGAACTTAACCATTACACTGAAGATACATTTTTAAAAAAACTACCCACTGGTAAGCGTGAAACCTGGCATTGGGAGAGGTTCTGATGGAGGAGCCTGGGCAACTCCTCTGGCAGGACACAGACCAGGCAGGTAAACGCAAGAAACATGATAGGAAACAGCCCAGAAAAGGCCATGGAAAGCTACCCACTGGCATACAATTGGCTGATGTGGGGGCAAGACCAGGCTGAATCTGTCCACATTATCCACTGGCAAATCCAGGCACCAGTGTGGGTCGACCTAGGGTTGGTCGCAACAAAGACTAGTGCACATTATGGAATGCCGAGGTGAGGTTGCCTGTACCGGAAGGGACCGCAGCGCCCTACCAGCCTGAGAACAAGAAAGGAAGTGGGCAGAGCCGGCAGGGGAATAAGGGAGGGTTCCTTTGCAGGACAGCTACTTCCGCAGGAGAGCATGGGCTGGGATGGGGGCAGACCAGACTAGGCAGAGCTACCACACCTGTGCGCCTCATGCGGACCAGATCAGGGAAAAGCCGGGCTGGGCGGATTATTCCTACTGGTGCAAGCAAAATTAAAGTGGGCAAGGGGTGTTTGGGCTTAGACGCAGCATCAACTGGAATCTGGGAGTGGGAGAGGCCTGGGAGGGAAATAGTGGGCTCATCCCTCTTGGGTTACCACTTTCACAGGACATAAAACTAAGATAACTAAGATAGCGGCTGGGGTGGAATGGGGTGTGGGACAGACTGGATTACTGCTACACTTATTGGCAAACCAGGGTAGGGAGTGGGCCTGGTGGGGGTTATTGTGGGTCGCTCCAACCTAGGCTGCAGCTCCCGCTGGTTTATGTGAGGACCAAGTATGTGCTGGGCAGAACCAGGCTGGACTGCAACACCCATTGGTTCCAGTGGAAGTCGGGAGTGAAAACAGAACCAACCCAGCAACTGCAACCACCAGCTGATTGGAGCGATAGACGGTGCCAGGCCCTGTACTTGTTAGCACATACAAGAAGTTTCTTTGGAGATCTTCCTAATCTAAATGCTGGACTCAGAACCCTAACGAAGAAAAGAGAGAAGACAGAACAGGTCAACCAACCATCTCAGCTATGATGGACTATGTCAATCAGTTGATTTTTCAAAGATCTCATAGTGCTTGGAGTGGCAAGATTGACAGCGATTCATGACTGTGGCAATATCAAAACCACTTGAGCAAGAACCTCAGAGCATGCCCTACATCTGGGACCTGGGGAGGGTGGGAAATTGGGTGGGCCTTCTCCCTTAAATAACCCCCTTTAAACATGAAGGTAACAATATGGAAAACATACTAGTATTATCCACTTTCATGTAGCCCTTGAACCTTCTTACCCTAATTAACTATGTTAAAAATGTCAAAATAAAATCATTAAAAAAAAAAAAAACACACAAAAACAAAACATCGTCATTACTCTTGTGTTTATAATCTACTTAGAAAATAGATAAAGTAAGAAACACAGCATAATGTTAAAACTGGCATAGCACAAAGAAAATCTAGAAGCTGTCTCTGAGTGGCAAGATGACTGAATATATATGTATATATACACCTTCCAAACTCAGGTGTCGCCAATGTGACAGTATTAGAAGGAGAGGCTCCTGAGGACTGAGTAGGTCCTTAGAGTTTCTTCTAGACTGAGATTAGGCCCTCCTTATCAAAGGGCTTAGTGAAAGCAGTGCATTCCTCTTTGCCCTCCTCCTGATATGTGCGCACACGGTGTCCCTGCCCATGGAGCTCCTGGTATTCACGGAGTGTCGTGAAAGCAGGCATCAGGCCCTCATTAGCTGGTTGCTTTATTGTAGCCTCCCCAGTGTCCAGGACTGTGAGAAAATACGTTTCTGTGCCCTGTAAAATACCTGCAGAGATGGACTCTAACAAAGTTCTACACACAGCTGCAACTGAAGTAAAGTCAACGGTGTCACTCACAGAAAGTGAAAACAAAGACAAATTGGATAAAATTTGGTTCTACAATGATTTTTCCTTTGAAAAGGGAGTAGCAGGTCTGGCAGATGGGAATGGATGCAAACATGAGGGCTTTTCCTTCTAGCTGTGGTAAGCTCTTGACTCATATGACGTATTGCTACGCTTTAATTTGTGTTTTACAGATTTGACTCTATACAATAAGCAAAAGATAATTTAGGTCCTGGCACAGTAGCCTAGTGGCTAAATTGCTCACCTTGCAAGCACCAGGATCATTTATGGGCACTGATTTTTGTCTTTTCTATCTTTTTTTTTTTTATTAATTGTATTGCATTATGTGACACAGTGTTATGGGCACTGGGATTCCCCTCACCCCTCCCCGAACCCTCTCCCCATGGTGGATTTCTCCACCTTGTTGCATTACCACAGTTCAAAATCAGTTGAGGTTCTTCCATTGGAAGTATTTACCAAGCATAAAGTCCAGTGTCTTATTATCCTAGTGAGTTCAACGATTTCTTGGTGAGACCATCCCTGGTCTGAAGGTAAAGCCGGCAAAGTATCATCCCAATCAATTAAAAGCCCCAACACAACATCAACAACCATTTACAAAATTATGGCATTAATTGACATGGAATTGATTAACCAATATGTTGATAGGAAAATGCGGTTTCTTAACTACATCCTGTGGCTTCTTCATAGACATTTCAGTTTTGGTTTATATTCAACCGGGTTCTATACACCTCAAAATGGCTATAGATTACTATTCAGCTGTCTCATGTCTATTTTCATTTTAGTATTTAGTGTTGAAGCATAATTTTCCTGAACTTGGTTGTTTTTTGGATGGTCTGAACTGGCTTATAACTCTAGCAAGACATGTGTCATCAGTTTAGGTACAGAACAGTTTTTTTGTTTGTTTGTTTTTTTAGGAGGGGTGTGCAGAGAGATCCCCAATACCCCTGTGAGGCATAACTAATCTTTGTGTCCCACCAAGTAAGGTATGAGTGAATCCCTGCTGACTGTGTTTTCTGTCTTTTCTGCTGCACTTCCCATCCAGCTCCAGGCTTATGGCCTGGGAAAGCAGTAGAGGATGGCCCAAAGCCTTGGGATCTTGCACCTGCATGCGAGACTCTGAGGAAGCTCCTGGCATCTGGCTTCAGAAAGGCTCAGCTCCAGCTATTGGTGCCACCTAAGGAGTGAACCAGCAGCTGAAAGATCTCTCTCTCCTTCTCTCTGTATATCTGTCTTCCTAACAAAAATAGAAAAGTCTTAAAAAAAAAAAGTGGAGGTGCTTGCAAGATAGCCTAGTGGCTAAAGCTGTCACCTTGCACTCCTCAGGATCCCATATGGGCTCCGATTCTAATTCCGGGTGCCCTGCTTCCCATCCAGCTCCCTGCTTGTGGCCTGGTAAAGCAGTCAAGGATGGGGCAAAGGCTTGGGACCCTGTGCCACCGACCTGCAGCAGTACTAATGACAAGGCACATTCTTGAGGGTCTGAGAAAAGCCGGAACCATAACTGCACCGCTCACTGCCAAAAGCAGCCACGTTTAAACCCTTCTCTCCGCTGCCCCTTTCCTTATTGGTCTTAGCTTTCCTCCCCGCTTCTCCAGCCCTCTGTCTGCCACTCTTTTCCTGTTCCTCTCCTTGTAGGTCTGCATTGCTTCCATACCGCTTTTGTACCACTCTCTGCCGCTTTTCCCTGTTCTTGTCCCCATACTTAGGTCTTACTGCTTCCGTGCCGCTTTTGTACCTCTCTCTGTTGTTTTTCCTCCCCATACGCCTTAGTTTTTCCACCCAAAGATTTTATCCCCTCTTCCCCTCTCTGCTGTCCCGTTCTTCCCGTTCCATCTGCTATTCTCCTCCTAGTCTTTCTCCTCGTCGTCCCCCTCCTTAGCTTTTACTGGCTGCTTTTATACCATTCTCCACCAATCACTTCTCCCCATGGGTCCACTTGGTGCTACCTGATAGGCCAGTAACAACGACATAATTGCAGTTAGGGCATCGGCCTATCCCTGTGACTTCTGTTTTTCCTGTTGGTGAGACCAATCCCACCTCCTAGCCCTGGGCCAGCTGCCATACTGCGACGATCTTTCCTATTCCAGGGAACGGCTTCAGCAACCCGCTCCCCACAAACCTGCACCCACGTGGGAGGCCTGGAGGAAGCTCCTGGCTCCTGGCTGCAGGATTGGCTCAGCTCCAGTCATTGTGGCCGCTTGGGGAGTGAACCATCTGATGGAAAATCTTCCTGTATTTTCTCTTCTCTGTATATCTGCCTTTCCAATAAAAATAAGTAAATCTTGAAAAAAAAAAAAAAAGGCTTGTACTGACAAAGCTCAGATCAAGCCTGGCTGCAGGATCAGTTCAGAGAGGATAATGTGCCAAAATGTGGTAGCAGAACTGGAGATGCAGGAGACACACTGAACCAGGCTTACATTTAAGAGGAAGAGGGCATACAGTAGAGTAAATGTGGTTTATTTCTTAGGTCACTGAGTAAATGAAAGCATCATTAGGTAATCTAACTGGCAATTTAGCTATGGTTTTTCACCAAGAAAAGAATGTTTCAACATAAACTCAAAGGAAAAGTTAGATGAATTTCCTTGGAAAGAAAGTGCTCTTCTCATTTCTGGTCTAGTTAGAAGCTATGAGGATTTGGATTGGTACATCCATTTTGCTTGATATTGGTGAGAACTGCAAGGTTCCTGGGAGCCTTCTCTTAGAAGCTGTTGCTAAAAGGGAAGGCAGACTGGGGATTCTGTGTCTGTTACAATGTTTGAGTTGCACTTTGCCTGTATCTCCAAATACCTAAATTATTAAAAACTTACCATACTGTTCATACTTAGGAGTGTGGTTTGATGCTTGGTAACTTGAGAATATTTATTTCCTAAGAAATATCTGTTATTGTCTGATAATTCTGGTTGCTGAAATTGAGAGTGAAGTATAAGGGAAACTATTCAAATATTATAACAGAGGTAAATCATAATACATGAAATATAATAAAACTACTACAATCAGTTTATCAAGAAAGTAAGATCAGCATGCCTCTAAAAGCTGATATAATCTGGCATAGAAAATTTCACAAGCCCAACTAGCTCATTTCACAGTTTTTTCTAATTGAAGCAGTGCTAATAATTGTCAAATGGTACTCCAGCTACACAAATTCATAGTTTCTCTCGCTGTTACATTCCATAAATAAGGAATTATACACTACATTTCTGTTTTTGGCTCTGGTCCTGTTGTAGTCTCGGGCAGCAAGTTTAGGGTCACAAGCTGAGAACTATGTCTTCCTCACCTGATACACCTTTCTGCCTACTCATGATGCTCACCTGTCATCACCTGGAACTGAATGGGGGCGGTATTGAATTGTTGCATAAAGGCTCATGACAGAGAGGGGCTCACTCTCTCGGGTGTGTACTTCGGCCACTCTGGTCGTTGGCTCCCCAGTACCTGCTTGCTTTCTGGTTTCCCGGAGACAGATTGAGGACAGGTGGCCCCTAAACATGGCACCTGTAGGTCTGTATTCCTCACCCCCCGGTTGGTGCTAGGGTAAGTCAGTAAAAGATGTGAATGCTAAGATGCTTTGTGTTTCTACTTTGTGTTCTTTCAAGAGTTCTAGGAGAGGTGAAACCTAGCATTAAAGGAATATGGGCAGAGAAGCCAGGAAAAGGAGAAAGTTTCAGCTTTGTAAGTGTGTCCAGGTTGTATGCTGCATGTCTCTTAAGATAACTTATATTGCTGGGGAAGGTGGGACATAGGTCTTCAGTTTAATGAATGGGTTTCGTGGTAATGACCATTTGTTCCTCTCAGATCAGGGTTTTGACTCAGACTGGATTGCTACCGTTCTTGTCATCTGCCAATTTCTAGTGAGCCCTGTTATCAGTAAGCTAGATTCATAAAGACTATGTTAATACATCCTAGCTTTGTCTGCTGTGTTCTCTCTTGCACCCTGCAACAGTCCAATAGAATCCAATTTGTTATAAATCTCAGAATTTTATTCTCTCTTATGACTGGGTAATATTCTATTGGAGATGAATTTTTTTCTGTATCCAGTCAGCAATTGGTAGATATTCATGTCTTCGCTATTGTGAATTCATTTGTTATAATGATAGATGAGCAGCTATCACCTTCATATGCTGATTTAACTTTCTCTGGAACTATTTCTAGGGGTTGGATAACTGAGTTATATGGGGGATCTGTTAGCTTCTGGGGAATGTCTACAGTATTTTCCATAACAGTTGTACCAATTTGCATTACTATGAACAGGGTTTTGTTATGAGGCGACTAAGAGAAAGAGAGTTCTTGGATTTTATTAACCAAAGGAGAGAATGGAAGGGAGTGTTCCCAGGTGGGAGGCAGCCCAGGACCACTTCTTCCACATGCCAGGGAAATGACCACCCAGGACATACAGCACTTTACCTTTATACATCTCAGACAAGGGAGATGGGAGAAGACAGTAGCTCTCAGTTTGCATATGCTTGTGACATGTAGCAATGACCTATACTACAGAGCATTCATTGTGGTGGGCTGAGACAAGGCCTGAGTGGTTCCTGAAGGGCACTCCAGACATTCCTGAGCAGGTCAGAACTCACTCGCTGCCCTAAATCAGTATTCTGCTCTGCCAAACCTTACAGGTTTTAGGATAGTTCTCTCCACATCTTTGTCAGTATTTGTTGGTTTTCACTTTTTGGGTGGCACCTGTTGTTAACTGGGGTCAGGTGATACCTTATTGTGATTTTAATTTATGTTTTCAAAATAACGGGTGATTCTTAATACTTTCTCAAGTTTTTTCAAGTTTTCATTGACCTTTTGCATTTCATCATGCCTGCTCAACATCCAATTGATAAGATGTAGGAAGCAATAAAAGTGAAGGTTGTGACTTTTTATATGGCTTGTTTCTTGCTTGAAAGTAAAAAGTGAATGACTAGTCATGTAGAACTTATATAAATTAGGATCAGAGTAGCGGATCAAGTCTAGGGAGGTAGCCTAGTGGCTAAAGTCCTTACGTCCCACATGGTGGGATCCCATATGGATTGCTGGTTCACATCCTTCCTGCTCTACTTCCCCTCCAGCTCCCTGCTTGTGGCCTGGGAAAGCAGCAGAGGATGGGCCAAAGCCTTTGGATCCTGCTCCCATGTGGGAAATTTCCAGAGGAAGTTCCTGGTTATGGATTAGCTTGGCTCCAGCTGTTGTGGCCACTTGGGGAGTGAACTGGAATGGAAGCTCTTCTTTTTTTTTTTAAAGATTTATTTTTATTATTATTTTTTTATTGGAAAGGCAGATATACAGAGAGAAGACACAGAGAGGAAGATCTTCTCTCCGATGATTCACTCCCTAAGTGAGCGCAACAGCCGGTGCTGTGCCAATCCGAAGCCAGGAGCCTCTTCCGGGTCTCCCACACGGGTGCAGGGTCCCAAAGCCTTGGGCCTTCCTCGACTGCTTTCCCGGGCCACAGGCAGGGAGCTGGAAGGGAAGTGGGGCTGCCGGGATTAGAACCGGCGACCATTTGGGATCAGCTCAGCTCTGGCTTTTGTGGCCACTTTCGTTAGGATAACTGTTAGCTCAGTGTCCCTCCTGGTCACCTCAGAAACACAGACATGGGGGCGATCTAGAGGACCTCGCTGTTGACTTGGAACCCCTTTGGCCTGATGTCTTTTGGGGCTGGATCACGTGGGTTAGCATGTGGAAGTGCTGTTTTGGTGCCGTTGCATTTCCTCCATTATATACCTTAACAGCCACACTTAGGGTCTTGGTTTGAGGGGTAAGAGGGCACTTTCCCAACTTTTTGAGTTCATTTTGGATGTCTGCCACAATATGTGAGGAAAAATATGTCATCAGGATCTGTTGTCCCTTGGGCATTTCTAGATTCAGATTGGTATATTGGATAAAGATGTGTGCGGCAGTTAAGAATGGCTGCTACATTCTGATTTTTATTCTGGATAACTTGTAAAAGTTTGCCTAATTAATGACTTTTCGTTAATCTCCATCTGGGTATTGATGAGGATGACCCACTAAGGTGCTGTGACTGCAGAGATGCCGCCCCTCAAGGGTATGACAACACCTCACGAATGGAGGAAGTTGACTAAGCTGGACCAGACAGATGGCTTGTACACATGCTCAGTACTTTACCTCCACTCTCTCGGATAATATATTTTCTTTTATGTTTTTAAAAAAATAATATATTTTCGAAGATTTCTGTCTTTTATTTTGTTGACATTTAAAAAAAATCTGCATGGCATGACAATTACTAAAGGGAAAGATAAGGTCTTTCTACTTGTGATGCTGTGATGTTAGGTACAAGCAGAGCTAGTTATGCTTCTCTAGTTTCATGTTGACTAGTAACTGACAGGTAATATTTGTTGTCAGGAGTATGTAACCCAATCATTACCTATGTTGTCTGAACTGTTTGGCAGTGAAACTGGATTCCTTAACATACCAATCTTGGTGTCATTGAAGTATTCTGAGCTCTCCCTTGGTGTTTAAAAGTATTTGTTAAAGTGGCTTGGGTTTCACCTCCTAGGATCTTCAGCTTTCCCTGTAGTTCCTGATCCTGCATGTGCTCATCCTCTAGAAATAGGTTAAACGGAAGCAACTTTCTTGGGGGGGGGGGATTATCCCCAAGGCTTGCTTTCTGAAAGGAAGTGCTGTGAAGGGGAGCACCCTTTAACCTACCTAGATTGTGTTGTAAAGCTATTTAATTCACTGAGTTTTGTGGAGAAACGTAGTGCCTAGGACATTTTGCTTAAAAGTTGTTACAAATACTGATGAGTTTGGGAAAGAAAAAAAAAGTACTTGCATATTATCCTTACATGGTTTCCCTAGAAGTATTTTTCCCCTACTCTGAATTAAAAGAAACAAGTAAGAAATGCAACGTATTTAGGATCATACTTAGTATTTGAACAAGAAAAAATGTGTTTTAAAACCGTGATGCCTCTTATTTTCATGTGCTCTAATACTGGAGGTAGATTCTGGTATATGTTTGAATTCAAGCATGCGATTTCAGGATTGACTTTTGTTTTGGAATTGTGTTGTGCAGATAGCCATTATTGCCTGTGTGGCGTGCCAGTCTGATCAATAGCCTGATGAAGCATGTGTGGCCCGCACTGCCCAGCCCTACCATTTTCAACCTAATTAGCAGCTGCTCAAAGATGGGAAACAGGTGCAGATCCAGGGCCAGACCATGGAAGTCTGCCTGTAATTAACAAGGAAAAAAGGGTCAGATATTGGGAAGAATATCAAATCGGCCCACTGGGGTTAGCATGCTGGCCTCAAAGGCATAGTCACCTGAGATCTTAAGCATGCTAATGTAAATTATGCAAGCTTTCAAACAACGTGGCTGCATAATCAGTTGGCAGAGTGGAAAATGATTTTTTTTTTTTGCAGTAGTAGGGAAAAAGGGCATCTACAAAACTTGTTTTTTCTCATCATTTTATGGACTTGGCGGGAATGAAATATCTAGAAGAAACAATGCCATTTTCTGTAAGACTGGAGTTTCTTAGAAGATGTTAACCAAATACAATTCTTTAACAACTAGATGAAGTTTGTTTATATAATTGCTTATAGAATTATACTTAAAGATATTTGAAGCAGACTCCACACACTCATGGTCTTACATAACATACTGGTTTCAGCCATTAGCACCCTTTTGAATTTGTCTATGTAAAGCACATTGAGATTAACAAGGATCTACTGAAGTATAGCCTCGTTTTGGAGAAGGCAAAAAACAAATTCCTGAGCAAGCACCCAGGAGCAAGGCTACATACCAACTTCTCATTCTGGCTTTCGCTACTGTTTTCAGTCTCCAGTTCTTTTTTGTTTGCTTATTTTCTACTCCATGTAATAGAGTTTAAAATTCACTTCAGGCTCTCGGAACACTTAACACCTAATTCTGTTCAGCATTTGGCATCTCGGTTTCCAATAAGCTATTACTTTATGAGTGCCAAATTTCAAAACCTAGATGTGAGGTTTAAATTTCTTGATGAGCACTTGGAGGCAGTATCAGTCATATTAGCCAATCTAATGTTACAGTAAAAACAACTTCTCAACTATCGATATTTACAACAAAGATTTATGCAGAGTATAGGTTTTATGAGTTCCTTAAGGACTTCATGTTGACTTCATCACAGGCCTTAAGTTGAACAAAGTGTCCTGCTCACAGCACTGCCCATTTTCTTACACAGGGGGCAGCATGGCAGGATTTCAGGCTGATCTTCATTTCTTCCCCCGTGTGCCCCTTGATGTGCCACATCTCCAGTGAGGCAACTCTGTAACTTTCCTTTGAGGAGGGACAATGAACACATGAAATAAAAGTAAGATCAGCCCAAATTTAAGATTTCAGAAAGCTGGTCCTTGCTGTGACATGATTACTGGTAACAGTTTATCAATGACAATGTGTATTAATATTAAAGTTAGATGAAGTATTAGCTTCTATTTATGTCAAATGCTTTATATTTTTATTTTATTTTTTTTACCTTCTTAGCAATCTTTAGTCTTGAGATTATCATCCTCATTTTATGGTAATCGTAGTTCAGAGACTGATGTACTCAGGGCTCCGTAGCTAAATAAATGGCAGCACTGGGGTGCCAACCAGTTCTATTTTGGAGTATTTCTATTCTAAAACACTATGCTACCTTTGAAGACATGGCAGCTTGGCAGGCACCTTATCCCCACAGGCTTCTAACAAAATCTGTGCATCTGTCACATTCTGGTTTTGAGATGATTGTGGTGTGAGTGGCTACTGGTGCTTCCTGTGGGAGCATCGACCAGTAACTCTGGAGCTAGATGTGTTACTGTTTAGAGCAGAACATAAGACTTGCAATTTCATGATAGAGTCAAAACAACTAAAATCTTTTTAGAATGCTTTTATTATAATACTGTTACATCAGGAGTTCTGGATATTGTCACCATTTATGCTTTGCCTTGGGTAATTTTAGCTGTATGTACACATAGTAGGATTATTCTCAGGATGCCTAGAAGCATCTCTGGCCTCTTTTCATCACATTATCACATGTCAATTACAACCTTATGCGAATTGTGAATACCTAAAAAACAAATCTCCTGACATTCCTAAATGGATGTAAAATAATCTCCAAAGAAAAAGCACTACTTTACATCCAAACAGATAAAATTGATGTAGAACTAGAAATAATACTGTGTAAGTAAAATATAATTTTTCTGCTGTGTGCAACATTCTCTAAGGAATGTTAAATGATCTCATTGTAACCTGGACATTTTGCTCTGTTGTATGGGGAAGAGGAGTAAGGTCATTCATATCTTTGTTAAATGCAGTTTATAATTTTGTGTCTCTAAAGTAACTTAGAAAAAAATATAGAGAACAGACTCCAATGTGTGGTGAGTACAACCAGAGGTAAGACCAGAGACTAAACTCAGGATCTGACAAAATAGCCAGACTGTCCGGCATTGGCTGGCAGAATGAATTCTTAGCATTAAAGAAGACCAAATGAAAGCAATGCCTCCTATTTTCATGTGAGTATTGCTGCCCTCCAACGTTATCCCCTTTTAAAGTTGAACTATTCCTTCAAGAAGAACGCCAATGGCAGCTTCTAAAGTACATTTCAAGATTAAAATTGATCATCTTTAACAGGCAAGTTGGGAAACATGTTTAATTATTTGAGAAGTGGTTCCTCATACTGCAGATCCCGACAGTTCTGCTATTGGTACTGGTTTTATTAAGTGTTCTGAATTCAGATCATTTGTTAATAAATATTGTAGTGGAGCAATGAAGACCAATGAAACCCAAGCCACAGAAGGAGCTGGGCATGGACTAAGTTATTTGCCATAAAAAATATTTAGATTGATCTGATCATTAAATATGCATCATTTCTCCTGTTATCCCAAGACATCTTCCTTTTTCATTTGTATTTAATGCGCAAACTTTTTGAAACATAATAGAAAGAAAAGCCGAGATATCTTTAGCCCTTTGTTGGTTAAATGGTATTAGCAAATCCGTGTCTTCCCCTAATTCACTCTGATAAAGCACGGACAGAGGCTAATAGTGGTACCATCTGGAAGGTGGAGAAATATTTAAAAGCAGTGGCTGAACTGCTTTTGTTTATTCTCCCCATCACGGTTTAAACATAAAGCATTGTGAATGAAGGCAGGGATATGTTTTTTTGCTTTAATTTATTTAGAGGGAATTAAGTTTTATTTTCATTTTATGGGTGATTTTCCTATATTTCTATTGTGATCTAATTACACTGCTTAAAAAGAGCTAGACAATTCTTTAGAATATGCTCTCTAACCAGGTCTAATTGTATTTAAACTCTTTAGATAAAGAAGTTAGAATATTTGAGCCAAAATCAAAACATTCAACAAATATCTAAGCCTTCACTAATAACATAAAGGCTTTGCTGTGAAGTGTGGATTTCCCTGTTCAAGAGAATTTGTGAGCATATTGCATGACTTATCTGAGAAGTTCAGTAACTCTTATGATATAAAAAATATTTTTGTTATTCTGAACAAGAAGAAAAAAAAAAGTGATAACTACCAGAATGTCCAAGGGATGTGTGTGTGTGTGTGTGTGTGTGTGTGTGTGTGTGTGTGTGTGTGTGTCTGTACAGGAGAACATTGGGCAAAGGGATTAGTGGTTAATATATGCAAATAAGGTAAAGAATTTTGAATAGATTCTGACACTGGAAAATAAATATAGTTATCTATTTATTCTTATCTCTCTGCTAAACTCTACCTTATGCAGAATACATGGCCAAGTCTAAAATGTCTTCAAATAAATTCGCTGGTCTGAAGAACTCAGTAAGAGATGGTGCTATATGAACCTTGGGACTGAGATCTGGCAGAACAATGATAAGCTGAAACAAAAGATCTGTTTTTGTACTTAGGAAGATGAGGAGAAAGATAACAGAGAAAGGAAAGAGAATGGAGAAAAAAATAGAAGAAGTAAATGAGGGAGTTGGAGCCAGAGTCATTGTGACATAAACTGCAGTTTAGCAAATGTGAAATCTGAAATACTGGAAGTCTTACATCTCATTACAAATGTTGCTTTAAGTCTAAAGTCACTGTTGTAATGAATATTTTTGCTTAAGTAAAAGTATTGTTTTAAACTAGGTGATATCCAAGTTTAATACTTGAGTGGTCAAAATAATACATCTCGTTTTTATTTAACCTATGGATAAGTTTAAGGATAGGCAATACAGTGTCACATAGAAAGTGAATGCAAACTAAGTAATCTTGAATTATTCAACAACAACTACTTGGTCTAAGATCCAACAAATTCTGCTAAAGTGTATACCTTGTAAGACTCTTAACATTGTCCCATTGGACCCTATATCACATACATATTATTCTCACTGAGAGGAGGGCATGTTATATCTTATAAATCAGAAGTAAATACACCAGCATCATTAAGCATTTCAGTCAAGTTCAATAGCTGCCCTAAATTCTTGTTTAAAATTCAAAGACTCAAAATAGACAGGCAAAGAAAATATAAAAATAGATTTGTCTGTCACTTCTAATTTTACATTTTGTAGACAAGTTGTGTTTCAATGAAAGTTTGCGGATAGATGAAGCATCTGGCAATAGGAAAGACTGTCATGATTTCCATGGTTTGGAATCAGACTACAAAAGATAATTGGTGAAGATAATCTTTTGTTTGAATAGCCTCTAACTCTGATGACAGATGGTGGGGAGTGTTATTACTATTTGGTGTCATGCTGAAGCAATGCGTCTGTCTAGGATGGCAACCTTGACTTTATCACTTCCTGGTTTTGTGACCTTAGACACATCTGCGAATGTTTGAAGCTTCATTTATTCTGCTGTAATAGAGCAGCGTTGGTTAACTCCTACTCTGAGAGTGGTCATGGGCCAGCAGAAAGAGCATAATGTAGAAACTTTTAAGAAATATAATCTCAGACCTATAGGATCAGAACATGTGTTTGGAAAATATCTCCGGTAATGTCTATATGCGTAAGTCTTGTATTTGAGCACTTTCATTTCTTCTGGCTGTAATGCTCTGTAGTTTTGACTAGAGACTGTCCTGGAAGCCACATTAATTTGGCATAGAATGAATTATGGAATAAAAATAAACAAAAATAATTCTCACTCAGCCTGGTTTGGGCACATGCTATCTTGATTAATATCCTTAGAATCCTAGAAGTTGTTTTTGTATGTCATTTTAAGGTAAGTTTACTTTTCCACATAGAACTATGAGGGTTCTTGCATACATTTTCTCTTTTTAAACAGGGTGATTATAGTTTCACATTAAGAAATAGCTGCTCACTATCCTTTTCTGCAGTTACAGGATCTATGGGAGCACTAAACCTATCTGTGCATTTCTTTGTAGCTGCTTCCTTTCTGCTTTTCCAAACCACCCATTTACTGCCAGTCCATTTGCACCATCTGCTCATTAAGTGTTCATGGGATGATGAAGGACACCTGGTGACCATGGAATCCAGTCAATACATTGAAGGAAATCAGCAAAATGGTAAGAAGGTGGAAAATAAAACAGATCTTGGAAATCTAGTGATTCTGTTTTAAAGAATGGACAAGTGAAACAGATTAAACATCTGAGACCCACAGCAATCTTTTAATTTCCTGACCTTGTGCTCCTTGAGAAACGACCTTGGAAGGAAAAAAAGTTTCCTTAGCAAGCAGGACTATGTACATTTCATGGTGCATAGCTTCTTTCTACCAAGCAAATACCATCTGTAAGTCTTCCATGGGTATTTATTGGAATGAGGATCTCTAAATTTCTGAAGTAGTGAGTAAGTGCTAGCTAGGTCACTCTTAATTCCACAAAGCATATGTCATCAACACTTTATGATTTCTGAAAACAGATTCAGACTGAAATACTGAGCTACACCTGCTGAAATGTGTCCAGAGGGCCAGTCTCTGGAAGACTGGGCCTCAGAGAAACACATGCAGGACCCCAGGCCCAAGTTGGGACATGAAACCTTAGCTATCCTTCAAGGAACCTCAGTGTTCAAACATTTCCTCAGCACACACTTAGGTTGTGATTTTGACAGGTTTAGGCCACAGTTTCAGTTCTTAACAGGCAGTAGTAACCACTGTGTTCTGTTCTCATTTTACTATATTCAAGTTTATCAAAAAGTATTGGATGTAGAGGATGTTAGAGTATTTTAATGTTGAACCCTCATAGAATCACTCCAGACTTCACTGTAAATAGAGCCATTTTAGAGAAACAAAGCAAAAACAAAACAAGATGGCGATTAAAGGAATCGTTTCTTGGCCAGAATCCTGACTTCCAACTATGGGAAGATTCATTAATGTTTTTCTGCCTCAGTTTCCTTATTAACAAGATGGGATAATGATAGTAACTGACCTCGTGGGATGTTGTAAGGAGCACATGGATTAGCGCATGTGCAGTCCAATGAAATAGAATTTGGCATATGGCTCACTGCTACACAGATATTCGCTATTGTAGCAGAAACTAGATTGTTCTGAAACTGGTTTCTCTCATTTGACTCACAAGAAAGTGGAGCTATTTAAAGAAACTGTTATGATCAGCGTTCTGTATGGATTTCAGGATCAAAGGAGAGATGATCAACCTCTTGCGTCTTTCTATTATCTTATTATTTGACTTCTAGCTTTTTTCAGAGAAAATAAGAAAAAAAGAAATCTATTTAATGATTCTTTCTTATAATGTCTTCGTTGTCAGCATCTGCTCCATCACTGGAAGATATTGATATATTGAAGGTTCCCTCCAGTTTGTTCAAATAGGGAATTAACTTTAATTCTCAGCAATGAGAGGGGGCTTACTTTGAGGCAAAGTCTCTCACTTCACTTAAAATCAGTCCACACCATCTCAATAGGTTAAGTCAACAGTCTGAAACTCACAAGCCCTTAAGGACTACCAAAGTAACCTGCATGAGTGAAGCAAGTTTGGGTAAGAAGTGCTATCAGCCTCTTTTATTCCTTACTTTAACTAAAGCTGTGGTTTCAGCAACACTGTTTATTTGCAGCCAACTATTTATACAGGTGCCACTGTCACTAGAACCGGTAACAACATGACTTCAGTAGGCAGCTATTATCCCAACCAGGTGAGCCAAGTGTCTTCAAGTTTTCCTTCAAAGAGAAGACTAAACCTGGATTTTAAAAAAACAAATAAAATTTATAGATACTGTACAAACACGTGGAAATCTCGTAACAGAGAGAGAGACAATAAAACAAGCTTTTGGGTTGAATTTGACCATAAACTTCAGTTCTGTAGGTATTCAGACACATCTGTGTCCCAGTCAGTAAGTTCTTAAGAATCATGCCTATTTCTGACTGGGTATGAGGGAGTATAAAGAGGAAAATATGTCTTAATCTTGCTTAGGAATGACAGGTCTTCTGTATGAGAACTTATTTTTATGTCTTTACCATAACTATCTCTTTTGACATAATTTCAGGAGTACATGGAAGTTGTAGAAGTAACACAGATACTTTCCATCTACTTTTTGCACGGATTTCACAAATATGATTAACATTTAAGGTGTTTGTTTTCAGATCCTCTTTTTCTTATTCTTTCTTCTTCTCTGTCTTTATTTCTGCATTTACACTCATATGTGATTACATACATATATGTAATATATTTCCTCTGAAACATTTGAAGAATAAAATCCCTTTGACTTCAAAAGAGTTTAATACGTTTTCCTAAAAACAAGAACACCCTTTTGAATACCACCATGTATCTTGTGATCAAATTAAGCATTTTTATCTAATTTACACAGTATATTCAAATTTCACCCCATTTCTTTATATCACAAGATAAAAATTTGGAAACCAACAAGGTATCTGACTGGCATTTTGTGGTCTAGCCCGATTAGAGTCTTTGCTTCTGTAAGGAAATGATTCCTCTGTCTTTCGTATCAAAAGATGGATTCATTTTCAATAGCATTGATATCAGAGAGTTCTGGCCATTTCTCAATAATTTACAGGAAAACAATGCTTCCATTGGAGTTTGTTTAGTATTTGTTAACATTACCTTTGGATCACCACTTTTGGTAGCAATACAAATAAGTACCAGTGTTTTCAGTGTGAGAAAGATTCACTGGTTTCTTTTGGTTAGACTGTTAGTAACTTTGGGAAGAGAGGCATTTTCTGCTCAAGTATTTGCCCTTCCAATCAGTACTTTTATTTATTTATTTATTTTGCTACTTTAGGGTTTTTTTTTTTAAATTAAATATTCTTGTATGAGGTTTTTTTTCAGTCTCATATTTATTTTAATGATAAGATAATGAGATTCTTTGAATCCATTTTTTTTTTGTTGAGACTATTGAGAGGCCTGTGACATTTGATGAGTCGTTATCTTGAAACTACATTAAAATAAAGCAGATGCTAATCACTGCTGAGCATGGTAATAGGAACTTCTCCATCTGCTAGTCCCTTAGAAGTTTTCAACCTGTAACAAGAAGCAGACTTTGGATTACATAGACTGCAGACTTGCCTAACTTACTACTTTCACTTTAATAAAATAAATGTCTCATTTATGAAGTCTTAAAAATGATCAAATGTTCATCATGATCACTAAGTCATTTTTTTCGAAAAAGAGTTATAAAGTGTAGACCAATTTCCAAATATTAGGCTAGAAGAGTCAAGGGTAGGAATGTGAACCTTGTGCCTTAGGGTGATCACTCTGGAAATATTTTATGAGCTCCAAAACTAAGCATCCGAAGGACATAGCAAAGTACAGGCTTTTATACTAACACATCCTTGTTTAAACTCCCGATTTATCATCCAGTATTTGTCAATTGTTGGGCAATTTATTCTCTGGAACACAGTGATTTTCCCTTCCACCCTTTCTTCTCCCTCCTACTCCCACTCTAGTCTCCCAGATTATTACAATAATACCGTCACTAGTACATCATTCAGCTGTTTAAGTGTATCATGACATTATAGGTATAGACAATGGTAGAAAACCCAGCATCTCATCCTCAAGATCTATTCAACTTTGGGACTCTTTCCTTATTTGAAAGTAGAAATACATACTTGCAACCTAGCTCTACTTCCTGTTATACTTGTCTCTTACAGTTCATCTATGAGAGTATGTATATACACTTGTTGACCTATATATTTATCCTCTATTATGCATGAAGTTTGCCTTCTATCAGAAAGAACACATGATATTTGTGATTTTAGAAGTGGTTTATTTAACTGAGCATATTTGTATCTAGTTGGGATCATTTGGTTGCAATGATAATGCTAAAATACATTCTTTTTAATGACCGAGAAGTATTCCATAGAGTACATGCACCACCATTTCTTTATTCATTCCTCTGTTGATGGACACCTGGTTTTTTCCCCCATGTCTTTGCTACTGTGGAT
The DNA here is from genome assembly GCF_017591425.1 of Ochotona curzoniae. Lineage (NCBI taxonomy): Eukaryota > Metazoa > Chordata > Mammalia > Lagomorpha > Ochotonidae > Ochotona > Ochotona curzoniae. The sequence goes on along the minus strand of NW_024466004.1, from coordinate 13,784,200 downwards.
TGTGCTGCTGTAAATATAGGGTTGCAGGTCACTTTCTCACATGCAGTTATCACTTCTTTTGGATATATTCCCAAGAGTGGATAGCTTGGTCATATGGTTAGATCAATTTTTAGTTGTCTGAGTAGTTATTAGTTTATAGTCTCTTCCAGCAGTAGAGCATGGTACCTTTCTCCCAACATCCATGCCATCAGGTATGGTTAACAGATTTACAAACGTTTAGTCCAATGCCACTGAGGTTAGGTAGAGCCTCAATATGGTTTTTATTTCTATTTACCTGATAGCTAGGAAGCCTGAGCATTTTTTTTTTCAAGTGTCCATTAGGCATTTAAATTTGTTCTTTTGAAAAATGACTGAGTAATTACTTTGCTCATTTCTTCACAGGCTTGTTGGTGTTATTGTTGAGTTTCTGAAGCTCTTTGTAAATCCTGGATATTAGTCCTCTATCAATTGTGTTGTGTGTAAAGATTTTCTCCCATTCTGTTGGTTGCTTCTTCATTGATGATTTCCTTTGCTCTACAGAAGCTTCTTAGTTCGATATGGTCCTATTTGTTTATTTTGACTTTGCCTGTATTTTGTTAACTTTTCTAGGAAGTCTTCACCAATGACTCTATCTTGCAAGTGCTTCCTATATTTTTCTGCTACTGGTTAGATGGATTTTGGGTGGTGGCAGGTTTAGGTCTTTTATTAATTAAATTTAATAGAAAGAGTTTGGAAGGTTTGCCTACCTTTCTATTGTTTTGAATAACTTCTAGAGGATTGGAGCAAGTTTTTCTTGAAATATTTGACAGAATGCAGCAGTGAAGTCATCTGGTCCAGGAACTGTTTTGTTGTTGTTTGGAGAGATTTCATTACTGATTCAATCTCTGTTCTGTTATAGATCTAGTTTGATTATTAATTTCCTCATGCTTCAATTTTGGTAGATTTTAAGAGTTCAAAATGCATTTCTTCTAGATATTCTATGCTGTTGATACATAATTAGATGTAATAGTTCCATATTATTCTATGTATGTCCAAATTGTTATATTTACTTTATCACCTCTTATTTATATATTGATTCATATCTTCTCCCTCCTTTTTGGGTTAGTTGGGCTAATTGTGAATCTATTCTGTTGATTTTTTTTCAAAACATTATCTCTTTAATTTATTGGTCTTATATATTTTTCTTTTGGTCTCTATTTGGTTTATTTAGTCCCTTATTTTGATTGTTTCTGTTCTGCTTATCTTGGGATTGTTTTGTGTTGTTTTCCTTGCTCCTTCCTTTCCAACTTCTTAATACAGCCGTTAATTGAAATGAACTTTCCTGTTAACACTACCTTTTGTTTCCCACAAGTTTTTAAAAATTTATTTATTTTATTGGAAATGCAGATCTACAGGGAGAGGGAGATACAGAGAGGAAGCGTGTTCATCTCCTGGTTCACTCACACCCCAAGTATCCATGATGGCCAAAGCTAAGCTGAGCCAAAGTCAGGAGCCAGAAGCTTTTTCTGGGTCTCCAATGTGGGTACAGGGTCCCAAGGCTTTAGCCATCATCTACTGCTTTCCCACATGACAAGCAGAGGGCTGAATGGGAACTGGAGCAGCTGGGATACAAACTGGCACCCATATGGGATCTAGCACATGCAACACAAGCTATTGCACTGGGCCCTTCCCACAAGTTTTGATATGCTGTGTTGATCCTTTCACTCATTCTTCTATAATCCATTGTCCTTTTGGCATCATTTTGTTAAGTCTCCAAGTGTTTGCATATTTTACCCACGTCCATGAGTCTCCTGGTGTTCCTTTGCTGTAGTACAATCTTTTGCTGTTTCCTCAGATCATGCCTTCTCTGCTTCTCCTTGGCTAATTCTTCTCCATTCATTTAAACCTGTGCTCATTCTATTCCACCATCTTGCTCTTCCCTCTTTTTCAAATATGAGGTGGAAGGTTAGTTTGCTGATCTCTTATGAATATTCATATGACAAAAGCAAAATATTTAGGTCATCATTCTGAGAAGGTAGTATATTTCCTATAAATGTGAATACTTTCTTTTTTTTAAAGATTTATTTTTATTATTTTTTTATTGGAAAGGCGGATATACAGAGAGGAGACACAGAGAGGAAGATCTTCCGTCCGATGATTCACTCCCCAAGTGAGCGCAACAGCCGATGCTATGCCAATCCGAAGCCAGGAGCCTCTTCTGGATCTCCCACGTGGGTGCAGGGTCCCAAAGCTCTGGGCCGTCCTCGACTGCTTTCCCGGGCCACAGGCAGGGAGCTGGATGGGAAGCGGGGCTGCCGGTATTAGAACCGGTGCCCATATGGGATCCTGGGCGTGCAAGGCGAGGACCTTAACCACTGCGCCACCGTGCCGGGCCCAAATGTGAATACTTTCATATTCACTTTTATTCAAGCACTTTCTGTAGCTTATTTATTCACCTCTTCTTGCTTCTATTGACAGGAACTTCAATGGGTAATATTAAAAATAGATTTGTATAAAAGAGGGAGCTGAAACTTCAATGTTTTCTTTAAATAACCTGGCATTTTTGGTAGAAAGTTACTGCCTTGCATGTCCTGAAAAATGAAAGCATATAGCAATGACTAAAGTATTTGAATATGAATATTAGAATTAAGCCAACATATTTGTATAATTAAGTTGGCACATATAATGCTGTGAATGTTGGTTTCACTGTAGAAATTCCATGTTAGTTACTGAAGCAGTAAATAGAGATTTGGATTTAACAATCAGTATGACAGAGCAAGTGAATAAATATCTCCTATACTGGAAGGAGAAATCTGTCAAGGACTGCAAATGCATGATCTTATGTAGGGGAGTTTCTACCCTTCGCTTGTCCTGATTTATGGTGACATGCTAGTTTGCATGCAACTCTTGGTTCCAAATCCATGTTTTAAGCGTTAATCTGGCTCATTTCTGATTTTTGTAGGCATTTTATTTTCTAGTCCAGCTAGTGTTGGAAAGGCCTTAAGTTAATCTTCTGACCTCTAAATACAGTTACCTCATTTGTAAAGCCATTAATAATTTCTTACTTCTAAAGCAGTAATTTATTCAAAATGGTATAGGGAAGGTAGCTTACAGATTGAATGGTTATTTCTTTGCTGAGCAAACACAACTATAATGTCATAATCTACTTCCTTTTCCTGAAAACAGCTTATAAAGAATAGGAATGAATTGTTCAAAACATAAACTTCTGAAACAGAAAGTGGCTGTAACTACTAATAATGCCATGGCAAAATGAGCAGGCTGACTCAGGTAAGCTGTATCATGTGGGCATACTCCCATTAGGAATTATGTTAGGAAGTAAAAATTGCTACTCTTCAGGCTTCTCTTAGAAACTCCAGCGGTCAAGAGGGTAAGAGGATACATTGAAAGTCTTTAAAGAAAATGATTTCCAACCAAGAATATCTAGTGAAGCTGTCCAATTGCAGTGAAGGGTTTTTTTTTTTTTTGAGAGAATTCATCACTAATGCATTTCCTTGCAAGAAACTTTTTTTTTTTAAGGATTTATTCATTTTTATTGCAAAGTCAGGTATACAGAGAGGAGGAGAAACAGGAAGACCTTCCATCCACTGATTCACTTCTCATGTGGCTGCAACGGTTGGAGCCGTGCCGATCTGAAACTAGGAGCCAAGAGCCAGGAGCTCCTCTGGTTCTCCCACACGGATGCAGGGTTCCAAGGCTTTGGGCCATCCTCGACTGCTTTCACAGGTCACAAGCAGGGAGCTGGATGGGAAGTGGGGTTGCCAGACTTAGAAATGGAGCCCATATAAGATCCTGGAACGTTCAAGGTGAGGACTTAAGCCACTAGGTCACCATGCCGGGCACTCTTACAAGAAATTTTCAAGGGAATACTACATTAGACAAATGTTATGAAAACACATTACAATGTGTAATACATTAGCAAAGCAGATAGAATAAGCAGCTAATCAATAAAACTGGCAGAAATTAGTACTTATCCATTAATATTAACCCTTAATGTGTAGAGATGAAATCTCTAGTCAAAATATGTATTGCCCAAATGGAAAAAATAAAACCCCTGGAGATAGTGGTGCAGCCTTACTAGCATGCCATAATGAAGTGACAGTTCTGGTCGTAGCTACACCAAAGGAAGCAAAGACTATTATAATAAACACCCTCCTATTACCACTGGAAAAATAAGGCAGGAAATCTGCAAAGATACAACTGAGTTGAACCACATTACATAACAAATGGACCTAACAACATTTTTAGATCATTTCACTTAACAACTATATATTATTTCTTCTTATCATTAGCACATGAACCATTCTTTAGAGCATATCATAAATATTAGGCCACCAATGAAATCTTAGTATATTTAAAAACACTTACACGAAATGATACCATGTACCTTCTCAGACCACAAATGAATGAAACTGCAAGACAATAAACTATACAACATTTTCAAATACATGAAGATTGGATAATAGGCAACAGAATGACCGACGAATCACTGAGGAAATTAAAAAGGACAGAAGACAATTTATGAAAGAAATGAAATTTCAAATATAACATATCAAAACTTGTGGAATATGGCAAAAACAATATTGAGAGGAGAAATTTATCAAGGAGAAGAGTAGGGTTTCCTTATTTTCCCTCTGCTTGCTATGTCTTGATTTTTTGGACCTATTGGAAGTGTTTGATTATGAAATAAAAGTAAAAAAAAAATGACTTTGTAGCAATTAAGGGAAGAAACGGGAGTTTTAAATGGAAGAGGATGTATAGGGAGGGGAGCCTTATTCTTCTAAATCAGTATCATTGAAATATGTACCTCAAATAAATAAATGAAATGGAAAAGTTGATAGAAGATACCTCTTTCTCTCTGTCTTTCCATTTTGTAATATATTTTTCAGATGAATACAATATGAAAAGAACACAATTCAGAAAAAAACTACAAATAGTTTTTGCATCCATATTAATAAAAATGTCAATAAAATATTAATGAACTTAATCTAACACTACACAAAAAGAATCACGCACATGATCAAGCGGAATTTATCACAGAGAGGACAGTTTATTATTAGAAAACCATAAATGCCCCAAATCACATCAACAGATGGAAAAAAATCATTCGTTCAACTCATTAGATGCAGAGTAAATACTTGGTAAGATTAATCATCTCTATGGGTTTGGCACAGTAGCCTAGTGACTAAAGTCCTTGTCTTGTATGTGCCAGAATCCCACAGGGGTGCTGGTTCATGTCCCAGCTTCTCCACTTCCCTTCCAGCTTCCTGCTTGTGGCCGTGAGGTCATGGGAGTGCCAGCCAAAGCCTTGGGAATATACACTCGCGTGGGAGACCCAAAAGTAGCTCCTGACTGCTGGCTTCAGAACAACCAGCTATTGGGGTCACTTAGAGAGTGAACCAGCAGATGGAGGGTTTTGTCTCTGTCTCTCCTTTTCTCTGTTTTTTTTTTTTTTAAAGATTTATTTTTATTATTTTTTCTTTGGAAAGGCGGATATACAGAGAGGAGAGACAGAGAGGAAGATCTTCCGTCTGATGATTCACTCCCCAAGTGAGCACAACAACCGATGCTATGCCGATCCGAAGCCAGGAGCCTCTTCTGGGTCTCCCACGCGGGTGCAGGGTCCCAAAGCTTTGGGCCGTCCTGGACTGCTTTCTTGGGCCACAGGCAGGGAGCTGGAAGGGAAGCAGGGCTGCCGGGATTAGAACCGGCGCGCATATGGGATCCTGGGCGTGCAAGGCGAGGACCTTTAACCACTTGCGCCACCGCGCCGGGCCCCTCTCCTTTTCTCTGTAAATATGACTTTCCAATTAAAATAAAAATAAATAAAATCTTTAGAAAACATACACCATAAGAACCTTTAGAAATATTATAGAAGAAACATACTTCAAAACTATAAAGTCTATATAACCAAACAACACTTAATATTATATCAAATAGGGAAAAGCTGAAAACATTTTCATAAGATCTGGATTAAGGAAACATTTTCATTTACACCACTTTTATTCAAAGATAGAATTGAATACAAGGGCTTTATGAAAGAGAAAGAAATAAATGGCATCAAAGTAAAAAAGGAGGAAATCAAAATACTCATGTTTCCACATGATGAATTATTTCACCAATGTTTTATAATCTTCATTGCACAGATTTAGATTAATTACATTTATTCCTAAATTTTAAAATTTCTGTTTCTGTTATGAATACAATTTATTTCTTAATTGCTCCTTCACATGGTCATTACCTGTATAGAAAAAAATGATCAAATTTTATCTTCGCTTTTCTGATTTGGTTAATCAGTTCTAAGAGCTTTTTGGTAGAGTAAGCAGGTTTATCCACCTAATCCAGCTCCCTGCCAACAGCCAGAGAAAAAGGACGAGAGATGGTCTGAGTGTTTCCCTGGCACTCACATGGGAGGCTCGGAAGACACTCTTGCTCTGCGCTCCAGGTTTGAGCAGCTTCAGCTACTGTGGTCTTGGAAGAGAAACCCAAACCAAATAAAAATTAGAAAGCAGGGTGTGATTCATTCATTATCACAGAGATAGTATATTAGTATGAAATGATAATAGAGGAAGTGAGTTGTAATTTATGAATTGTGACAAATATAGTAATATTAACAGTAAATGCAGTTTTGTGGGGAATATATGGAACTCTTAGTATCACTTCACAATTTTTGTCTTGTAAATTTCAAAAAGTTAAAAAATTTGCTATTCTGGTTAGACCTGAACAAAACAGTAAATTCAGTATAATTATCAACACTGTAACTCCTCGGATTGCTACATTTAATCCTCCTTCAGTGCCCATCTCTCCTTGGCTATCTTGGGCTAGCCGTTGTAATTACCTTTCCATAGGCACATATGTAAGCTGAGCACCAATCTCTAATAACTCTTCAGGTCATCCAATGTTTATTTTGTAAACTCTTTTGTAATAGGCGTCTGTTTCTAGTGACTATGTGTTCCTGGAAAAAGGAACTCATTAGTGGTGAATAACGTGGGGAATCTGTAACAAAGACACTAAAGAAGCAGCTGTTTTGTTTTAGGGAGGAGTTTTTCAGGGCACACCATGTCAGGAGAAGGTTTGATACTCCCTGCTTGCATTGTCTTTCTCTCCAAGAGCATGGCACTTGTGGTCCTTTACCTTAAATCCGTTGTCTCTTTTTGAAGTAGAAGCAGGTGGTCTGTCCAGGGTGGCTTACTCATGTGGCACAAGATTTCCACCGTAATGATGAATAAAAGTGAAACTGGAAGATGTAAAGTGAGCTCAGAGAGAAACAGATATAAACATAGGCTAGGACTTGACATTCTTGAGTCCAAAATTTGCTTTCTCCCATTCAGCTATTCAGAGCTAGCAAGTTTGCATCAATGGAATAACCACGGGCATTTCTCAATTTATAGTGATTATAATAAAATTTGAGTTCGGTTGTTTAAAATGCAGGGCATTGTAATGTATAGGCTATTGTTCTAAATGTGTAATCTATTAATATGCCAATATTTAAAATAGAGTCAACATATGCGCTTTTTCCCCAGTAGTAAAACAGATTCTCTTCCCTTTGTGGAGAGTAGAATTAATTGTCACACATTAACCCTGTTGGTGTTCATTTGGCCAGAGAGGTCTGTGTGGATAGTTTTCTCATAAAACTTACTGCTTTTAGTGTCTCTATTTTGCATTAGGGGAGTATTTCCCAGCATGCACCTTACTGCTTCTGGCTCAAAGCTGAGTATGGCTTTTTCTTGCAGTGTTTATTTCTGCTGTGAAGTGGTGTGGATTCATAGGATGAGGTAAAGTTTGTTGCTGGAGGCAAAATTAGGCAGTTGCTTAAAATCATACTCAGTTCTGATGGCTAACCATCTTAAGTGACATTTAACTCCTGTTTTGTGTTCATTTGTATTCAAGTACTTCAAAACAAGATTTAGCTAGCTTCCTGGGGTGTTCTGCCTAATGCTTTTGCTTAGGTTTCATTTCAAATGTACAGAGGAAAAAAAAAAAAAAGAGAGAGAGAGAGAGCGAGAGAAAAGCATATAGTGGACATTGTTATTTATTATCCATTAAATGTTTAGGAAACTTTTTTTTCTGAATATGAACTTGTAATTGTGTGATCATCCTGAAGGACACTACTCTCACTCTCTCTCTGTCTCTCTGTCTCTCTCTCTCTCTCTCTCTCTCTCTCTGTCTCTCTCTGTCTCTCTCTGTCTCTCTCTGTCTATCTGTGTGTGTAAGTCTAATGTGAAGCATCTCTGCATGTGACATTCAGTAAAGGTGCATTTGAATGAATCAGCATGTCATGTCTGTATTCCTACCATGGAATTTCCTTCATTTCTAAGCAATATTGGATAAGCCCTGTATGTCAGATATTTTTGAGTAAAGCAAAGTCTTGAAAATAGTAATATTTTGATAATTTAGGCAAAACCTCCAATTATGTTTAGGGTACAAAAAATGTCATTGGGAAAGAGAATTGCAAATAAAAAATGTACTTCCATTCTATAAAGACTGCTTTTATGATCTGCATTAATTTATATGATATCTTTAACCTATGAATGTAAGAATTCCATCAATGTTTATGAATTGTTGCTGAAAGTGCCACATAATGTAGGCTAGCATCAAAACCCAATACTTGGGCCTGGCACAGTAGCCTAGCGGCTAAGTTATTCACTTTGAACATGCCAGGATCCCATATGGGCGCTGGTTCACACCCTGGCAGCCCTGCTTCCATTCTAGCTCCTTGTTTGTGGCCTGGAAAAGCAGTCACGGATGGCCCAAAGTTGTGAGACCTGCACCTGTGTAGGGCTCCTGGCTTAGGATTGGCTCAGCCCTGATCATTGCTACCGCTTGGGGAGTGAATTAGCAGATGGAAGATCTTCCTCTCTGTCTCTCCTCCTCTCTGTGCATCTGCCTTTCCAACAAAAATAAATAAATCTTAAAAAATAAAAATAAAATCTTGTACTCATGTAAAGGGCCTTGAACTATTTTTTCTAATTGAATGTTTAAACTCTGTCAGACACAGTTTTACTATTATCATTTCAATAAAAATGCAAAGTTTCCTAAATTTTATATTGAGGAGCAAAACATACAAACATTTCTTTTATGTTTTAATAAATTTGCAGTTAAATTTTGGCCAAATATCTTGATGATTTTCATTTTGTAGGGGTAAGTTTCATTACTCTTTTCTGTATTTTAGCTTATCTGAAATTTTACTTCCTTTTGAATTCTTCCAAGTAAATATAAAATTATATGTATTTTAGTTGTCAAAATCTACTTAGGTTAAAAAAAAACCTACTATTCAGAGTAATCTCTGTTAACATTTTGATCATGCATATCCTTTTTTTTTTGCATTTTTAAAAATATTTTGAGAATCTTTACATAGTTAGGGTAAAAAGGTTCAAGGGCTACAGGAAAGTAGGTAAGACTATTATTTTTTCCATACTGTTTCATGCACATTCTTTCAAAAACATGGAAAAGAATATATGTACCCATTGATGAAGTGTCTTCTTTTTTTATCCAATATGCTGTAATATATCCTTATGATATTTATTTATTTATTGAAAGAGTCACACGCAGAGAAGGAGAGACACAAGGAGAGATTGTTCACCTTCTGGTTCACTTCCCAAATAGCCACAATGCTTGAGACCGTGCCAAGGCTAAATGAGGAACCAGGAACTTCATTTTGGTCCCCCATGTGGGTGTGGGGGTAAAAACACAGGGGACATCCTCCATTGCTTTCCCAGGGTAATTAGCAGGGAGCTGGATTGGAAGTGGAAGAGCAGGGACTTGGACTGGCATTCATTCGGATGCTGGCATCTTGGGAGGCAGGTGAGTCAGCTACATCACAATGCTGCTCCCTAATCTTTCTATAATAAAAAATCAATTTTTACATTAAGCATCTAGGTAGTTTTTTCATAGCTGTGAAGTATTTCTTTGCATGGTTTTAACACAATTTGCTGAACTAATTTTTATTTTTGGTTAATCTAATTGTTTTCAAGCTTTTCGATAATATGAAGTGATGTTATCATACTCTTGAAGGTAATCTTTGTATCCATTTTACCAATTTACTTGTAACTAATTTTGTAGATCTTGTTGCTAAGACAAAGAAAGTGCAGTGTTAAGACTTCTGCTATAGGCTGCTGGATTTCCAATGGAAGAGATGCAGTGTTTTTATTTTAAACAGTTGTGTATGAAAATATGTAAAGTCTTTCTTGTGGTTCCTTTTTGCTTTGTCTTTTATTTTTTTCTCTTTTCTGGTTTGATAGCTGTACTCCTGGATTCTATTTCAAGTTGCTAGTTCAAATTTTACTAGAGAGTCTAAACATGTTTATGGACAAGTGGTATTACAACGCTTGTCCTTTTTTGACAGAGACTATATACCAAGTCTCAGTAGCTATCTAAAACCATGGCTTCTTTCTGTACGTAATTTTTATTTTATAAGGGTCACAGTAAAAGTTGATTTTTAAAAAGATTTATTATTTTATATGTGAAAGATTTCAGAGAAAATGAGAGTCAAGGAGAAATAGGGAGAAAGAGGAAAAGAAGAGAGAGAGAGGGAAAAAGAAGAGAGAGAATGAATCTTCCAATCTTCCATCCACTGGTTAATTCCACAAATAGCCACAACAACTTGAGCTAAGCCAGTCTGAAGCCAGGAGCCGCAGGCCATCCTCTGTTGCTTTCCCAAGCCATACATAGGGAAATAGATCAGAAATGGAGCAGCTGGAACATGAACTAGCACCCATATTGGATACTGGCATTGCAGGCAGGTGATTATGATGCTGTGCTAACACGCTGACCTCCATGTTAAAACTCATACGGTGGCTTATTGTAGATCTTAGCAATATCAGGTAACAACTTTTTTTTTCATTCCACAACTCAAGATCTTCCAATGTTTATTTATTTTGACATGCACAAATTACTACCATTATAACTCTACCCCTTTAGGCCGTAGTTAAAATAATGGTTAGTTGAGTACAAACAGTGCAATAATATTACAGTTACTGAGATAGTTCTTATGTGACCAATGGAAGAATACAGTGTGAATACACAGGAATGGATCCATCTCAGCTGGGATGGTACAAGATGGCCAAAGATTAAACATGCTATTCTGAACTTCAAACATCTTGAAACGTATGACTTGCTTGTTTCTAGACTTTTCCACTTAGTATTTTCAAGCTTCAGCTTACTGCAGGTAAATGACACCTGTGTTGTGTATTCAGAGTTTAACATATTTAAATTTTTTTTGTTTAAAGATTAATTTTTCTTTGAAAGGCAGCTTTTACAGAAAGAGAAGTGAAAGATAGAAGATCTCCATCTGCTGGCTCACTCCTAAATGTCCACAGAGGCTAGAGTTGAGTTGATGCAAAGTCCAGAGTCAGGAGATTCTTCCTGGTGGACCATGTGAGTGTGAGGACTTGGGCCATCCTCTGCTGCTTTCTCAGACCCTAGTCAGGGAGCTGGATTAGATACGGAGTGGTTGGAGCTCCTACGGGACGTGGGCCTCACACTGCAGAGGACTGGCTTGCTGCATTGCCGTGTCACTGAATAGGTCACAGGTTTTAGCATTTTATTTTGTTACAGTCAGTGGTGTCTATTAATCAATGATTCAAACTACTACATGTTAAACATACAAATCCACTGTACTATATGAATTTTAAAATTTTAGAGGATTTCAACTTTGCTATATTAAGACTTTGAATTATAACCATTAATAATTCCTGCTTATTTTTTTCTTGCTGCTATAGCACTAGCAAACATTTAATATAGGATAGTATTTATTGATATTAAACTAGTTTAATATCATTAATATCATAGATATCATTAATATCATTAATATCACTAATATGTGAGCAGGGAATAAAAGTTCATCTAGAAGTACAAAAGAAAATCACATCAGTTATCTATGTCTCTCAGCTGAAAATGACACCACTTTTCTATTTCCAAATATTTTATACTAAAGTGGATATCTCATGCATTTCCTTTTTTTTTTCTTATGTGCCGGAAAACCTTTTCAGTTCTTTCCTGCCTAATAATGCCAGCATGGACACAGCCCTGGGTATTAATGATCTAAAGACCTCACATTCAGATGAAACAAATATGAGAGATCAAAGTGGTTTTGTTTTACAGGGACTCTCGATCAGGGTCAAGTGCAGGATCTTGGGTAGGTCTTCATGAAGGCTGGTCCGGGGAGGAGGTGGGAGTGGCAGCCCCTTCCCCAGCTCTGGGGTGGAATGCTGTCTGAGTCTGACCCCCATGCTTCAGAACCATCACACTACACCGTGATTCTCCACCAAGCTCAAATCTCAGAGCTTCGTCTTTGATTCGGTTGGTACAGTGGGATGGATATTCATATCTCTATAGACGTGTCGCCTTCCCACCCCTAATTTTTTTTTCCTCATGGTGTTTGGTGTTAGGGTGAAGGGCGAAGGCCACATTTGAACATAAGTCAGGTTTTTTTATTTTATGTGGGGGAAAGCCGGGGGCGTTTGCAGAACTTAAAACAGAAATCAAACCTTTAAAGGTCGACTGTATGTGTCCTGCCACTCATATTCTCTTCTGGCTTCTAACTTTCCTTAGGCTTAAAATATATCTAGAGCCGCTGGTTCCTTTGTTCTTCCGAGGGTTCATTTCTTATTCTTTCAAATATACTGTTTTTTTTTAAAGGGCAACAAACAAATAAAAAAGTTTGTGTTGCTCACGATTTCAGAGGCTTGTTGCTTACAGCTCTGCAGAATAAAAACGGAGCCTGCTGTTATTTCAGGGAGTGTCACCCTGCAACTTGACTTGGTAGGGTTTTCAGCAGGCTGAAGTTCCTATGTTGAGCTATTTCCTGACTACAAAATTCAGAAGAATGGGGTAGGAGAATTGGTGGTCTCATTTTGAGATGAAGTAACATGACAAAAAATGTCTAACAAGAATGTTAATTTGATACTTTCAAGTATCCTTTGTAATAAACCTAGGCACAAAATTTGACATCAATTTTTCTTATACTTTGGTACCTTTTGATGGCATCACTATAGCTATTGTAGACTGGAATGGCGCCATGGTGGTTTTCGAAAGTCAGAGATGCTGATTAGAAAGGTACCACATCCATAAAGCACTGTAACAAATCAGAGTGAATGAATTTTTGACTTACTTCTTATTATGTAGTATATGTCCAGGCTTCTTCTTCTTTTGCAAGATTTATTGATGCTTATTGGGAAGGCAGAGACACACAGAGAAAGATTTTCCATCTCCTGGTTCACTCTCCAAATGGCTACAACAACTGGACCTGAGCTGATCCAAAGCCAGGGGCCAGAAGCTTCTTCCAGGGCTCACATGTGGGTGCAAAGTACTAAGGCTTTGGCCCATCCTTGACTGCTTTCCTGGGCCGCAAGCAGGGAGCTGGATGGGAAAGGGAGCGGTTGGGATGCGAACTGGCATCCTTTTGGGAATGCTGGCACTTGAAAGGAGAGGACCTTAGCCACTAGGCTACCGTGCTGGCCCTCAGGCTTATTCTTAACCACAGTTGTTTAATTTTAATGTGTAAATAATAAAGATGTATCAGAATATTTTGAGCAAAATATGATTATAACAAAATAACCATATTGTCTGTATTAAATAGGTTCTATAATTTCATTCTTAGAAAAAAGCTTGTGAATCAAAAATTTGTATTCAATTTATTAGAAGTCATATTTTCACTCATATAATACATATTTTTTTTAAAGATTTATTTTTATTTATTTATTTTTTTCATTGGAAAGGTGGATATACAGAGAGGAGAGACAGAGAGGAAGATCTTCCGTCTGATGATTCACTCCCCAAGTGAGCACACCGGTCGATGCTATGCCAATCCGAAGCCAGGAGCCTCTTCCAGATCTCCCACGCGGGTGCAGGGTCCCAAAGCTTTGGGCCGTCCTGGACTGCTTTCTCGGGCCACAGGCAGGGAGCTGGAAGGGAAGCGGGGCTGCCAGGATTAGAACCGGCGCCCATATGGGATCCTGGGCATGCAAGGTGAGGACCTTAACCACTGCGCCACCGCGCCGGGCCCGTAATACATATTTTTTAAAAATTTTCCTAACATCCTGGTCTTCCTCCCTTTACCCCAATATAAATCTTGCTCTTCATTCATGTTGTCATCTTCCTCATTAATTTTGTTACTGTAGTTGTGTGTTTTGAAGGGAGTATAAATCCAAACAGTCAAGATTTCTATCTTTGAGGTTGGTCTGAAGAAATCTTTTTTTTTTATTATTTAAAATTTTTATTGGAAAGTCAGATATACAGAGAGGAGGAGAGACAGAGAAGTTCCTTCATCTGTTGATTCACTCCCCAGGTGGCCACAGCAGCTGGAGCTGAGTCGATCTGAAGCCAGGAGTCAGAAGCCTTCTCTGGATTTCCCATGTGGGTGCAGGGTCCCAAGGCTTTGGGCCATCCTTGACTGCTTTCCCCGGGCACAAACAGGGAGTTGAATCTGAAGCAGGGCCTCAGAGACATGAATCGGTGCTCATATGGGATCCCGGTGCATGCGAGGCAAGGACTTTAGCCACCTGGCTACTGCGCTGAGCCCAAATATTTATTATAATAATTTTTTTTCATTCTATTGGGCTGGAGTGATGATTTAACCTGTGTTTTCTATTTTTCTAAACTTACATATATATTATTGTCTATTACATGTAACTATATCATCATATATAAGTGATATTTATATATTGTAAACATCACTTATACATCATCAAGTTATTATATTTGTATATTATATCATATTATAAAGTATTTATATTTTATAAAATTATGTAAGTATATATGTATTTATCAGAGAAAAGAGACATAAAGTTCTTCCATCTTCTGGTTTACTCCCCAAATGGGCACAATGGCCAGAGCTGAACTGAAGCCAGGAGCCACGAGGTTTTCTGAGATCTTCGACACTGATGCAGGGTCCTCAGGCTTTGGATTATCCTCTGCTTCTTTTCTCAGGCTATAAGCATGGAGCTGGATGGAAAGTGGAGCAGCCAGAACACAAACTGGCACACATATTGGATGCTGTTTTAAACCAGTTGAGTTAAAACTAAATGGATGGATTATAAAATATTCTGATTGCTTCAGTAAAGCAAATAATGTAGATAATGTCATTACCAAACCTTCAGTTGTTAAATCAAGTTGTTCAGTCAGCTATGCTTATTCTGTAATTTCAGTTTTCTATTATTTGTCTTGCCTCTATTCTTATAGTATTCAATACTTGTTATTTAAGTAGAGATGCATAAATATCAGTATTTTCAGAGTTCTCAATATTGTCAGTAATAAAATTCATGTTTTTATAGGATAACTGGATGTAGGAAGCTATGAGAAGACCTCTATGTGGGCAGAATGGTTTTTGAAATCTTGAAACATTTTATAACGTCTCTAACTCTAACCTGGAGGGTGATAGAGAGGAGAGAAATTCCAGGAAGCAGAGCAATTTTGGCAACTTGGGAAAGACTGATGCTCTTTCAACCATAGATTTTAAATACTCCCAATTAACCCATGCCTTCATGTAGTAAACATGTGATGTCAGTCTTTACTGATAATAGAACATCTGCTAACTTGGTCATGCAAGCAGACCTTCATTTAATCAAGGATATAGTCTGATTTTCCTAACAGCAAAGTTTGCTTTAGGGTTTACTGTTAATTAATTGTGTAAAAAATATTAACTGACATTCATTCAAGGGTGTGAGCAAAACTCCCCTCCAGGGCACATCCTCTGTGGAAAACTTAAATTTCCATTATGAAAGTCAGGAGGATGAAATACTTTTAGAAGAGTGGCTATGGGAGACAACGAGGGGAACAAACATCTATGTATCAATGAAGGGGAAGAGAAACATTGGCAGGACAAGTGGCTCCAAGGGGAGGTATGAGTTAGAGAGCTGACTCACTCCAGGTTTCAGAGAAATTCAATCAAAGAAGGAAAGAGGAATGGCAGATTTGCTGAGAAGCCGACTTGATTTAGAGCTGCAGAGTGAAACCAGTGCAAGGGTTGTGATGGACAGGAGAAATGTAAGGCGATTTACGCCTTGGAAATGTTTCTCTTCCAATGGGAGAAGTCTGTCTAGAAGAATAAGTAACAGCTATGGGTTTTAGCCATGGAGAAAAATTGCATTGAGTCTGTTTTCCTTTTTTTTTTTTTTGAAAACTGACTTGAGTCTTAAAATAAAATTATAGAGTAACGGAAACCATTTGTTTTATGTTCAAGAACTAAATAATATTAGACTTGATTCTATACTTTCTAAATCCTTACAAAGACTGATTTTCATCTTGGGAAAATCATTCAAGAACGATCATTTCTCCTTTTGGCCATTCCTGAAAACACTGAGACTGTGTGTGTCAGGATAACTTAAGCATTGGCACTGAGAAATTCTTACTCAGGGAAGGGGAAGATAAAACTGAAGACCAATAAATAGCTCCACTACTTCCTGCAGGAAATTTGCATATACCAATTTCTCCAGACAAGCATTATGCTTATCTGGGCCAATAGTCATTTAACCAGGCTGAGAGTTTGCCCACCTGGGGTAAAAGCAAATTTATCAGGTCAACAATTAGCTCCTCAAGCCTTGCCTGCTTGTGTGCACCAACACAAAAAAATTATGTACTGCCCTTTGCCCAGTCCTAATTAATGACCCTTCAAAGATCCATCTTTAATTATTTGAGCCTAGACCTCCAAACCAAAATCCCATTTCAGTTTCAGTATCCTTTTGGGATGCTGGTACAGCTCTGTCAAGGCTATGTTCCTCTGTGTTGCAGCATGTCCAAAAAACAAATTGTATTTCACCAATAGGATTTGATGATATTTGAAGGGAATGGAAAATCCAAGTACGTAGGTTGAAATATTTGTATGAATACTAAACATTTTAGATTTTATTACTGAACAAATTAGAGTCTGAATTCAGAAGTTGGAAAGAGAGATTAATAAACATACAATGAATGTGCTAAAGCTAAATCTCAACAGAGCACATTTTGAGACATTAAAAGGAAGGTAATGGTGTGGGCAGCTCATCTCCTGTCTTGTCACTAAGATCCATGAATTGTGAGAGACTGAAAATGGCAGACTTTGGAGGAATCATTCAGGTTTTGGTTAGGATACAAGAGTGAACACAATGTGGTATTTATTTATCTTACTCTATATTCTGTGACAATCTACATGGGATAATGGAAAAGTTAAAGCAAAACTATTGAATGTTTGCTTAAACAATGGAAAAGAGAATAGGGTGTCAATAACTACCTAGCGAATGGAACTTCCAAGTATTCAGAACTTTTGATTTTGAAAATTGAATGCAGACTTCTAGGAATTTGACCACATGTCCTTTATTCTCAGTCTTTTCAGTTTGGTAGTCCTCTTATAAGACTGCAGATGATATAAATCAATTTTTCTGTTTGTTTTCTAGGCCTATGAAGTCTTGTCTTCCTTCCTTTCTTTTCCTTCCTTCCTTCCTTCCTTCCTTCCTTCCTTCCTTCCTTCCTTCCTTCCTTCCTTCCTTCCTTCCTTCCTTCCTTCATCTTTGCTTTTTCTTTTTGGATTAGGATACACTGCTTCTAACACTCTCACCAGATTTTTAAACATAGTTTCTATGTTTCATTTAGCACAATGCAGTCCTAGATGTAAGGTATTGACTGTCTTTCCAGTGTCTGCACCTGGGGTATTACTTTTTTCTGAGTACTTTTAGAGCTCATTCACCACACATAAATCTAGTCTCAAACATTAGTTTGCTTTTCCATGCTGGCCAAGAAGTTTCCTGCAGACTGTTATGTGTTTCATTACCAATTCCAAACGTCTAACTTTTAAGTCCTTTTCTTGCCTCTACAAAGGATACTAACAGGGGCCTGCCCGCAAAATTATTCTCTCTAATCCTAAAAAAAAAAACAAATGCAACTGCATTAGAAGTCTCCTAACTTCTTCCATTTCCAATAATTTATCTCATGCATTCCAATAGTTTAATCTGCTCATGTATTTTCTTCCTTTAAGGACAGAGCTGTAAAAAGAATGTTGTCCTGCAAGTAATCACATGACCAGTGTTCTAGTTCCAACCCATTCCAAACTTCTTAGGTGTTTGATTCATCCTAAACCTCATTTCTATATTTCCATTCTCTTGTTCATTGAATTGCTTAAATCCATCTTCAAATATGCCTGATTGTTTCCAGTTTTGAAAAACAAAACTTAAAAAAATTCTTCCTTAACAAGAATGTCCTTCCATCTTCCACCCAGTGTTTCCTCTTTTTCTATTAGACAGTTCTTGAACTGTACTTGACAGTTTTTGTTTCTGATCATCTGATCACACTCTGCAACCTCTACCATCTAGTTCTGACCTGTGAAATGCTACTAAAGTGGGTATGGCAATGGCATTACTGAATCTGCGTGAATAAATCTGTTAGGTGTCATTTATCTTATTTCAACTATTCTATCAGCAGCATTTGTTTTTAAATAATAGTAGTCCCAGCATAAGGTGAAAATGGGCATTATAGAGAAGGAAATAGGACATAAATGATAAGAACTATCTAATCTTCTAAATACAAGGAATAAATCTTTGGAAGAGGGAACAAAGACATATAAAAATAGAGAGAGAGAGAGCAAGAGGAGGAGGAGAAGGAAAGTGTGTTGAAAGCAAATTGTTTGAAAAGCCCTTAAAAGCCAGATAGGGGATTCAGATTTCTTTCACAATGATCAGAGCCCACTGAAATTATTTGCAAAGACAATAAATAATGCATGGTAACTGTTGCTCATTACCATTCATCTGCTGCTATGACTAAGCTTGCTTATGATTGTGGAATCATATCAGCAACAGAATCAAAGTCAGGGACTGTTATACCAAGGGCAAGATAAAAATTACTTCATTTTGAGCTTGAGGCTAGCCAAAAATTTCAGTAGAAATCCAGAAAGGTATCAGGACTAGACTTAGAATACAGTGTAGATTTACAGATTAGATACTCTTTTCTAGGGAAGTGAAGGTGGAAGCTCGCATTAAAATATATGTTAGAAAAGCAACTGTCCTCAGGAAAGCCTCCTTTTTTGCTTTCAATTCACTTTTATTTTTAAAGGACTCATAGAATTATTGGCAGGCCATTTGTCAAAGTTTAACTTTATCTTGCATTTAAAACTGTTGTCACTCATAGATTTTAGTGTTTTGTTATACTGATAGGTCCTTGTGCAACTGTTGGGTAAGCCACAGTTTCTTCTGACAGTTGGCTTGCAATTTTTTTTTTCTGTATATGCTGAATTGCTTTCTTATTTTCGCAAATATATTCATCATCACAGTTCTTCCACAACACAGAGAAGGCCTTGGCAGATTTCAACCTCAGGAACAAAATATGTCTGTCCTTGTTCCACTATCAAGAGACTCGTGTATGTATGCCAGGAGACATCTTTGCATTCACAGTGTACTTCTACTAGGTGAGGGACATGCAATGTAATATTCTTTGATATCACTTTACCTTGTTGGGTCATTATGTAGTGAATTGATTGTTAAAGAATTGATTTATACTTGGATTCTGTATGCACTTCAGATAATCCCACCAATATGTTTTAAAGCTGAATGATGATTTAGATTTGAGTTTTTCTGTGACACTGATTATATGCATGCAATGATACAGCTCAAAATATAATAATAGGGCCTGGCGTGATGGTGCACTGGTTAAGGTCCTCATCTTGCATGCCCGGGATCCCATATGGGCGTCGGTTCTAATCCCGGCGGCCCCACTTCCCTTCCCGCTCCCTGCCTGTGGCCCGGGAAAGCAGTCCAGGATGGCCCAAGGCTTTGGGACCCTGCACCCACATGGGAGACCCAGAAGAGGCTGCTGGATTCAGATCGGCATAGCATCGGCTGTTGCGCTCACTTGGGGAGTGAATCATCGGATGCAAGATCTTCCTCTCTGTCTCTCCTCTCTGTATATCCGCCTTTCCAATAAAAATAAAATAAATCTTTAAAAAAATTTAAAAATATATATAATAACAAAATATTGTTTCTAATGATTTAAATGTGTAAATTAACAACTTATACAATAATTCAGAAGTTATATCTAAAATTTTCTAATTTATTTTTCTTACTTTTTACTCAGAAATATTTATCTTCCTTTGGTATTACATAATATCCTCAGTTAAAATGCATTGTGATGATTTTACAGAATGCCAGATTTGACACTGTTGTTTCTCAGAATGTTGTATTTCTTTAAAACTCTTGCAATGCTTTTTCTTAGATATTTACTTATTTTCTCAACTTAAAAATATAAATGAACATTTAAAAATGCATACAGATAATTTACTTCAAGCTTGTTGAAGAAAAATCTGGCTCTTTTGGGGCACGGTGACCACTCTCCCGGTACCACATGCAGTGATTTGTGCATTGCAATTACAAACTACCCCAATAAAAACACTTATACACTAGGATATTTATGCATTCAGATGTTCTATCCCAATGGATATCAGTTGTTGCTATTGATTCCCTAGTTTCTACTTTCTTCATATTTTTTCTGTGTCTATATTCTCGTTTCCTAAATTCCATAACTGGACTTTTGATAATCAATGTTATTGTATATCTGTTACATACTTTTTTTCATTTTTTGGAGAAAAAGAACAGTTAGCAATCTCATATTTATTTGCATGCAGTAAAATCCTAGTAATAATCCTTGTTCTAAGTTCATGAATTCTTCTCATGATAAAATTCAAATGAGGTTCAGCTCATAGCAATCGTTTGAGTAGCCCTGATGCATATGCCTATTGAAGTATACTTTTGTCTCTGATAGAACAATTTTTCTAGCTCTCTAATCTTAAATGCCTACTCTTAAAACATCTCAAATCATATTTCTTATTTGGAGTATTGTAGCAAGACATTACAGCGTAGAATCTATTTTTCTTCTGGGCTATAGTCTATCTTCATGTTAGAATGCTAGACCATAAAGTCCAGTGCGATGATTCCCAGGTATGTGATCTCTAGATCATTAGCATCAGAATCATAGTAGAAGCTTTTACTTTTTAACTTGCAACTTCTCTGATCTTCTTAGACCTATGGATAGAGAGACTGATAGTGTAGTGTAGTCGTCTGTATGCAAAGAAGCTCTTTAGATAATTCTGATGCTAGAAAGAAGTGAGAACTACTGATCTATGGAGTTATTGAAATTTCAAAGGGATCATCCAACTTGGAAACTGTGTGAGAGGACTTGATTCCTATTTTCATCACTGCACTAATTATACAATGTTGATTCTTACGTTTTTCATCCATAACATGAGGTTTGATTAAGGCTGCAGTTAACTCCATGGCTTGTATATGGTTTGGCGGTGTCCTTCCAAGTTTCAGGTACAGGAAGCTTGGTATACAGTGTCAATGCTGAAGAAATGGAACCTTCATGAGGTGGGACTAGTAGCAGGTAGATTGAGTATGGGATCATCAATATTGGAAGGGATCAATGAAGGTATCAAGGGACAGAATTAGTCATTATGAGAATAATTGTAAGCAAAAGCAAGTATCTTGATTCTTTCTCTTGCTTCCTCTCTCATCATCTGATTTCTTTGACCTACAATATTTTGTTGATTTCTAGTTCTATCCTGTTTTCAAAAAGTTTGGAGGACTCTAACAGAACACTGGCAGCGTGTTCTTAGTTCTCCTTTTTCTTACAAAGTTCCCAGTCTTAAGTGATTTGTATTTTGTGTCAGGTATTTTCAGCACCATGAAAGTGGCCTGGGGCAGTAAATCATCTTGCTAGCTTGGTGGAAGGCCTATCTCTTCAAGCATTACGATCAAGAAGGAGATTTCTTTCTTTTTTTTTTAAATCAAGTTATCCTTAAGATTACCATATGATACATCATTTTTGGTTTTCCTGTTACTCAGCCAACTGGATAGAGATGAAGTTGACCGGAACAAGGTAATCTTGTAACATGGTTGAGTGGCTTATTGTTTTTCTAAAAAAGTTTTCTCTTTTTAATTTAATTTGTAATCACAGGCTTAATGATCTACTAAATGAAGAGCTCAACAATTAAAAAGTAGGAAGAGCTATGAAACTGTCATAAAATCATATAAAGAATTTAAAAAGTAGGAAGATCATTGTTATACAATAGTATAGACAAGGGGTAGATATGATAATCAAATCACCA
Source organism: Ochotona curzoniae (assembly GCF_017591425.1). Classification (NCBI taxonomy): domain Eukaryota; kingdom Metazoa; phylum Chordata; class Mammalia; order Lagomorpha; family Ochotonidae; genus Ochotona; species Ochotona curzoniae. The sequence continues at coordinate 13,762,161 of NW_024466004.1, read as the reverse complement.
GATGTCATTGTGCGATCTATTCTTACACTTTTGTGGCCCTGTACAGTGGGAGATTCTCCACAGCTATAGGCCCACATCAGCATTTCTATCATGTGATATTATGGGACAAATTCCTAACTGTAAAATTCCTTTCTTTAAAAAAAAACATTTATTTATTTTTATTGGAAAGGTGGATATACAGAGAGGAGAAGAGGCAGAGAGGAGGAGAGGCAGAGAGGAAGATCGCCCATCCACCGATTCACTCTACAAGCAACCACAATGGCTGGAGCTGAGCCAATTTGAAGCCAGGAGCCTCTTCTGTGTCTCCCACGCAGCTGCAGTGTCCCAATGCTTTGGGCCATCCTCGACTGCTTTCCCAGGCCACAAGCACGGAACTGGATGGGAAGCAGGACCACTGGCATTAGAACCGGTGACCATATGGGATCCTTGCGCATTCAAGGACTTTAACCGCTACGCTATTGCATTGGGCCGTAACTATAAACTTCTAATCTGCAACATTCTGGAAAGGAAGATGATTGGGATCAAACAGTTCTTGTAAAACTTACCTTTAGTTGTCCTTTTTCCTATATCTTAGTTGGAATGAGGTAGAAGTATGTGGAATAAGGTATGCATTGGTTATCTTGTAAAGTTAATATTTAAGTTTTATAGTGTATAATCTATGAACGTGAGCACCTAAAATGAATCCTGATGGCTAAATTTTATATCAGCATTATAATAGGTGTGTTATTTCTGTAGTCATTACACAAAAGATTTGAACCTTCAAAGGCCTTTCATTGTTTCGGTCTCCAGTGTCACTGAGTGGCACAGTCTAGCAGTTATCTTTTAATTCATTATGTATATGCTCATTATTTCCTCTGCATACTGCACCTTGTTGTCCTTATCTTCAAAGTGTAGCTATGTACTTTTGTGACCTGTATTTTACTAATACAATTGTTTCTTGGTAGTGTCTTGCTATATACTGTTAAAATACTGAAAATAATCAGTGTTAAGACTTAAAATGATCATGTTCTGTTTCCACTTTTACAAATAATTTTAGTATTTACTGAATAAGCAACATTCAATTGTAGTTGAAACATGAAATTAGCCATGCTATTCTTTCTCAGAGACTGCTTTTGCAAGTGTTATTTTAGAGGTGATCTTAGTGACAATGTTAACAGACTTCCCTTATATTGCACTAATAGCTAATTGAAGCATTACTTCACTGTCCCAGACTGTCAGTTTGTCACTTGTCCCAAGCAAATTACTATTTTCAACAAAGAAAAAAACAGGTAAAGCAACTCTATAACATTGTGTTAACCCGTTTGTGTAAATAATCTAACCTCCCTTTTGGTTAGCTGCGTCTGGAATGGCTGCTTGAGCAAATTTCTTACACCATCACCTTGTTAAAAATACAGACAGTTGTATAACTTTGTCTAAGCTCATGCATTATTGAGCTGATAAATCATAGTGGCTTTGAAAGAGCCAATATGCTCCAGCTGCCTCTCATGCAAATTAACTGCATGTGCTAAAACTCCTTATGGAAATTTCAATGGCTAAAAATATTATGCACAATCAAAATCCAATGTTAGTTTTGATTCCCCCTACACTGTTTTCTGAGATAGCAGACATTTTAAAAAGATTCTCAATTTTAATAGCTTCTAGATTTTGCTTTATTTTAAAGGAGCTCCTATATATATTTATATATGTATACACAATACATACACACACATCCATGTACTTATTGAAATGCTCATCTATAATCAGTTTTTATTATAAGAGATAGCGTGTGTGAAGTAATTTTGAGTACCGGATTAGCTAATATTGGAAAATTGCTCCTTTGGGGAGTGCAAGATTGGGTTACTATAAGTCCCTTGTCACTCTTTTTACATTTTTGTAAACAGATCAACAAATGATCTTTTCTTTTGAAGATACCATATTTTACATCTATTCATTCATTAACATTGATCTCATGAGCAATAGCAACATATAACCTATGTTGAAGTATACCTAGTATAGTGTGTTGTTGAGTCACCAATACTGAATTTGCAGCCAAAAGACTATATAAATGGTAACTGAACAAAGCCCATCTAATACATATATATTTGCTCATGCCTATTTAATACACACATATCTTTTTATGCTTCTTATGCTTAGAAACACTGGACAGATAATTAACACTATGACTAAAGGCCATTTTAAATAGTGACATCCCTAACATAAAGCATACATAGGTGAGAAATATGACATGTAATAGCTACAGGATGATGTTGCTTTATGAGAACTGGTAAACAAGGGGACAGATCAGAATCTTGTTTGGTATAAGCAGGGTGCATGCTTGTCAGGGTTCAGTTCAAGATTTTAGTTTTCCTTTCCATTCTTTCTTTTCTTTCTTCTTCTTCTTTTTTTTTTTCCAGTGCACGTGTCTGTAAGTGGACATTAAAGCAGCATTGAGTATTGATTGATTTGGTGGTAACAGATAGATATTAGTAAGTTACTGACCTCATAAATAAAGAATTTACAAAAAGTGATGACAAACTGTCAATCTGTCTGGATAATTAGGCATCTATGTCATGTGTTCAAAATTTAGAAACCTAAACCATAAATTAGTCCAATAAATCTGCACGGATTCTTTTGAAAGTTTCCAAGTAATTCCTGTTTCTTAAAATTTTATTTTCCTTCAAGCATGCTTTGTTTTAATTCTTATATTTCACCATTGTTTTTTCCTTCTGTGTGCATTTCCTACAGTCTTGATGGGCAGGATTTACTTAGCTTTTTTGTGGTTCTTTGTTTATTGGCTTTTCATATAATTGATTAGTAACCTCTGGTGAGAGAATCCTAACATTTAAAGATGTCAGACAGACTTTCTTTATCTTTTCAAATTAATGTTCTATTAAGATGCAGTCATCTCTTGACCTGAAATGCAAACCTTATTGGAATAAAAACTTTAAAAAATGAGTTTTTAGTTGTTTTTATTCATGACCTGGGACCTTTTGGAAGCATATCATTTATGACAATAGCTCTTTCTAATCAGAAATGTTATCGCTATTGTGCAGTTTTTCAGATCCATTGTGGAAGATGAAATAATTGTTTCTCTGTATACTATTTTTATTGTGGCAGAAATATATACACAATTTCAGTGTTCATGTTATATCTTCAAATGGGGTTACAATTGAATGTAACAGAAAATGAATTATTTAGCTACTGAATTGTATTATATATACTTTTTCAAGTTGGATGTTTTTAAAATTGCTGAAATATACAGATGTATTTCTAGAAATAAATCATATGTATTTAATGTTAGGCTAAATTTCAACATTACTTGAAACTAGTTTCGCTAATATGGAAGAATAATTTTGTTGTTTCTTTCAGAGGAAATTATATTTTAGTACAGATATAAATGCTTTCATTGGTACAGTAAGTACCTGGCATATAACCTGTTTAAAAACATTGTGTATAAATGTGAGAGCAGTTTCTGAGCTCCATTGAAAAAGTTGAGTATAACAATGCAGTACTCACAGTGTCATGTTTATTAATGACTCAAGAAGTGGGATAGGCATGAAAAAAACGTAGATGCAATTCATTCTTCATGCTACTCTGATACTATAACAAACAAACAGGATGAAAATATTTGTACAAAGCATGTGTCTTTTCTGATGTCTACTTTAAGTCTGCCCTGTTATTCTTCAGATATTATTTCAAAAATTTGCATTGATATAAATAAGTGAAACACCACTTTTTAATTAATGGGCTTCCCCATGTCTGTCTGTACCTACATTCACATACTCCTGTAAAAGAAAATTAGCAGTGTTTATTAGTTAAATAAATTCCTCAAGGACAAAAGAGTGACAGGGAATTAAGAATAATGTTACAACTGCAAGTGTATTAGGCAACGTTTCACGTTGCTTTGAGGAAATAAAGATGAATTTTATCTAGAGATTAGAACATTAATATCAACAAAAAATGTCCCTTCCTTTTCAGGTTTTTTTTTTTAGCTTGAAGCAGAATCTTTCATATTCACACAGCACCATAAGGAGATGCGGGGAATCTCAATGGTAGTATGCATACCTCTTTTGGGTATTTGTGGTACTCTTGAGGTAGGATAGAATATTAGCATTTCTGGATAAGAAAAACTAAGAAGTCATCCTCCTAGGTTTGCTGACTCCAACATCAGTAGATAAATATTCCAGAGGAAAAAAAAGGCTGTTTGATTCATGCAGCAAGAATGTTACACTTAGCTGTAATTGAGAAAGGAGAAAGAGAGAGCAAGGGAGGAGAAAGAGGAGAGTGGAGTAGAAGAGACATAATACATAATACATTTTAGGAACAATGACATAGTTTTTCTAAATATGCTTAGTTTCAGCAAAATGACTTTTCAAAATATATTTTAAAAACCTGTGTTTCCTTACTGTAAAACACTTGAATGGCAAAACTTCAGAGACCTTCGATCTTTCCCATGATTAATGGACTATATTCATTTTAACGATTTGAATTCAGAAAGACACAAAGAAACTTGCCCCCACTCTTATGAAATAAGATCATTTATCAGCTCTGCTTTATTTGCAAAAGAAGGTTCAGTTGCCCTTTATATTATTGTTAGAGCTCAAGACAATGTTTCTTTACTTATGAGCAGATGTTTGAAATCCTCCAGGAGGTTTCTATAAGACTATGGAAATGAACTTGGCATGGGTACTGGGCTCCCAGGTGGAGCGGTGCACATGAGCCTCCTTAGAAGTGTTAGATCAAGGCTAGTCAGGGAGAGCAACAGAGCCTAGCCACCAAAAGCCGAGCGCTTTGCTGAGTGACAGGTACAGGCTCCTTCTGAAGCATGAAAAGGAATGCTAAATGATCTCCCTGACAGAATAAATCTTCTGTTTGTTTGGTCTGGACCAGATGTGCTACAGGCTGATGTGGAAATGTCTGCTCATGCCAATTTCATTTTAAATCACAATTTGGCAGGCCGCTTAGTTTTGAAAGTTGCAGTCCATTTAGCACTTGAAACAGAAATGTTTTCTAATGGTCTTTTCATTTAATTTCCAAATCCACACCAGGGCCTAAATAGGGCTGTAAGAGCTGTTCTCCAGAGATGTGGGTCACTTGACAAAAGAATTCTGTCTCATAATTGAGTGGGAATCATGGATTGCTTTCCTGGGCTGCACTGAGGGGTCTCTATTGATGGAGACAGCAGCTTTGGGTGTCCAGCAGGTTGCTGAGTATACATTACTGATTTATTTTCATCCTTCCATGAAAATTGCTCTAATGTTTTAAAGCTAGGAGTATATGCTAACTACCTACCAGCTCTTAGCTGGACAATGCAATTCTTGTAATATTGGGTTGAGAATGAATTAAAAAGACTTACACTTCTCAAAATATGCTTTGTATGTTACAACTCTAAGACTCATCATAGGTACCCCCCCCCCCAATAAGGAATCTTGGACAAATACAGTTTTAAAAATGCACAAAAATTCTCCTCTAATAAAACAGAAGAATGATCCCTTTATTTATAAAAAGTATAATTGTTTCATGCTCATGTTTATGCATTTATGTTTCTTTGGGTGAATAAACATTTGCAATGGTATCATTATCTCTGATATCATAAGAACAAAAATCTTGATCTGATTTACTCATTTCTGTATGCAAGGTACCAAGAAAGAATCCTGGTATGTAGTAATTGCTCAATAAAATCTGGCTGACTGAGTTGATTCAGGCATCTGAATATCCATTTATTATTCAATCTGAAATCAGAGAAAATGTGTTATTAAAAATCAGAAACAATATCCATTTCTGTTTAGTTAGATATAAAATGTAAAGCCTTGGATATAGTTCTTCATAAACCTACCACTGATGACTTTCCATTATGAACCAAAAATGAGTATGTTATGTGTTTTTGGGGCCTTAGACAGTCAATTTGTTGTTTTATTGTGAAACGATAATTTGGAATTACTTAATCTTGTGGAGAATGACACAGAAATTTATTTCTTAATTTTTGCAGTCCAAACAGTCCAACTGTGTCTGTACAGAGTACTCACAGCATCCTAATAAATAAAGTAAATTAAACATTTCTGTGTAAAGATATTAAATATAGCCTTGCCCTTCAGGAGAAGCTTCATATGTTTGATTTGGCTTTCAAGATAAATCTTAAGAGAAAGTTTCTCTCAAAATAAGACTATAAGCCCAGAGGCCCTATAAAAAAAGACTTTAAGTTCAAGTCCAGAAATTATGACTGGCATTCAGCATAAAAATAAACTGAGTCAAAAAACTAGTTGCAAAAGGAGAAAAATTTCTAGCATATTTGAAAGTCAAGAGTCAATTTCTTTCATATATAAAAACTCCCCAAAGCAATTAAAAAGTAATCTGAAAGATAATCAACCTAATATTTAGTGAAAGGAAGGATAATTAAATCTCTGACAAAATATCATTTTTTCGCCTGACAGACTGATAGCACACACACAAAAATCGATGATAATATGGCAAATATAAAGGGGTGAAGAAATGGAAGCTCTCATGCATTATTGCTGCATGTTGTCTCAAAGGAAATTTCGGGATAGTCCTCCAAATCAAAATTACAGTCTCACGCGCTTGGGTCTAACAATTCCATGTCTGGAAGCTTATCTTATGTGTATAAAAGTGCATGTCTGAGGGTAACCGAGAGAATTTTACGTAGTAAAATGTGGTAGTAATGTGATTGTGGTAGTAAAAGGCTGGGAAAGATCTACCTAAACATTTTTCAATCAGTAGGAGATGGCTGCTTGAATATTTATGCTACAACATAGTTGAACTAGTATAAAAACATGAAAAATAAAGCTTTACTGGAAAGTCCAAAGTATACTAGTTTATTGGAGTTAAATGTACAAATAAATTTTTAAAGTGAAATGCTAGTTTTTATTATTTGCTCTGTGCATTTAGCAATACAATTGACGGAATTCAGAAGTATTCACAAAGTGTGTGTGTGTGTGTGTGTGTGTGTGTGTGTGTGTGTGTGTGTGTGTGTATTTGAATGATGTTAGTGTCTATCACAACAAAATTAGTGGTGGCCAATTAAATTTCACCTAAACAGTATCAAAAAGCAAAACATAATAATTCTAACTTTTACTCATAGTTACAGACATTGAACTTACCTAGAGGTTTTTGCCAACATCATATATATTCTTTTTCAGAAACCTTATGTAGAAGTTTGTACCATGTGTGAATTTTTAGGGGGTATTAAAGTGTGGATTTATAAAATAACTCTTTGGGTAGAATAGATGTTGCTGTGAGAACTCAAAAAGGTTTATTATCTTATTGAAAACAGATATTTCATGTTTTAGTTGCTGCAGGAAACAGAGATTACACTGGATGAGTTTAATACTGAGCTTAGATAGTGATGTTTGCTTCTCCGGGATCTGTTCTTGCCACACTGGATGTACAACTTCCAACATTCAACAACCAGCTCCACTGTATGCCTCACTGCCACTTTTGCTGTAGCAGAGGAATATGTGACAGCTAAGGCTCTGCTAAATACGTTAACGTTTGTGTTATTAATATTTAGAAATAGAAATTATTTTTAATCATTTAAACACACATGTCAATTACAGATGAATAAAAATTCACTCCCAAAGACTCTCTAATGTTTTGATGCATTGAATCACACAAAGCTGCAAATAAATAAGAATTAGGATAATTTTCATGTTTCTATTTGTAATTGTACTCTCAGAGTGTTCCTGATTTGTAACGTCATCTTATGGTCTTTTAGCAGTCATGCTGGATACATAAGTAAATGAATGTGTACGAATAGAAAATGTGGAGTACAGGTGACAAATTTCTACTGACTGTCATTCATGCAGGAAGGAAGGAAACTATAAACTAGCCCAGCATTTTTGTGATGGGGTAATGGATAGTGCTAATTTAACATGGTATTTGTATATATGATTTTAGTACATTTGCCTGGGTCCAGTATGTAGTCTTTGTTAAGTAGATTTTACTCAGGCACCTGCATGGATTTTCAGCCGGAGTTTTAAAGACTTGTATTCTGCATTGACTTAAGGATGTTTATGAACCTTCTGAATTTAAATGGTAACTTTTTCTCGGATGTTCATTTTGCCTCATTTCAGAATCCATGATGTTCATTAGATTATCAAGACAAATGCCATAGCTGTTGGATAAACCTGGTTTGTTGATGTGCACACAAACCTTCACAGAACAGATTATGGAAAACTCTAATAAGGTGATCAGAAAGTTCATATAGAGGGTATAGACGGAGGGAGTGTGTAAGAACAGGCCCAAAATGTTTTCAGTAACATCCAAAGCTGTGTTTTCAATGCAGCCCTTCTATCTTGCAAATGCTGTGCACTAACAAAGTACACTTGAATATTAATACTCTCAAATCTGTGATCATAAAAAAGTCAAACCATTTTTGCTTCAGAGTCCTACTCCCTTTCTGGTCTTGCCAATAAATCTACGAATGAAATATTTGATATCCCAAATTTACATCTATTTCCTAAAAATACTTAAAGTATATTTGGGAATTCTGTGTATTCTGAATCCATTTTACATTCCTTTCATGAGCATTTTCATGGCACTTACAGTGTACCGGCAGGCTGTGCTTTGGGTACACAAAGACAAGCATGACGCGATCTTGCTTTTTGTGGAGATCTTTGATTAGTGGCTGATGGGTTGAAAGAGAAACAAAAAGAGCACGCAAGTATCTCCTGTTTTCTCTGTAAATACTGGTATGTTCATGTGAAGTCAATGGATGTGTCAACAATTCGCAACCGGTGACACCTATACGATCATCTTGAAGTTGCTTCACCAGGGCTCTCTTCAAACCTGAAGAATCATTAATCCAGGCATTGGTTCGATGTGCACATTTAAAAGAGCTCCATAGAACTTTGGATGTGTCCTAGTTTGAGAACCTCTGAAGATTATTGTTTACTAATTGATCAGAAATATGGGTGTGTGTTATCATATTTAGAAAATGATCCCAATACTTTGAATCATTTGAGTTACACCTTTGTCTTTGCCTGGTGCTCTGTATATTGGAATATGTTAATCTTAAATATGGAGTATTTATGGAGACTTGTAGCTTAATTTTGTTTTCCACAGCTGATTATACTGACAATGATGATTAGAATCTCATACTCCTAAGGGAAAATGAACTGAATCAATTCCTAGTAAGTCATGAAAATACACCTCAGGAAATAGTTAAGTCTATTTCCTGAGAAACTGGCACCTGTTGCCTTGTACAGCACTCTCAAATCTACCTCAGACATTTTCTTTCTTTCTCCCCCCTCTCTTGTTCTGGGGGTTTGATTTCCATGGAAATAAGATCTTTATTTCCTGAAAATTCACCTCATCCTGCTGCTCAAAAGGGGAAACATGCTTGAAATGTATATTCCACCAGTTGAAATAGGATACTTCTTGGCATTTTCCAAAAGGGATCACAGCTTTATTGTGTTTTGTTTACCAGGAACATACGCCCTTCTTCTTTCAGGCTGCTGGTGTTCTTATTTGTGGACATGTTGTTCTCAAGAACAACCATCCCAAGTCAGCAGACTGCCTCGCTCTCTTTAAACATTGCGATCATTTTGAATCTGATGATAGCTTTACTGTGGAATATTAAGTTCCCTAAGGTGGACATAACAGGTTACTTACAAGGGCCTCTTTCATAACTCTTTTTTTATGTGTAACGTTCCCTTTATCTGATATCCTTTTCTAGTCACAAAGTCAGTACCATTGCAGGTAAATATAACAGAACTTTAGAAATTAACAATGAGAAGGTTTAGTCGAACTTAGACACTGTATGAACTAGAACAACTGCATCCATTGTGGAGCTGCCAAACCAACGTTGGCACCATTTTTGTTATATGAGATAGTAACAAACAGTTAATGATGGTGCCATTTTTAGTTGGGTATTGTACTCTTTAAGTGCAAATATCACAATTGGTAATTTGTCAAATTCTAAAAAACTGGCAAAGCAGGTTATGTCTTTATAGCTAAGTGAAGACTTATTTGTTAATCTCTTGTTTTATTGACATGTTAATCATAAAACTAAATGAGCTCAGAAGAAATACTCAATTTTCCCACTTACCTGTGGAAGTTATAGTCAAGCAGAGAGTTTCCCGGAGTTTCCCTGCCACATCTGTTCACAATCCCAAAACTTGGGCATGCTGTATGGCTGCTTCCATGCAGCCTGGCATGGTCCTCTTGTAGTCTCAGCTCTAATTGATGGGTATTGCAGCTTAGCCCAGCCAGGCATAGTCCATACCCTGACCTGAGTCTCATTAGTACCAGCAGATGCTGTGGCCTGGCCCAGCCAGGCCTGTCTGCAGACTCAGCATACACATACGCCAAGTGCTGCAGCTTTGGCTGGCCTGGCCTGCTCCAAGTGCCAGTTCTTGTGCTCCCTAGTGGGATCTTTGGCCTTTAGGGGACTTTCCTAATTTCCCCCTACCAGGCCTGCTCCCAGCTCCAGTTCTCATGCATGCCAGAAAAGGCAGAAATCCTGCTTGGCATGGTCTGACCACAGTTTCTGCCTCTGAATGTGCTGGTAGCCATTGCAACCTGACCTTGCATGGCCTTCTCTCAGCCTCAGCTCCCACTAATGTCAGGTGAGTTCTGTCACCCAGCCTGGCTCAGCCTCTCACAACCTCTGAGCTCTGCTCAGACTGGCAGGTGCTGCAATCCCACAGGGATGAGTGCACAATTCCTATATAGTATCTGCCCCCAGATCCAGTTCTATCACGTTCTTGTGGGTGCTGCAGATCAGTATGACATGGTCCACCCCTGTCCTCAGACTCGTAGAGCCAGACATGCCTCCCAACACCAGCTTTTGTGTCACCAGGAGCAATAAAAAATGCTATTTAGACCAAACTAGGTCTTCCATGTGGTTGAGTACCTTGGCCTGACCCAGTCATTTTCTGAGGTTTCCCTCCTCCAAACTACTTCCTCTCAGCTCCCTGGCCTATTCCAATGTGACCCTAGACTCTCTTCCACAGGCAATTTGCAGCATTCCTGCTTGGGGGCCAGTGGCATGCCCAGCCCAGTATTTCTTGATGTCAACTGCCTCATCAGAGGATGGAAAGCAAAACAGGTTAGACAATTCTCTTGATCAAACTTTTAAATAAAAATCATTTATTTCTATTGGAAAATGAGATATACAGAGAAGAGGCATGACAGGAAGATCTTCCATCCACAGATTCATTCCCCAAGTGGCCATATGACCAGAGCCGATCCAAAACCAGGAGTCTGGAGCTTCTTCCTGGTCTCCCATATGGGTGCGGAATCCCAAGGCTTTAGGCCTTCCTTGACTGCTTTCCCAGGCCACAAACAGGAAGCTGAACGGGAAGTGGGGCTGCTGAGAATAGAAGCAGCACCCACATGGGATCTCTGGCATGTGCAAGGCAAAGACTTTAGCCAATAGGTACTGCGTTGCATCCTCGCTTGGTCAAATTTTGTAGTATGTTCCTGGGTGTGTGGATGCACTAAGGTGGACTTTGTCAACTAACAGACCTTGAGAAGATTTCCTCAATGCTTGAGCAACAAAACCAATGATTCCTCTGAACCATCAAAACCACTGAAGTAACACCCCTGGAACACTCTTCCCCACATGGCGGTCCCTAAGACATCGTCATATGACCATCTCCCAATCCCCAGGTGCTGCTGTGGTTTGACAGGAAGGAGTGGCCTCCTCTACTTCCCTGTGAACACAGGAGAAAAAAAAAATAAAACATCTGCCCCACCCACCTTTCTCCATATTTGGCCTTCCCTACCCTAATCAGAGGCCCACAGTAGAGTGCATGCCTCTCAATTATGTAAAGTATATATACAATAAAATTAACAAAAGAAATATTTGATTAATGACTGACAATTTTGTGACAAATGGCTAAAATGGCTAAAAATGTGGTGATTAATATAAGTGGGAAGCTAAAAACTCATCATAGTTAAATAAGAACAACTTTGTTCCACAAGCATTTCTCGTTAGAAAAGCCAAAATTTCATAATCTTAAAGATGAAGGGAAAGTTGCAAGCTATATACTTCATGAAAAATCTAAAATGTGGCCTGTTACAAAAGTAATTCAGTGTAAGTTAGTTTGGAAAAGCTTGAAAATTGGAAGTTTTATGATGCAAGAAGTATAAATACAATCAATCTACAAAAATCATGATTTCTTAAGACATAATGCATTTAAAGTCAGATGACAAATTAATAGATGTCCGTGATCATAATAGAATTTGGAAACCTAAATATCCTGTTTTTATATATTTGGAAACACAAGTAAATCTGTGGACACTGACAAAATTATTTGCAATTCTGTTAGTAGACAAGCAGAATGCAACACTAGACAGAACAATTAATTTAAGAAAAATATAGACAAACTGAACAGAACAAGATAATGCATGAAGTGGGATAAAACTAAGACATGCTTTGATCCCTCAAAAACAGAGTTTGCTACACAACATTTTTTCAAAATTGCTTTCTATAAAACAAGAGAGGAGGAAAGCATGGAGGGAGGTGGAAAGGGAAGTATTATATTCTTGAAATTGTGTTTATTCATGTCCTTCATAGATATTGATATGAAAGTCGATGAGAATTATGTTGTAGTAATTATCATGCATTTGTTGGGATCCTTAGAATCTAATGTATGAATATATTCCTTGTGAAGCAGAATGTTTTTTTAAAAAATGAAAAATAAAATAGTGATTACCATTTCTTCAGATGTGTATATTCCTCTAGCACCATTTAGCATTTATGTAGTGCATATAATGTGTCTGACACTGTTTTAAGTGCTTCATTTTATTTACTCATTTGATGTTCACAATCAATCGATGAGTTATCTAATAATATTATTCCCATTTAAAATGTGAAGTATGTGTGTAAAAGTGAGGATAAACAGCTTGACTGAAATCACACAGTTTATAAATTGCAGAGCTAAATTATGCATCCTGACAGCCTGTCTATAAGCCTTCGATATAACCATAAAACTCCTCTAATGCCTGCCATTTGGTCAGTAAAGAAAACGAGTCTGTATTTAAAATTTGTTTTCCATCCCTGTCTCCTGAATTGCTAGCTCTATGCAGTGTGCACTGTGAACCATAGTTTGTGTATGAGCTTATGTGATTGTTTGAATACACGATATTACACAAAAGCCTCTCTACAGATTATTTGAGGGAGGGAAATCAGTCGGCAATTGGAAGTAAATTCACCAACTGAAAACGACATTATCTAAACTTACATATTTACAAATGCATAGTGTAGTGAGCACTTGTTGCCATAGCAGCTTTATAAAATAGATAAATGTACTTGAAGTAAATCATTCATCGTGAAGTGACTCAATTACTAATTGTCTTAAAAAGTAAATCTGCTGGCAATGGTGGGGAGAGGCACTAGGTTGAATCAAATCCGAGTCTCCAGAGGCCATCTGGAAAACATGCTCAATCTCATATCCAATTCTTGTGGCATTGTCATTTCTTTTAAGGGCATAACCTGGAAGTTACTAACGTCAATTGTCCATGCATCTTGCTAGTAAAAAGTAAGCCACACACCACTTCAATCTCAAGAAGCTCTAGGAAATACTTGATGGCGGTTTGCCTTTTAAAATGTGGAAAATGCATTTTACGGACAATAGCCATGTCTGCCTCAGGAGGAGGAGGAGGTAAAACATCGAGAGCACCAATGGAGCTAGAGAACCCTAGTTTTCGATCTTGATATTCACTTTCTCCTGGATAGTTTTGGAACCAACAGTAAGTTACACTTACTTTTAATGCTTCATCTCTAGTATGGACCCTTTTGTGATTAAAATGGAATATTCATATCTGAATTTTAATAGCTAAAGTAATTAATAGAAATATTTCCTATGGCTGAAAATCATTGAATACAGGTGAAATTAGTAGGAAAAACATGTCTCTCCTGCTCCACAGTGCTGGTTTGAAAAATACAACGTCTCTTTTACTCATTTCTGCATCTTTGATAATTACATGTGCATCTCAAACACTTTAGTTCTGTGTATATGCTTTAAGATATTTTAGTCAGCTGTTGAGTCCTAGATCACTGGCCAGTACCGACACACCTCTCACAGTATTGCAGTGAAACCAGAGTCCTTTTATTCATTGTCTCTGTAAATTTAAGAAACATACTTATATATTCATTTCCTATTGGGTCAATTATATAGTATTTCTTGATTCTCTACTTTGAAGGTGAGGATATTAGCACTTCTAACATTTCCTTTAGCTTTCATCTTCCATTCTAACCCAAACTTTTGTCCTATTTTTTCTTACATGTCAAGCTTAATAATGTTGTGCTATGTTCATTAACCATAACTACGCATCTTTTAATTTGTTATATGTTGTTTCAAAAAGTGAAGTGAGATCAATAAGCATTATTTCATTATCATGACTAGTACTGAGGACATTGGATATAGGTTGTATTCTGTTATTTCTATCCCACGGAAGGTAGAGAAAGAAAAGGAGGGAGGCAAAAGACAGAAAAAAACCCTAATTTTTAGGCGAAACTTGCAATTCATGTCACTGTTGGCTTGGTAATTATTGCAGTATATAAAGAGAAGTTATTTCATTGCTTAAGAGGTTCCCTCGTGGTAGTGATTGTCCCATGCATTATTTTGAAACCTCGTCTGTTAAAATGGGACCATGTACTTCCTAATGCCTTAGGAAGCACACTATGACATGTTTCAGTGGTCTCGGATTTCTCTATGCCCTCTATGTCTCACAGATGCTATGAGCATAAGTATACTTGGCAAAGTCTCTTCTTGCTGAGAGTCTGCTCTTACAATATGCAGTTTGTTGTCATAACAAGCAAGCAACTATCTCCTATCACCACAAAAGTAAATAGTGTGCTGTAAGTCCATTTTCTCTTTCATTAACCCATTGTTTTGTTAGCATTAATAGCTGCCTGTTTTTGCTCACGTTATTTTCGTTTGTGATATTCTCACTTTTTCAAGGTATATCTTTTTAAGAAATGTTGAATACAAAGTGCTCACTTGAGTTCTTCCATATTTAGAACTATTTGCATTAATTGCTTACGTTTGATTAGCTAATTGGCTGACATAGAATTCTAATAAAAAGTAACTCGCATTATGCAGGCGATAACAGTCTTTAAATTTGATGTTAAGCCTGAGGCCATCTTGTATTTTGTTTTGCCAAAGGAATGTAATTTGTTCCCTCAGTACATTTCAGAAATGATTTTATTTTAAAAATGTGATTTCTATTACATCTTTCAAAAGGTCTAGAATTTACAGTGAGCCATTTGATATTAAGCAGATCACTTTAGTACTATTATCTCAAATTTTCCTATTTAAAAATGGGTACTGAAAGATTGCTGTTTCATTATAGCTCTATCATTTTTATACATAAGTCAAATTCCTGTTAAAATGGAAAGCTTACATTAGGTGTGTCTTTATTTACATTTAGTTACCTTAGGCATATACACAGAAAACTGGGTGTATAGCAAAGACCTGGCAGCAAAGAAATGATTAAATTTTGTGTGTGTGTGTGTGTGTGTGTGTGTGTGTGTGTGTGTGTGTGCACATGAGCTGCTGAAGACAGTATGGAGTTATGTTCAATGGCTGTGTGGTTTTGCAGCGAGGAATGAACAAGCCTGCAGAGAGGCAGTGTGATTTGTTTCTGCTTTCTTGTCTTCCTTTCATCTTCGCATAAACATTTCCCATAGTCATGCTGTTTATCCAGAAAGGTGTTCTTCCCATTTACTGAATACAGTTTTCTCATTTCTGTAGTAACTTTGGCTACCACGTTTTTCTTCTGCTCATTTTTATTGGAAACTTCATGCCACACTTTAATGGCGCCAGAAAAAAGGCCCCTAGAAGATAACCCCTTTATTTCATGCTACAGAGTTTCAGAAACGTGATTGCATTTCTTTGTTCTTTTTTATTATTTATAATAAGCAAACTGCTCTCACGTGTTCTGCTTTTTCCCAACCAACAATTAGGCATAGTCAGGCTGTTTTGTCTTGTGTCCCTTCTAGTCTTGGTTATTCTCACTCATGTACAGAACTGCTCCAGAACCTCATTGTACAATCACAAAGAATGCTGTTTCCAATTCCAAAGTGCATTTTTTACTTCTGTGATTCTAGATCAAAATTTAAGGTGATGAGGATAAGCTATAAATCTCCTTTTTCCTTCTTTGATCCCATGCAAATGAAATCTTAAGTTGGTATTGCCACGGTCTGTTTAACATTGCCCTATTCACTGTGTAACTTTGTGTTGTCCTTGAAGTTTCTCTGTCTGGAAGAAATGATCTTTGGGACTACATCCCCTTTTTACTTAGTGATTTCATGTAAGTCTTTGTTATTTCTATAGCAGCCTTACTCATATGCTTTAGAATGAATTAGTTTACAATGCAAATATTTTAAAGGGATAATATAACAACAAGATGGGGCATGACCTTAGCAAACAATCTCACATTTTAGAGGAGTGGAACAGCTCTTGAGACAAATTACAGCCAATATGTCAGAGGCAAAATCAAAACAAAAATATGATTGGCGTTTTCTTATTGAAAGGGAACTTGGTGACTGTCCAGAGTGGTCTGCCAAATATTTTTCAGCTATTGTTTTCCTGAACTAGTTTATTTCGAAATTTTAAAGAGGAGAGATGCTTTTCGTTGTTACTTTAAAATTTGATTTCCTAGACATATGCTGTGAAAATGTGAAATGGTAATATACCGATATTTTAAACCTTGAAACGCATAGCCTTATAGTGAAATTGCATTCATCATTCTAATTAATGGCTAACATTTTCTGAAGTTGCTCTAAGTACTTAATATGTGGGTCCCGCTTGATCCTCAGCTGTGGAACAGGCAGTGTGTGTGTGTGTGTGTGTGTGTGTGTGTGTGTGTGTGTGGTGTAGGTTGAAGCATGCTGTTATCATTACACAAAAGCGGAAACAGAAGCTGAGATATTTTAACTTATCCATGATCTCTGTTTTGGTTAGCAGAGGAGCTGACATTTGAAGCCAGGCATTGTGGTTTCAGAATCCTACTGTGACCCAGAGAAAGCAACTTTATATCCTTATGAACTTGATGCTTGGGCAGTATTTCTAAGCTTGCATATAATAGACAACATCTCAGGAACTTGTTCCAAGTATCACATCCCAGGTGCTTCGTTTGAAGTGGATACAGGAAATCTGATTTCAAAAAAGATATTTTGATAACTCTAAAAAGAATGATCAGGGAAAAAATACTTTCAGATAAATAGTCCAAAATAGAAGTGTGTGACCCACTGTAGTTTAGAATAGAGAAAAAATATTTTTTTCCCTTTTTCAAAATATAGCAAAGGAAGTTCAGAAGACCAACTATTGCAAGTAATCTGTTACTCTGGAGAAAAGGAAGTCACACTTAACTAAAAATAATCATTGTATATGAAAAACAATTGAAATGTTAGAGATCATTTGATAAAAGAGGGGGACCTTGGAGGTAACATTATAACTTCTTTTGTACCTCCTTCTACTTAATATCTGTCAAGAACTTTGACTTCTCATCATAACTAGGTAAGAGGTGTTTTGGAAGTATAAATTCACAGGGTTAAATTTTTGCATAAATGATCCAATAGAAACCATTCTCTTTTCTTGACATTCCTTTAGTCATTATACATACATTGGGGGGGGTTATGGATTTTAGAACACTCTGCACCTCATAAAGAAAAACAAATAATACTATGTCAGTAAACTACAATATTTCTGTAATTCAGATGTACTTTCTTCACAGAGAAAATCAATATAGCTCCAGGAAAGGTTTTAGATGATATATGGCTAACCTCAATAACCCAGAAGGAGAATTTTTTAGAGTCAATATTTGAAAGAAATGAAATACCATGATGAAACAATCCAAAAATCCCAGAGGTGGAACATTCAACAGAACAATAGTCATGGCTCTTGAGGGAGTTAATAGTAGGAGCAAAAAGTAAGACTGTTCTAGACTACAAAAAATTATACAGACATAACCAAATGTAGTTTGCAACCCTAGATTTGATTCTTGTAAAAACAAAGGTCATAAAAGATTCTCTAGAAAGAATTGAAGCAAACTGAATATAAATAAAATATTTTAAAATGGTTATAGAATGTTCATTCAAAAATTTAGGTAATAATGACACCATGTCTTTTGTTTTTTATTTTTATTTTTGAAGCATATATTCTTAAATATATAAAGAAGAACTATTAGAATTATACAGTAATCTACATATTCACACATAGTTACATATAGGGAGAGGGAAAGAAGAAATGATCATTGTTGTAAGATGCAGTATTTTGAAGACTGATTAAAAAGACAAAAACTGAAGCTTTTCAAGAGTCTTCAACAATGATGCATGCATTCAAACTTTTATGTACCAATGTTGGCTCATGGTATCTTGCTGTAACATGCTGCAACGGAGTCTAGCAAGGAGCACCGCAAAGGGTAAGAGGATAGTTCGAAAAGGCCCCCATTCAGAGCAGCATGAATGCTGCTAAAACTTCAATAAGAACAAACATGAAATCCGTATATATGTTTGAAAAGAAGAATGGCAAAATCAGCGATGCTTTACAAAACATTGTAGGGTAAATGTGTTCAAGTCGATAACTCATTTTAAGAAGGGACGAGACTATGCTGAACCTGAAGCCCACAGTGCAAAACATCCACATAAAATGTTCAGGAAAAAGTTAGTTTGATATGTACTCAAATTGAAGAGGACTGATGAATGAGAGTAGAAACAATAGCCAATGCCATCAATTTCTAAATTGATCCACATGAATATATATATAACCATGCTGGGGCCTTATATATTTATTTATTTATTAATATATATTTAAGGCCCCAGCATGGTTATTCAATGGCTAAATCCTCACCCCTTGCAAATCCCAGGATCCCATATAGATGTTGGTTTGTGTCTTAGCTGTGCCACTTCTCATCTAACTCCCTGTTTGTTGCCTGGGACAGCACTAGAGGATGACTCAAAACCTTGGGACCCTGCATCTGCATGGGAGACTCAGAATTTCCTGGCTCCTGGTTTTGGATCAGCTCAGCTTGGCCATTGTGGCCACTTGGGAAGTGAATCAGTGGATGGAAGATGTTTCTCTCTGTCAATGCTTGTCTGTAAAACTGAATTTCCAAGAAAAATAAATATTTAAGAGTTGATTTACCAAATTGTTAAAAAATGTAAATGTACAAGCACACATATATTTAAGAGCTCTCATTTTTCTGTGATCGATAGTGCAAAAAGACTTGTTTTTCTTTCATATTTTTAAAGGTGGATTGACACAGAGAGAGAGAGAGAATCCTATGTTTTCTGATACATTACCCAAACGGCCACAATAGCAGGAGCTGAGCTGATCCAAAGTCAGCAGCCAGGAGATTCTTTCAGGTTTCCCATGTGGGTATAGGTATCCAAGGACTTGATCCATTTTCCGCTGGTTTTCCAGGCTATAAGCAGGGAGCTGGATTGGATTCCAAGCATCAGTGCTTGTATGGGATGCCAGTAGATTGAGGATTATCCTATTACACTATCATGCTGACACCTGCATTTATGTTTTTAATTGTAGGATCCTCAATTTTAAGTATCTCATACCTGATGGAATTTGTATGAGAAATAAGGTTTATATTGTTTTTCTTCATTTTTTTGTTCTATGTTATCACAAAGCGGTTAAAGTTCATTCATATTTTTGCTTTGTGTACAACTAGCAGCAGCAGCAGTAGTAATTAGTAGGATACTAGAGAACAGGAAAAGGGATCCTTCTTTTTACAAAAGTATGTTCACTAAGAAATACAGAAGAAATTATGAAGTTAAAATATTGATAATTTACAACCCTAAATTCATTGAATTTTTAGCAAAAAAAATAAAAACAAAAATAAAAGAAATATGCCTATTTGTATTGTTACAATACATTTTCTTTAAATCTTGTGCTATGGCCCAGCGTGACAGCCTAGTGGCTAAAGTCCTCATCTTGCACGTACCAGGATCCGATATGGATGCCAGTTCATGTGCTGCCTGCTCCACTTCCCATCTAGCTCCCTGTTCTTGACAGGGAAAACAGTCAAGGACAGCACAAAACTTTGGGACCCTGCACCCACGTAGGAGACCAGGAAGAAGCTCTTGGCTCTTGGCTTCAGATTGGCTCAGCTCTGGCTGTTGCAGCTACTTGGGGAGTCAAACAACAGACAAAAGAGCTTTTTCTCTCTCCTCCTCTCTGTATATCTGCCTTTCAATAAAAATAAATAAAATTTGAAAATAAAACCCCAAATCCTTGTGCTTTATGTTGATTGAACCCATGACTAAGAATGTTGGACTACCAGATCTAATGATCCAAGAATGGTTTAAATGTACTGTGTATGGGTAAAATGGTCATTTTTCCATTGAATTATTGGTTATAGCCACTGTCTATATTTGCACCAAACTAGGATCTTGTTGCTGTTTGTTTCTTAAACTTGCTAAACTTGTTTTACTTGTAAAAAATTTTATTTACTAAAACCTTTTTACTATATTGTAAGTTTAAAATACATGATCTCAAGATTGGAAAAGGAAGAAATACAGACAGAAAAGAATGAAGAAATGATGGAATGAAGGAAAGAAGCAAGGAAGGAAGAAAAAGGAAGGAGAATTGTTGAGTGGGAAAGCAAAGGAGGGTGTGAAGGAAATAGGAGAGAAGGCAATGTTATATTTGTCCAGTTGTATCTACAAACTATTGAAACTCTTAAAAATGAACCAAAACTTAAAAACAAATAAAAACTGATATGAGTATTTCACATCAATTTTTGCTACTATGATAAAATACATTTTATAAACTACTAATGAAGAAATATATCATTTATTAGAAAAATATCCTAGCCATGAACAATCAATCTTGAATATAATCATGTGGCCACAACAGCCAAAGCTGAGCCAATCCGAAGCCAGGAGCCAGGAGCTTCTTCCTGGTCCCAAGGCTTTGGGCCATTCTTGACTGTTTTCCCATATGAGATCCTGGCACGTGCAATACAAGGACTTTAGCCGCTAGGCTGTTGTGCCAGGCCCCAACACAAAGCTTTGAAGTGAATATACAGCACACACTTTAGGATCATTAAATTAATCAATTACCACATGCATTACATTACATGGCACTCATGTATGAATGAGAATACAAAACAGCCTTATTTTGGTCATTGTTCAATCATACAATGGATCTCTTCACATTATTCTGCTTACTTTTCCAACAACTCCCAAAGCTAAAACCCCAAACAGCCTCAATCTCTGATAACTGCTAATTTAACTCTTAACTAATTTTTCTTTTAATATTTATTTTTATGCTAATGCCAGACTTTTACAGAAAGAGAAGTAGACACAGAGAGAAAGGTCTCCAATCTCTGGTAAATGATGTGAGTTAAGATAGGAACACACTGACATAATCATACCTACGGAAAGAAAATGTTGATGAAACAAAACTTGGCAAAAGTTGATGATTTTGAATCTAGATGATGGCAGAATATTTTATAAAATGCAAATTTCATTGTTAATTGGTCCACTCTTATATTAAACAAATACAGTATAGGTTGGAATTAGAAAGGAAAATCTTCCCAGCGATTTATTTGTCTGGGAGAACAGCCAAAAAATGTTAGATGTAAAATTTGCAAAAATGCCATTCCCCACCCCCTCATGCATTGTTACAGGTCTGTTTTGAAAAGAAAGGGGGAAAGAGAGAAAGACAGTAACTACTCTATTAGAAGAACCTAATGACGTTGTTAGAATGATTATCCATATTTTACAGGTGAGAAATTTGAGCAGTAAAGTAAAAAGTGAGTTGCCCAAGGTCCAACACTGGTCTGTGAGTTAAGCCGTACTCCAAATCTATTCGTTTTGGATCCAAAGCCATGTGTGCTTAACCTCAGATAAGTGTAATTCTTAGTCTGAGATTTTCAGTGGCGTGTTTTGGTGTAGAATAGTTAGCAGTTTTGTTACTATGGAACTTTGTAGTAGCTTTTAAGCAGCTTTATAGTTTTCAGGAAGATGTAGGTTCAAAATTTTGCTAGGCCAAGAAACAAGGCCATGTGATGGGGATCTTAATAATTTATGCCTCTAGCTCTCAACTGCTTGTAAAATGAACCTGCTCTGGCACATAAAACATATATGCATGTGAATCTGAATTTTGGAGGTAGGATGGATGAATAGCCATGTCATTTTTCTCTGTATCCATAAGCAAAACAAAAAATATTGCCTTTCATGGCTGAGAAATGCTCTGTGCTTTTAAATAATGAGAATCGATAAAATGTTTTTTAAATTTTGTTGGCCATAGTAACACTGGCATCATCAAACATGATAACTGACTCATAAGAATGAACATGAAAATAAGTTCAGCATTTTTAAAATCTTCCTTGTGATAATTTGTTCAGATATTAGAAACAAATTGATTACATCTGTAACACAGAAAAGAAAGAAAAAAATGATACCCTCCAGGATGCAACAGGGAGAATTTAACAAGCTGCTTTAAATCACTCAACCTACCACGCATCTAAAATGTTAATTAAGTAACTTTTTTTTTATCCTCACCTTTGCTCTGCTGGCTTTAGTAAAAGCCTGTCTGGCAGCATAACTCTCTACAGGTACCTCCAATTCTGTTTGAAGTTGGTGATCTGGGCTTGGCTCATAACATTCACAGTAGATTTACCTGAAAGATCAATAAAAGCATGTTCAAAGCTAGATTGGCTTCATAGAGCCCAGGATTTTTATTAATTCATATAAACTTCCTAAAACTTTCACTGTAAAGAAAAAAGCAAGAAACTTGAGAATATTCACATTGTAAGAAATTGAATTGGTGTTATGGAGTTTCAGATTTGGTTGGGAGCTTGCGAATTCCCTCACATATCAGAATATGTGGAAATGCCAAATTCTGATTCTTAGATCTTCTAGGAGGTCTTAGGATTGTCAATCACATCACATCAAAAAGATATTTGGTGAGTTCCAACCTCTAGTCTCATATACTGTGCAATACCGGTAAATGGGGTCTTTTGGTTTTTTTCCTTTATGAATCTAAGACACTACGTCAGCAGGCCAGGTACATCTTTGTGCTAACTGCATATGTTGGTAATTTTATGAAAATTGATAAAAGTATAGGAAAGAAGAAATTGAATCAGTTAAAGAAAGCACGTGCAAGTAAAAGTAGTCTCCTTAGATCTAAGAAAAGTGAAGAAACTTTTCAAGAAGTATCTGATAAGGGAAAAATAAAGAATATATTGTAAAGTCAAAAAGATCCATAGTTGGAATTGTCTTCGGTGAGGTACTAACCATGTTTCCTAGTTTCCATGTCTGTTTACAAGAGAAAAAAAAAGTTACTGTATGATTCAGAGGAAGTAATTTGTTTCCTCATTGTAAAATTGCAGATTTCAGAAGTATTTCGGGGTATGCTTAGCCTTTTGTGGGAGCAGTAGCACTTTCACAGCTCGATGTTCAAGGTGACAACATGTAGGTTCACAGAAAGTTGAGCAAAGCAGGAAGTCCAAGCTGCAGGGCACGAGGGAGAATAATTAGCTCACAATTTTACAGCATCCATCAGTTACCAAAAACATGATCTTATGTACTGAAAGTTGCTAGTTTCTCTCTTTTTAAAGTGATGATATACCTGTGTTTTAATCTAATTTTGATCTTTTAAAGACAGTATGGCTTGACTAAGTGTGTCAAATTAGGACCAGCAGCTAAGAAACCAGTAGAGAAGCTTTGATCTTTAAAATGCTGGAATTATCTTTAATCAGAGGAGATTTAAATTGGCTAAATAATGGGATTAAGGCAAAATTATCATGATTTGTACACTAAAATGTTGATTCCTTTGCTACTAATAGAAACAATCCTCCAAATGAAAACTGAATAGTTTAATTAAGTGAATCACAGTGTTCTAACTGGTTCCGCTTAAAAAAATGTTTTATCATGATGCCATTTAATAATAGTATTCACAACAATGAAATGTGAATGCTGAACTATGATTTCATTATTCTCACCAAGACTTTAACTCTTTTATCTACAGAGTATTGCTTGTAATTTATGTGGGTGTTTCAATAGAGTACTGGTTGTTACTGTCTAATTTTTGTATTCTAGAGAAATATCTTGATGTATCTGAGCATGTATCTCATTTTTTAATGCTCTGATAGCCCTACATTAAATTCTGACATTCGTTTTTGACATATATATTTAAAGGTTGTAAGAAAACAATATGTATGCTCAATAATCATGCATTTTACCACCAGCATATTATTATGAGTTATTAAATTGACTGAATTTTGTGTTTTTGATCTCTTCTGAGTGTTTTATTGAACATTTATTGATTCAATAGATGTTCACTAGTTGTGATTAGCTGCACTTTATACATGCTGAATATTTTAGTTGGTGCCCCAAATTCTCAAATAGCAAAGTACAATGTTATGATTTCTTTATTTTTTAAGTTATTATTTTAAAGGGCTTACAACCACCCATCTCAGGTAGGAAAAACCTCATTGCTTTAATATTTATTAATACATTTACTCATCAAACATTTATTGGAAAATCTTTTTGTGTCATATTCCAGAACTGAAATAGGGTATGAAATAGTGCCCCGATTTTAAGTCAATGGGAGAATCAAATGATCACACAAACATCTGTGCAATGAAAAAACACTTATTACTGAGAAAACTGTTAAGAAATTGTAGTGGACAATTGTTTAGAATACAGGGTTCATCAAGATACAAGTATTGAAAGTTGATGTCGTGACTGAAAGGGATTAGTTAAAGAACAGGAGAAGAGTTTCAAAGAAAGGGTTGTGCCTCAACTGCTGCTAGACACGAGGACAGCCAACTTGGCTGAACAAAAAGATGAGTAAAGAATAAAGCAAGCTGAGGAGGCAGGGACTGATCATAAAAGCTTTTGAAAGGTAGCGTACAGAACCAAGATCCCATCCAAAGTCAGTAAGAATCCACCCAGCAGTTTAAATAGAGGAGTAATCTTCTTTAAAGATTGTTATAGAATAGAAAATGAATTGGTAGACTAATGCAGGTTTTGGGTGATTATATAATGAGCCTGCTATATGTTCAGAAGAAAATTGCTGATGGGTTAGAACAGGATGGTTATAACACAAGTGATACAGAAAACACAGGAAAACATTAAGATCTGTTTGAGTATGAATTTACATAAGTTGCTAATGGTGTGAAAGGATGAGGATAGGGAGAAAATGTCAGACAATGATTATTGGGTTGTTGGTATGGGGATTTGTGGGGCCAGTGTTCAGAGAAAACATTGGAACGAAAAACTCTCAGGAAGATTAAATTAGAACTTTCTATGTTGAGATAACTGAGAGGTATCTCAGCAACGTCAACAAATGAGAACTACATTTCATGTGAACTTTGAAGTGATTTTGGGTAAGCTGGTAGCTGAAGTTAAAAAAAATGGTCCAAAATTATCTATTGACTTTCTATTTGAGATAAAGAGAATCTTGTATTTACATCTTACGATATTTGGCATCTACTAAGTATGTTTAAGAGTTCATGGAGGCAGTTGGCGTTGTGGCCTAGGATGCCAAGTCCTTTCTCTTAACACAACCATCCCATATTTGAATGCTAGTTCAAGTCCTGGCTATTCATCTTCTGATTCAGCTTACTGTTAATGTGCTTGGGAAACAAGTAGATGAAGTCTCAAATACTTGGTTCCCTGTCATTCATGTGGGAAGTCAGGATGCAGTTCCTGGCTCCTTGTTTCAACCTGGCCCAGACCTGGAGGTTGTGCCTATTTGGATAATGGACCAGTGGATAGAGGATTTCTCTCTCTCTCTATTCTTCAACTTTTTTGTTCTGCCTTTAAAGTAAATAAATACCTACAATGAAGTTTATGAAAAGCATGCATCATATAACTCCAGGTTTTCATAGACTTTTGAAGTATCCTCATACATATTTGTAATAAATTATCAATCCAATTCTACAATCTCTGTGACTTTATAGGCAAAAGAAAATTGATTGTAAAGCCTCTCTTTTTATGTATATCATGGTGTTAGCTACATTTAGTCCTGTTCATTGATAGAGGTCACTAAAACATTTGCATGTTTTTTATTATCTTATCAAATCTTTAGCAAAATACAGGTGTTGCATTTATAAGCTCCTTTATGCCAGGAACTACATGTCACACACATTTAAAGTATCCTTGAAAAATATGCTTGTTTAATTTATTTATTTTTCAATTTGCTCTGTAAATTTCATTTAGTATATGGAAGTTAAAGAGATGTTTTTCCAAACAAAATAACTTTGGACTATTTTAGAGTTAAGATGGTGTCTTCTGAAAATTAGTTCTTTCATCTGTGTAGCTTATGCACAGCTGAGCACACTGGCTCCCTGTTGGGGGCAGGGAAGCTTAGAGGGCTTCCAAAATCACTTAATCCTGGGAGTTAGAATTTTTGACCTGCCCAGTTGCCTATAGCTAGGCTGTGCGGCTCCCCCAGGTAGGGCCCAGGCAGCCTGGGTACCAAAGGTGCGGGGCCAAGCTCCTTAGGCTACCTAGTGGCACACTCTCATGGTTAGAGGATCTTGATTTACAGGGTGATGATGGGAGTGCACAGGTGGTTGTGAGAGATGACCTGTAGTTTTTATGCCCAGGTTAGGAATGACAGCTGAAGGTTTCCATAGATAAGTCCACAACATGTGTATGTAAAGGACTGGCACCAAATTGATTTGGAGGGGAGAATAAGAATGAGAGAAGTAGGTATGATAGGAGAATCTGTTGGAGCAATGTGGTCTCACCCCAGCAGAACTGCAATCTCTGCTGGTTCTCCCAAGAACTGTGGATGGAGTCAGGACTTGCTGGGGAGCCAAGGGGGCACCCCAGCTGGGTTGGAGTTCCCACTGAGGAGAATGAGAATAGGGATGAAGGCAGCACAGGTGTGGCTGTACATGGCCACAGAGAGCACCAGCATAGGAGTGCATTGGGACTGTGGTGTGACAGATTGGGCTTGACTTCAGCCCCACTGGTGTTTGTGAGAGCCAGGTTTGGTGTAGAACAGGCCTGATTAGGTCTTGACTCCTGCTGAACTATGTGAAAGCCATGTCTGGGCGCAGACCTTGTATCCTGGGCTGCAACATTCAACAACAATAACAACCAGAATAGGTGTGATCGGCTGAGTAAGGCCATTGCTTACTCCAGGACAGGAAGTGAACAAAGTAAACCTAGGCCAACGACCCACTGGTGTGTGTGAGAACTGCCACTGGGAGGAGCCCTAATGGAGGAGCTTGGGAAACTCCTGCATTGGGATGCAGTCCCTGCAGGTGAGCACAAGAAGCAAGGCAAGGAGCAGCCCAGACCATGCCAGGTTATAGTACCCACCAGCATACATGTGGGTCAAGTTTGAGGACAGACCAGTCTGGATCAGCACATAACATCCACTAGCAGACCTGAGAACCAGGGAAGGGGACAGAAGGAGCCAGATTGTGTTGTAACGCTGGCCAATTCATGTTAGGACTGGGACAGCAATCAGGCTGGGATGAGATAGGCTGCAGCACCCAGCAGCAGGTGCTGGAATTGGAGGCAGGCTACACTAGGCCAGACTGCACAGTAAGATTGCAGATGCTGAAGTGAGGTGAATATTGCCAGCCTGTGCCCAACGGGGTCTGGGTACATGAGTCCCAGAGACACAGTATCTAACTGGGCTTGAGTAGCTTGGCTCAGGTCCTTGGGTCCACGAGCATGGTAGGGAATGGTTTCCTGAGCCCTGGGACAGGGTAATCAGTGGTGTTTGGGCCAACCTTCCAGGTGGCTATTGGTTTTGGGTACTCTTGGGGTGGGGCATCTATCAGGGCATGGGTATCCTGGCATTTGTCCCAGGGGCTACTTACTAGGTGGGTGTCAGGTTTGTGAACCCCATGGTTGGGGATCCACTGGTGCTTGGATCACCTGGCCCGGGTCCAGAGGCCCATCTTCTAGGTGAATGTTGGGTTCATGAGCCCCAGGTATGGGGGATTCAGTGGGGCTAGGTCACCTGGACTGAATCCTGGCGCTTACCTGCAAGGTGTTTGCCAGGTTTATGAGCCACAGGGGTAGGGGATCCAGTGGATCTTGGGTCTCCTATAGCAGGTCCTGGGGCCAGCCTACTAGGGGAATGTTGGGTTTGTAAGCCCCAGGGGTGGGGATCTGGTGAATATTGGGAGACCTGGGCCAGGTACTTGGACTCACCTGAAAGAATATATCCTACTTAATGAAAAAGATGGAGCAGTGAACACATGCCCTGTTGTAAAAGGTGCTGTAGAAAAAAAAAAAAGAACAGAAGTAAATGAACAACTATCTCAAACAAATGATGACAGCAAAAAAATCTCGGTGAATGGAGCCAATGCACATTGGGAGGGTGACATCATGCTTGGGTCGATGAAATCTGCAGCATTTCAGAACTATCCGATCAGCATCCATCTTGTTTTTCTGTTTTGGTCATAGTGTTCTTAGTTAAGGTGCAATCCGTTAGGATAGTAGATCTCATCCCCAGACTTCTGGCAACAGAGTTCAATGGTGAGTTGCTGATATCACTTGTATTTTTAGATATTGTACCAATTCATGTTATTATACTCTTCCCAGTTCTACATGGATGTTTCCCACATCCTTAACTGCCATTTCCCTTTCAGATTCTTATGAGTGGTTTCTCACCCTAGCTTTCCTCTGTCGATTATCCCTATCTGTATTAGAGTCCTATTGGGTCTTATCTTTATCTACAATTTAACACTTGCCTTCCAAAGCCTGTGAGAGTTATATGTTTCATTTTCTGAGATCATGATAAATTGATCCCCCTAGTGACTATGCCATTATACACCCCATCAGCAAAATGTGCTAATTTAATATTAATCTGGCAGACTATTCTAAATGCAGATTTCATAAAAGATTTGCTCTATGTTTGTAGTAAGCAATTGTAATTACTCCTTATTTATTTATTGGAAAGTCAGATATACAGAGAGGAGAGACAGAACGGAAGATCTTCCATCCACTGATTAACTCCTCAAGCAGTCCCAACAGTTGGAGCTGTGCCATTCTGAGGCCAGCAGCCAAGAGTTTCTTCCACGATTTCCATGTGAGTGCAGGGTCCAAAGGCTTTGGGCCATCCTCGACTGTTTTCCCAGGCCACAAACAAGGAGGTAGATGGGAAGCAGGGCTGTTTGGAATAGAATTGGATCCCATATGGGATCCCCGTATGTTCAAGGTGAGGACTTGAGCCACTAGGCAACCGTATTGAGCCCGTCATTACTCCTTATTTATATAATGAGTGTGCCAAGAAATGTTATTAGATTGTTGAGAACACACAGTGATACATCTCCAGGTATGTAAGAGTGTAAATTTATTTAATAATATACTAGGAAAGTTATCTCATAGTTAATTTTTATGGTTCATAAGCTTTGGAATATTATTACATCATTTAATTAAGGTGACAAACTGCTTTTGTTAAAAATCAGTTGTTTGTATGACTTCTGGGCTCTCTATTTTAATCTGTTCATCTTTGTGTTGATATTTATACCACTACATGCTGTTTTAATTACTATAGAGGTGTAGTATGCTTTTAAGTCTGATTTGATTTGTTATACTTAAAATCACTCAGCAATTCTTTGTCTTCTGTGATTCCATACACACGTTCGGATTAAACTTTTGAATTCAATATTTTGAAAAGGGTTGCCTTAAATTTGTAAATGGCTTTAGTAGTATAAACTTTTTTTTTTAAGAAAAGATTTATTTGTTTTTAATGGAGAGTGAGATTTACAGAGAGAAGAAGAGACACAGAGAAAGATTTTCCCTCTACTGTTTTATTCACCAAATGCTCGCAATTGCTGGAACTGAGTCAATCTGAAGCCTGGAACCCCTTCACGGCCTCCCATGTGGGTGCAGGGTCCCAAGGCTTTGGGACATCCTCTACTGCTCTCCTAGGCCACAAGCAGGGAGCTGGATGGGAAGTGGAGCAGCCAGGACAAAAACCGGCACCAGTATGGGATCCTGGTGCGTGAAAGTAAACGACTTCAGTCACTAGGCTGCCATGCCAAGCCCAGTAAAAACATTTTATTAATATGAATTGCTGTAACTTATAAACAAGGAATATCTTCCATTTTTGTGTATGTCCTTGTGATGATTTCTTTCATGAATGTTTTGTCATTTTCTAAGGGAGATATTTCACTTCTATGGTTAAGACTGATTTTTGTGAAAAGTGCTCAGACTATGATTTGGGTAAAGATTATTTCTTCAGCAAATGAGTCTGGCAAAACTAGATATATAGGTGCAGAAAGATCAAATTATGTTTTATTTATCACCATATGGAAAAATCAACTCAAAATTAATCAGAGACCTAATTCTAAGACCTGAGACTATGAAATTGCTAGAAGACAATGAAGGGGAAATACTCAAGGACATTGAAGACAATGAAGGGGAAATACTCAAGGACATTGGTGTATGGGATGATTTGTGGGATAATAAACTTACAACACAGATAATAAAATCAAAGCTAAGCAATGTGGGTGATATCAAACTCAGAAACTTCTAGACAATAAACAACACCCATAGAACACTATGTCTAATTTATAGTGACATCAATGAGATTACTATATATTCAATAATTTTCTTTTTGATTAACATCAAACAAGATCATTCTGAAATATGAGTCTGTGGATTACCCTGTTGCATGAAACAGTGCTCCTGATGGCTTAACAGGAATTTATTCATAGACTAATTTATCACCAACTAGTTAGCTTTTTTGAAAATGTTGCTTTTAATTCTTATTGCTTCCAATTCTACAGCAAGATCTTTTGTTCTAAATGAGCAAAATATGCATTAAAATAAGAATAATATTTTGACACATAACACTGGATAAAATAAGATTGGATATGTTGATGTTAACAAAATGTGTTTTTTTCCCTATTCACAAATGTGAGTGTAACTTCCACAAAATGCCAGTTTTCTAAGATAAAAACTGATATTTGAATGCCATCTTATTTCAATATTGTTTTTGAACATTTCAGTATTTGGTAAGCTGAAATGTCTACCAGTAAATAATATTCACTGATGCATTTTTTCCTTTTTAATGTTTTGAGAAATTTGACTCAGATGGAAAAATACTGATTAACTATTCTAAAACTATTTTGATCATATTCCAAGACCCAAGTGGTGCATGAATAAGTTCTTTAAGTTTTATATTTTAAAAATAATTGGATCTTTCTAATCCTAGGTGTCCATATCCCATGTGTTAGCTGGCACAGAACTAAGTAAATAACCCTTTTTTGTATTTGCATTTTAATTTCCCTTTAACGGTTTGCAATCTATGTTTTCATACAGAGAATACGCCTGCATTATAAATAGATGTCACTTGAGCTGTCATTTCAAAGAACTATGATAGAAATCTGAAAGTCTGGAGACAATGTTTAAAGTGATAGATTTAGTTAAAGTGTTTGAAATATTTTTAACTGTGTTCCTGAACATGGAAATATATACAGCCCCTTAATTGGTTATCATAACTTGCAGCATGCTACTTACTAACATGAATTACATATGTGTATCCATTTGATTTTATTAGATTTTAAAGTAAAATCATACTTAAACTATAAAACTGGACTACCATTATTTCTGTGCGCATACACAATATATATGTACTTACTTTCTAAATACATTCCATCATTTCATACAGTTATCTAAAGTAGTCCTGTAATAATATGTAAACATCCTTTATACAATTCAAAAGACACAAATGAAATGTGGCTATGTGATGAATATTTATAAAAAAACACTCCAACAAATGGCAATCATGATCAAGTATTTTTCAACAGATTACATTTTAAAACTATTGTATTAATCCTTTTTCTTGCCGAAGCGTACTTGCTATGGGAAATATTTTAAACTAAAGGCTTCCTGCCTGGCCTGCCAAGGTGAATTTTTCCCTCACAGTCTTGACTTACAGTTGAAGATGATGTGAGAGTTTGTCATGGTTGTTTTGACAGTCCGGTCATCCTAATCCAGGGAACAGATCCCTGTGGTTTGTCAATTATCCTGCTAACCCTACAGCTAGAGCAACACTCTAGGCACTGAACCGTCAACCAATAACCAAGAAATAATGTCAGGAGTCAGGGAGACAGCAGTGAGAGGTGGGGATGCTTTCAATAACAAAAGCAGAAGTCTATATTTCATGCAGCACTTATTTTATTTATGGGGGTGGGTAACATATTAATTACTGGGAAGATATCATGATGTGTCATGAACTGTTTGGGACATATTTTGTGTCTAAATTTAAAAAGGAAAGGTTTGACTGACTGTAAAACTTACCAACATAGGGTTCTGGGACATAAATGAATGCTGAAAATAACCACATGAACTAAAATTAATTTGAGCATTACTGATTTATTTTACCTGCTCAAGCATAAGAGAAGAGAGAGAGACCATTAAGACTATATGTATATGCTCATGGAAATAGTTTTTAAAGTTATTAAGTTACTAGAAGTTTCATTTAAGAATAACTAATGTAAATATGTAGGAATGAAATAATGTTACATAAAAATATTTTTAAACCAATTATTTTAAAAGAATTAACAGGACCTGGCTTTCGGGCCATCTATATTCATTAGTAGAGTTTAAGGGAAGAAATAAAAAGATATTTTCTTTCCCACCTATTTTTTCCCAATAAAATGAATTTTTAAATGAAAATGATATCTTTCTTAAAATAAGAAAATGCTAATAAGTGTTTAAATTTGAAGCTGCTTTTGAATAACACCAAGTTTAAGTCTTGAATGTCATTAACTAAAATTAACAAAGGCTTTCCATTTTACTGCTGTTTGTAGACTCTTTATTCGTCTCTCTCTCTGATAACCTTGCATTTAAGTTGCTAATTTTTAGCTACCACTTAACACATATGCACATATATGTGAACATATATAACATATACATATAATCTATAATACATATATATAATATACATGGATATATTAAATGGTAGCCAATAATTAACAATTTAAACCTTATCTCTTCAAATATCTGCTTTTTGGCTACATTAAAGTGAAAAAATATTGCATGTAATTATTCAAAACATTGCTGAATAGAACAAAGTTAGTATTTTACATAAAGGGCAAAGGTTTGAGATTTAAATGCATCTTATAAAATTCCAGTAGATACAATGACTTAACATTTAATGAATATGAAACATTTTATTCTGCTTTGAAGAATTATAAAGTTATTCATGTAATAATGCACATTTGCTTAGAGCAATATCATAAAACATAAAGATAGAAACTTTTAAACAGAACGCTAACATTTGAAGATCATCACTTTTAGAATGTGATATATTTTATTCAATGTGTATATTGGGATACGTGCTCACATTCTCTTTCTACAGTTCTATCACTATGTACAGTGTACAGATGTACAGAGCATTTCATTCACAACTTGTTTTCATTTAATGAACATGTTCCTATATCATGGAAAATGCAATTTTAATGGTATCATAACATTTTAGTAATGGATTTATCATGCTTAAGTAATGTGCTACTATTGAATTTTGTATTAGTTAAATTTCAAGAGACATAAAAAAACACTTGAGGAAAAATTGTATGATTTTAGATTTTCTGATTCTCCACTTAAGATAAATTCTTTGAAATAAATAACTACATGAAAATGTCAATTGTTTTCATCACCTGAAAAAAATTCACATCTTATTTAAAGTTTATACTACACAGTAAAGATTTTTTATTATTTATTTATTTATTTATGTTGAAAAGTAAGAGAGGAGGAGAGACAAAGAGAGAGATCTTTCGTCCGACGATTCACTCCCCAAGCGGCTGCATTGGCTGGAGCTGCACCCATCCGAAACCAAGAGCCAAAAGCTTCTTCTGGGTTCCCCCATGGATGCCGGGACCCAAGGCTTTGGGTGGTCCTCGACTGCTTTCCCAGGACACAATCAGGGAGCTGGATGGGAAATGGCACTGCCAGAATTAGAACTGGTACCCATATAATGTCCTGGCATGTGCAAGGCAAGACTTTAGGCACTAGGCTACCATGCCAGGTCCTAGAGACTTCTTTAATTCCTTGATATATCAATAATTGTTTGTTTTGTTTTTCCTCTTTAGGCAATTGCAAGTATAGAAGGCATGCAGTTACTAGTCATAGATGTTCTAAAAGGCAGTGACATATCCTGGCTGAGGCTAATCTTGGAGTAAATAATATTTGTGGGGCCAGATCTGTGGTGTACCAGGTTTAACCTTTGCCTGTGGCACTGACATTCCATGTGGTTGCTGGATAGAGTCTCCCTCTTTTGTTGTAACCCTGCATTCAAATAAAAATAAATAGTTCTTTTTAAGACAGATATTTGTGTTTCAGTCTAGGCCACGTTTTTTTTGGTATTAGTAACTTAATCTGAAACTTACATGGTAGAGGTCAGATGCTAACTTGTGGATTCAGATAGCACTTTTACATTATGCTGTATATTCTCTGACATACTACAGAATGCCTGTGCTTCAATTTGTCTTGCTTTAAAACTATGATATTGCGCCCAGGAGCGTGGCCTAGCGGTGGTTAAGGTCCTTGCCTTAAACTCGCCAGGATCCCATATGGGCGCCGGTTCTATCCCACCAGCCCCACTTCCCATCCAGCTCCCTGCTTGTGTCCTGGGAAAGCAGTCAAGGACGGCCCAAAGCCTTGGGACTCTGCACCCGCGTGGAAGACCTGGAAGAGGTTCCTGGTTACCAGCTTCGATGGGCGCAGCACCAGCCATTGCGGTCACTTGGGGAGTGAATCATCGGACGGAAGATCTTCCTCTCTGTATATCTGACTTTGTAATAAAAATAAATAAATAAATCTTTAAAATAACAACAACAACAACAAAAACCTGTGATGACGTATTTTCTACATCATTGGCCTGTGGAGAGGATTCAATTAGGTCAGGTTCATGACCTATGTAGCATTATGCCAAGCACATACCCAGCCTCCAGTGAATATGAGCTATTGCCCT
Source organism: Ochotona curzoniae (assembly GCF_017591425.1). Lineage (NCBI taxonomy): Eukaryota > Metazoa > Chordata > Mammalia > Lagomorpha > Ochotonidae > Ochotona > Ochotona curzoniae. Next base: position 13,727,293 of record NW_024466004.1, on the reverse strand, counting down.
AACTTGATTATATCCATACCACTAGTAATGAAAAATGTAATTTTGCAAGCTTTGCCATTTCTTTGAGGAAGGCAGAAATGGCAGTTATTTTCATTATATACACAATTAAGCAAGCTTATAATTGTGTAGCAAATAGATTTTATTTTTTTATGAAATCCATTTCAGTGTAGTGGCAATTGCATTTCCTTTCTGAGGACAATAGGAAGTTAAACCAGTAGTGTATGCCTGTCTTGGTTGTGCTATGTGTGTTATTACCTTACATGTGAAGGTATTACTTGTATTTAGGTGATAGAACTCCTCAACCACTCGTGTGCATATGTACCATCCAGCAATCATATTAAAAGGGGGAGTTCTGACATGTTAAGACCAAACTGGTCCTGAGATTCCATCTTTTTTTTTTTTATCACTTTCAAGATGATATTCAGGATCCAGTAGTAATACTTTGAATAGCAGTGATTTAGAATATAAAATGAAGTTTTTGGAGCTTAATGGTAAATCACTTCTTCTTTTTTGTTAACCTCTGTCTGCTTATCAATTTACTTTGGTCATTTTCAATATGATTCTTCTCAATTTCGCAGTTAGTTGGAAGTCAACAAACAAACAATTGATGGGTGGGAGGGAATTAGGATTACAAGCAACAAGAACAAGTTAATAAATCTCTCTATCTGCCATCTTTGGCCATTTTGCAAACATGATAGGAATATTGACTTTTTCACTTCTGGCTGTTTCTCGGTTTTCTTTCACCACAGGATAAAATTGTTGGTGCTTTTCATTTCAGCTGATCTCCATGATGACACAAAAGTAGAAACTGAGTCCTTCTCAATGTTGTTTATTGTGTTCATGATTAGGTAGCATCCTTAACATCAGGTTTCTCTCTCTGACTGTTTTATGTCAATGATCGTTGCTTGATTATCATAATCTTGGCATCCAGAAGTGTCTGGAAATATATATGGTGCAGACAAGTTTGCCAAATCCTTCTGATACAACCATTTAGCAGAAAGACTTGCACAGTTATAATAATATAAACATGGAATTATTTATGGCATCAAATTTGTGTGCATTAAAAAAAATATATGAGACCTTATAAGAGGATACCTCTGGCTATGTCTCTGTACCCCAGGGATACTGTTTCACATTATTCTGTTATCAGGCTAGATGTCAGGAGGAGAGTATGAAACCTATTGTTACTGAAAAGAACAAGAATAGATATGTAGAGAAGTGCTATAAGAAAATTGACTTCAGTCAAATACTTAGTTTCTAATCCTTTCTGTGTCATTCCTATCCTTGTTCTTCTGGGCTTCATCTGTTTTCTTACTTGAAAAACGAAAGAGTTAGACTTATTTTGAGGTCCCTGAAAGCCCTGCAACTTTATGATTTTATGATTGAATTATTCCTATCCACTGAGAATTTCATTTTAATTCATAGGTGGCCAGTTGACTATTTCGTGCAGTAGAGCTTTCCTCAGCCCTAGCTTCTGTGGTCGTCCCCATCTGTGACCAGAGCTGTCAATCATTCTCTGATTATTTCCACTGTTTTACAGAGTCAAAGGCCTACCCTAGAGATGGAGTTTCATTTGAAATACAATTGAGCTCACATGGTGCTGAAAATGTGTTACCCCACATACAGTGGGGTAAAATCTCAAAAAGAATTTACCCCCTAAATTTAAGATTATCAATGAGGCAATGTAAATGACCAGAGCAGCTACTTGATAATTTGTCACTCAACTTCAGCAAAACTATAGAGGAACAGCACAATGCATTAATGAATAGCAACAAATCCCCATGACAACATGTTAGTTCATTAAAATTTTATCAGCATTCTTCCTAAGGAAAGTGTGCCTTCTGTTCTATGTTGAGTTTCTTCAACAATGTTTTACAGCCAATTCACAGCATTCTGGTGCTTCAAAATTAGTTTCTGTGGAGAGTGAGATACACATAGAGTCTACATAGTGTCACACATGGGTCTCTTGGGTGTCACAATGAAATATCGCCTGCCTTCATTTTTGTGTATCGTATGGCTTAAACATTAAAAAGTATTTCTCTATTGCCTTTTTTTTTGAAAGAGCAGGATAATTAGCTGAAATCCATCTCTGCTAATTTTTTAACAAATGTACTCAATTATCTTTCATACACATCTTTCTAATATTCAGCAAAAAAGGCATCAAGTAGGGAGATAAGTGCAAAATGTTTTTGCTTACTGCTACATTGGCATTCTCCCTCTGGCATTGGGAAACAAAATCTGACATGCAAACCCTGACTTTTTTTTATGTTTTTTTAAAGTATGTGTAACCCAGATGTTTGTTGTCTGAATGTTCCCAAAACTTGAAGTGTTATAGCAAAACATTTTCCTTTTAAAATGTGTGTGTGGGGGGGATGTCTCATAACCCCTCCCAACAAACAATGGAAAAACTGGCAGTGTCCCAATATTTTCAAGTGTTTTTTTTTTCAGATAATTACTTTATATGTATTCACTATTCACTTTCTGTATCTACTATTATTTTTGTATTTTTCATGTCTTTCTTTAATTTGTACTTGTGTTTCAACACTTTTTACTTTGCTGATCTGAAATGTCACCAATGGGAGATAGAGTAATTTCATAACCTATCTGTTAATCTCCACAAATTCAGAGTTAAAGTCTTCCTCAAGACTGCACAACTAGAGCATTCATCTAGAAGTGCATTTAAAATGTACTAAACCTTAACCCTCAACAACAGGTTAAAGAAAGAAATCTCAATATGATCTGTAAGCTATTAAATGCATTTGTAATAAACATTTCCCTTAAATTAGTACCATTTTCATTTTGTAAAATTCACCAATATGTGTCAAAATTACATATATTTCTTGGCTTAAAATTTTATTTATAAAATATGCCCCAGATAATTTGCATTTCGGCCAAAAATGCTTCCATATATCTATCCATGACAATATTGTTCCTAAAACCAAAAATACTGAATTAATCTACACATCTAATGATAACAGATTAATTGAAATGATCTGTTCTGTCCATTAGTAAAATAATAAAAAATTTGAGATAAAATTTGATTAGTTTATATGGTAGATTATTCTTGACAAATTGTAGGAAAGTATATATACTTATATTTTGTCTCAAATTGTCAGTACAAATGTAAATATTTGTGCAAGCTGAAGGCTAGACCAAAATTTTATAGGGATTTAGTTTGTGTTTATCAGTTGGTTGTGAGGCTTAAGGATATGTTCTTTTTTGTTTGTTTATATTTTATAGTTTTTCATGATGATCAAGATATACTTAATAGTTTCTTTAAGTGTTGCAAACCAAAAAAAGCTTATACAAATAAATTGTAAAAAAATTACCTTTATAGGATAAGTAAATCCACATAAATTAAAATCATTTGCATTATTTATAACATTTTCTAGACTTATTATATATATTTTGGATCAATTAATTTTTATACTGGAGAAATTCTGTGTATTGTGAGATTATTTTTTAAATTCCTATTTAGTTAGTTTATTTGAAAGGAAATGAGAGAGTGGGGGTGTGTGGTAGAGTGTTCTTACCTGTTGGTGCGTTCTTCACACGTCCGGAACGTCCAAGACAGGACCAGACTTCCATGTAGGAGCTGTACATTCAGTTGGGATCTCCTCTATGGGTGACAGGGACCCAACTACTCAAGCTATTTCTGATGAAATCCTCCTAGGGTTTGCATTAATAGAAAGACAGAAATGGGAGTAGAGCATCCACTCGAAACCAGGCAATCTGATACGAGCTGCGGGTGTCTCAAGTGGCACCTTAACTGCTATGCCAAACACCCACTCCATATTGTAGCGTAGTTAATAGAATCCCTATCCTCCAATCACCTGAGGTCAGTAACACCTGTTTAATAATTCTTGACTCATAAATGGAGCATTTATGTGCTCTCACATGTTCATTCCAATTTCTGTATTTCCTTTTTATATGCTATCATTTGAAGGAGACCTTATATTCTGTTCCCTTTAACTGAAAATGGCAAAGCAGACATTTGTCTAGGGAAGTTTAGAAGGTGTGAATACATTAGATCACAAGATCTTTTTTTAAGATATATTTTTATTGTAAAGGCAGATCAGACTTAGAGAGAAGGAGAGACAGAGAAAGATCATCCATCCACTGATACACTACACAAGTGACCACAAAAACCAGAGTTGAAACGATCCAAATTCATAAACCAGAAGCTTCTTCTGGGTCTTCCATGCAGCTACAGGGTCCCAAGGCTTTGGGCCATCCTCTACTTTCCCAGGACATTAGCAGGGAGCTAGATGAAAAGTGGAGCAGTTGGAACATGAACCAACACCCATATAGGATCCTGTTCTTGCAAAATGAGGATTCAGTCATTGAGCTATCGCACTGAGCCCTAGACCACAGGATCTTAAGCATTATGTTTTCCTATGGTCACCGTACTTATAGCTCATATTAAACTGTTAGGCAGTATTTTGTGCCTTCAGATCTGGAAACCCTAGACCATATATTTACCTGAAACTAATGAAAGTGCTCCAAGTCCCACACTTAGAAAAAATAATTTAGTGTAAATACTCAAATAAATATATTCTTTTTATTTTTAATTTCAGAATAGTTTTACATTTGTAAAACAAAAATTGTTAAGTAATGCAGAATTTCCATGTATGTCATAGTTTGTAATTTTTAAATTATTAGTCTGACAGTGGAAAGCGTGTCTTTTGGATCAGCCTGCCACTTACCAGTTCACACAACCATGCACAGAGCTTTTCACCTTAAGATAAAACTTTATTACCTGAAAATTAGGGTAACAGTAATGCCCTACTTAATCCCATGGTTGTAGTATGTAATCAGTGTGTATATAACTTGAAAACACCATATAAACTCCCAAGGACACCACATCTTTGGGAATATGTTTCTCATGGAGATTATCAATGGCCAGTGTTGCTGTGGTAACATTCTGGTTTATAATGTTCCAAAAGCAAAGCTGTGTGTGTGCACGTGTGTGTGTGTGACATATCATTAATACCTAGAAAGAGGCAGGAATAATTAAGAACCTTAAACATGTTTCACTGGTATTTTCTGAATCGTTATCTTTCACAGTTATGTTCATATCTCAGTGCACATGGTAAATTAAAGGAATACCTGGGTACAGTTAGACATGAAATATAAACTGAAAAAAGTTACAAGGAGGAGAAACTGAAGTTTCAGTATCTCAAAGAAAAGAATAAATAAAAACATCACAGAAATTAGAAAACACATGTGTGAGCTTATTTAAAAAAAATTCCAGTGTGAGATTTTCTCTGATAAATGTTATCTTTGTTCAACCCTGATAAAATAAGTCAGCACGGAGGCTTCTGTATGTTGCCAGGAGTCTCTGCTGTATGGTAACAGAACTATGCATAAGAATATTTTGTTTTCTCATTTTCTGTCTCACAGTTTCTTTTCAAAACATACCCTGTGAATTTCCAAAAGTTATTGCAAGCTAGCAATTGAATGAGAGTGGAGAATATATATTCCTTGCCTGATAAGTACTTTCATATTAAGTTCAAAATTATAGATAGACAATTTTAAGGAAGCAAAAACTAAATGGATTTTTAAAATATGCCATGAGTGAGCATTTAGCTAATTGATCAAAAAGCCTGAATCCCAGGATTGTCTGGTTTTGATGCCTGGGTCTGATTCCTGATGTTACCCTTCACCTAGTTTGGAATCTGGGAGGCAGGAGGGCTTAACTCAGGTCCCTGCTACCCAGCCGCATGGGAGACCAGGATTGGTTTCTGTTCGCAAATTTGGCCCTATCTAGTCCTGATCTTTGTTCACCTATAGGGAGTTAAGCATTAAGCGGGGACTCTTTCTCTAGCTAACTGTAAACAAGAAAACAGAAAACGAAAGAAATGTGTATTAATGAACCATCTTATTTTATTTCCGTTTGTTCCTGGTTTGTAGTTATGCTATGATATATGAGGTTGGGTTTCTCAGCTATGACACCAAAAAAAAAAAAATGACTTTTCAATGCTAAAGGAAAGTGCCCTTTTTGTGTGTGTGAGTGTATTTGGTAATCCCTAAAAGGTGGATTGTTCATTAAGTTGTGTGGACAGTATTCATATGGAAGAGATATGCAGGCCAACATTAGTTTATTGTCCATTATAGACAGATAAGAACTGAGAATGAATTTGTGTCTCCTTTCATTTTGTCTTGTTCAATTGTCTTCACAAAGCAATGGCTCTTCAATATAGTGTCAAATTGGGCCTGGTGCGATGGCACAGTGGTTAAGGTTCTCGCCTTGCACGCCCAGGATCCCCTATGGGCGCCGGTTCTAATCCCGGCAGCCCCGCTTCCCTTTCAGCTCCCTGCCTGTGGCCTGGGAAAGCAGTCGAGGATGGCCCAAAGCCTTGAGACCCTGCACCCGCGTGGGAGAACAGAAAGAGGCTCCTGGCTTCGGATTGGCTCAGCTCCAGCCGTTGCGGCAGCCTGGGGAGTGAACTATCCGACAGAAGATCTTCCTCTCTGTCTCTCCTCTCTGTATGTCTGCCTTTCCAATAAAAATAAAATAAATCTTTTTTTTTTTTTAAATTTGTTTGGTTTATTGACAAAAGTATCATGAAAATCTTCCAAATGACTAAGCAAAAAAATAATATGAGCTAACATTAAATTCTATCACACCATATTTGGGACATTATACCTAAAATACATCTTACACAATAGAAAAACACTAATTCATTACAGGCCTAATCAAATTTTAAGTAAAAATTTAATTTGATTACATGATTTACAAGATCTCATCTTTAAGATGTTCACATTGGCATAGCAAACTAATAATCTGTCTGAAGAGCCAGCATCCCATACATGTACCTGTAAAATAAATCTTTAAAAAATACATAGTGTCAGATAATGAAGAGTTTAAAACAAGAGCATGCATATGCATATTACCTACAGGAACCGCATAAGGGAGATGAGCATACCAAAAACCAAAAATGCATTATGCATCTCTGGTTTTGAATAAAAGACAGACTCTCAGTAAAATTGTTAAATATGCCTTCACAATAAGATGCTGGACTTTCTGCCAAGGTCTGTGCATACAGTGTCACAATACACTTTAACAGAACACCAACACACTTGTCACGGTTTCTGAAGGACTATACTATTGTAATAATATGAGGGAAGGCATTGGGGAGAGGGGGATGGGGGACTGGAAGGGGAAATCCCAAAACTGTATCATGCAAAATAAAAATTTAAAAAGGACTAATATCTATAAAACCGCAAATACACAGACTTTAAAAGGAGTTTAGCTTGTCTGGGAAATGATAGATTCAGTTCTGGGCAGCTGTGACATCAGCAAAGTATGAATACATAGTTATCCAGAAAACACTTGAAATCATCCAGCTGCATCTTGGAAAGAGCAACATGAGAATAATAGATGTAGATTTGACAAGCATATTAACACTGGAAGCTGAGCTCCAGGTGTTGATTGATGTATTTTTTATTACGTTTACATTTGTTGTCTATTTCTTGCACTAGATAAAACTTAAGCTAATGAAAGCAGAGTGTCCAACAGTCCTGTTTCAATTGTATTCTGGCGTTTACTGTAATGCCTGGGTACGGAGTCACTGAGTAAATAACAATAGGTTTTATGCATAAGTCAATAGAAATTAACTTGTGCGCTGTTCTATTATTGATTTTAATCACGACAATATCATCATCATGACAATTTCAATGTGCTTTTCTTTCTCTCAGATTGGTCTTTATATTATTTACAAATTTTGGAGTGGTTTAGGGGTCAGAAAGAAGAAACACAGGTTGACAGTCACAGAGTCACACTTGTCACACCATATGAAAATTTTGTGTCCTTTGAAGTAGGTAAGATTCACTTATGAGAAAAAAAAGATTGGTGCTCTCCTATTTCTTTGTGGGAGTAGTCAAAGTTTACCAATGATCGATGGGAAGATTATAGGAAACAGCTGTTTTCCAATTTGCGGTGAGGTCTAGGTGATCTTGAATTCATGGATCTGAACCAGATAACCACTACTATAATTTGTTTCGCTTACTAATTTAATTAGCTTGTGATGAGGATCAGTACTCTGTCTAAAATCCTATTATAGGAGCTGATATTGTAGTTTCAGGAAGTTAAACCATTGTCTACAACTCTGGGATCTCATATGGGTACCAATTAGTTCCAACTTCTCTACTTAGAATTTGGCTCCCTGTTCATGTGTCTGGAAAAGAAGTGGAAGTGAACCTCCCTCTGGGTCTCTCACGTGACTGCTTTCCCAAGCTGCAAACAGGGATCTGGATTGGAAGTTGAACATCCAGGACTCAAACTAGCACCAGTATGCTGGTGCTACAGCAGAGGATTATCTTGCTTATTTCCACTCATTTTTCACTGATGTGTTTAATATTTAATAGGATTTCATGGTTAGAATACATTTTAGAGCAACCAAGTGGAAATGATCATTTGTCATACGTTTTTCACAAGACATGAAGAATTAAATCAACAATTTGAAAGATTAGAGACTGGTTTTGAGAATTTAAACCATAGACTCAAGAAATATTTCTGAACCGGATTCCAATGGCTAGATGGGCATATATACCTATATTTGACTTATGTAGCATGGACAAAATGATGTATTGAAGATATATGTTTCATAGTAGCAATTTTTAGTCATTTTTGTTTCCTTTGACTTCTTCACATTCCTCCTGTTATTAGAAATTGAGTATGCTAATAGTAGACTTTCCATTCCTTATTGCAACCAAGACCAAAAGGCATGAGACTTACTTTCAACTATTGAGTTGCAAATAGAAATTTTCTGGAGGATTTCTAGGTGAATATCTTCGTTAATAAATAAATGAATAAAAAGCGTTAAGGGCAACAAAGTATTTTTCTTGTTACACACTCTTCATACACCTTCTCTGTCCCCTCCTCAGTGTGTTTGTTTGTTTGTTTGTTTGTTTTGTAAACACAGTCAATTGTCTGTGAGGCAAAAGCTAGAACAATTTTCTGGTCACTTATTCAACAGTTTGCAGTTACGAATTTAGTGAAATCACATGGAAGTTGTTTTTTTAATTGTGATTCATCTTTTAGTTGAATTCTTCCTTACTAAAAGGAAATGGAATGAACTGATCAGCGGGGCTTTGGCCATGTGTTCACATCCTGACAAAGGCTGTTTATTGTTTGAATAGTCATGGACTGATACATTCCAGATTATCATTATCCAGAGAAAAAAATCCAATTCTTTTCTAAGGCTTTGGGAAGTGTCAACATGTTCTACACAACACAATAGTGTCATGGGTACCTCCACATTTCCTACTGCCTGGAGAATGAAGATGCGGCAGCCAAGACTATCATGGGGAAAGGAAGAGACAAGCAATGACTGTGCACTCCTTGAGAACTGATGGCTATGATAGGAGTGGCAGTGCTGATGGCAGACTGACTATGTACTTTGTTCTATAGATTACGTTAATGGATTGGCTGTGGAGGTGAGGGGGGACACCGACTTTTATTAATACAAATTTTATCAAACATATTTGCTACAGGATAGTAGACATTATCACATAGAATATTTCCTACAGGACAACCAAACCTCAAAACTAGTCCATGTAACTATTTCTAATGCTTACTTTGCATGTAACTAAAAGCAAAAATGGGAAGGAAAACAGCTCCAAGTCAGCTTGCAGAAATCAGATACGCTTACTACAGAACTCATTACTAAAGACTGTATTAATTGCCTAAACTGTTCACCAAATGCGATATATTTATCTTTTGAATGATTAGAGACTAAATATAGGGAAAATATTTTCCTGCATACATTTTACAAATGAGAAAATCCAAGAACCCTTATCACACATCCACAAATTTGGTCAAGCCAGAATCAGTGCTCAGAGATACAGAATCCATTAGATCTTTTCTCCATGAACATTCGGGCAACAAGCAAAAATGACAAAATTAGGTAGATGTTAAAGGCAAGGAGAATGCACTTTAACTGAAGTGTCAAACCAAAATCAAGAATTCTAGGGTCAAAATTAAGAAACAGGAAGATTAGAACGGTAAAGATATCGTTTAATGCCATTAGGGAATAAACAACTTTTGCTTACTGGTATTCCCCCACTGGCTTCAAGCCTGTGAAAGTAACCTTAAAAAGTTATTTTCACATCAATTTTCTCTTTTCCATCATTTTCAGCTTTCTGCTTGCTTGCTAAAATTAATCAACATACCAACATTACTCGGTGTTCCCATCCCTTCTTGAAATTTCTTTCTCCAGTGGTACACCACAGGTGATGCTTTCCTGGTTAGTTTTGAAACACTTGCTTACCCTGCATAGCTAGAATTCACAATCATGTGTCTCACAATATTTTTGCTCTAATTTTTACTTTATTAAGTTAGGAAACTTCAATTTCTGTGGGCCCTCATGTTTGGATATGGACTCTTTTCCTTCCATTGCACATTTTAAACCAATTTACATTTACATATTTAGAGTCAATTCACATATTTTAATATAAGTTTCAGCTTTAGGAAACAAGCTGTCAGTATTTGTGGATGACACTATTACATACAGAGATAATGTATCATTGTGCAAAACCAAATACCAGCTTATTTAGCAAGATGCACTGTTAAGGTCATATGAAGTATATGTGTGTGTGTTATGTGTATGTGTGTTATATTAATCATAACCATTATAAGTCCTTCCTTATGGCTTAACTTTAGTAAATACTGAGTCAAACATTGGGTTAAATGCTAATGATATAGACTGAAAAAAAACAGTGTTTTTCTTACATAATTTACAATTACTGGAAAGATAGCTATTCAACAAAGAAATACTAAGTATAATTAGGAAAAATAAACCAAGTTTTGTGATAAACAGATGACTCTTTCTTATAGTTTTTGGTGATACGCTTTGAGGCAACATTACATCCATTGAAGTTTGAAGGAAAAGAGCTAGCTGAATATACTTCCAGGTGTTTCTAATAGAGGGAAGACCAAGCACGAACTCAAAAGGTTTTCTGTATAAGGTAGAAAAGGATAGCTTTTCAGAAACATATTCCTGGATTGCTACTGGCATAAATATATAAATATGTAACAAATTCAAATGTGAATTAAACTCTACATCCATTCATTGCATGTTTGATACTGTTTTAAGTTTCGGTCTGGCCAAGGCCCTGGGATGGAAAAATGTTTGTATATTCACAGAAGTGAAAGATGTCTGTGGTTCTAAAATTCATTAAAAATGATGGAGGGTTAGGAAATCAGAATCATGTCAATTCTCCCCCCATCATTTCGCAAATGTCTGAGCCGTGAAAATACATTTCTTCAGTTTCCTCGACCTTATGGTTGTAGAAACTGCTCCATGTATGACATATTTACACAACATATTTCAAGAAATAAAAATAAAACGGGATAGAAACAGGAAATAATTTTATTTGCTGTTTGGTTTTCTTCATTTTATTCTTCTCTTTCCTTCTTCTTTATACTCCCTTCCCTATTGCTTCCCTCTCCCTCCTTCTCCTCTTCTGTTGTTTTTCCGTTGTCCTCTCCACTTCCATTTCTTATCTTTTTGCTCTTCAATTAATGAGAGAAAATATATCTTCCAAGTTCCTATCTCCACTACTATATTTAGAAGCCATGGACCACCCCCTCTAATATCAAGGAATACTCAGCTGAAATGAATACTTTCATATCCCAGGATAGTTTTTCATAAAAACAATGAGCAAAATAGTATGTGCTAAAAACCGGATGGCTTTGGGAAGAAGCCTGGAACTGTTAGAAACCTAAGTGCCTTGTTGAAGTGTTTTGGAGTGCTGATTAGGGTTTGTGGAAATCACAGAAGTGGTAGGAGAAAGACAAATTAGAAAACATTTATTTTAAAGATTTGTTTTTATTGGAAAATGAGATTTACAGAGAGGAGAGTAAGAGATCTTTCATCTCCTGATTCAGAGTTGAGCAGTCAGGAGATCCCTCCAGGTCTCCTTTGTGGGCACAGGGTCCCAAGGCTTTGGGCGGTCCTCAAGTGCTTTGCCAGGCCACAACAGGGAGTGGGATGGGAAGTAGAGCAGCCTGGACACAAACTTGCACCCTGTGGGATCCTTTTACATGCAAGACGAGGATGTTAGCCACTAGGCTACTGTGCTGGGCACAGGAAGCATTTTTAAGTGAGAATTAGTAGTGGCCAACATTAAGGTATGAAAAAGAAATAAACAGGTGAGAAAGCTTAAACTCAGGACTGTAACTTCTCAATAATTCTGATGACTTGTCCTTATATTTTACCCAATTCTATTTCATACATATTGCTTCTGCTTGTATATGGCATCTCACAAAGAAGCCTCATTGAGTTTCTGAAGTCTCAATAGTTGAATGCCAACTCCATCTACCGTGCCACACTGATGTGTGAGGATCAGTTTCTCAAAGAGAATGCTACAGTGAGCATGAAATGAAGCTTTGTGTAATATGCTGTAGATCTCTACTCCCTGAGTAGATTTAAATATCCATGTCAAGTGCACTGAATTTATTGACAAAACCCATACTGTTTTTCCTAATGGTGGTAGAGCAACTTCAGAACTACAGATGGAAAGCTATGTTTGATTTTGCTTTCACATAAGCAGCAGGATTGCTTTTTAGTTCACCTTCCAAAACATCTATAGTCGATGGTGAGAACATCTTGGTTTCAGCTACCATGTTGTAGCCTACAGCAGTTAGTACTGCAAGCATTTTTAAGGACTTTCATTTATAGGAATGAAAAAGCAGTGCAGTTATGAAATTTTAGTGTTGCTTCTTTAACTACTATTTTAACAAGCGTAACAAAAAAATAGGTTGTCTCTTAGAAAACACAAGAATCAGTATAGAAATTTAATGTAATATTTTAATCTCTCAGAAATCATTCAACCTGGGGTTCTGGCCAAAGGAGAAATCTAGAAAAACAATTTTAGAACCAAATATTTTTTTTTTTTGTTATCTTTGCTGCTAAGAATTAAACATATCTGGCTATAACACTTGATTGCCTAAAGATTTAGTAGTTTTAGTATTTTTCAAACTCAGTTAAAATTTTATAAGTCATAATTTAAGTCTGCAATTAAATACAGTTTGTCAAGCACATTCACTTTCTGCAGGAGATTAACAGGGAGCTGGATCAGAAATGGAGCAACAGAGATGCAAACTCACACCCATTCAGAATGATGCTGGTTGTGAGGTTCTGACACATTCCTTTACTTTGTTAATGTGTATACCTTCTCTGGCCATTATTTACTTTTGTTTTTATTATGATAGAATGTTGTATTTTATCAAATATTGTCTATGTATTCATTGAGATAATCACATGACATTTGTCTTTTTTTTTATCAATGTAATATGTCACATTTATTGCTTTGTATAAGTTGAATCATCCTGCATCCCTGGGATAAATCCCATTTGGTTTGGATGAATAGTTTTGTAGATGGTGGGGTTTGTAAAATCAGTGTTTTATTGGAGGTTTGTGCTTGTGTGTTTATCAGGGATATTGGCTTACAGTTCTTTGTTGTATCTTTTTCTGATTTTGGAATTAAAGTAATACTATTTTCACAGAAGGCACTTGGAATGTTCCCCTCACCCCGCTTTTATTTGCTTTCAATAGGTTAAGAATTACTGAGAATGATTCTTCCTTAACATTTTGTAGAACCAAGTAATGAATCAATCTTTTCCTCTCTTAAAACGGAGTGATCTTCGTTACTGATTCCATTTTAGTGTTTTTGATCTATTCATATTTTCAATATATCCATTTCTCAAATTTCAAAGGAGTGTTAAAATATCTATTCATCTTTTTCTAGATTTTTAAATATGTTGCCATGTAGCTGTTTATTATAATTTCCAATTATTCTTTGTGTTTGTGATATCAGTTGTAATATGTTTTCAGCTCTGATTTTGATAGTTAAGGTCTTCTCTCTGTTCCCCTTTCCTCTTTGATTCACTGGATCAACGTTTTATCATGTTGTTATTATTTTAAGTTTTTGAGAAGAAGATAATGTTTATTTAGCTATAATGTTAAGAGGATGCATGTTACTTGTGTAGAGCTCAATGCCTTATTTTCATAAATAGAATATTTCTGCAAGCAAAATTCCCAATAAGCAAATACAAAAAAGAGCATAACAACACCCTAGGTGATGTCTAGCAATGTCTTCTAAGTTGATACAGGAAGGGGCTATAAAATATATGATGAAAAATGGTATTGAATGCAAATATAAACAGTATTTTTCAATTTAAATTCTAGCAAATTCAAGACTTTTTAAAGAAAGCAACGCATCATTTAGTTCATCCCTAAACAACTGAGAAATGTGGAGCTCTAATCATGTCTATGTAATCTGAATTGGGTTATTGCGTGAAGAAAACAGATGCATATTGCAAAGTTGTTTTAAATGAGGAAGCAAAAAGAAGTCAAGAGGAACTTAGTAAAATCTGTAAGGGTTATGCCTGATGATTTTTCTTGCCAATCCTTGCCTTGGTTGTGACTTATCTTCTGGGTCATATTGGGGAAGAGATATTTCATTTCATGCCCAGTTGTTTGAAGAAATGCTTCAGGATCTTGAATCTGCTTGTTTAAAATTTCTTTCAGAATTCTTCTGTTGTCTACAGCTGACCCAACAGGAACACTTAGGGCATCCACCAAGAAGAAAATCCGGTTCAGTATAATGTTTCAGTAAGAATTATGTAAACTGAGCCAACTCAGATGCCTATAGCGTGAGCTAGGACTGTTGATAACCAAATTCTCTTGAAATGGGACATAAACCAAATGGTTTCTCTTCATAAAATTGATGCGGTTATTCTTCCCTAGCTTCATTAACAACATCATACCATTTCTTCTTAAAAAAGTTGAATTTATATAGTCATATTTTATGTAACACAGTTTTAAGAACAAAATGCTACTTCCTAGCCTATGTTAGCCTCAATCTTTGGTCTCATTCCTTGTAAGTTTATTATTTTTCTTTTTAATTTATATGACATATTTTCAGTTTGCTTTGTAATCAACAACTTAGCCTTCCAATATATATTGAATTAATGAAGTACTATCTACAAAAATCACTGGTACTCAGGAGTACAAAGGTTGTGAACAATGATCAGATTTCAAAATGCCAGCTTTGCTCATGTGCAGTACTATTCTGTAGTCTGTATGTTACTCACTGTAAGTCAGGGAAATTATAATATTTGTCTTTCTGGGAATGGCTTATTTCACTAGACACAATCATTTCTAATTATACCCATTTTGTTGCAAATTATAAGATTCCATTTCTTTTATGGCTGAGCAGTTCTCATCTTCTGCATATGCTACACTGCTTTTGTCAAGTCATCTGTTGATAGGCATCTGGGTTGACTTCATCTTAGCTTTGCGAATTGAACTGGTTTTAACATGTGGGCACAGATAAATCCTTCATATGCTGGCTCAATTTGTGTAAATTCTTAGTGTGGGTGTATGGTAGATCCGTTTTCAGATTTCTGAGGGCTCTCAATACTGTCTTCCAAAATGGTTGTGATAGTTTACTTTGTCCCCAATAGTGTATTAAGACAGCTGTTTATATACATCTTTGCCAGGATTTTTTTATTGTTATGTTTTGGTTTTTAGATGATAGCCACATTAACTGGGCTGAGAACTTACCACCCTTAAACAATCACAAGAACACTAAGACAAAGGAGAGTACAAAATTTTATTGTGAATGATCTCATCACAAAAATTTATGAAATAACTTATGATAGATTGTAAAGGAAATAATAAAAAGACATACTAAATAGAGGCTATGATTTTCACAAGATAGAAAATGAGACAATAATAAATATGAATGATAAAGACAAATTGTGATCTTTCAACTGACAAAATTTGCATAGTCTATCATATATACACATAAAACATAATGAAACAAAATGGCAGTTAATAAAGATTCTATCTGATTAAAATATGTATCTAACAGTGACTCTCCAGATTAAGAGGCAGGCTGCTGGATCACTCTGAAGAGACTAAATAAACTAAAAGGATGACCTGTGGTCATAGCTAAAAAGACCAAGAAACAGAAAATATGAAAAAGAGATTAAGATATTTACAAATGGCTATATAGAAATAAGTAATAAAAATGATGGGTACAGGCATTGTGGCCCAGTGGTTCAAGCTGCATCCAAAATAAAAAATTGCTTGGTTCCAGTATTGGGTGTTTTTTTTTTTTTTATTCCCTTGGCTGCTTCACTTCTCACCCAACTTACTACTCACATCTCTGGGAGGAAGCAGATGGTTGTTGAAGTTCCGGCCACCCATGTGGAGGCTTTGGTTCTTGGATTGCGTCTGGTCCAACCAGAGATAATATCAGGCCATTTGGTTAGTGAATCAGCAAATATAAGATCTTTCCCTCTCTCTGCCTCTTTCTTTCAAATAAATAAATTACAAAATATAAAATAAGCTAACTGTTTTTCTTTTTGTTTGGGAGTCAATATTCAGAGATGTTAGCTAAGAATTTTCATGAATTATTAAAAGTTAAGAGTCCCAGAGTAAAGACTCGTTGCAGAATCATTGCAGATAACATTGGAAGTTTGAAAAACATCAAAGACAATGGAAACTTTTTTTTTTATTGATTAGATTGCATTATGTGAAACTGTCTCATAGGCTTGGGTATTCACCCACCCCCCTCTTCATATCCTCCCCCCATGGTGGATTCCTCCACCTTGCTGCAGTATTCAGTTCAAATTCAGTCAAGATTGTTTCTTCAGGGAGAAGAGCTTTCTCTGGTCCTCACTTAGTTCCAACTTTGGATCCCCACTCTCTCTTGCAATGACCATCAGGGTCTCTCTGGAGCCCTCCACCCCAAAACACACACACACAATGGAATAGATAAAGAACAACAAGGAAAGCTTGGAACTTTGGACCCCCACCCTGTCTTGCAATGACCATCAGGGTCGTTTCGAAGCTCCCCACCTCAAAACACACACACACACAAAATGGAATAGATAGAAAACATCAAGGAAAGTTTGGAAGCAGACAAGAAATGGTCAGCATGAACTCACACATGCCTTACTAGGTAGGACACAAAGATTAGTTACTCCTCACTAAGGTATTGAAGATTTCTCTGCACACCCCTCCTAAAACTGTTCTGCACCTAAACTGTTGACATATGTCTTGTTAGAGTTATAAGCCAGTTTAGACTATCTGAAAATCTGTCAAGTTCAGCAAAATTATGCTTCAACACTTTAAACTGCTGAATGCTAAAAAGACAATGGAAACTTTTAAATTCTAAGAAATAAAAAAAAAATGGTTTGAATACTATAACTTGACTAAATGTGAATTCCTTTCTCACAAAAGTAGTAGCAGAAACAAAGAAATATCTTTAAAATTCACGCACAGCAAAAAGCTGCTAACATGAAAGTTTGCATGTTATTTAGGAACAAAGAGAAATAAAGCCACAACAGACAAAAACCAAGGCAGTTTTCTGTGCACTGCTTTTCAATGAAATAAATATTGGGGGAAAAAAGAAAGTTCAATTTTGTGTCTGTTGAAATGAAGAAGAAGCTCCAGGCTCCTGGCTTTGGAGTGACTCAGCTCTGGTTGCTGTGGCCACTTGGGGAGTGAATGAATCAATGGATGGAAGATCTTCTTCTCTGTCTTCCCTCCTATCTGTATATCTGATTTTCCAATAAAAAATAAATCTATATATATGAAAAGCAGTCCAGGCTTGGGTACATTAGTTCTGTAGAAGCCACAGAGAACTACAAGGGAGTCTTAAATAATCAGTCTGTCATTAGTTTTCAAAGAAGAAAAAACTAATGGGAGATTCTCCCAAATTCAGGAAAACCTTTCGAATAATCTTCCTGTGTCTTCATTAGTGAATTACATTCCACTATCAATCTTCTTTCAATTAGTCCCTATTCTTGTTGTGATGCAAATTGTAGATTAAACAGATGTTTACCCACACAGCAAATTATTTCTTTTAGTTTGTGTACTAAAGCTTATCAGTAGGTTTTGAAATTAATTTGAAAAGTTGAGATACATTTTGAATTTAGAAAACGTGAAAAAGAGTAGGATTGCAATTGGAAAAGATCAGTATATTACATAATGTAGATAAGTATTGGTATATATGACTTTTGTTTCAAATAAGTATTACATAGTATATATTATAATTACACATAAAATAAATATGAACTATTTGACATATGTATAATTGAGATAATAATTATAGTTTATATCATCCGCCATATAAAGTACAGACTACAAAATCCATTTTAGAGTGTATTTCTTTCTGTGGTTGCAGAAATGGTATAAAACAGAATTATAGTTCATTTTATGCACATTTTCCTACAAAAGATAGAATTTAGGTGGATATGGAAAATAAAATTAACCTATCTTATACTTCTGCTGGAGATTATCCTGTGTGAGTGTAAGAATAATAGCTTTTTCTTTAAGATGAAATATTTATTTGAAAAAATATGAATATTTGTTTGAAATATTTAATTGAAAGAAGTATAGAAAAAGAGACGGAGAGACACCCAGAGAAATTTTCCATCTTGTAGTTTGCTTCCCAAATGGCTAAATGGTCAGAGCTGAATGAGGCTCAGGAGAAAGGAGAAAGTCAGGAAAAAGGAGATTTTTTTTTTTTTTTTATTTCTCCCACATGGGTGAAGATGTCACTCTCCACTATCCCAAATGGGTTAGCAGGGAGGTGGTTGGAAATGGAGTAATCAACACACAAACTCTTTCCCACATGGGGTTTGGTGTCTCAGTAGTGCTTTGCCAGCTATGCCTCCAAGAATCACTTTTTAAGTTCCAATGTAACCAGAACTTTCTTCTTCTTGTATATAAGAATGATAAGGGAACTTGTGAAGTGTCATTTGAAATTATGTTTCTGCTTAAGGCAACAACAGGGTGAATTGGTAGCTGAGTTAGAAACTTTACTATCAGTTGGCTTGACTTCTTTCAGTTGTGTGTATGTGCGTCTAAATGAATAAATACATATTTGAAATGGTTATTTCAAGAAGTAGCAGTACATGTGTATAAAATCAGTGCTACCATCTAAATTTTTTTATATAAGCAGGTTGGTTTTGGACCTTGCCTGAAGCGAAAACCTTTGATCAGTTAGGGGCTACTGATGTATCCTGGACAGGTTCAGTTTAACAGTTATTGTAGTCATTTAAATATATACCTTTATGTTACATCTTTAATCTTTTTGCACTTATAATAGGCTCACAGTGTGAGATATTTGGAGGGACTTCCCCCTGCAGTTATATTTGACCTTTTTCTTTCTGTGGACATGTGTAGCAGGTTTTTTTTTCTTTTTACAATGTAAATATAATTGAGATGACACAGAAAATATAAATATCTGACAGATACATGGTAGAGTACTTTTATAAGATCATGTGAGATGTTCCCTGAAAGAACCTCATTTTATTTTTTAATTTAGCTCTGACTTAAGAAAAAAAATTGAAAGTTATTTTTAGAAAGTAAGACAGACCTTCCATCAGCTAGCTCACTCAACAGCTGGTTGAAATGGCCAGAGCTGGGCTAGGCTAGAGACACTAAACTCATCTTCTTCTGTGTCTCCCACATGATGGCAAGGGTCGAAATGCTTGGGTCACTGTCTGCTGCTTTTCCCAAGCCATTAGCAGGGACTGAATTAGAAGTCAAGCTGCCAGGGTAATAGTAATAACAAAAAAAATGTCACTTTAATCTTCACAGCATTTTCAGCTCCCTGATTCATAGGGATGGAATAGCATCAAAGACATTGATGCCAAAAACATCCCTATGCATTTTCTGAATTCATAACAAGTCTTAAGTACACAGCTGATTTTGGTGGTAGGGGGTAGAGGATGAATTTTAGAAAAAACTTGTGAGCTAATAGCTGCAAGAATTAGGAGACAAATATGTATGTTTAAGAGAATTATTGAATCATGCTTTGCCATTATTGCGACCACAGGTGAATTATTTTCTTTGTATTCCTTTTTTTCCATTCGGAATGGTGATACTTTGCCACTTAAAATGTATTTTAAAGCAACAGAAATCCCAACTCAGATTTGTTTAGACATACGATAGCTTCATGTACTTAAAGAAAAGACATATCATTGGAGGAGCTGATCACATTGCATTGAAGGTCAAATATCATCAGGTTCCAAGTTTTCCCCACATTTTTCATGGCTTGCCGTTATCTGCTTCTGAGCTTTAGCATCATGTAAGTTACCTCAATGATAGTGAAAATGACAATGAAGTTTCCAGGTCAGGTAATTAAATAATAAACCGAACAGATTGAGAAGAAGGCATTAAATGAATTTAGAGCAAAAAGTTGCTAGAGAGGCACACCGCTGCTTGTGACTGATTGGCCACTAATTTGTATTATTCTGCACTGAATTAGCAAGGTAAATTCACAGGCAACACCCACGTCTCTTTTAGGAGATGTTTTCCTTATCCGTTGTAATTATAAATTCATGCCAGATAAGAAATTAGGCCATTAGCGTGGCATAGAGCCTTGTGGCTTCACATGAATACTGAGCATTGCCTTGCAAGCAGACCCATCAGCATCTTCAATTCTTGACTAGTTCTTCTCAGTTGGAGAGTTTGCCCTCAAAATGTGGCTGTGATATTTTGTCTTTTATTTCATTTCCTTTTGTGCAGCACCAATAGAGGGCAGGCAAAACAAGTTTTACTGTTGTATTATGGTCCTTTGGTCTCTAACCTGGCCTGAGAAATTTGTTTCCCTAGAAATAAATCTTGCTTCACAGCCTCAGCCTTTTTCTTTTCTTGGGAGCAATTTGATTCAGTACATTGATGGAGTAGACATGGTTGTCCATTCATTTTTATCAGTGCATCGACAAAAATGGTCTTTTAAGACTTTACTTAGTGGGGCCCAGTGTGATAGCATAGTGGTTAAATTAGTCCTCGCCTTGCATGTGCCAGGATCCCATATGGGCGCCGGTTCTAATCCCAGCAGCTCCACTTCCCATCCAGTTCTCTGCTTGTGGCCTGGGAAAGCAGTTGAGGACGGCCCAAAGCCTTGGGACCCTGTACCCACGTGGGAGACCTAGAAGAGCGCCTGGCTCCTGGCTTCAGATTGGCTCAGCTCCAGCCATTGGGGCCACTTAAGGAGTGAATTGGACAAAAGATCTTCCATCTTCCTCTGTGTCTCTCCTCCTCTCTGTATATCTGACTTGGCGTTAAAAAAAAAATCTCAAAAAAAAAAAAAAAAGAATTTACTTAGTGACTGAACAGAAATTGACGTCGGAAGTACTTAGAAAATAAAAATACTCTCAGGCTCCAAATTTAAAGCCTGTTTGCCTAGCTTCATTTTACTGCAACCAATTTTAGCATAGTTCTGATAACTTAGCTTTTTCCTCTTTAGCAAAATCTTATGCAATCTCAGTTTGATAATGCAAAGACTCATGTAAAATCATTTTGATAGCTTGGTGCAAACCAAAATTATCCCCCTAAGGAACATGAAATTCCTTCCTTCTCTTATTTTAGGCAAGTAAGTTTTGGCGAAGACTGTCTCTTCTCTTTATTTCCTGCATACCCTACAGAAGAGTGTCTTCTTCTTCAGTAAAGTGAAGACAATGAGTGTATCTTTGTCATCAGTTATTGAAGTCATAAATGAGCTAATGCAAATGAGCAGAGTGATGTTTGGTGCCAAATCATCAAGAGTTGATGCAATAACAGCTCTGAGTTACTTAGATCACTCATATATTGATGGTTTTCTGCTAAACGCTTCAGCGTCAGTAGATACTTGGCCTCAGTCTGAATTTAAAGATGTCATCTCTCTAATAAGTATTTTTATATCATAGTAAAGGTTACCAGTTTCCAAGCTTTAGATAATAGAATCCTCATTACCTTCTCCAAACTTTAACTCAACTAACTCTATGTTAAATCATATTTTTTTTTCAATATTCCATCTGGTTCTAAATTCTGGATGAGCAAAAGTGATCTAGTTGTGAAGATGTAAAACGCCAAATTAAAGTGGTTTAATCAAAAAGACCTTATTGATTGTGTCAACAAACAAACAAACCGAAACTAAGGAATGTTAGATTCATTTATTGCTTCAACTGGAGGTACTTAATGTATTTAGAGCATCAGTCAGAGATTTAAAAATTCTTTGATGTTACTTTTCTCAATTTGTCAGCTTTACCTTTTGGCTGGTTTCTTTCAAGGAGTTCACTGGCTAAAAGAAGTTAGTGACTCTTCTGTACTTACCCCACCATCCAATGAAGTATACCTGAAAACTGACGATTTGTTTCCTTCCTCCCAGGGGACGGTAGGCACTTTAGCACTTTTTAAAAAACATCCATCTTCAGTATTTAGTTGTTACAGCATTCTATACAGGCCCAGAAAGGTGCCAATGAAAAATGGACAATGGTTTTTGCAAATTTAAACAGGCACAAACAGAAAGCAATTTCTACTGCTGCTGGCGTCATTTCCTTTTGATAAGTTTCATAATGAATTTTTAATTCTGATAGCATTTCATGCAGATGTTTTTAAAAAAGATTTACTTATTTTTATTGTAAGTCAGATTTACAGAGAGAAGGAGATACAGAAAGATCTTCTATCTGCTGTTCACTCCACAGTGTCTGAAGCACCCGGTGCTGTGCCAATCTGAAGGCAGGAGCCAAAAGCCTCGTTTAGGTCTCCCACGCAGGTGTAGGGTCTTAAGGCTTTGGGTCATCCTTGACTGCTTTCCCAGGTCACAAGCAGGGAGCTGGATGGAAAGTGGAGCAGCTGGGATACAAATGTGCGCCCATATGGGTTCCCAGTGCATGCAAGGCGAGGACCTTAGCCACTAGGCTACTGCACTGAGCCCAAGACTGGTGCTCTTATAAACAACAGAAATGTATTTCTCACAGTTTTGAAGGTGGGAAAGTCAAGACCAAGCTGTTGCTGATTCGTTGCCTGATGAGGGTCAATTTCCTTCGTAGACTACAGGGGGGTCTTCTTACTGTAACTTCGTATGTAAGAAAGCAATTGAGTTCATTGTTATTTGAAAGCAAGAGAGGGAGAAAAGGGTTGACATTTTCAACAACTACATCTGGCCTTGTGAAGCTACGAGCCAGAAATGCCATAGGCAGGGTGGAGGTTCAAGTATTTGTGCCATTCTTGTCTATCTTCTGAAGCGCATTAGAGGGAAGCTGGAACAGAAGCAGAGCAGTCAGAACTCAGCTCAGCTCTCTAATGGGATGCTAGTGTTGAAAGCAGCAGCTCAACCTGCTGGGGTAAAACACTAACCTATCATTAGCTTCCTTATGAGGCCGCCAATCTTGTTCATGAGCACTATGGCCTAAGTGACCTCCCAAAAGCATCACGTTTTAATGCAGTCATGTTGAATATCAGGTTTCACATGTGAATTTGGGCAAGAAAAAAAGATTCATGCTCTATCAACTAATAATGTGGGTGAGATCGATGTAGAATTGAGAAGTTGGGGTGGTTGCACAGCAGTGTTCTTCATTTCAAAATTTCTAGGTTAAATGTTGGGTCTACTTGTGGCTATACTGTTTTAACCTCTTTCCCAGTCTTAGTAGTAACTTAAACCTGGGTGCTATCCTGATCCATGTGCCCTGAGTCCTTCCTTGGGGAGCTTGTGTGTTTTGTGAAGGTGAACTCTGTCTGACACACATCTTGTGTTAATCTTGCCGTATGTAGTATTGCAAAGGTAAGCTTTGATTGAAATAAAAATTTCAACCTGTCTTTTTTAAAAAAAATTGATTTGAAATAACATCCACATGTTTCTCCTGGGACAAAAAGTCTTAGAAGTCTCTTTGATTAGTCTTTTTGCTTTTCTAGATTCATGTTTCAAAACCAAACCACTTAAACTTGAAAAAGAGAAATTTGGCTTGAGATGATGAATCCATATGTTTCAGATGGATTTTTAATTTAAACAAGAATATAACGCCTTAAAATTCACACTTAGTAAATACTCTGGCTGAAACTACTTTACTTGTGATTTTACCTAAGATATATTGAAATAACAGAAACTATAGGACACAATTTCTGTAGCCAACATGGTGAATTGTTCCTAAATTTCCTTTATTTGTGAAGGATTGTTCTGTCAAGTTCCTGACCACTGGGAAGTCCCACTGACAATGTCCCACTGGGAAGTCCCACTCAATGTTTATTGAGTGGCCTACACACATCAGGTTATGCTGCCACCTGCACTGGCAGCATCCCATATGCCTACCGTGGGTACAGTTGTTCTTCCAGTCCAGCTGCCTGCTAACATCTCTGGGAAAGCAGCATTAGATGATCCAAGTGCTGGAAACGCTGACACCCACATGTAAGAACCGAATGGAGTTCCTGGTTCTGAGCTTTGGCCTGGCCAATTCCTCTTAGTCATTGAGAAGCCATTTCAGTTATTAGATCTACTGTTGCAATATTGTAGTAATTATATGTAAAATTTGAAATCTGTGGTTTTAGGTATTGACTGAGGATCTTGGAATACATTTCATATGGGTAAAGTAGTAAATAATTATTCAAGAAATACATTCTACTGTATTTCTGCTTTGTGATAATTTATATATAAAAAGGTTTACTTAACATATTTCTTTAAAAATTTTTATTAATATAAGGAGAACAGAATTTGGGCAATTTTTTTAAAGATTTATTTATTTCTTCTGGAAAGACAGATTTGCAGAGGGAAGGAGATATAGAAGGAGAAATCTTTTATCTGCTGGTTTACTCCCCAAGTGGTTGCAACAGCTGAAGAGCTGCTCTGAAGGCAGGAGACAGGAGTTTCTTCAGGGTCTCCCACTTGCATTCAGAGTTCCAAGGTTTTGGGGCTTCCTCTACTGCTTTTGCAGGCCACAAGCGATTTATTTATTTTTATTACAAAGTTAGATATACAGAGAGGAGGAGAGACAGAGAGGAAGATATTCCATCTGATGATTCACTCCCTAAGTGAGCACAACGGCCGGTGCTGTGCCAATCCTCCAGGTCTCCCACGCGGGTGCAGGATCCCAAGGCTTTGGGCCGTCCTCGACTGCTTTCCCAGCCTACAAACAAGGAGCTGGATGGGAAGTGGGGCCGCTGGGATTAGAGCCAGCGCCCATATGGGATCCTGGCGCTTCAAGGTGAGGACTTTAGGTGCTATGCCACGCCTCCAGGCCCAACCAATTAACTTCTTAACTCACCACACTTAGGTATTTGTTCCTGCCCACCTGTGGCTCATCTATCAACTGAAAGAGGCTGATGTTGCATTGTTGTGTAACCACGCCCCTCACAAGCCCCTTTAAAAGGCCGCTGAAGTGGAGGATCACTGTCTCTCTGATCAGGTGTTTCCGTTACTCTGGCACCTTGACTCTTGGCTGATCCAGGACAGGTAATCCCCTGAGCATGGTCCCTATATACTGCTTTGTTTGGACTTGTGATCTGTCATTTTAGTATGTTCTGTTAGCACCAAGCTTGGTTAATAAAGACTCCTTAATAAAACCTTAGAGATATCTGCTGCGATCTCGCTCGCACCCTGTAACGATAATGCCTGTGCCCTAGTCTTCAGTTAAAAGATAGCTGATACTATAATTTGTTGAAAATATTGGAGGAAATTATGTGTCTAATTTATGTAAACAATAACAGCCATAGTATTACACTGGGCTATCTCTTACTGGCGAGAGTACAAGGACTGCCAAGTTATCAGCATATCATTTTATTTTGTAATGGCATGAATAGCTGAAAACACTGATCCGGTATTAGGTTTGACTTGAAGTTGTGTAAGACACTTAAACTTGCTGATGTCTATTAAAGGGGAGAACATAATGGAATGGATGGTCTTTGAAAATTTTTGATGACTCTACACATTAAGGAGGTTCCATTTTAAATGTATAACATAAAAATAAGTGATATAAATTTTAAGACCCTTTTTTTTTACTATGTTCAGGGATTTTATTTGAGGCTAACTTGCCCCTCACCCAAGTCCTCATAGAAAGTTTGATTTAAAAATCAACAACTGAATTAAAAAAAGAACATAAGAAAGAAAAATATGATTACACATTTTAAAAGATGATTTTAGTTATAAATTTTTGGACAGATTGAAGCAAAGGCTAACACAGGTGGTGAGCAATGAATGTTAGAGTACCAGGTGTGAAATGACAGGGACAGGAGCAGATATTTAACTGTGGAGAAATAATAGGCATTAGAAAGACAGGACTAATATTTCTAAAAGGAAACTGTTTCATCTGATGTGTAGCATCTTGCAATATGGTCCCTTATATGCAACTAATCTTTCATTAATAAAGCAGAAAACAACCTTAACATTATTTTGTTCATCTGGTAATAAACCTGTTAAAATATATCTTGCTTCACTTTCAGCCAAATTTTCCAAAGTTCACTATTCAAACCTTTTTCATTCTTCATTAAAATTCTTCAAGAAATACGTTTTTAAAAAGTGCTTCAAGCCAGAAAAAAAAATGTGAGGATGACTAACAAGAACATGTTTATTTGTAAGAATATTAATATTTTTTCATTAGAACTTAATTAGAAATTTAGGCAAAAACATTTACAGATAATTGGAAAGTTCTAACCTGTGAGATTTACAACTTAAGCTCTTCAATACATGCACATTTTAAGGTTTATTTATTCTTATTGTAAATTGAAAATTACAGATAAGGAGATACAGAGAAAAAGGTTTCCTGGTGGTTTTTATTTTTTTTGGGGGGTGGGTGGCATTCCACAAGTGGTGCTGAGCCAATCTCAAGTCAGGAGCCAGGAGACAGGAGCTTCTTCCTGGTCTCCTATGTTGTTTAAGGGTCCCATGGCTTTGGGTCATCTTTGACTGCTTTTCCAGGCAACACGCAGGCAGTTGAAAGGAAAGTGGAGCAGCTGGAACAAAAACCAACATCCATATGGGGACCTGGCACATGCAAGAAGAGGATTTTCGTCACTAAGCTACCCTACTGGGGCCATCCTGGAAACCTCTTTGGACCAACTCTTAAAGGTAGACTTTACCATGATTTTTTCTCAAGTTCCTGATCATATATGTATGGTCTTTGTGAGAAATCTTGGCCATTTTCATGTTTCTAGCCATTACAAAAGATTTCCAAATCAATTTCTCTAGTCCTGATTTCCATCTTTACATTCTATATCCAGATGAGAATTGAGCATCTCTATCTGATGCCTCACTGGTGACTCAACCTCAATGTTCCTAGGTGAGCAAGTTTGTTCTTTTTTC
The DNA here is from genome assembly GCF_017591425.1 of Ochotona curzoniae. Taxonomy (NCBI): domain Eukaryota; kingdom Metazoa; phylum Chordata; class Mammalia; order Lagomorpha; family Ochotonidae; genus Ochotona; species Ochotona curzoniae. The sequence goes on along the minus strand of NW_024466004.1, from coordinate 13,700,209 downwards.
TATCATGTCTCTTTTGTGTTCCTTATTTTATTAAATCACCTTCTATTCAGCAACCACCTAAAAAAATCTCATAGTTACTAGTCCTTTTCTTTTATTCACATCACACCATGCATCTCATGGACTTTTGCCATTTTCCTACATAAACATCTGGAATCGACCTCCCACTCTGTAACCCTTCACTGGTTCACTCCTTAGCATTTCATACAATAGGCTTAAAATGTGTGTATCTGCTTCTAGTTTCATCCTTCCACAATTCTCCCTCATTCCACGGAATGGCATTTCTAAAACCTAAGTTTAACCAACTACCAATGAGAGTGAAAGAACTTCTAATCCTTAAATGAGAAATGTACAGTTCCTTGGTATAATTAAGAAACTCTTATATTCTGTCAGCTCCTGTCATCTATTGTAGAGGATGCTAATTCTGCCTTTTTGGGGTCATTTTACTGAATTTCTGCTAGTTATAAAATTTGGTTCAGCTAATCAACTTTGGGAAGTCTGCCTTGACTTTCAAATTTGTTCTCATTTTCTATTGAAGATTTTTTTTTCTGACATTAGTAATACCTTTGAATATGCCTGGCATTAATCTGCATTGAATTTTGATTATATTTTTTGCAACAGCCTCCCAAGCTTTTTTTGTGGCAAGGACCATTGCCTGTTCTTATTTATATTCAACATGCCTAGCACAGAGAGCTTGATACCCAGTGGTAATAATCAAGATTTTTACAATGAATAATTGAATATATACAAGGACATTTCAATAGCTCATGGACAATGGGAACAAAAAATAAATTCATTTGGGACAAACTTTTCTGAAACTGGGCTTACAAGGAGACTTGTAAAAGTGCATGAAAATATGTCAGAAGACTGAGAAAGGTATCGTTTAATAATCTTTCGCACCAAAGTAGATCTGTCTATTTTTTTAAAGAATTTTATTTATTTTTGAAAGATGTGTATAGAGAGGAGGGGGGGGGGGATGAAGAGAGGGAGAATGGGAGAGAGAGAGAGAGGTCTTTAATTTGCTTGTTCACTTCCCCAATGACCACAACTGCTGGAGCTGAGCTGACTCGAAGCCAGGAGCCAGGAGCTTCCTCTCAGTCTCCCATGCATGTGTAAGGGTCCAAGGAATACAGCCAACTTCTACTGCTTTCCCAGTCTCTGATCAAGGAGATGGGTCAGAAGTGGAGTAGCCAGGACACAAACTGGTGCTCACAAGGGATGCCAGCACTTACAGGTAGAGGATTAGCCTGCTGCATCACTGCTTATGCAGCTAAATTTACCTTAAACGTTCATTTTCCATGGAATTTTAGAAATTACTTTCATAGAGGCACAATAAAATTAAAGTGACACAGTGAATTACCACCCATTTCACTTATAATACTATTTGCTATTTCTCAATTTCACTAATGTTTTCACAAATGCTATGATGAGTCAAATCGTAGACTGGCCATGGGGGTAAAGAAGACAATTAGCTTTAATCTACAGGGACGTTTCTTTGCATTTGTCTCTATTTCTAGATTTAAGACCCAGATTTGGTTGTGCAATTTAAAACAAAATTAGAGTCATTTGAGCAGTAACTTATGTTATGCTTCCCATTGTATTGCTGCTGTTTGGGTAGTTCAAAATCATTATAGAAATCTGGATAAAAACATCTAGATCATTACATGTTTGGAATAATTTCTGTTCTACTCTGTGGATCTGACAATGGGTAAGTTTCTTGCTACTTAATACATTTTTTTTTCTTTTAAGAATTTTTTTTTTCCTAGTGATGGAGATAGTTGATTTTTTAAGCCCACAATGAATAATCTGAAGAAGTTTACCATCTCAATCTATGTGCAAACTATCTTACTTAAATTAACTCAAACACTACAAATAAGTAGTCAGATGCCACCTTCTGGCTCTTGAAAAAAAAAAAAAAAAGAAAAAAGAAAGCTGCAGTTGCAGACAAATTAGGATATTGAAGATGACTGCCAGTTCCAGGAGGCTGATTTTGTTATCCACCATTAAACGCATATGTTGTGTCCTGTTGAATCTTCAGGCTGTGTCAGTTATACATCATATAGCAATGGTAAGGAAGAAACACAAAATACAAGACTTTGATCTTCAAAGTTACCTAATTTCCCTTTGCTCAAAAGCAGTCATTAGAGCTACAGAGTAAAAAAAAAAAAAAAAAAAAAAAAAAATTAAAGAAATGCAAATAGTTGGCTGTGCAAACTCAGACTCAGTCATAATTCTTGGGACCCAGGCAATACTGCCACCATAAGCCCATGGGTTGGCACAGGACCACAGAGAGAGAGGAGAGAAACCTGTTTCTTTTTTTAAACAGAGATGAAGTTAGTAGATTCTTCTCCTAAACAGAAGAAAACAGAAGAAAGATACTTTTATTTTGCCTCTTCATCTTTTTTTAAAAAGATTTATTTTTTTTAAAGATTTATTTTTATTATTTTTTTTTTATTGGAAAGGCGGATATACAGAGAGGAGAGACAGAGAGGAAGATCTTCCGACCGATCATTCACTCCCTAGGCGGCCGCAACGGCTGGAGCTGAGCCAATCCGAAGCCAGGAGCCTCTTCCGGGTCTCCCACGTGGGTGCAGGGTCCCAAAGCTTTGGGCTGTCCTCGACTGCTTTACCAGGCCACAGGCAGGGAGCTGGAAGGGAAGCGGGGCTGCCGGGATTAGAACCGGCGCCCATATGGGATCCCGGGCATGCAAGGCGAGGACCTTAGCCACTACGCCATCGCGTCGGGCCCTTTTGCCTCTTCATCTTGTTCAACTCTGGGTTCTATACATGCCTACCTTGGCTGCATGACTGGAAGTATTTGTGTAATGTGTTATGAGTTGCTTTTTAATATGGTGTTATATGTATATTTTAAAAGATTCATTTATTTTTATTTAAAAGTCAGATTGAGAGAGAGAGAGAGAGAGAGAGAGAGAGAGAGAGAATCTTCCATCCACTGGTTCATTCTCCAAATAGATGCCACAGTCAGAGCTAGGATAATCCACAGCTGGGATCCAGCGATTTCTTGTGGGTCTTCCACATAGGGAGGTACCAAGGATTTGGGCCATCCTTGCTTCTTTCCCAGCCATTAGCAAGAAGTTGAAACAGGACTGGAGCCGCTGGGCATAAACTGGCGCCTGAATGGGCTGCTGGCCTATACAGACAAAGTATTGGACCACTGCACCACTTGCTGGCCCTGGTGCTTTGCACAATTTGAACCCAATTAATATTAGATCTAAATAATTGACTGAATTAATAAATACAGTTATTTCTGTGCTTGATATATGGGAAACATAAATAAAACTCAGGTATGTAGGATTTGACTGTAGATAGCAAAGGGGAACATTTCTTTTTTTTTTTAAGATTTATTTATTTTTATTGCCAAGTCAGATATACAGAGAGGAGGAGAGACAGACAGGGAAATTTCCCGTCCTACGATTCACTCCCAAGGTGGTCACAATGGCTGAAGCTGAACTAATCCAAAGCCAGGAGCCAGGTGCCTCTTCCAGGTCTACTGGGCTTGTGCAGGGTTCCAAGGCTTTGGGCCATCCTCTCCTGCTTTTCCAGGCCACAAGCAGGGAGCTGGATGGGAAGTGGGGCTTCTGAGATTAGAACCATTGTCCATGTGGGATCCTGGTGCTTGCAAGGTGAAGATTTAAGCTAGGCTACCACCGCGCTGGGCCTGGGAACATTTCTTATATGAAAGTAAATTCCCAGATCCTTAGGTGCTTTGTTGTTTACTGGGGGATATTAAAAGCTCACCATATTTTCTTTAGGAAAGGGTAACTAATCATTCTTTGTGCTAGGAGATGAAGACCTGGATTGTCCTGTCCAAGAAGTTATCCATACTAATGAGCTAATGCATTTTTGAAACAGGAAGAACATAGAAAGTTTGGTTCAAAGTACACCATGGCCAAGTAAGAAATTACATTTGGTAAGACTTAGTAATAGAATGTAGAAGAATGATATCTTACAAAAATTAAAATAGCTTTTTATTTAACATAAATACCATCCATTGTTGCCAAAAACCTTCAACAAAATTTGGCTCCATGGATTCAAATTGCTATTTTCAGCATACTTCAGAAAAATGAATACAACCCAAGGAGTACTGCTTATGATAAGAAATAATGCAGAAAAACAACAGCATAAATGAGTCTAAAATCTTGGCTGGCAGAAAAAGGGAATTAAAGGGAAATAGAAAAACATGAACAGCTCAAGCCCTTGACTACCCAAGAAACCGATGACTTCAGCGTGTGCCTTTTTGTTGAGAAGTTTGCTGTTGACTATCTAAATGGGAAGTTACCCCATTCAGTTGAGAGGCTGCCCAGATTCTAAGACTTAAGGAAGTTACTGCCTCACATGCTAGACCCATTCTCACACATGTATGCTGCAATGAGTACATTCTCTGGGAGTTGTTTGATAAAGCTCAAACAATTTTCAGTTATGATTTCTTCTGAATAGAATATGTGCCCTGAGTCTAGTTATTTTTACATTTAAATTTTAGAATCTTGTATTTTTTTCTCTGATATTATTTAAAACTCCTTTTTTGTTTATTGTAGAGTCAGGACAAAGAGACAGGGGAGAGACATATTGCTGTTCTACTTCTCAAATGCATGCAACTGACAGGCTTTCTGAAACGGAAAAGATATTATGTTTGATCACTCGTTTTATGCGTTATTTTGTGTCCCTATGTTTCTCACTCAGGGTTTCAAGCGTCCTCAGTTATAAGTGGACTAAGAGTCCTCTGCTGATTATCTTCTAATATCTTCTCTAATTTCTCCTTCCGTACATCTCAGTTTCTGCATACCCTTTCATTCTCACTCCAGTCACTCTGCTGCTTCTCTGAATACCTCTAACACTTACTCAAAATGATTCAATTTGCTTCTCTGAAATCGTAAACTGACTTCTCACGGTGACTCCACAGGGAACGTTATTCTCTAGTTCTTCTTAATGCATCCCGATGTAACAGCCTGGTTGCATGTAGTGCATAAGATATCTACAGAATCATGTAATTGAAATAAGTTAGTTGGGTTAAATGCAGGTACAGAAAGAGAAAGCACCAGCACGATTTCCATGAAGTAAACTTTCACTAAAACCCAATGCTGCAGAAATTCAAAGTAAACTCAATACCATTTGGAGCTGCAGCATACTTAGGAAACATTTGCACAGTCTGAAAGGAAAAAATTAACCACCGCATTGACTTAGCAAATGAAGAGTGTCCCAGTCTATCACATTGCAAATATTTATTGGAATTCCCAGAATGAGATATCAAAAAAATAGCAATGTTCTTGGGGTTTTGAATGTATTGTACAAATTACTTGTAAATTTTCTTGTGAACAAAATAAAAACCTAAAGTATATTTGATTATAACTTATTTTTTTTAAAGATTTATTTGTTTTTATTGCCAAGTCAGATATACAGAGAGGAAGATCCTCTGTCCAATGATTCACTCCCCAGGTGACCACAACGGCTGTTGCTGCGCCGATCTTAAGCCAGGATCCAGGAGCTCTTCTGGGTGTCCCATGTGGAAGCAGGGTCCCAAGGTTTTGGGCTGTCCTCGACTGCTTTCCTAGGCCATAAGCAAGGAGCTGGATGGGAAGTGGAGCTGCTGGGGTTAGAACTGGTGCCCATATGGGATCCCAGTGCATTCAGAGTGGGGACTTGAGCTGCTAGGCCACTACACAGGGCCCGATTATAACTTTTTGAATTTATGACTTATTAAGGGAGAAAGTACGAAGGTTATTGATAACTGGTTTACATAACATATGGAGAATTTTTTAGACTTTTCCATTTTGTTTAACGTTTGACTTTTTAAAAAATTCAAATATATGCAGGAAAGGAAGCTCATTAAATGGTAAAAGTTTTAGAAAGCCAGAGACCTCTGCCTCAAACAAATTCATAAAAACTCTGAATTATTGGATCTGATCACAAAAGATAAAGTTAGATATTGGTTATTATAATTGTGTGTGTTTACTGTATACCAACTGCCCAAGTAAGCTAGGAGGGACTCGGCAGCAGGAGTATGTGAAAAGATCTGGGACTTGAAGGTACCTTTGGGTCCAAAGGACCCAGCAATGCAAGCTGACTGCGGAAACATCACTGATCCCAACTAATTTTCATGGAATGAATTATGTCCCCACCAAGTTCCTATGTTGAAGCCCTAACTTCCATCCAGTGTTAAAAGCCTTTGCGGGGCCCGGCGCGGTGGCGCAGTGTTTAAGGTCCTCGCCTTGCACACCCAGGATCCCATATGGGCGCCGGTTCTAATCCCGGCGGCCCCTCTTCCCATCCAGCTCCCTGCCTGTGGCCAGGGAAGGCAGTCGAGGACAGCCCAAAGCTTTGGGAACCTGCACCGCGTGGGAGACCCGGAAGAGGTTCCTGGCTTCGGATCAGCATAGCATCGGCCGTTGTGCTCACTTGGGTAGTGAATCATTGGACGGAAGATCTTCCTCTCTGTCTCTCCTCTATGTATATCCGCCTTTCCAATAAAAAAATAAAAAATAAATCTTTAAAAAAAAAAGCCTTTGCGGATGAGACATATGGGACATAATTAGTTTTAAAACATCCTACCTGGTGGTCGTAGGGGACCTCATGACATGATTAGTGTCCTTATAAAACCATAGAAAGAGCTGTAGGACAGTTTGTGAGTTCTCTCTCTCTCTCTCTCCTGTCCTCTCTCACTACCATGTGAAGACACTGGGTAAAGGTACCCAAGCTTGATGGCTAGAATTCACAAATTCCAACTATGTTGGCACCCTCACATCAGATTTCAGCCTCTTGATCTGTGAGAAAATAATGCTTTATCTTTTAATTGTCTTTGAGAGACAGGGATAAGGGAGAAAGGGAAGGTGAGGGGGAAAAAGAGGGGAGGAAGAGAGAGAGTGCACTCATTTATGTGAGTTCACTTCCCAAATGCCTACACTGATTCACGGCTCAGGGGAAGGGGGCGGGGACTAGGACAAAGACACAAATAGGAAATGTAACCCTCACCTCCAACACAGAAGGTAAGAATAGAATTTATTTTTTTTTTCAAGATTTATTTTATTTTTATTGGAAAGGCGGATATACAGAGAAGAGAGACAGAGAGGAAGATCTTCCGTCCGATGATTCACTCCCCAAGTGAGCGCAACGGGCCGATGCTATGCCGATCCAAAGCCAGGAACCTCTTCTGGGTCTCCCACGCGGGTGCAGGGTCCCAAAGCTTTGGGCTGTCCTCGACTGCTTTCCCAGGCCACAAGAGGGGAGCTGGAAGGGAAGCGGGGCCGCCGGGATTAGAACCGGCGCCCATATGGGATCTTGGGTGTGCAAGGAGAGGACCTTAACCACTGCGCCACTGCGTCACCACGCTGGGCCCAATTTATTTATTTCTAAATAATTATTTTATTTAGAAGACAGATTTACAGAGAGAAGCAGAGACACAGAAAGGTATCTTTCATCTTCCTTTTTACTCTCCAATCGGACACAATGGCCAGAACTGAGTCAGCCTGAAGGCAGAAACCAGATGCTTCTTCTGGATCTCCCACATGGATAGAGGGTCCCAAGCACTTGAGCCATGCCCCACTTCTTTGACAGGGATCTGGATGGGAAGTGCAGCAGACACGACACACATGGGATGCCAACGATTGCAGGTGGAAGAGCAGGCTGTTGAGTCACAATGCTGGCTCCAGGCCCACAATTTCTTAAGTCATCACTGTTGCCTCCCAGATCCCATTGACAGGAAACTGCAATCAATAGCAGAATGAGGACTTAAACCTACGCCCTACAAAATGGGGTACAGGAATCCCATGTGCCATCTGTATTGCTAAGGCAAAAGTCCACCCAGGTAAACAAATATCTCTTGCTCAAATCATTTACTTTATGATATTTTGTTATGATCCCATAAGCAGATTATTACATTGAGCTTGCCTGAGTGAACTTCATTATATTTATATTTATATATGCATATATGTATATTACGTATATGTAATATATGTATATTACATATATATTAAAAACTTGGATTGCATTTACGTCTGTACATTTCTTAATATATATCAATGTATGTCACTCATAATGTGCTTCCAAGAGTGAGCCCCTCATTAGACCACCAGAGGTCACCCATTATATGATAGATTTGCCTTCCCACTTACTCTCTAGCAACAATAATATAAACTTTTTTGGGGAAGAATGTCAGTCAAATAAAAAAAAATTGATCTAAATGTGCAGGGCTACCATGGGCATTTCAAAAATTTGTGGAAAAATAAATGCCCAATTCCATACAATTTTTGAAGATCTCCTATATAAGTGGATTCAATTTTTTTCAAAAACAAAAGACTGAAGTTAGTTTATGTACAAAGAACAAGCATGATATTCCACAGCACTGAAAGCTTAGAAAATCCATTGAAGAAAAATCACTGAGCAAAAGTTAATTACCCTGGTATCATTCCATATTGATGGAAACACTGGTAGCACATGTTAAGGCCTTTTGCCAGGTCAGCCTATGCCAGGAACAGGAAGCCTGATGGGATTTTCCCATGTGGCTCTACTAGAGCTCTAGATGAACCATGCTTGTTCTAGGAGTGCAACTTAGCAGAAGGATTTGGATTTAAAAAGTTTTTTTTTGCAGTAAAATAAATTCAGTTGGTTTGTAAGCTTGTACATGTACATTCTTCCATGCTGGTAAGGACATTTATGCTATTTATAATTCATAAAACAACATATAATAAGACAATAAATGGAACACATACAAGTTAAGGAGCCTTGGTTAAGCAGGTATTGAGGTCTGGGGATTGGGCATTCAGCTGGATATGGAAGAAATGAGGGTAGGGATATTTATGTGCAGTTATCAAAGCGATGGTTAAGTTTAGTACCTAAAGGTTAAGAAACTGACTTTACTTTATGTGGCATAGTTGGATTATGATTATTCTCCAAGACCTTACTCAATTCAATGAAACTAAGTAAGGCAAAAGAACTTAGTCTGTGATCTATTATAATATTCATATTAACACTTGTGAAAATGTCACTGACAGCACTCCATGAATTTCTGTGAATTCTCTTTTTTTAGTACTTCTAGTTAAGGGAGTGTGAAAGAAACCATGATCAAATTAATGCAAAAACATTTCCATAGGCTAGAAAAAAAATATGCCTAGAAATCAGGCCCGGAGGAGAAACACGCAGTCCAATGTGGGCTTGTGGTTGCTACTGAGTGCTTCTGTTTTTAAGATGTGAGCCTGTGAAGGAGAGGTGAGAACCCGTGCAGAGCAACGGTCTCTGAGGAAATCTTGTGCTTTCAACTATCTTGAGGCTGGAGCGTGGAAAATTGCTAGAGGTGATACACAACATATGGAAGAAAAATGGATGTGATGAGACAGTTATAATTTATCTGTCTTTATCATTTCTCTGCTGTTTTGCCACTCTTTCCTATTTATAAATATTGTCACATTTCATCTACTTCCCCTATCTTTCCTTCTGTAGTTGATAACATTGGTATGTTCTAATCTTCATCAATTCTAGTGTGTTTTTCAAACTTAGTTTTACTTTGATGGAATAGAGAACAAATTGGGTGAACATAAGAAAAGCCACGAAAATAGTATAAAAACATACATGGAATTGTTGGATCGATTTAGACAAAATTCAAGGGAAAGAGAACAAGAGATAAGTGCAAGAGAAAGACAAAGCATTGAACTTGTGAGTTTCCAGTCAGACTTTTTCTCCAGGTATATTTCATATTTTTCCTTCAAAGTTCTAAAATAGCAAACATACCATGGGTGTTTCGTGGTGTATGGAGACACACAGCAAATGCTGAGTTAGGTTCATTCTCTGTAACCTCTATTACACTGTAGAGAATTGACCTAAATGGAACCTGACACTTAGGACTGGTAAAGCATCTCCAAGGGCTCACATTCAATGGCAGAAGTTAATTTCCCCAGAGCTTCAAAGAATGTGTGGTATTTGAAAAAAAAAAAACAAAACCAAAGGTCTGGGCAATTCTGGATCCTACTCAAAATTCAAAATACTTTTGTGTCTGACTATTGACACTTAAGAAACATGTACCAAGTATTCTGTAAAGACAGCCAGAATGTAAAATATAGCTTTATATAGTAGTTCCCTAAGGATAATTTATTGATTCGCTTAAAGAATTAATTGATTGCTTGCTTGATTGATTGTGAAGAAAGACAGCAAGATCTTCTGTCCACTGGTTCCCTTCCCAGATACCCACAACTTGCAGCCAACCTAATCCAGGTGTCTCACATAAGTATCAGGGGTCCATCTACCTAAGCTTTTCTGTGCTGCCTCCAACATGTGCATCAACAGGAAGCTAGAATCAGGAGCACAGCTGCTATTCAACCCACGTGCTCTGGATTTGAGTGTTCATTGTGTCTTAACCACATGCCAAATGCCTGTCATAGGAGTAATAGTTTTACAGAAAACTTAAAACAAATTTCTGTATACACTTCAGTAGCAATCCTCAGATACAGATATTTTATTATGTTGGCTGTGTTCTTATTTGCATACTTTGATTCACAGTTATTTTGTCGACATGCTACCCCTTAGAGTCACACAAGCAAGTGCTACGGAAGAGATTTCTGGAGTGCATCTTAGGGTCTTCCTTACATAATCAAAGCCGAGTTAAACTTCGTGTCCCTATAAAGAAGGCCAGACATAGCAAATTCAGCACATATCTCTTTGTGAAGATGGCCCGAGATAAACCTATATTTCTCTTAGTGTTAATTACTGTGTTGTCAGTCACAACCAATATAGTTACCTGAAACAAATCCAAATCCATTTTCCATTATTGTAAGCCTTTTAGTCCTTTAGGGAATCTGGAAATATTTGCAAGTCACCGAATATGCAAAATGAATACATATCCAGTGTGATGGTGTAGCAGTTCATTCTCATGTTGTGGCACTGGTATTCCATATGGGTGCCAGTTTGAGTTCTGGCTGCTCCACTTAGGACCTGGAAGACAGTGGAGAATGTCTCAAGTCCCATGCTGCTATTGAAGTGCTTCCCGACAATGTAGGCATGGACATTGTCAGAGAGTCCATCATCTTACTGTTAGGATATATTCAGTTTTTTCACTGGGAGTCCATTTTCAGTCTGTATGCATAGAGACATACACACTTTGTCTCCATATCTGAATATATCAGTCTCTGTTATACTTCCATTGTAATCCCCTAATATGCAAAAGTAGATGTTATAATTTTTAAGAACAGAAACAGTAGTATTGATGTTGGGAGGAGATGAATTGATGTTTCTTGGAAAGCTCTAAGAGGCTGTCTTTGATATCCACCTCAAATGTCTCAAGCTTCTTAATGATGCACTTAATCTTAGCTTGGTTTGTTAGGATATTCTGTAACCTTGAGATGGCAAAAGTCAGCAACCTAGAGAAGGAGCATGTAGTCAACCCTCTGGGTGGATGTCTCTGGGAAGGACTCAAACAACGCAAGCTCCACCTTCTCATTCTGCTTCAGGTCCCAAACCTCGCAGTTTTCATTGAAAAGATTTTTCAACTTTCTGCATAAGGTCTGTGATTTTGACGTTTCATGTTTCAAAGGATAATACTTTCCCTCTAGGCCTGAAGAGGATATTAGAAGCAATAGCCCAGGTAGGAGTTTGGACAGTTGAGGTCTGAGAGTTGTTGATTTTTGGGCCTTCCACAGTAACCTCACTTCAGGGACTTTTAAATCGCTTCCAAGGTTTTGTGTTCAATGACTTTTTCTTTTCAATGACTGCAGTGCTTTAGTGTTTATTTTACTCACCATCTGAAAAAACAAGTAGGAAAAAAACTAGTTTAGGGTTTTTAAAAAATTGTTTGTTTTTTAACAACACACTTGATTTTAATGCTCCCCAAGACAGTCCTCTCAAGTCATGGAATTGCAAACCACATAGGATTGTGGAAGTATAACAGGGACCGATATGTTCAAATGTGGAGACTAAAGTTTTTGCCTTGCATGCACCGAGAACCAATCGGGGCAGCCCCACTTCCCATCCAGCTCCCTGCTGGTGGCCTGGGAAAGCAGTTGAGGACGGTCCAAAGCCTTGGGACCCTGCTTCCACATGGGAGACCCAGAAGAGGCTTCAAGCTCCTGGCTTTGGATTGGCTCAGCTCCAGCCGTTGGTGGCTGCTTGGGGAGAGAATCATTGGATGCAAGATCTTCCTTTCTGTTGTTCCTCCTTGTCTCTGTTTATCTGACTTTCCCATAAAAAGAAAAGAAATTTTTTTAAAAAGAAGGATAATGCTTTATTTACTAAATGGATTGCAGTGATATCCAACAAGAATATTTTGGTCACTACTCGTGACTCATTTAATATTTTTCAGTGTCACCATTTTGTGAACATATGTTCTACCTTTTTACACTATAACAGCAAAACAAAATCCAGCTTCTGGATGTTTCGCAAAAGTGAATATGACAGTGATTTTACTATTTCTCTCTTTATATTGTCATAAAAAGTTAACAAATTGCAGAAAGGAATAAATAATATGACTTCATTATCACCTGATATAATACTACCTAAAGCAAGATTGAGATTTAGGAGTGAGATTCAGTATCTGATTTGCTGGAAAAAAATTCCATCTTTTCATTTTTTTCTTTTGCATCTTGTTATATTTGAGTTGTTTGACACGTAAGTAATGGCTCATATAGAACAGCTGAACTCAAAACTTTAACCAAAGTTATCTTGCTGAATTTATTGGATTTTTCAATTACTCAGTAAAATAATCTGTTCTAAAACCAAGTTTGTATGTGTTGATTATATACACACATATATATTCTTATCTATCTACTCAGTTCATATTATCCTCAATATCCCATTTCCTATGAATTAAGACCCAAAACACTACAGTATGACCTTCTCCTGACCTAGAGACTGACTTTCTTTCTTGGATTACGCAGTGTGGTAATATCACCCCATTTAAAACTGACAACAAGCCATGCTAACTCACAACTTCAGATCTTTCTATGTACTGCTTGCAAGAAAAAAACCATACCAAGACAGTGGGACTACTGAGACCAAAAGGGTAATAAAACCAGGCTTTAATGGGGCCTGTTCCAGGGCGAGGTTCACTGGTCCACAAGGGAGTGGGCCTGAGAAGTTGTGCCCCTACTGAGGCAGGCATGTATTGCTTAAGCAGTGATGCTGATGGGATTTGAGGTAGTGGTACATGTTGCCTGACTGATTGGCTCCATCTGAAGGCGTCTTGGTGGGAACTTTTGGCACCACCCAGGGACTTTCTGCCTGCCTTCAGGCCTTCCAGATTAGCATTGTTTACTCTGCCAACAGCCCCATCCTAATAAACATTTCCTTTTTGACAACATGGCTTACTTTCTCCACGCTTTCCCTATCCTGTGTTTGCATATGACTAAATCCACCTGTTCTTCCACATTCTTCTTGTAAGAGTTCACCTCTGCAGGGACTCTGCCTCCTGAGATCCAGTGCTTTTTGGTCCTGCTGTAACTCAAGATTTCCAACATAAGGTATTCATCAACTTCTCCAATTTACTTCTTTCTGATAGTTTCCATTTCAGCTGTTGATACTCCATCTACTCATCTGTTGATAATAAATTTTGGAAATTCTCCTTGATCCTTCCCTTTCCTGTTACATATATATCAAATGAATGGCCAGATTTCCTTAAACACTAAACATCCCTGAAATATCATTATATTTCCTTATATCACTGCCACTTCCCTAATTAGGTCTTTAGTATTTCTAATAAAAGCAACAACTGTTAACTATTGCTTACTGCTAAAGGGCAGTATTTTTGAAGGATTTTACAGTCATCATCTTAGTTCATTGTCACAGAAACTTTCTTTAAAATAGAAAACGTTATTATTGTCCTTTATACCAAGGAAGGGCTGAAGAGTCTGGAGTTTGGTCGCAGGACTAAACACACACATGACAAAAGGAGTCATGTATTGTAGAGGACTTTGATATACCCTGATGAATACAGTTCTTGATCTGATGATAGTTACTCTCTCAAAATCAGTAACTTGATTTAAAAACCGCTTCTGGACTTCAAAGAAAGTTTGTCACATGGCCTACCTGGAGAAACTGTGCTCTGCATTGTCATCATTAACTGTATTCTTTAGACCCATTCCTGCTGACGTTGATGCTAACTTCCGAAGCCAATTTGGGTCAGAAGAGTAGTAATCAGAAACAGTTACTTAGGGCAGAGCACTCTCCTTTTTCTTTCCCTTCCTATGGTGGTATAAGCTTCCTAAAAGCTTTTAATCCCCAAATTCTGGAAAGGTTTCAGCAGGCTTAATATTTTGTTTTTCAGTTTACCTAAAGGAAAACTCAAGCAGTGCTTCCACTACGTAACTACATTCTCATTCCTCACCTTATCCTTGCTAGCTCATTAGATGTCCTCCGCTCTCCTCCAAGCAGCTTTCCTAATTATGTCAGTGGTGCACAGCTTGTCTTCTTAATGATTGAGTTTTTCACTCTGTTCGTGCTATTTCACTGGAGAGGAGATCTGCATCCATGCTCCAATGGAAGCCATAAGGTCACCATGTGAAAACTTGGAGGGCAAAAAGTGTAGTCAGTAATGAGATCTCAGGCATTTGGAAAGTTCACAGGGTCCTTTGTACAACAGGGAAGAATCCCTCTGTTTCCTCTGGTGCTGCTTCATGCTAATTTCAGAACATGAACCAGTATAGGGCATCAGAGCTGCAACTTCAGTTCACAGTGGAGCTTCTTTCATCCTTTCTTTCTTTTTTTGTCTTCACTTTTTTTTTTTTTGGTCCAACTAGACAGTTAGGCTTATGTTGTTGATTTGTTGATCTGTAAAGTAAGGAAAAGAAAAAAAAAAAGAAACAGCCACATGAATATAGCAGATGGAACAAATTGAGGGTTTTTTTTTTTAAATCAGTTTTCTTAGTAAAATGGGAAAGGAAAATTGTTTTTCAATGGGGAACATATTATTACAATTACTTAAAACAAGGAAATTATGTGATATTCTAAAGAAGATTTTCTTGGTCTGCTGACATAAAATGAATAGAAAACAAATAGGTTATATCAGAATTATAAGACTTTCCTCATTGCTTTGCTATTGATACTGCATTGAGATTTTATAGTTATAGCCACTAAGGGTACAGAAAGCCCTATTTCTTCATTCTCCTATTGGTAACCTGCTTGAGTACTAATGACCTCTGTGCTGAGGGAAGTCAGTGTAGACCTTTATATTTCAGAAGTTAAATTTCTGTTGAGATGCCTGCATTCCATATTAGAGTGTCTTGAACAAGCACAACTACTTCACTCCTAATTCCGTTAGATGGTAATGCACACACTCTTGGAAATAGCAGATAATGTCTCAAATTCCTGGGTCTTTACAACTCATGTTGGAAACCTGGATATGGGCCCAGGCTCCTGGTTCCAGTGTGACCCAAACAGAGATATTGAAGTGATTTGTGGAACGAACCTATGGATGAAAGACTCACACCTATTCCTCTACCTTTAAAATAAAATTAAACTAGAAATGTATTTTTGATAATCTGGGAAGTTGAAAAGTCCAAGGTCATGGTACTAGTATCTGGTTGTGTGACTTCTTGCTGCTGCGTCATAGCATGGTAAGAAGAAAGGAGAGCACCTGAGATGCAGGGAAAACAAGGTAGGCTGGTCTTATGCCTTTCTCAGGAGCACACTTACGGACAACCAATTACCTCTTATTCCTGTGATAACGGGATGAAGGTCTCATGACATAAATGGCTCTCAAAAGTTCCACCTCTCCTCATCATCCCTTGGCAATCAAATATCAACATGAATTTTGGAGGGGACATATGACCCACAGCAATTCTATAGAGATCTTAGTATGAAGCCATTTATGAAGTAGTAGCCGATAAGGTACATAATAAATGTCCTATCAATGGCAATTCCTATAAATGATTATGACATTTGTTGTGGTAAAGCTAGGTAAGCCATTGCCTATTACACTAGCACTTCCATATGAGCACTGGCTGGAGTCCTGGCCACTCCACTTCTGATCTAACTCACTGCTAATATTTCACTTCTAATAAGTACTGGGCTTAAGCTCATGTGTGCTTAAACCTTTACCTTTGATTGTTTAAAGACTACTAAGCCACAAATGTCCCCAGACTACAAACCTGCTCTATTAGGGATCCTCAGATCAAGTCCTGACTTGGAGGAGTGTTTTGCTGTTGTTCCAGCTCTTTGCTCCTAGTTAGCTTAGCCATTGTCTCATTGTCATTGTCTCATACCCTTCAGCAGCAGTTAAAGTCCACAGGCACCTGAGAGTTAAATGGGTTAGCAGACCTATAAGGTGAGGTCCATGCTGAAATAGTAAATGGGGGTGGACCCAGTGTTGTGGCACAGTGTATAAAGCCTCCACCTGCAATGCTGACATCTACTATGGATGCTGAATCATGTCTGGGCTGTGCTGTTTCTGATCTAGTTCCCTGTTAATGACCCAGGAAAAGCAATAAAAATTGGCCCAAGTGCTTGGGCCCCTGCTACCACTATGGAGAATTTCTCTCCCCAGCCCCCTTTGCTTATAATCTCAACTTATGGATAAATACATTTTTACAAAATAAATAAAATTAACTTTAAAGGGGAATGAAGTCCCTTCAAATGTAAAAGAAAGCCATTAGTTTCCTCCTACAGGTGGCCTTTGAAAACACTTTATTGCTGAAAACTATGATATATCAATATATCATTTCAAATGATCTGAAGTCAGATCATTTTAAAAATTACAGTTTTATTATTGAGCCTGAGCTAAAGTTATAACATTTGTTTTTCAATCCTGGTTGTCTTTGCATAGCTATGTATTTCTTTTAGTTCTGCCCACTCGGTCTGTTGAAACAGTAATTCTGACTTATATAAATGGACAAGTGCCAACACTGCTTTTGTAAAACATGATGGCTGATACGTGATAATTGAGACAACAATAACAAAAATCCTCTTGAGATGTCTTTTTATGTTCACGATAATCAAATAAAGAACTTTGTCATTACCTGCATGTTCTATACTACATGTGTTAACTCTCTGTAAGAGGAAGAAAAAAAGCATAGAGTCAGTGTTGCTTTTTGTACATTTGAACATTGTCTCCCCTTTCAGATAACCCAGTAGGTTACAGTAGGTGCAGATGGAGGACTAAGTTATAATTACCATCAATAGCATCGCCTTCTCTGTTTTGCCAAATGCAGCATGTTTCAGGCAAGCCACTCTAGAGATCCTTCTTGTGGAGTCCTGCTTCTGCCTAAATCAGTGTGCATTCTCTTTGATATTCCCACAGTGTGCACAATCTACCCTCAAACATACACTGCTTAGGGTAATGTGTCTCTAATGTGATGAAATCAATAGAAGCACAGCCCTTTTTGGCTGACAGCATTGTCAGGGTATGTTATCTGGTTTAGGCTGTGGCTTCAGTTCATAGCATTCGTCAGTTAAATTTCCCTGTCTGAAGCTGAGCAAAATGTGGTAATGTCACAGCCACAGGCGACTGCCGTTCATAGGACGGTTACCGGAGAAGCATAGCCTCCTGGCTTGTCACACTGTATATATCTCAGGGTCCGCTCTCCCTTCCTAGTCAGAGGTTTCCAAGAATGTTGCCTGGAGCAGTCATGGGATGCAAAAGAGAGAGATTTTTGTTCTGCACTTAGCAACATTACCACACTTCACACTCAGTTTCTGATAAGGGAAAATTTAACTGACTTGCTCTGAACTCCATCTATCACATAATATCCTCTGACAGGGCTGTGGATAAAGACTAGAAAACCTACTAATTTATATTTCATCATCTCTACACTCGGCGTAATCTGTTATCTTTGGCTAAGTGTTACAAAGATAACAAGGAGAGCTAAACTGAAAGGGGCAAAGGGAACCCTGACCCCACAGGATGGCAGGCAGGTGCACTGGGTATTTCAGCTGCCTGTCATAAGGAGTTATATGCCAAGGGATGACGTTGGATCCTGTGTCTAAGATTAGAAGAAGCAGGAAAGTCTTACATAGATAAGGACTGAATGGCCATTGTAGCATCTGCTGCTTCTTGATGTGTATCAGAAAACCAAATAAGGATAATGGAATTGTGAAATAAAACATGCTGTTGAGGATTCAACCTCTCGATCTCCTAACTTACATCTATCTCATGTGGCTCGTGGTGGTTTGCCATTGTTATTAACAAAACACTGCAATGTATTAAGATTTGTTCACTGGAATCAATTAAGTGGCAGGGAATTTTAAGTCTTATTTCAGGATAATTCTGCCTCTCTGCAGGATACAAGAAGGCCAACTATCACAATCATTCTTCAAGTAGAGGGTGGAGGTTGATGGCCGCATCGTGTATAGGAGCATTGCAGTATCATTTGACACTGATTATGACGGGCAAACACGCGTTGGAGTTGCCTAAGTTTTGAAAACGAATTATAAGGTATGATAATAAACTCAAGATTGAATAAGCTTTCTAGAATCCCCTTTTCTCTCTTTTTATCTCTTCCTGTCTCTTTATTTTTCTTACTTCCTCTATATTTCCTTCTTGCCTGCCTTCCTGCTTTTCTTTCCTGATTTATCTGAAAAGGAGATGTTTTACCTCCTATTTCAATTCCTAAATAGCAGCAACAGCCTGGGTCAGATCAGGCCAAAATCAGGAGATTTGAACTACGTTTTTATTTCCTACGTGGGCAAGGAGTGCCCAATTACATAAGTCATTTTTATGCATTTTTCACACGGTTGTTAGCAGGCAGCTGGATAGGAAATGAGGCAGGCAGGACTGACCCTGGTGCTCATACAGAACA
This sequence comes from Ochotona curzoniae, assembly GCF_017591425.1. Lineage (NCBI taxonomy): Eukaryota > Metazoa > Chordata > Mammalia > Lagomorpha > Ochotonidae > Ochotona > Ochotona curzoniae. The sequence continues at coordinate 13,681,487 of NW_024466004.1, read as the reverse complement.
CTGACATTGAAGGTGGTGCTGGGTCACAATGCTGGTTCCATTCTTTTTTTGCATACTATGCCACATATTTTTTGTTGTTTGCTTTAAACTTCACTCAGACTGCTGAACAATTGCCTTCAAGATTTAACATTTCCTCAAGACCTAAGCCAATATTGCTCTTATACTTTCGATGAACTCTTTAATAATTTTAAATGATATGAAGTCTTTACAAAAAGTAATGCCTAAAACTAAAAGTGAAATTCTGAAATACTCAGTCTATATGTCTCTATATGGGTCACCAGTTCCATAGGTATCCTACTCATTTCAGTGATTTAAGCCTTGTCTGGATATTCCTGAAATAGTGCTTAACATTCTAACTTACATTGGATGTAGACTGACTGAGTTCCACTCACTTGTTTTGAGAATTTTGCCAAGTCACCCCTCCAGTTATCCCCAAAATGTGGGTGGTAAAGTCTTGATGGTTTTGATTTTGATTCAATTCCTACACAGCATCAATTTTGGTTTAGGGGATTTATTTGTATGTATGCTTTTGAATACAAGCTGGGATTGGCCTTCCAGCTCTTTCACAGCTGCTATTTCCATAAAACATTATTTTCCAAGCTCTTTTAAGGACATTAAGATAATAAATCAGATTCTGCAATTCACTGTTTAACTTCTCAACTAACATTCATTTTGCTGTACTTATAAGAAGGCTTCATGTTAATAAAAAAGATGGATCTTCTCCTTTTTTCATGTTTTGATCTTCTGTGAAGAGAATTGTGTAAGTCAAGTCCTTTTTAAACATATTATTGTTTTGGAGATGAGGCATTACTTAGCTAATAATATCAGAAACAATAGCTGGGTATATGTGGCCAAGTTGCGTTTTTCTACTCTCGTCCACTCTCCCTCCCGATCTGTGTTCTCTGGAGGACTGACACAAGAAGTTTAAAATGATGAGATTATTATGTTTACAAACATTTTGTATTCATCTACCAAGTGTTAGTTTTATATTTAGACATTAAATGAGTAACAGATGAAATGAACATAATCCCTTTCTTTAAAAATTTTGGATTTTAATAGAGTAGGTTTGTGAGAAAGATTAAACGTTAGAAGGAAAGAGACATTACAACACACAAACGCTTTATTCCTGTCACTTAACTCTAGGTTAAGTGGAGGTGGGTAGACAGGGTATGACAAAGAAACAAAAGCAAAAAATAGAAACATCTTCATAAGTGGATTCTACTGATCTAACAGTTTCCCTATTTCCTTTAGTTAGCTCTTAAAAACATTTTTAAAAATGTAACTTTTCATTTCCATATCTTTTTCTGTGTACCATAAAACTATAATAAAACAGATATATCAAAAGTAAATAGTTAAAGTTCATTTTTAATTACATGTGGCAAACTGGCTGTTATGGTAGCTAATAGATGTTTTGCCAAGGGCAAACATGTTAACCATGGTTTTCTAATTTACAAATTGGGATTCGCAGAGGCCACCTTGTCGAGTTATTATAATCACTTCATTAAAAAATGCAAGTTCAATTTCATAAAGAGTTATAGACCTTGGCATGGGGAAAATGAATAATCAACAAGTGTAAAAATTTATTCATAATAACGCAAAAATTTTCACTGGCTTTGAGAAGTTCCCTAAATTTCTCCATTTCTTTTGCATTGCCATACTGTATATTATTCCTGGATGTTTCTGATAATGTGCAATCATAGCTGAACTTCATCAGAATATTATATTGGGGCTGCAGTTCAGGATTAGAATAAAAGAAATCAGAGATAGGAAACTCTTTTTGACATTTTGAAAATTAAGCTCTATTTACACATGGTTATCATTTAACAAACTCTTATTGATCACCTGAAGCAAGTTATCACTGTTTTGAGGTTTTTATTAAAATGTATGGACTTCCTTGAGTGTTTTTAAAGCAAATATTAAGATCTCAATGGTCATTTCTTTTTCAATAAAATTTTCTTTGTTCCATGGACTCTGAGTGAAGATTTGTGCCCTGATTGATGCATTTTTGCATCTCTCAGACACAATAGAAAATTAAACCTCAGTTACACAACTTTGGAAATGTCTGTGTTTGCCATATAAATGGTTGTGAAAAATGTCTTTTAGGTATTATCCAGCTCCAGGAAATAATGAATGAATTCCTGGCAATGCAGGCTGCCAGAATCCATCCATTTCATTGTATCACTTCACTCTTACATTCCAGAGGATTTTGTTGAGTGTGCTAGAAGCATGGGCCAGCACTACTACATAATTCCGGAAGTAGACAGGAAGCCTGCTGCACTAAATCCCCTTCAAGTCACAATTCAGAGAATGTGAGTACTCAATAGAAAGAACAATGCTGAGTCACTAGAAAAGTTGAATTAGACTTTCTTGATTTTTGTTTCACTACACACACACAAATAATATTTCTTTGCATGAATGATTCTAAGAAAAATGGAAGAAACACCCCTGTCACACCTTTGCTAGTCATTCATGGCACTTCACCAAGTTGAATTATAACCAAACATAGAAGTACACACAGTTCTATCTGCCCACTTTTCTCCTCCCAGTAGGGAGAAGTTATACTTCCCAAAGGTCGACAAGGCAATGGTGTAAGTGTATGTGTTTATCTTATTGTAGAGAGGAAGATTTTAGAGATAGCATACATGCAATAGTGAAAAGATCTATAAACTCAGTGACTTAAACCATAGAAATAATCTTTTTACTCAAAGTCATTATATACCACTAATTATTATACATTAAAAGTACAAACTTGGCAAGGTGCAGTAGCCTAGTGGCTGAAGTCTTCATCTTGGCGAGAATCCCATAAGAGCTGCTGTTTCTAATCCTGGTGACCCTGCTTCCCATCCTGCTCCCGCTAGTGGCATGGGAAAGCAGTTGAGGACAGCCCAAAGCCTTGAGATCCTACACCCACTTGGGAGATCCAAAAGAAGATTCTGGCTCCTGGCTTCAGATTGGCTCAGCTCTGGCCATTGTGGTCACTTGGAGAGTGATCATAAGATGGATAATCTTCCTGTTTGTATCTCCTCCTCTCTATATATCGGATTTTGCAATAAAAATAGATCTTAAAAAATTATAAACCATTATACTAGTGCTAGCATGATACCACTGTTAATAAATCCAATAAAGACTCCATAGAGTAGAATATTGTATATACAGGTGAGAGAACTCTGGCTTAACAAGATTAAGAAACTTTTTTTTAGAACTTGCTACTATCTTGGATTTCTTTTTCAACATTACTATTATTCTCAGTGACATCTTCTTTTAATATCTAGTATTAGAGTAACACTAAAGCTGTGGTAGTGATCAGAATACTACTTATTTAATAGAAATCAGAAAAAGAAATTAACTTTCCAAATATATAATCTGTTCTTCACCCTCAGTGTAATTAGTATGCATATTGGTGCCTATTTTCTCAAAGGCTGTATTAATGTTTGCTGTACACAGCCTTTCTTTCTCTTCTTTCTCTCTCTTCTCCCTCCCTCTCTCTCTATATATACATATATATACACATATATCAGGTATATCCATATCATCAATAATCTACCTATTATATCTCTCTGTATTTTAATAGCTGTGTATCTATGATGCATCATTTATCTTTCCCATCCACCTGAAAGCTAAACAAGCATGGCTGCCAAAGAAGTTTTCACATAACGCTGTTTTTCATCAACAATCAGTAAGGCTTTCTTTCTTGTAGATTGCTAGTTGCTGGAGGTTAGACCTTGAGACAGTCACAAATCTTTGGTTACTTTTGACACTTCCCAAGACTCTTTGTGGTTATCTATTACCGCTAGACGTTGAAATCATTGCAGTGGCCTCTAACTCAGAGCATTCCTCCCATGTTATACGTGTTAATAGAGGCTGACTCTGTTGACTGCATTTCTTACTTCATTATCGTCTCCTTATACTTCCTACATTATATTACACAAACAATATTGCACAAAATTTTCAAGTGTCTGGGCTCTAGACATCCAACCATTTTAGCATGATCATGAATGATCGACTGCAATTCTTTGATAATATACTGAAAAGATGGTCTGCCTACCCACTGTTTTGTTTATTGTCAAATTTTGATGTTATTTTCCAGATTTGGATGTTCTAGCTTATCATCTATTATCCTTCATGGCAGATTAGAGTTTTGGTTAATTTTGATTATAGCTGATGTTTGGTTTTCAATCTCTTTTCTAAACAATTTCTCTCTATTTTTAAGGGGAAGATCTGAATTTCTATTGGTGGATGCCCCATGAAATCATGTTATTGTGTGGTTAATTTTTTCTAAAAATTTCTTTTTATAGGAAGAGCTTCTGTCCAATGTTCACTCCCCAAGTGAACATAACTGCTGGACCTGAGCTGATCCGAAGCCAGGAGCCAGAAGCCCCTTATCAGGGTTTTCCTTGTGAGTGCAGTGTCCCACAGCATTGGGCCGTCCTCGACTGCTTTCCCAAACCACAAGCAGGGAGCTGGATGGGAAGTGGAGCTGCCGGGATTAGAACTGGCACCTATACGGGATCCTAGGGAGTGTTCAAGACAAGAACTTTAGCCCCTACGCCTCCGTGCCAGGCCCTGTGTGGTTAATTTTTAAAGGGAAGAGCTGAAATTCCATTAGTGAATGCCCTGTGAATTCATCTTTATGTGTGGTTTTCATTAATAAATCATTGACATTAGGAATAAAGTTTCTGTCAGATATGGTTTCATATAAAATGTTCAGAAGGATTAAGCTTGTACTAGTACTCTTCAGAATATAATTTCAAATGTCTTTCCTACTTATGTGAAGAAATATGTAATTTGATTTGTATTTCATCTACAGGTGTTAAAATTTTGTATTTAGAGTTCAATGAAATATATGCTTCAAGGTTCCATGTGAATATAAATATATATTTCAGAAAGTTCATGGGAAAAAAAAGAATCAAAATATGCATATCTTGATACCAAAAAATTAAAATCCCTGCCTAATTTTTGCATAGCACACATTTTTCATCATTTCAAAGACCCTTTTATGCATTGATCTTGCATTTCTTACACAAAAATGAGATTTTTTTTTAAAAAAAAATTTGTTTTCTAAAATTCTTTAGTACTACTTTTGTAACAATTTCTGTGCACTATTATGTAGTTCATGTGGGGAGAATTCAAATCCTTGCTGCTCTTACTTTGTGCTTTGTCTTTTCTGTCCAACCCAAGAGTGAGAATGCCACTTTCAAAAGACTGCTACTTTAGCTTCTATTTTGCAATGAAGAAGAGGCTAGATAAGAGTGGAACTCGGTTATCGCTCCGGCGCAGAACCACATGCACTGAAATGCAACACAAACAAGTAGTTTGAAATGACTACTTTGAAATGACTACCATTATTTCTGTACCAGGCATGTTTACACTATTTATTTGAAAGGCTAAGAGAAAGGGAGAGACAGACAGATGAAACTTGATCTGCTGATTCATTCCACAAATTACCTCAATAACATGGATTGGACCAAGCTAAACTCAGGAGCTGGGAACTTGATCTGTTTTGTAAGCATTCTCAGGGATCCGACTACTTCAGTTGTCACTTGCTCCATTAGCAGGAAGTTGGAATCAGACACAAAGTTGGGACTTAAAGCAAAACACTCTGATATGGGTTTAGGGCTCGTAGTTGTAATTAAGTGCTAGGCCAAATAAGTAAGTAGTAGGCTATTTAACAATACTTACTTCTGCTGATATTTGGAGTTCACAAGATAACTTAGATATTACCTGATGTAAACTGGATAATTCATACCCACTTCTGGAAGTATGAAAGCTTCAAAGCATGAGCATTTTTTAAGATTTATGTTTTATATTTATATAAAAGGCAGAGCTACATAGAAAAAGATATATAATACGTGTGTGTTGTGTATGTGTGTGTGTGTGTGTGTGTGTGTGTGTGTGTGTGTGTAGAGAGAGAGAGAGATTGAAAGATAATGATTTTTCATCCATGAGTTCACATTTTGGATGGTTGTAATAGCTGAAGCTGGGACTATCTGAATCCAGGAGTCAGGAACTACTTTTAGGTCCCCCACATGGGTGTAGAGGCTCAGGTGCCTGAGCCATCCTCTGCCACTTTCCCAGGCCATAATCAGGGAGCTGGATTACAAGCGGAACAGCCAGGACACAGACACTAACGTGTATGGGCTACCTGCAATATAGGCAGATTTAGCCAAGATGCCATGGTACAGGCCATGAAGCAATTTAGAAGAGGTTGCAAACTGTTTAGAAAATTTGATCCAATTTATGTTCATGTGGAAATAAGGTATGTTTACTCAATTGAATTGACTCTATGTTTTAGTAGTTGCTTTATTGCTTATATTCCTTCAAAGTTATCCTTAGTGCTGGACCTTAGCTTCTGGCTTAAACATTTGATGGGGACTACATAGCTGTTTTCTGCTCTGTGTGTCAAGTTTGTCATTTCAAGCTGCTCTCGGTTTCACTTAATAACCACAGGATACCACTCCAAATATTAACACTCAATCTTTATAGAAATATTTGACCCCTAATTCTGTCCTTATATTAAGTAATAATATTGCAGTTGTTTTAAATAACAAAAACATTTAAGTGTTATACGTGTGAGTATTTAATTTGGTTTACAAACTTTCACTCATATGACATTTTGTCCATACCTACAATACCAGGCTACTTAAATAGCAGAATGACGGACTTAGGACTGTTATGAAGGACTATGCTATTGTAATGACACAGGGGAAATCAGTGAGGGAGGAGATGGCGACTTGGGGAGGGGTGAAGGGCAACTCCAGAGCCTTTGGAACCACATCATTATTATAATAATAAAAAATAAAACAATATTCTAAATACAGTGTGTAAGCAAGTCTTTGTATGCAGTAATGAGTCGAGGGCATTTTCAGGTAAAAGCTGACCATGATCAGCAGTCTCTCTTAAAAAGTTTGTTTCTTTTTTAAAAACTAAATTGTATATGTTTTTATTGAAAAGGAAGATTTACTAAGAGATGGAGAGACAAACAGAAAGATATTTCATCCCACTGGTTCACTCCTCAAGTGTTTGCAACTGCTAGAACTGAGCCAGTGTGGAGGCAGGAGTCAGGAGCTTTTTCCAGGTCTTCCATGCAGGTGCAGGGTCCCAAGGCTCTGGACTGTCCTCAACTGCTTTCCCAAGCCACAAGACGGAACTGGATGGGAGGCAGGGCTGCCGGGATTAGAACCGGTGCCCATATGGGATCGCGGTGTGTTCAAGGTGAGGACTTCAGCCGCTAGGCCATGCTGCCAGGCCCTTGAGAATCTTTTTAAAAACATAATTAAGATGACCTAAAATCATATTTTGGGGTTATAATAATAAATAAAACATTATATTTCTCTGTATGGTTGAAAGTCTGATTTCATAAATTGCATGTAATTTTTTAAAAATTTTGAAAATGTAATTCTGATTTTTTTTCTTAATGTCATCTTTTGTTTAAATAAACCAATTGCATATTTCTATGAGTCCAAGAAGTTTAAAGTTCTCTGGTATTTTGGTCTATAGACACTTCTGTCCAACACATATTTATTTAGTCCAATCTGTTGCTTTACCTCCTCTCAGAATAGGCTAGGAGCTAGGAAGAGGGTATCATTATAGTCCTAGGATTGTATCTGTGTACTGCATTCAATCCATTCTCTTAATTATTAATACTACATTAGCATAAACAAAAATATCATGAGAAAAGAAATAAATGAAATACATAAATAGAGTTAGAAAAAAAAACTAAGGCAGTAGTAATGATGGTTTTCTGAGAAACTCAGAAAAATCCTTCACAATTTCTAGTTATAAGTGCTACAATAGACTTCAGATATATAATGGCCCTATAAGAAGAAAAAAATGCAAATACATTTCTCTGGGGAAATTATTTTAGATGGACAGATCCTATAGTAAGTGAAGGTCTGTAACAAGTTTTCAGTTTGAGAAAATCCAGAAATCATTTATATTTCATAATTGGTTTAGGTGCATATAACATTTTAACAGAAGATTTGCCTTCTGAATTGTTTGCCTAAGGCAAATATTAAAATTAATCTTCAGTCCCTGACCACCAGATAAATGATGGCAAACAGAGTGAGCCCAGAAGAACGTGCGTAGGTTAAAGGAGTGCTCGTACAGATAATTTAGAAGGTGGTAAATGTGCAAGATGGGGGTCCAGCACCATAGCGTAGTGGTTAAAGTCCTCGCTTTGCATGCACCGGGATCCCATATGGACACTCGTTCTAATTCCGGCAGCCCAACTTCCCATCCAGCTCCCTTCTTGTGGCCTGGGAAAGCAGTTGAGAATAGGGTCCCAAAGCCTTGGGACCCTGCACCTGCGTCGGAGACCTGGAAGAACTTCTGGCTCCTGGCTTTGTATTGGCTCAGCACCAGCTGTTGCAGTCACTTGGGGAGTGAACCATTGGATGGAAGATCTTTCTCTCTGTCTCTCCTCCTCTCTGTAAATCCACCTTTCAGTAAAAAGAAATAAATCTTAAATAAAATCTGCAAGATGCGACATGGAAGTGCCATCTAATCCCCTACAAAACTAGGATTTTTGACAAAGAATAATAAAGGTTTGCAAATACAAGTCAATGTGTGACTGTGTGTGTTTGTGAACCTATGCTGGAAGGAAGAGCACAGACTGAAACATATTCTCATTCTAACTAATTAAGCATCTTTCTTTGCTCCTTAATTCAGATCCCAACTGTTGGCATCGCAGTTGTGATATGAAATCATCTCGCAATTATTTTATAACCTTCTTTGACAGCCCTTAACAGATAGGAACATATTGTTTCTGTCCCAACAAATGCTGAGTCTTCCATTTCATTCTTGCTTTCTATTTTATTTCATTAGTATAGCAGAGAAATGGTCAAGCTTTATACCTTGTTTTTAGGGAAAAACTATTTTCTGCCCATGACCAACATTTGAAAGATGAATCCACAATGAATAAAAACATCCAGAAACGGCATGTGGTATATTGTTCCATATTATTATGACTGTAAGCCTAACCATTTATTTTTATATGACAATCAATATTTTTGTATGTATTTATATTTGTTATTAAATACTTGAAATGGGTCTGTATATTTTTCTTTATAAAAAATCTCAAGGGGCACAGTGATTATGATGATGCTTGGAACGCCCACGTATCTCAGAGACTGGGTTCAAGTTACATCTTTACCTCAAATTCCACTTTCCTGTGAATGCACACGGTGGGAGGGAGCCGATGATGGCTTAGTACTTGTGTCCCTGCCACTCACATGGGAGACCCAACTGAATTCTGGATTACCATCTTTGGTATGTCCCAACAAGAGCTGGTATACTCATTTGACAAATGAACCAGTGAGCTAAGGGTTTCTTTCCTCTCTTCTCTTCTCCCTGCCTTTCAAAAGGAAAAAAAGAAAAAAATTAATAATATCAAAAGCTCACAGAATTCACTAGTCAATTTAACGCTTTTTCCTATGTATTGCTTTATACAACTTTCTTATAACTCCGTATCTGTGCAAAATTAACTTGCTTTCTATCATAGGATCTGTCAACTTATTCCTGCTTTGGGTATTTTTTACTTCATGTGTTGCTTCCATCAGTTTCACCATGTTAGTTTTATTATTATCCTTAGTAAGTTTTCTCCTTTCCTGAGAGACCATTCTACTTATTCTTCCTATATAAACTATCTACCCTTTATCTGCATGCCACCAATCTTTTAAAAACACCTTTAAATGTTTGTAACTGTCTTATAATTTTTTTACTTCAATTAGAGTAAGTATTGAGGTTGGCATTGTGGCATGTGGGCAAAGCTACTGCCTGCAATGTCGGCATTCCTTATGACACTAATTGCTTCACTTCTGATCCTGCTGATGTGCCAGCAGAAGATGGTACAAACACTCGAGCCCCTGCCGCCACATGGGAAACCTAGAAGTTGCTGGCTTCTGGCTTCAGCTCAGCCCAGGTGAGTTGTGGCATTTGGGAGTAAATCAGAGGATGGAAACTATTTGTCTCTCTTATGTAAATATTCATGATCTATGTTACAGATGACGCAGTAGAAACACAAACTTTGGAAACACCATAGTGGCAGTTGTGCACATTTAGCAATAATAAGTAATGTGTATCATGTGGCAATATAGTACTAGGCATAAGGTAGATGTTAGAGCAAACATAGCCATCCAATGCTCATTTAATCACTTTACACGTAGCAGTAAGAGTTGTGCTTCCTAAATGAGAAAAGCCTTATCACCATCTGTCTTTCATCTTTTAAAATGTAGGTGGGTTCCTTATTGATAACGTGATTGAAACTTGCGACTTACCACTCACTTTAGTTGGACAGAATATCCAAATAGTGAATGTCTACCCACAGGAAACAAGAGAGTCAATCCCTAGGGTTGTATAAAATATACTGTCCTCTAACCTGAAAGCTTTCATGGTAGGTTTTCTGCAAGTGTAAGATGTCAAAGAATGAGGTACTTCCCTCTCCATTTAGTCTGCAAAAGTTAAAAGCAGACCTGGCACTTGGAGTGTTTTTTATATACAGGAATGAGTGATTAGAATCCATAGAAAAGTGAAACCATCATGTTACATCCGTCTGTGGCTATTGTGTAGATGTGGTTTTAACATGTAGTATTCATGAGCTCCATTTTTTTTCTTTCAACTGAAGAAATTCTTTATTTCACCAACTGTGGAACCCTTTTCACCTCTTTTCACATTCTTTCCAAGAATCAGGCATATGCTCAGTCAAGAAAAGAACACTTAGCCTCGGTGGGTGGGCTGTGTGCTTCCAAAGCTAAAACTGATGTTTATGAGGACTGCAAAAACAACAAATTGCCAGGGTAACAGAAACAGACTAAAGCAAAGCCTTCTGCCAGGTTCTGCCTCAGTAGGGCCCCAGGAGGACAATACGCTTGAGGGTGAGGACGTGGGGAAAACTTGCAGACCATGGGCCTGAGCAGCACTTCCCACAGGCAAAGTGAGGGAAAACAAACACCTTTTTCTTTGTCTCCTCACTGTTTGTCACCTAAAACCTAAACATAATTTCCTTCTATGAGTATAATTTAATAAAAACGTTCTCTGATCTACCAATCAGAGTACTGGGTTTAATCCTAGGAAAGGTACCTGTGTGAAAATCACAGACGAAATTGCCAAGTAAAATTTTGTTCTAAAGAAAGCTGTAAAACACGTCAGAAATTATTTTTTTGCTTGAATGTATTTGTGACTTTATTTACATACATATTTTAACTGTGCTTAGAAACACAATTCTGTCGTGGGATAATCACTGTTCATTAAGCGGCAAGCTGATCTTTTTAGTATTATAATATTCTAGAGAGAGACACTGCTCCGTCAGCAACTTAGACTCAGAACATTACATATTTGCTTTATCTGTCCCCTACTGTATGATGATAATGATATATCTCCACAGAATTTTAGGAGTAATTCTTTGCTCTGGTGTTTATGTCCACATAGCTTTTACTGTTATTACGAATGCAGCCATTTAAGCTCGTAGAGGAAATCTGTTAATTACACTCATTCATCATATATCTTTGATTCCTATGCTGCCCCATTACAAAGTGAGACTAGAGAAAAGACATATTCACAGGTAACACATTCTTTTTTTTTTTCAAGATTTATTTTTATTGGAAAGGCAGGTATACAGAGAGGAGGAGAGACAGAAAGGAAGATCTTCTGTCCGATGATTCACTCCCCAAGTGACCACAATGGCTGGTGCTGAGCCAATACAAAGCCAGGAGCCAGGAGCCCTTCTGGGTCTCCCACGCGGGTGCAGGGTCCCAAGGCTTTGGGCCATCCCCAACTGCTTTCCCAGGCCACAAGAAGGGAGCTGGAAGGGAAGCGGGGCTGCTGGGATTAGAACCGGCGCCCATATGGGATCCTGGCGCATGCAAGGTGAGGACTTTAACCACTACGCTATCACGCCAAGCCCACAGGTAACACATTCTTACACTGAGCAATATGATTCCCAAATGTATATTATACTATTAAAAAACATTATAGGCATACACTGTATGAGCCAGAGTTCAGGTTTTGGGTGTTTTGCTTAAGATTGTAAAATAAATAATTGCCTTTCGATATTATAATTTCAAAATCCCAAATTATATGAATGAGTCCTTGAAACTTGAGTGGATTATTATTTAACTGCTTCTTCACACATTCATATTTCCCAGAATAAAAGGATTCTGTGAGACTTGGCTGATGAAGTCAGAACTCTAAGAAATTACCCAAGTGAATGTAAGCTTATAGAGAGGAGAGACAGAGAGGAAGACCTTCTGTCCAATGGTTCACTCCCCAAGTGACCGCAACAACGGCTGGAGCTGAGCCAATCCAAAGCCAGGAACCAGGAGCTCTCCCTGGTCTCCCATGCAGATGCAGGGTCCCAAGGCTTTGGGCTGTCCTTGACTGCTTTCCCAGGCCACAAGCAGGGAGCTGAAAGGGAAACAGGGCCACCCAGATTAGAACCGGTGACCATATGGGATCCCGGAGTGTGCAAGGCGAGAATTTTAATCACTACACTATCGTGCCGGGCCCTCAATCATTTTTGTTTTAAAAAAAGCCAACAAATGGGCCCGATGGCGTGGCCTAGTGGCTAAAGTCCTCGCCTTGAACACGCTGCGATCCCATATGGGCACTGGTTCTATCCCAGAAGCTCCACGTCCCACCCAGCTCCCTGCTTGTGGCCTGGGAAAGCAGTTGAGAACTGCTCAAAGCCTTGGGACCCTGCACCCGTGTGGGAGACCCGGAAGAAGCTACTGGTTCCTGGCTTCGGATGGGTGCAGCATCGGCCATTGTGGTCACTTGGGGAGTGAATCATTGGATGGAAGATTTTCCTCTCTGTCTCTCCTCCTCTCTGTATATCTGACTTTCCAATAAATAAATAGGTAAATCTTAAAAAAGAAAAAGCCAACAAATGTGCATGTGCTGTGCTCACTTGGTAAACTTTACTGTCTTCTAAACAATGTATTGGGAGTACAAGCATTAGTATTCAGAGAGAGATGGCAATTTTGAAAGGAATAAGTCAACAAGTCAATGCCTTATTTATTTACTTGTAGTGCTCTATGGAATGGTCTTCATTTTCCACCATCAAAATAAAGGGAAAAAGAGCTTCGTGCATCATAATTATTTTTGTGTATAGTCAATACTTGCAAGGTACTCCATGTTTCTATAAGTCCTTATTAGTGGCAAAATTCTCAACTTCTTTCTTTGAGAGTGAAAATATTGAGAACCAGCTATTGTATTAACTTGTAAATTTTGTAAATGTAACGAATTTGGTAGTTTGTATTTTGCAAGAGTGGGAATGTAACTCTTTTTGTGGAGAGGTCTTTAGTTTGAATGATGATCTTTGAAACGCTAGGAAGTGCTAGGGATCTGTGTGGTGTTAGCTGTAGATAGTCTAACTTACTTTAGTGGTTTTTCAAAGTTTCTATTGAGAACAGCGCCCCCTCTGTCTGCCTCTCACTGCTTCATAACTGTATCTATCAAACGCTAGGAAGTGCTGGGAAGCTGCATTCTGTGAAACGTCTTTGCCTGTGGCTTAAAGTAAAGATTTTTTTTAAATAAATAAATACAGTTTATGTTGGGCATCCACCACTTGAAGGGCTAATGATTATTGACTAGCCTCCAGCAGGCATCAGGGAGTCTTGCCTCAGGCCCTTCCAACTAGCCCCCAAACCTGCCGAATGTTAACACATGTTTCTGGATTCTGGCTGGGATTGGACACAAACAAGGCAGTCAGAATGGACCATTTAGTGTACAAGTCAAGATGACAGATCTCTGCTTAATACAAGGAAGAGAAAAATTCGTATCTTATTGAAAACGGCAGAAGAGCCCCGGGTGCTTTCACTTTGTGATTCTGCAGCAAAAAAGTGGGTTGTGTCAATATAAGTCTATGTCACCAGCTCACAGCTGCCACACTGAATTGACCCTGTTCACGGCAGACATAAAGGCCTTCCATTTCCAAATTCCCTCTAATGCTCATCTGTCAATGGGAGCAGAATGTGGAAAAAAGCCAACCAGTCTTCTAACTATAGGCAGAGAAGAGAGACTGAGTTGCTTTGAAGTGGCACAGCAACCTGGGGTGTGGCGTGCACCAACGGGCAGCCAACCCAGGAGACTGATGCATTTGGAGTCCTTGTCGTAGGATGCTTTGACGACACAAGCTTATGCTTTGCAAATCAGGAGCCAGAAAAGATTCTTACCCTTCTGGAATCTTCTAAACCACGTAGGTCTAGATCTGAAAGCCCAGTCATATAGTGCAGAAGTGGATTATTAAGGCAACTTTTTTTCCAGCTGGGCTCAGTAGAGTATATATAGAATTTAGCTCCTTCCCTAGCCTTGAAAAATGCTACTATGATCAACATAATGTTTGGAAAGGCTCTTATAAATCTGTTAAAGTCTCTTCATTTTAGGGAATTTCAGTGATTTTTTGGGGGGAGCAGGGGAGAGGAACCAAAATTAAAAGTAAGAGAGATAAATTTAAATTTATTTGGATGAAGAGCATTTTTGAAGAATGACTATATTCTATCAAACATACTTAAAGGATTATCAGCTATAAGATGTGCAACATTTCAATTCTACCATCTATTATTTCAGTGTTGCCAAATTAAAATGTAGCTTTCTCTCTGGTATTTTAAGTGCATATGTTCACTTTGGCAAATATGTATTGGATTCCAATTACATATAAAGTAATATGTCAAAAACTGTGGAACAGATTTGAAGATACAATAAACAACACAGAATATGTTCTGCCACTTACAGTTAATGCTCTGAGGATATTGAGAAGCACTGAGTGTAAATACTTTCTAGATTTTATTTAGTTTTTCTAGTATCTTGCTGCCATTTTTAGAAAAATACAGCCATGGTTAAAAGAGAACAAGATTGGATCCCTATAAACCAAAGGGGGGGGTTATTAAAATACCCTCCTCCAAGATAGGGCAGTAGGTAAATCATCCAAATATCTGTTACTTCTAAGTCACTGGATTTACTCTTTTTCATATTTAGTCTAGAATCCATCTTCCTTTGTAGTCATCTTCCCAATAACTTGTACCATATTTTGTTTGCTAAAGAACAGGAATGAAAGACACTGACACTTTGAAGCAACGTGAATGTTTCAGCTTGATATGATCTTTCCTGTACGTGCATATAAAATTATATTAAGAAAATTATGTATCTCAATACCCGTCCATTTATATGCCCACAATTCCCACTTGCAAACCTCTTACGTTTAATTTATTTATCCATATGGCTACACATCGTGACTTCAATGCATATATCTTAGTGCTTAATTTGGGACAGTTATTCAAAGATAACATTAAAAAGGTAGAAGTAATTTTTTATTCAGCATACCTGAAATAAATCAGCAAGACATAAAACAACAAAGAAGTCTATTTCCAAATATGTTTTTAATAGAATAATATGAGTTATGGCTGTGTTCAACATGCTATTTAGAAGTTGACATAAAATTCATTTTTTTTCGGTATTGTTTCTCCTTGAAGTAAAAAAGTGCTTTAACTGGCTCGATTATTAATATTATGCACTGAATTTGGCTCATAGTTATTGGCTGTTTTCAGAAAAGGGAAAGGAACCGTCAATGAGAGAGAGAGAGAGAGAGAGAACACATTTGCCATCATTGAACATGCATGGGATATAAGCCATTAATATTTCTTTATTTAAAAATTTAACACTTACTGATAAACCTCCAGTAACTGCATTTTGTATCAAATGATTTTTTTTTCTTGAGATAAGATAGATTGGTGACAACGATACTGAAATAAAT
The DNA here is from genome assembly GCF_017591425.1 of Ochotona curzoniae. NCBI lineage: Eukaryota > Metazoa > Chordata > Mammalia > Lagomorpha > Ochotonidae > Ochotona > Ochotona curzoniae. The sequence goes on along the minus strand of NW_024466004.1, from coordinate 13,665,742 downwards.
GAAAACTTCACAAACTGGCTACAATATAGGGGTTAGAATTCACTCAGATTTCATTCCTACTCATTGAGGTCTTTTTGGGTGAAGTAATTATATTTACATATGTATGTGCATGCGTGTGTGTGTGTATGAACTTTTAATTTACCTATTTAGGCATTGTGGCATAAATAAGTCTCCACCCTTGAGGAGCACTTAGCAGGAAAAAATGAATGAGCATTCATATCTTCATAATCCATGCCTAGATATGATAGGGAGATGACACAAAGGGGTGTTACTAGTGTCATGAGGGAGAAATTGATGTTTTAACTGGACCAATTTGCTTCTTGGCTATCATTACCTTGTGCTTCCTTTGTCTTCAAGATCATCTTGGTTAAATTAGGTTTCATCTGTTATAATTCTTTGAGATTCTTCAGGCTCCTAGTAATATTTGTTTGGAATCTCCGCTGAAACTCCTGCTTTCCTCTACAACTGATGTGCAGAAAACATTTTGTCACTCACTGAGTGGGGAGTTCACTTTATTTCAATTTTCCAGTAGGAATTACGGAAGTTGAACTGTTGGTTCTGTTGTTAATTACTACTTTCCTTAATTATAGCGTTATTTCCCTCAAAATTGTCCTGGATGATATATACTATGAACTTCAACTTAAATATCAACCTGTCCCTTGTATCTAGGAATTGATCTTGAGGCAGAGCAAATTAGATCACTTCTTGCAAGGCTAGAACCCCAAAGCAGAGTCCCAGCCCAAGTACTTGCTGCTGTGCTTCCAATCCAGTTTCTTTTTCTTTTTGTTGCTTATTTTTAAAAGTTTTATGTATTGTTATTGGAAAGTCAGATTTACAGAAAGAAGGAAAGGCACAGAGAAAGATATTCCATCTGCTGGTTCATTCCCCAAGTGACTTCAGTGGCTGGAGCTGAGCCAATCTGAAGCTAGGAGCCAAAAGCCAGGGGCTTCTTCTGGGTCTCTCACACAGGTGAAAGGTCCCAAAGCTTTGGGCCATTTTCTACTGCTTTCCCAGGCCAAAAGCAAGGAGATGGATTGGAACTGGCACAGCCAGGATACAAACCAGCACCCAAATGGAATTCTGGTGGTTGCAACGCATGAATTTAAACGTTAGGCTACCATGTCAGGCTGTCAATCCAGTTTCTTCTGATGGGTATAGAAAGACACCAGAACATGGCTCAAGTACTTAGGATATTGTAGTCTATGTGGAAACCATGTTGCGGTTCCTGCTTCTTGACTGCAGCTTGGCTCAAATCCAGCTATTGGTGTCATTTTGGGGGTGAACCAGCAGATGGAGTATTTGGGACACTGTTTTGGTTAACTTTTCATGAAGAATGAAAGAATTTATAATTTTCATACCCAAGCTTCACCACAAGTTGTGGTTTGTACTCATTCCAACTTCAGTATAATTCAATTTCCTATGATTAATAGCTTTTTCTGACTGATGCTTTACATTTCTTAGTCCTTCAAAGAATATCCTGTACTGACATGCTACAACTATTTTGCATACACTTACTCTAGTACAATGGTTTTTCGAAGTTCATATAGAATTTTTGTAACACTCATTTCCATGAACTTTTAAATACGAGTTACTTATCACAAATTTATATCTACATATACATACATGTGCATATGTATTTTTTAAAGATTTATTTATTTTTATTACAAAGTCAGATTTACAGAAAAGAGGAGAGACAGAGAGGAAGATCTTCCATCTGATGATTCACTCCCCAAATGAGTGCAATGGCTCATGCTGTACCGATCCACAGCCAGGAGCCAGGAGCCAGGAACTTCCTCCAAGTCTCCCACGCGGGTGCAGATGGAGCTAATTTGCTCAGCTTGCCCAGCCCCCTGGTCTGGACCATGTGCTCACCAGTGGATGCTATGACGCTACAGGGAAGTTTCCCAAGTTCCTCCACTCAGCCCACTCTGAGACCCAGATCTTCTACATGCCAGCAGATGCTAGGCCTTAACCAGGCATAACATGCCCCTCTATTTTGGCCAACACTCAGTCAGGTACTGGGATCTAGCTCTGCTAGATAGGCCCCTAGCCCTAGCTTTCATTTAGGCTGGCATGTGGCAGCCAGTGGTGTTCTGCACAAACAAGCCCATCTCAAAACTCCCATGTGGGCTGGTGAATCAATCTGACCCATATAGATCTTCCAATCCCTCCACCCCAAACCACCAAGTCTCAGTCCCCTCACTTACTTGCAAGTACAGTGGCCCTGTTGTTGCGAGTTCCTCAGGATTCATTCCTCATCTACACGTACAGTGACCTTATCCACGGATGTCTAGGCAGTAGTTGCTCACACCAAAGTCCCAAGAGCTCATCAGTGCCTATTGACAGAGGGCTTTGCCTACTGGCCACCTGAGCCAAGATGGTGCTGAGGGTTTTTGAAGCAGTTGGGCCAGGCTGTGCTCCTCATCCATTAGCTAAAAGTGACTGATGGAGCAGAAGTTCCCATTTGCATGCCAAGCTCGTAATTTTAATGTTTTAAAAAATTTATTTGAAAGGCAGAATTACAGAAAAAGGAGGACAGATGGAGGGAGAATGTTTGATTTGCTGTTGCATTCCCTAAATGACCACAACAACCATGACTGGGCCAGATCAAAGCCAAGAGCCTGGAGCTGACTCCAGGTCTCCTACATGGCCGAGGAGACCAAATATGCTGGCCATCTTTTGAAGCTTACTCAAGCACATTAGCAAGGCCCTGGATCAGATGTGGAGCAGCTAGCACTTGTACCAGCACTCACATAGCATAGCAACATTACAGGCAGATGCTAAACTTGCCATTCCACAGTGCTGGTCTCTAAAGTTTACTATTTCTATAAAAACATAGTCAGTGGTGTTACAGCCACAACTTGCTCCCATTGGCCATTATCCATTATGTTTAAGCTCTATATGACAGAAGCTCTGCTTCAGGTGATGGTGAATAAGAATGAAATTTTCCTGTCTCAAGCTCCTAGAATAGGATTCTTGCTTTACCTTGGGAAAAGAAGGCTCTGAGACTTTTATCTGCTATAATGCCACAGTACCGTGTTTCAGAGGATGTATTACATCTAAGTACAATTGATAGGACTGGGATTCTTTCCCCTTAAACAGCTCCCATTAGTAATAAATAAACTCCGTATTTTGGCAGGAAGTGCAAGAACATTTATCGTAACTAGTTCCCACTCCAGATAGCTCATAGAGTCGAAGTTCTACAAGGTTAGTGTCAGTTAAGCATACCAGGGCTTACTGTAAGCACTGAACTCATAATTCTTGGAATAGCAGTAGTATCTTTCTGGGTGAAGGGTGCTGCTCTCTTACCCAGCTATGATACAGTTATACAGAGATTCTGCCTAAGGGGAAGTGTAGATAGGGATGGCAGAGATATTTGCAGTTCTCCCCATGGGAAATGATATTATTGGAAGAGACCCAAGGGAAGTACATGCCTAAAGGCAATGTCAAAAGCGATGAAGGTATTGGTGGTGAACGATAAAGATGAGATTGGTAGATCCATGACACTCGTAAGAGAGACCAAGATTAAGATGACCTACCATAAGGTTCTCAGGGAGACCCAAGGAAACAGTTAAAATAAATTCATTGTCATTGGACCATAATACAAGTCCTATGGAGAGGAGATCTGTGTTCAGAATTTTAAATGTATTTAAAATATTTATTTTCACCATTATAAACTTGAGACATACTGAGAAATAATAAAGAATGACCCATTGAAGAAAGGAAAAATCAATCAATAGCAATAGCATTTGAGACCTAGTTTCGAGATTCAACAGAGCTAACAAAGCAGCTGTTTAAAAATATGTTCCGGAAAGTAAAACAGTTAGGAATAATTATGGGAAGCTATGGTGACAGAGTCACATTAAGTAGAGTCTAGGAGTAAAGAGAAATTTAATAAATAGAAACCATGGAAAAGGAAAGTATAAAATCATAAATAAAAAATTGACAAAAAGGTACAAAAGTAGACTTGTGTCATGAACTTGTCAATAGAAATTATGTGGTGTGAAGGACATGGAGAAAAAAAGTATTGAAATAGAATGTGTGGAGATGAGAATAATATGAGACCTTATCAACATAAAAATATTAGAATATTGATAGCACCAGAAGAGACAAGAGAAAGGACAGAAAGAAAAGAACCAAAAAAAGTCAAAAGCATAATAGATAAGAAAAAAGGATGAAGAATGAGAAAAAGTAAAAAAAAAAAAATTCTGAAATAGCCCTGATTTTATTTGAAAAAAGTTAATCTCTACATGCAAAAAACCCAGTAAGTTTTCATTCAAATAAGAATTTCAAAAAGATTTACACTCAGGTGCAAAATAATAAAATGACTGGGAAACAATAACAAAGAAAATTTTGATACTCACAAGAAAAAAAATTACTCAGCACAAGGTATTTTGATAACTGACAAAGTGATTTTTGAACATAAATAATGAAGTCTAGAAAGCAGTTTAAGACATATCTTAAGCTGAGCAAATAGACTCCTCAAAAAACTAAAAATGTAACTACCATTACAGTCCAGTAATCCCACTTCTATATATATATCTGAAAGAAATGAAATCCATGTCAGACATTTATATTTCCATGTCTATTGCTGTTCTATTCATAATGGTCAAAAAGGGGAAAAATCCTACTGCTAGATAAAGAAAATTGGTGTATATACACAGTAGAATATGATCAGCCATATGGAGAGTGAAATCTTATTAAGTGTGATAATATGGATGGAACTGGAGGCAGTTATGTTTAGGATAAGGCAACCCCTGAACAAGAGTTATCATGTAATATCATTCCTAGATAAGAAAACAAAGTTTACATTAACTGTGAATTAAATGTAGAATATACAATTAAGACAGACATTGTTATATCGATTAAATTAATATGGATTTTTCAAGTGTCAAAATATGTGTTTAAACACATACACAGGCCTGAATAAAAACATGAAAAAAATATATGTACTATGCAAACTAACTGAAAAAAAGAAGTGGTTGTACATTTATACAAATTTTAAAACAGAAAAGATATACTAAATCAGGATACTTTACAAATACGAACAGTTCGAGTCATCTGGGATACACTGCAGTTGTAGTAATATATATATATATTACAGTATGTATGCAGCTGCCATATTATAAGAAATGAAACTGACAGAATAAAGAAACTTAAACTTTAGTGATAGTAGTTGGATACAACAATATCTAATTTTTACTGTTTGATGACAGAAAAATAAACAAAACACACTACATCCAAATATAGTAGGAGGCAAGAGACAATAAGACTCAGAACAGATTAAAAACAAAGCCAAAGCTAAAAAATATGAAAAGTAAAATGAAGGCAGCTCTTTCCAAATATAAACAAACAAAATATAAATCAAGGTAGACACATTTTTACCCAGACAACCAAAATAATGTAAAAAACTGAACTATATAAAATCAGGGTTAAAAGAGAAAATTTTACCACAGATAGCACAGACATACAAAGGATCATAAGAAACTACTATTAAAAAAAATAAACAAAAACAAGCAAAAAACAAAAACAAAAAAAGAAAACACCCTGTATGTCAGCAAATTGGAAGCATGGAAGACATAGGCAAATTCCTGAATACACATAACACATCAAAATTAGAACAAGATATAGAAAATCTAAACAGACCCACAACAAGAAATGAGATTGAAAAAATAATTAGTTAAATGTCTGCCACTAATATGCTGAGTTCAGTAGCTGGGCATTTTACACCTCAATTCTAGAACACATTTAAATGTTAATAAGATTAGCCTCCTTTCATGAAACAACATTCCAATAATTAAGTATACAAGGAATATACCTCAAAATTATAAATTCTATATATGACAGTTTAACAGCCAATGTGATCATGATTATGCAAAGCTGAAAACATTCCCCCTTTAAACTGGAATAAAAGTATATTCACTTTCACTACTCTGATGCAATTTAGTATTGAATGTATTAGCATGAGAAATTAAGAAGAAGACAGAAAAAATTGGTACAGAAAAGGGAAAGGAAGACATCAAGATAGCCATGTATGCTGGGGACAGCATGCTGTATATGGAAAATGGTAAACATCCCACCAAAAAGCTGTCAGACTGATAAACCAAACAGGTCAAATCGGTGGATATAAAGTCAACACACAAAATATGGTAGCAATTTTATTCCTCTACGGTAATTTCTTTGAAAGAGAGAGAAAAAGAAATACCATTCATGAAAACTGTAAAATATCAAATTAGAATAAAGATGTAAAAAGTCTCTAAATTCAGTACATAAAGTGCTAATGAACAATTTCCAATGGACACAAAATATTTTTTTATAAAATTATAAAATAAATTTTATATAAAAATATAGTAATTATGCTGAATTGGAAGAGTTTAGTAGTTATGCTGAATTGAAAGAGTTAAAATAGGAATACTATCTAACATACAGATACAATGAAACTCCTACTAAAGTACTCATAACCTTTTTTATAGAATTAGAAAAAAAATCCTATAATTCATATGGACTCATAGCAGAATAACCAAAGCCATTATAAGTAAGAAAGTTCATCTGGCAGAATCACGGTATCTTATTTTAATGTATATTACAAAATTATTGTTGTTTAAACAGTTTGATACCAGCAAAAATTTTGACAGCTATCAACGCAGTAGAATAGAGACCATGTAAGTTAATCTATGTTATTGAGTCAACAATTTTTGACAAAGGTGTCAAGACCGCACACTGAAGTAAACTTAGCATTTGCAATAGACAGTGCTACCAGAGCTGTACTTATATTTGTATAAGGGTAAAACATAATGGGAAACATAAATAGTTATATTTTCCTTTAGAGCTGATGAAAGTATTGTGAATTTACGTTGTTTGTGCAATTCTGTGAATGAACTAAAGCCATTAAATTATTCTTTTAGAAAGGTTGATTTTGTGATATATAAATTATATTTCAATAAAACTGTCAAAAAAGGTCAGTGATTGGCATGAATTTGTTGTAAAATTTAATAGTAACTTTTTTTTTTAAAAACAGCTGAGTAGTATTCCACAGTGTAGATGAACCACAGTTTCTTTATCCAGTCCTCTGTTAATGGGTGTTTAGGTTGCTTCTATGTCCTTGTGAGAGTTGATTGTGCTGCAGTGAACATTGGGGTGCGTGGAACTTTCTTAGTATTTATATATCTTACTACTTATATCTTACTTACTTTAAATACTTACTATTTATGTTGGACATGGCTTCTCTCCAGGGAATCTAGTTCCTCCCTCATGTGGGAGCTAGGTTCAAATGGATGTGTCATATGAAATGGCATTGTACATAACAAAATTCTACAAAAATGTAAGACATTATCTTGTATAACAAGTCTTTTGGATATATTCCTAAAAGTGGTATTGCTGGGTCATATGGTAGGTGAATTAGAGACCACTATGCTAAGGGAAATGAGCCAATCCCAAAAGGTCAGATATCATATGTTTGCTCTAATATAAGATAATATGATGTCAAATCTAGGGATATTATATTTGAATGTTACTCTATGTCGCTTCATACTTACGCATACCTTTTTGTGATGTAATTCATTAATCAACTCTCCATAAGAGGCTGATTGTTTATAATCACCTGAGATGGTTAATGTCCCTTTTATCACTGTTATTGGTAATGCCCATAAATAATAAAGATTGAATCTTCATTGTACTGCCATTAGGGCCCTGGAGTACAAAAATGAACTCACAATTAAATGACAGTCTCCTGCATGGCTGAGAGACACTGTAGCGGCAGCATGATGGTCTTGGGAAAATTCAAGAAAGACACAGGTTGCTAAACTGGAGGGGAGAGCAGAGGGGAGGGAAGAAAAGTTGGGGGTGTGGGAAGGGAGAACCCAGTACCAACTGAAATGTATCAAAACAAATTTAAAAAGAGAAAAATTAATAGTAACCAATACCCTTAATGAGATCCAACTTTCTAAAAGCTGTGTGATTGGCAGCTGACATTTTCCTTTTCTGTACGTTGTTCTTTTTTGACATTTTATTGTTGTGATTAGTTTCCATGTTATAATTTATAGTTAAGGGGATTAAGAACTATCAAAGTAACTACTGATGCTCTAGTCTCAGGTTCACGCCAACAGTATCTCATACATCAATTAACTATCCACTTCTCTGGACCCTAACTCAATTCACTTCTGACACAATCTACCTGGAATTAGATCCCACAACTTAACTGTTCAGTTACTTAAGACCACTATTTTGTATACCCATATGCCATTCACGGTCCTGGTTGGTTATCTGTAATTCTAGTTTATTGGTTTTGAATCTATGACCATACTTAGATAAAACAGCTCAAAGAACCTAGGGAAAGTGGCATATTGTAGATAAAGGTTATCGGTGAACAACCAAATTAAAAAATATGTAGAGTGTGGGCAAAAAGTATCTAGAGTCCAGTACCTTCCCAGCACATAGCATTTCAGAACTATTAAAACTACTTGAGCAGAACTCTCCAAGCGTATGCCACAGCGGGACCTGAGGTTGATATCTGAAGGCCATTCCCTATATTTGGATATTGGGGCAGTTGGGATAATGGGTGTGGCTTTTCCCTTTGCCTTTCTCTTACTCTGAATACAGAGAAAAAGTGGAAAAAGTGAAAACAATGATCACACCCACTTTACTCCAATCCTTGATCCCTCTCACCCTGATCAACAATGTAATCGTCATTAAAAATAAAAATTAAAAGAATAAAGTTGGGCCCTGCGTGGTGGCGCAAGTGGTTAAGGTCCTCGCCTTGCATGCCCAGGATCACATATGGGCGCCGGTTCTAATCCCGGCAGCCCAGTTTCCCTTCCAGCTCCCTGCCTGTGGCCCGGGAGAGCAGTCTAGGACGGCACAAAGCTTTGGGACCCTGCACCCGCGTGGGAGACCCGGAAGAGGCTCCTGGCTTCGGATCGGCATAGCATTGGCTGTTGCGCTCACTTGGGGAGTGAATCATCGGACGGAAAATCTTCCTCTCTGTCTCTCCTCTCTGTGTATCCGCCTTTCCAATAAAAATAATAATAATAAAAAAGAATAAAGTTTATATAATTTAATATGTGTTCTCATTAAGCTATATGATGACATTGCATGACAGGCATTTATTATACAATGGCACAATTTTGCACTGTTCATACATGTCATCTTGTTGGTACTTTCTGGGATCTTACAAGATGGTTCTTATCACAAATCTATTATAAAAATGAATGAACTGAGACTCAATTCCAGGAACGCCTCTGTGTAGTACGTTGTATGATATGGGTAGAAATGTCAACACAAGGTGTTTCCTTTGATTTGAAGTCAGATTAACTTTCTGTGTGTGACTCAATACTTAGATAAGCTTTGAATAATTTAGAGACAGCCATGACAAAATGGAAAGAGTCAGTTTTGGAAATTGGATGACCGCTCTTTATATTGGACATGGCTTCTCTTCAGGGAATCTAGTTCCTCCCTCATGTTGGAATTAGGCTCAAATGGATGTGTTGCATGAAATGGCTTTGTACATAACAGAATTCTATAAACATGTAAGACATTATTAATGTAAACTAGGTCAGAATCAGTAAATCCATAAAGTTTTTTTAACAGTCTATGCTCATTAAGACACCAGTGTGGTTTCAAATCAATAATTTACAATGTAGAAAGGCGATATGGCTAGGTATAGAACAGAATGCCAGTATCTGAAAACCCAGATAAACATGCTGCTACCAGAGTGTAGGATAACCTGAGGCTGGTCCCCAGTCACATTCATTTGTACAATTATGAACATATTACTGCCCTATTTAATAGAATTTTTATAAAAGTCATTGAAAAGTGATTTTAAAGCTCTTTGTAAGTAGGATGCATATGAAATTATCCATTCTAGTGCGTAGGTTTTACGTAAGCATTATTTTCCATATGTTGATCTTTGAAAGTAACAATGCTTAAACTCAAAAGATGTGGAACTGGAATACTGTAATTAAAAGAGGTTTGAGCTCAATTCTCGACATACGCTTTCACCTTGCCGATTATCTGGGCCAGTGACTCTGAAATTAACTTAGTAATGAAAATCTTATCTAATCGTATCTAATAGCCTCATTATATGTTTTACAAACTTTGAAGTGAAATATTGGAACTATACTATCTAGTCATTTATAGGTACATAGCATGCACTTTTTAATGGTTTTTAGATCTTAGTACTAGAATTAAATGAATATTTACAAAATTTTAACGTAGAAAGGTAATAAATAAATTGTACCATGAAACAATATTCTTCAAATTACTGAGAGTACTAACCATTTTGTACGAACAGTTGCAATAATTATGATACCATAATTTAGTTACATTACTAATATTTGATCCTCAGAACATTGAGACAAGTATCATTACTCCTATTTTAATGATGAGATATTCAAAAGGTATGGCCCAGTACCTAGGCAATATTACAGCATAAGTTTGCTACTTAACAGCTTTGGCTTGTAGAATGAGGTAATGTTACTACTCTCTGCCAGCCAGTCCCTGCATTTTCTTAATTAATTGACCTCTATGGTAATAGGATGGATTCTACTTAATCCTACAGTCATTCACAAATTGTGGTCCCTGGAAGAACTATATCAATATCAATTAGAAACTTGTTAGAAATACAAACTTTCAGACCCCATGCAGAAGCTACTGATCAGAAATGGTGTTTAATATGCTCTCACAAATGATAATATTTCATGTTAACTGCTTAGAAATTCTGATGGGGGATTATTTGATCCCCATATTTTGTTTGTTCAGCAAGTCTTTAAAGCACTTACCATATGCTGAGCAGTGGTGTTTTAGAGTAATCATGATGTTTGATCAACTAATTGCTGATGGACATAAATGAAATTCAAGATAGAGCCTTCACAGGATGAATCGGAGGAAGATATTTCTGAGAAATCATACCTCATGAGAATGCATCATGAAATAATATTGAGGAGTAGCTGTTAGATGCACCACATTGAGTCACAGTTTGGGATGTCCATATTGCATGTTGGGGAGCCTCAGATGGCTTCTTAGCTCCACTTCTGATCTGCTAACGTACTTCAGAGGCAATGGGTTGTGGCTTCCTGCCAGCCAAGTGGGAGATCCAGATGGAGTTCCAGGCTCTGAGCTTCAGTCTGATCCAGCTCTGGCTGTTGTGGGCATCTGAAAGTTAATCAATTGGTAGAAGATTCCTCTTGTTCTCTTGTTTTTTCTCTCTCTCTCTCTGAAACTCTATCTTTCAAACAAGTGAATATATCTTTTAAAAAATTATAAAAATCAGTAATTGTTTCTGTATTTTGCGAGCCGGGGTAGAAGAAAAGTGAGACAAAATAAACTCCTTTCTCTTAGGAGTGTGAACAAGAGCAGCACGATTTATGTGCAGAATTTATTAGCATTATGACACCTATCAAAAGAAAGGTAAGACACTATTGTTTTAAGGCAGGTGGCTCTTTGGCCCTCTAAACTCAGAACTCTTTTTATTATGTTAAATAGAAGAAAGGAGTAGTTAATTAGTATCAGTAAGTAGCAAGCAGTGTCTGCCATACCTTTTATGTGCCGGTTCTTGATTACCTGACTTTGGAAATCTTACAAATAAGAAAGTGTTAATCCTATTGTTACATATATTAAGTGACACCAAAACCAAGAGACAACTTTTGAAAATGTTTTTGATTATTTGTTTTCATTTTATTTGAAATACAGAGATACAGAAAAGAGGAAGCGGAAAGATAAGCAGGCAATGGGATCTTCCATCTGCTAGCTTCCTGAGCAGAAACCAGGAGCCAGGAGGATTTCCCAGTCTCAAATGTGGGTGTAGAGGCCCCAATACTGGGGACATTTTCTGCTGCTTTGCAAGGACTTGGGTTGAGGGTGGAGCAGTCTTGGGTTGGAATCCACATGAGACGTGCACATCACAGGCTGGGCTTTATCTGCCACAGCACAACACCAGCCCTAACTGCAGATTCTTTAGACTCTTAGTTTTACGTTTTGCAGTTTCTTTATCTTCCTTACACTGCTACTTTTGTTGGAATGTTTAGCAAATGAACTGTGCGTTCCTGTGATTTTAAAGATTTGTTTTATTTTTATCAGAAAGGCAGATTTACAGGGAAAAGGAGATAGAAAGATTCTTCATCCACTGGCTCAACCCCTAAATAGCTCAATGGCTGGAGCTGAGGTGATTTGAAGCCAGAAGTCAGGAGCCTCCTGTGGGTCTCCCACAAGGGTGCAGCGTCTCAAAGCCTTGGGCCATCCTCCACTGCTTTCCCAGGCCACAAGCAGCAGCTGGATGGGAAGCAGAGCAGCCAGGAAAGGAACCCATACTCATATGCGATCCCGCTTGGTGCAAGGCCAAGATTTAATCATTGAGCCACTGTGTTGGGCCCTGAGGTTTCTAAATATACTATTTCTGCCTATTTTTTTGTCTCAGATATGTCAATATTTTCTTTATATAACTAGGTAGTGTTATGTTTGGTGTGTATATGAGCATATTTACAATTGTTATACTTCTCACTGAATCACCCATTTTGCCATTATTCAATATTCTTTGTCTTTAAGGACAGTTTCAGTTTTGTACACATTTTGTTTGATAGACATAAGTCACTCCTGTTTTATTTACACTGTGCATGAAGTATCTTTTCTATTCTTTTTCTTTCATCCTATATGCATCTTTTAATATGAAACAAGCATCATATAGATAAAATATAGATGGATCCACTTAGGAACTGTTATTGTTTTGTTTTATTTTGCTTTCCCATTCAGTCATTCTGTTTCGTTCTTGCAGACTATAGGCCACGTGAATTTAACATCTATTTTCGTAACGAAAAACTTGTTATTGTCCTTTATTCATTATTTCCGGTTTATCTTGCCATCCTTCTGTCCCTCTTTTTCTCCTTTCTATCTCCTTTTATAAACGTGTGTTCTTTGCATGGGTAAAGGCTGATTAGTTTCTACTTTTCTATAATTTCTATCAGTCATTTCTTTAGGGTTATTAAGGGACTTACATAGATGATAGCAATCCTTTATGCTGAGAGCAATTATCTTTCCTTGCATGCAATAATTTTCTTTTTACCATTCTTATTCCTACACTGCATGTTCATGTAGCCATAATTTACAACTATGTATACTTTGTTTCTATTTACATAGTTCTGTTATATTTGCTTTCAAAAGTTTTGTCTTATGTAATAAAATTATAATTCATTTACTCACTAAAATTTCAAGACCAAATACTTTTTTATATTGCCACTGAGCTCACGACTTTTAGTGAATAATTTAATTATTATGCAAAATATTCACTTAAAAGATGTATTTATTTATTTGAATGACACATTTAGAAAGAGGGAGATAATAGACAAAAGGGGGTGTTTCCATCCATTGGTTCACTCACCATAATGGTTATAATGGCTAGGGCTGGAGCAGGTAGAAACCAAGAGTCAGGAACCAGAAACTTGATCCATGTCTACCATGAGAATAATAGAATTCCAAGCATTTGGATCACCTTCTACTGTTTTCCTAGACACGTTAGTAGACGGCTGGATCAGAAGAGCAGGAGTCAGGACTTGAACCAGTACTCAAATAGGGTGTTGAAGTTACAGATGGCAGCTTCACCTGCAATGTCAGACTCAAAGTCAGTATGTCCCGATGGTCTCACTTTCCTGCTTAGTCTTTTTTCATTTAAGTCAGAAAATAAAAAAAAAAATTCTTACACTACATTTCCAGGAGTGATAGATGACATTTCCTGATTTGGAAATCATTATATCCTCTTCATTTTGGAAGGGCAGGTTTATTACGTATAATAATTTTAATTGTAAAATGTTTTCTATGCTTCAATATTATTGTTTCTTTTGATCTGCAATATTTTTTGTTGAAAAAAAATTCTTTTTGAGACTTATTCTGACTCCTTTGTTATAAAATAAGTCACTTTCCTTTGGCTGCTCTAAAATTCTTCCCTATGTTAACATTAAACTTTTGAAAATATTGTGATCAGTGTAGCTCTGATATAATAAATTTGTAGCATTGAGTGTGTTTAGGAAGCTCCTATAGTGCAGTTCAGAGTTAGGAAAAAGAATTTTATGAATTAGCAATATCAGCCACAGAAGTTCAAGGAAATGGAGGTGACAGCAAGCATGTTTCCATCTGATCCCTGTGATTCAATGACCTCATTACACATTTCTAAAGATTAGCCATCCAGTTCTCTATTTTACTGAAGTGAAAAAAAATAGAAGAGACATAATGGAAAATCAAGGCTTTTCTTGCAATAACAGTTAGCTATTCTAAGTACATCAGCTATTGATAAACATATGTTAGCATTTACCTATTCACTCTGTTGGAGAAAACGGGATAACTCTTAAGTGTTTTGCCCTCCAGGCTTATATTAAAAGTTAATTACCACCACATGGGACAGGCCTCAGGAGGCCATGACAGCCCTGAACTAGTATCAGCAAAATGTGCATCTCTCAGTTGACCTAAGTTTCTTATCTCTCACAGTAGACTGCTTTCTCTTTGAATGAATGTGTACGCATTAAAAAACCCATCATTTCTGTGTGAGTAGGAGGTTGAAGACAGACAGCTTTTAACTAAAAAGAAATAGAATTCGATTTGTATTATTGTTAAAGATGCTGCACCATGGAATATCCAGCCATAGATATCTGAAATATAAAGATACACCTACAAGACCGGGCACAGTGGCTTAGTGGCTAAAGTCCTCGCTTTGAATGGGCCAGGATCCCATATGGATGCTGGTTCTAATACCAGCTGCTCCACTTCCCATCCAGCTCTCTGCTTGTGGCCTGGGAAAGCAGTCGAGGATGGCCCAAAAGCTTGGGATGCTGCACCTGGGTGGGAGACCTGGAGGAGGTTCCTGGCTCTTGGATTCGGATTGGCTCAGACTGGCGCAGCACCAGCTGTTGCAGTCACTTGGGGAGTGAATCATCGGACAGAAGATCTTCCTCTCTGTCTCTCCCCATCTCTGTATATTTGACTTTGCAATACAAATACATAAATCTTAAAAAAAAGAGAGATATACCTACAATGACCTATATCCTATAAGTCAAAAATCGACCCATCCCTCTCCTATCACCATCTCTATCTTCATCTTCTTCTCACCCTCCTCTCAACTAAATTTGTTTCTTTATTTTGATTTTTGTTAGAAGTTGCCATGGGAATTTGATAATTGCATGATTTAATAACATGTTGTAAGAACACAAATAACTATATTAGAGACACAATAAAATGTTTTATTAAGTCCCGGATCGCTTTTCAATCTCTCTTCAGCTGAACCTTCAAAACTGATTTTTTAATTGAACAGATAATCCTCAATCTATTAAGTAAAAGCAGACTTTGCAAGAACAAATGGGGAGTCAATGTCAAGATCAAGACTAGGTTGTGCACCAATGGTTAACACAAACAAATAAACAAATAAATACATTTAATTTAAAAGAAGAAAACGACTGACAAAAAAGTTTTTCTGGTGCGTTTCTCTCACTGAAAGTTGAAATATCTTGATTTATCAGTGTCATTTTTACATAAATTAATGATCAAATACTCATATAAATACCAAAACAGCTTATAAAATGGTGGTATTTGTTTCTGAATTTAAAAAAGAAGCTTGCCTATCCTGAAAATGTTAGTAACTTTTATTAGCACAAAATACATTTATGCATTTAAATATATGATTTAATAGCAAAGCAGCTTGGATTAATCTAATAATATATAGATGAAGTAGAAAAGTATGGAAAGGCCCATTAAAAATAAGAATAAAACACAATTATGGTAATTTCAGTACCACAAAATATCTAATATCAATAGCCTTGTATTCAATCACTATTCTTTATTCTAATTAAAAAATATACTCACTTTTACTGGAAATGCAGATTTACCAGGAGAAGGATTTACAGAAAGTTTTTTTTTTTTAAAGATTTAGTTTTTTTATTATTTTTTCATTGGAAAGGCGGATATACAGAGAAGAGAGACAGAGAGGAAGATCTTCCGTCCGATGATTCACTCCCCAAGTGAGCACAACGGGCCGATGCTGAGCCAATCCCAAGCC
Source organism: Ochotona curzoniae (assembly GCF_017591425.1). Classification (NCBI taxonomy): domain Eukaryota; kingdom Metazoa; phylum Chordata; class Mammalia; order Lagomorpha; family Ochotonidae; genus Ochotona; species Ochotona curzoniae. The sequence continues at coordinate 13,649,715 of NW_024466004.1, read as the reverse complement.
AGGAGCCTCTTCCGGGCCTCCCACGCGGGTGCAGGTTCCCAAAGCTTTGGGCCGTCCTCGACTGCTTTCCCGGGCCACAGGCAAGGAGCTGGAAGGGAAGCGGGGCTGCTGGGATTAGAACCTTAGAACCGGCGCCCATATGGGATCCCGGGCGTGCAAGGCGAGGACCTTTAACCACTTGTGCCACCGCGCCGGGCCCCAGAAAGTTTTTTTTTTTAAGATTTATTTATTTTTATTGGAAAATCAGATAGAGAGAGAGGAAGAGATACAGAGAGAAAGATCTTCTATCTGATGATTCACTCCTCAAGTGACCACAATGGCCAGTGCTGCACCAATCTGAAGTCAGGAGCCAGGAACTCTGCCGGGTCTCCCAAAGGGTGCATGATCCCAAGCCTTGGGCTGTCTTCGACTGCTTTCCCAGGCCACAAGCAGGGAGCTGGTTGGAAAATGGAGCTGCTGGAATTAGAACTGGCACCCATTTGGGATTCCAGCATGTTCAAAGCGAGGACTTTAGCCACTAGGCCACTGTGCAGGGCCTCTACAAAAAGATCTTTCACCCACTAGTTCACTCCCTAAGTGGCCACAACGGCTGGAGCTGTGCTATCTAATGCCAGGAGCCAGGAGCCAGGAGCCAGGAACTTGTTTCATGTCTTCCAGGCAATACAAGGTCCAAGGTTTTGGGTCATCTTTTTACTGCTTTTCCAGGCCATAAACAGAGAGCTGGATGGGAAGTGTATCAGCTGGGACATGAACTGGTGCCAATAAGTGATCCCGGTATGCAAGACAAAGATTTAGCCACTAAGTCACCATGCTGGGCCCAATCTATTTTAATTTTTATCAGCAAACAGGTCTACCTCAAAAAGTTATAGACAATGAAATGGAAAATAACTTTATTTTGCTGGATTTTTTTTTTTTGTGAAATTCAGGCCTCGCTTTTTTTCATAATTTGCAAATTTCATTAATTTTTGAAGTATCTTCATTTAGTATTTAATGAATATATATTTGCATTGAAAGTTGCTAAGGTTATACAGATCTTATTTAAATGCTTCAACATCTTATGTGTTAAATTTCATGGCGTAGAACCAAATATCATGCCTGTTTAACTCATTTGTAAAGTTTGTTATAAAGTACATGGAGAGTTTTCACAAATGGTTTTGAGGAAGAGGATAATGCTGCTTCCACCTAAATGAGAGAAAGGAATAATTAAGGAATTTCAAAGGGAGACATGAAATAATCATGGCGGAGAAAACTGATGCGATGTGATCCGTGGAGGAGAATAAAAAGAGACATGAAGAAACAAAGAGGATGGGAAAATACCATGAGGATTTGAATAAGACCAGTGAAACTGCAGAAAATCTACTCCCTGCGTCAATGTCAAAAAATCCAGAGTGAACAGGTGATCTGAGCCTGGTGCTGACATCTATCTCCTCAACCTTTTGGTCTATAAAATACTGATTTAGCTTCCCTGAACAAAGACACCACAGTGGGCTACACAAGGTGCCGAAAGGAAAAGGAAACCGTTCCGTCTCCTCTGCATGCATTAGTGATTTTTTTCCTCTGAGTCTGTGTCTTAATTGCCTTGTCTGTCTTATTAGATTGAAAACCCACTGAGTTGGGACCATCACTACTAAAGTGTACAGCACTGAGCTTGGCAGGTGATCAGCACTCAATAAATGTCTATTGCTGCCATAAACCGATGTATAAATCTCAAAAATAGGCATAATAATGGACCTGACAGATTAATGCCCAGGGCTATTTTTGTACAGCAGCACGGGCTAGCCAAATCAAAATCAGACACCTCCAATTCAGTTCTTCTCAGTTTTGCATCTGATTTTTTTTTTTTTTTGCCTTTCACATTTTTGTCCTGTGACAGACAGGTAGAAGTGATAGTCAACTTTTCAACATAATTGAAGTAAAAAACATTCTTTTCCTCCTGTGCTTTGCTTTTATTTTTGTCTCTTTCTCAAGCACTATTGGCCCATTGTGTAGATAATATTTCATTTATATTGTTGACATAATGATATCAAATGCTGTACTAGATAATATGGTATTTGTTAACAGCATTTAAGTTATTTGTGTGTGGGGAGGCGGGGGCAGGCAGCTTTTCTCTAGGAGCAAGAAACTACTTAAGTAAATAAAGTAACTCCTGTACTAACAAGTCCTGTGAGGAAACGATCACAGAGTTGCCTCCTGTGTTTCTCTTCGGATGATAAATCTAGCATGGGAGGAAATGAGTGACTTTGGCAGAACCTCTGAGGTTGTAAAATATTATGTAGAATTTCCCTGAAATAAGAGCCATTGCCCAAGTATCTATATATCTATCTGTACCTTTATCTATATACCTAAATATCTATTTATCTATCAATCTATCTATCCATCTTTCCATCTATCTATATTGTTTAGGGAATTGCTGAAGCTTTTTGGCATCATAATAAAATAACAATAAACCCCAAATTCCATTTTTTCTTATATGAAATTTCTGTTTGTCTGTTTTTGAGGAAAGGCTTATTCCTTTATCTTATAAAGACTTACTAAAATCACAACCAGGTATCCATTTATTTTTCTGAAAAAAAGGCTGTATGTGTGAGATGACTTATTTTTGATTTGCAAATACCTAGTCTCAACATTTTCATAAAAAGAGCAAGAAACAAGCAAACAAAACCCAAGAGGCTAGCATTGTGGAACAGCATTTAAACTGCTGCCTGAGATTTCAGCATTGCAAATTAGAGCTAATTATAGTTGTAGCCACTCCACTTATGATCCAGCCACCTGATGATGTCCCTAGGATAGCAGCATAGTACGCAAGACTTTGGACCTGGCACTCGGGAGGCAGATACATAATGGGTGGTTTTGGTTTATTTCGCCCAGTCGTGGCCATTGTAGCCATGGTCTCAATCTCTCTCTCTCTTTCTCTCTCTCTCTTCCTTTAAAATAAATAAATAAACAGTCACAAAAACTTGACACCTTGTACCTATGCTGGAAGAAGCTCCTGGCTCCTGGCTTCAAATTGGCTCAGCTCTGCGCATTGCAGACACTTGGAGAATGAACCAGAGGACAGAAGATTTTTCTATTTGTCTCACCTTCTCTCTGTAAATCTGCCTTTCCAATAAATATAAGGAAATGTTAAAAAATAAAAAAGGGAAATAATACAAATAAGCAAAACATGTAAAACCTGATTTAGTTTGCTATTTTTCTTTTTAAAAGACTTGTTTATTTGTTTGAAAGGCAGAATTAAAAACACAGGGAGAGACAGAAATCACTTCACTCCCCAAATTGCTGCAATGGTTGGGACTAGGCTACGCCAACTCAGAACAAAGCTTCTTCTGGGTCTCCCGTGTGAGTTGAGCTGTCCAAAGACTCGGAACATCTGCTACTTTCTCAGTCACATTACCAGGAAGCTGGATCAGTAGGGGAACTGCAGAGACTTAAACTCATGCCCATTTTTGGATGCCAGAGTTGGAAGTGGGGGACCAGGATGCAACACCACAGTGTTGACCCTTCATTTGCAATATTTATTATATCACATAAAGCCATAACTGAATGAGAAATGCAATCCAAATATCACTAGATTTTTTTATTCTCTCTCTCTCACCGCACTGTTCCCATGCCCAGTTAAAGTCAATTTCTTGAAAGCATTTTGTTTTCATACCCTAGCTTTAATGCATGCGATTCCTTTTTAGTCAGTAATAATATAAGGGATTTGGTAAAAGTCATTTATTTTATTGACCAATGTATAAAATCAACCAATTACATTGTGTATTGCATAACACATTATTTAATGGGGTTTATTTGAAATTATAGTAAATCCTTCAGTTACCCTACATTTTGTGGTATATTTATCTGCACATGTGCTTTCTGATCCAAACTTTTAAAAAAAGACTTATTTATTTGTATTTGAAAGGCAGAGTTATAGAGACCAAAGGAGAGACAGAGAGACAGCTCTTCCAGCTGCTGGGTCATTTCCCAGACGGCTGCAATTATTGGAGCTGGGCTAGTCTCAAGCCAGGAGTGTCTTTCAGGTTTCCTGCTTGAATGCAAGTACCTCTTCCTGCTGCTTTCCCCATCCTTTAGCAAGGAGCTGTATAGGACATACACTGACACCATTCAGTTGCACTTTTTAAGCAACAACAAAAAAATAGGATGTCATCATTGCTATAGTTTGCTTCAACTTTACAGGAAAAATACAAAGTCAATTTGGAAAGTAGATGTGAATGAAGATAAGGTGGCAAGAAAATGAATAAAGAATGAAAAACAAGATGATTCGTGCAAGTCACAGTTCCTCCGTGGAGTCTCGTTTTGTTTTATTGCTCTTTCCCTTGTTCCTCATCAGATCCTTGTTATGTCAACACGTGAACTGCCACTGCTGTGCATATAACCTTCAATTATTCAATTCAGGGATATTTTTATCTTAGGAAATTATGAATTTCTTAAATGTTATTTTTTATCTGAAATTTAACTTTATATATGTTGCTATATTTGGAAACTTTTAAAAAATTTTTTATGTTACCAGCTGCTTACCAGTTTGATCAACTAGGCAGATTCTGTGGTCTATCCTGAGCATAGAAGATCTTTCAGCTTCCTGTTAAAAGCTTGCCCCTCCATGCTTGCATGCATTCTAGATTATTGTACTACATTTTATAACTTAGGTCTTCGCACATATTTCTAAAATTTTACTTATTATTGGAAAGTTATGTATATATACAGAGAGGAGGAGAGACAGAGAAGATCTGTCATCTAATGATTTAGTCCCCAAGCTGCCACAATGGCCGGAGTCAAGCTGATCCAAGGCCAGGAGCCAGGAGCTTCTTCTGAGTCTTCCACATGAGTGCAGGGTTCCAAGGCTTTGGGCCATCCTTAACTTCCTTCCCAGGCCAGCAGGGAGCTGGATGGGAAGTGGGGCCACCAGGATACAAACTGGTACCAAAATGGGATCCTGGCATGTACACTGCGAGGACTTCAGCCACTAGGCTAACACTCCGGGCCCTGAACATATTTTTTATTCCTTATTAATTCAGTGACTTCTACTTTTCCAAAGCCCTATATAATTTACAGTAAAGCAAAAATTTTACTTCTCACTGTGTACTTCTACCATATCTTTCACATAGCCTGCTATTACATTTTTTATGTCATATTACAACTACATATTACTTTACTAAACTGTGATCTTCTTGAAGAAACTTCATTATAGGTCAAGAAGAAAGAAATGTTAATGAAAAATGTACACAAATCACTAGGTACCATATGTTGGTTGATAAATATCTGATGAATTATGCATAAATGCGTATCTGCAAAGGTGTATCTTCATATATATCTTCAAATGTTTTTTAAAACACCTTGGAATTTCCCGTATTGCATACAGTGCATCATAATTTCAGCTTAGTTGCTTAATAACCACTTGTTAAACTATCAAAGTAATATTTCATTTTCTCAAAAAATATACACTATTATCTCTGGAGCCACGAATATCTAATGCAATACCCTTCAGCTATTCCCATAATGACCAAATAATAACAACTAACATAAATAAAACATTTATTATGTTCCAAAAACTTTTCAAGGTTTGAATAAATTCTCACAACTGGCAATGTACAACGTTTTTATTTCTTCTGAATAGCTAAGGCACAAAGAATTTTAACTTGCTCAAAGTCAGTTGGCTAATAAATGGTGGTGCTAAGATTTAAACTGAGTAACTCTGTAAAATTAGATGATCCTTAACCACTATGCTATATTGTCATTATGTCAAATCCAATGTAGCCTGAATAAGAACTCTCAGTTGGCTTTGCAGCAAGTGACCACACGTAATGTAAACAAGAAATCCCTCCTTGCATTTTGGAGATTATCATTCCCCTGCACTCTTCAGTATTTATCCTGAAAGGAGACTCTGAGATTCTAATCTGTGTGTTTTGCATATGTAAATTGTCAAATATTTTATCCAGCCTTTTAAAAATTATTTGCTTCAGTGTTTGCTGCTGTCTTTCAAAATTAGCACAGAAATGATGATTATGCTCATTGCCACCAGCTAAAAAACACTGGACTCCTACAGTGCAGCTTGAGGGATTTTGTTGGTTTTCTTTTTTTCCATTAATATTTAAGCTGAAGCTAAGGCAGACAAAACTGAATACATAACACATAACCACCAAGGTTATTCTTTATGGGTCAAACATAATGACAACCTCAATTATTAACATTCACTGCAACTGAAGGCAAATCATTTTACTATAAATGTGTCCCAAGTTCCTCCGTAAGCTTGCCTATGTACTGATTCTAATCAACTTAACTTGGAATAGTATTTAGCATTTGGATAGAACTGGTAACTTGGTTTCCTTAAAATGTCTCTAATCTATTGTTAGTAGGAAATAGTCTTTGGGTTGAATATGCTTGCTTCTATTTCATAACATTAATTAGACACAACAGGTACTGAGATTCAAGCAGTGAGAGCAAAATCACTAACCTGCTGGAGGAAGACCAAAGATCGTTGGCACCAGTTGGGCATGCTTTGTGCTGAACTCTTTCCCATTCACACAATGCCCCACTTATGCCTGTGAGTACCCAAGAACAGATGATCCTTTCTGTGGAAACTGCTGGAATTCCCTGTGGGGTGAAATAAACTACCATTTCACAATCCCCTTTATATTTTCACCTTTTTATTTTCTTTGCTCTTCTTAATTATTCCCACAATCTCCGTGTCAGCCTCAGACTCGTAACAGACATGTCCTTTTCCCCTCAATGCAAAGGCATGCTAATATTGTCCCAGGAGTCCATTATTTGACACAAGTACATTTCATCCTTTTCAAATGGTTCAGTTCTATTCATTAAAGTTTATCGGAAATTTTGTGTGGGGCTACAACCTCTCATAATTGGTCCTTGGTACATCTCACCAGCTAGCCAAAACAACGATTGACACTAAAGATGGAAGAATGCTGCTATAGGATCCATGGCGAGGCTAAGAGTTGCTTGAACACACTATTTTTGCCCTAGGCCAACCACATGACACTTACTGAGGCTTATGAGGGAAGTGTATGGAGAATAAAAGGCAAGAAAATGTGATACCTGTTTTGAAATGCCCGCAGTCATCTGGCAAGACATCTGCAGAACCTGCTCCACAGCTTGATCAGAAACAGGCCTATTACTTAGAACACAGCTGAGAATGAGTTGTGTTGTTGTTGTTTTGCCTAAGTTCACATTTAAATTTCAGAAATTCCCTTCTCCGTGATCAAGGATGGGTAAGTCCATCAAAAAACACAATGAATGAAACAAAATATGTCTGTCACTGCCTATGCCTGGCTTTTTAACATATATATATATATATTTTTTTTTTCCAAAGGAGTCATGTTTCAGCTTTTCTCATGAAAATCGTTCCTTTGGGCCTGTCACGGTGGCCTAGGGGCTAAAGTCCTCTCATTGAACACGCCAGGATTCCATTAGGGTGCTGGTTCTAATCCCGGTGGCCCCACTTTCCATCCAGCACTCTTACATGGTCTGGGAAAGCAGTTGAGGACTGCCCAATCCTTGGGACCCTGCACCTGCATGGGAGGACCGGAAGAAGCTCCTGGCTCCTGGCTCTGGATTGGCACAGCACCTGCCATTGCAGCCACTTAGGGAGTGAATCAGCAGATGGATCTTCTTCCCTGTCTCTCCTCCTCTCTGTAAATCTGGCTTTGCAATAAAAATCAATAAATCTTTAAAAAATAGTTCTTTCACTCTGTGCAGCTTTCAAAGTCCATACTATTTAATTATCACAACAAATATGTAGTTATTTTTAACCATTCTCACTGAATATTTCAGGCTTGAGGCTTTCAATTTGCTCTATAATAGTAGAAAAAACAGAGAGCATGAGTGAGAGAGAAAGCAAAAACAAGAGCAAGTGAGCATGTGAGAGATCCACCTTTCTTTGGAGCATCGGAGTGATAGATAAGGACACAGACACCACAAAATAAAAGCCAAAGCCCCTCGTTTCATGAGCTTATCTCAAACCAGATGATGATATCCATGAGATCTTGTATACGCAACTGGAAATACAGCAATGTTCGCTTCACATAGAGAGAGAAATGTTTGACAATAGACAGGTCTCCCTTGGTGGAGCAGGGAAGTTAAAATGGGGAGGGCTTTTGTACCCTTGCATTTCAATGGCATAAAACTGACAGTGAGAACAAACTCTCAGATTGCTAATAACGCATGATGCTGCTCCCCCTCTCTGTGTCAACACACTTGGTGCTGATTTCAATTGATACATATTTCTGTTCATTTATGTGTAAAATGCAAAATGTTAGAAGCATATCTGGGTGCTGATATTCATCTAATATTGGAGCATGAAACAGAATATGAAGATACTAGATACAACACACACACACACACACACAGGTTTTCATGTCTCTAAGTTGAGAGAATGCAGATGTTTTTTTGTGTTCCTAGCCATTACATGCTTTGGTGCAAATGCCTTTTTTTTTTTTTTTTGGTTACACTTGTTCTAAATGATAAGAGAAACATGACAGCTTTCAGATTTGTGCCAGTCTTAACAGTATCACGTTCTGAACTGAGCTTCCAGAAGCATAAGAACAATACAGCATGATAATAATGTGTATCTGTCTATCAGTCTGTCTTTCTACTTACTAGGAAAAATAAAATTTAAATAACCTAGCGTGCACAGAGTTTTTAGTGCTTTAGGGCACAGTCTGTTGCAGAACAGTCAAAACGGCTTCTCAGGCATCTAATGTTGTAATATATGCCTGGGCAGCCCCCAAGTTCTGTCTTGCTCTGCATCTGTGAGTACAGAGATTTATTGGTAATATAAATCTTCTTTGAAAGTTGTGGCACTAAAGTTAAACACGTTTAGAAGGAGGACAAACAGTGCCATGTTCTGTTGATGGTTCTCCTGGATTTCCTGTGACTGCTTGAGAACACATTTGTTTTTAAAGAAGATACTAATGTTAAGAAAAGGAGCAACATTAACTTAGGATTCTATTTTTTTAATCAGATTTTCTTTTTTGCTTTTATTTGCTTAGAATAATAATATTCTGGATGGTGACATAATCATTAAAATGATCCCCATCTTAAGTCTTATTGACAGTTGCTGTGGTCAGAATAATAAGAAAGAAGAAAGATTTAGAAAGCAAATAATTTGTGTATAAGACCTAGCACTTCTGCAAAGCAGGGAACATTTGCGGGAGCTTTTTTTCTTCTTTGCACCTTGCTTTGTTCTCATTCCCAAACATTTTAGTAAGCTAAGAGATCCTAGCATTGATTGGGCAATAGGAACTAGTAGGCCAGACTAGATTCTTGCACTTAAGTTCAGATCTCACAATGATCAGATCAGAAGGATTTTAGGGCTTTCAGAAAGCTGCTGGGGTAAAGTTGCTTAGCATTCTTATACTCAGATATCACCCAGATCAAGTCCACATTAAAAATTAGGCCAAAAGCAAAAGTAAGAGGAATTTTACTCACATTCAGGCTACCAGAAAATCCATGTAGCTGCTGTTTCTTGGTGTTCAATTCTTCACTGTATCAAATGATTCCTTCATTTTCCTTAATGAGATTTACACTGTCAAATAAATATAATTGTGAATTAAAACATTAGGACAGCAGGAAAAGGCTTTGGTTGCTGTTGTCAGTCACTGCTCTTGTTTTTCTGAGGCACCTGGAAGGGCAGTCAGCAAAGAGAAGGCAGTGCCTAACACTATTTCTGGCTGGCGAAGATAGCATGCTTATTCAAATTGTGAACTCTGGCTGGCATTGTGGTAGAGAATCTAAATCTGCTGTCTGTGATGACAAGCCCCATTTAGGTGCCCGTTCAAGTATTGGCTACGTGGCTTCCAATGCAGTTTCTTGTTAATGGCCTTGGAGAGTATTGGCAGAGGAGCCAAGTGCCTGATTCCACAAACCTGTGTGAAGAATTCAGGTGCGGCTGCTAGTTCTTGTTCTTTGCATTTCCTGGCTCACACCATCTGCGATATGAAAGGGCACATGGAAGGTTTCTGTCTCCCTCTATAACTCTTTGAAATAAATCTTTCAAAGAAATCCAAGAAACATATCTTGTGTGGCAGAATTACAGAGATAAAAAAAAGAAGGAGGAGGAGGAGAAGGAGAAAAAGAACAACAAAGAGCAAGAGCGAGAGAGAGAGAGAGAGAGAGAGATCATGGATTGACTTCCCAAATGGCTAGGATAACCAAAACTAAGCTGATCCAAAGTTGGGAGCCAGATGATTCTTCCAGGTTTCTCATGTGGATAAAGGGGCCCAAGGACTTGAACCATCCTCCACTGCTTTTCCAATCCATAGGCAGGGCTCAGGAGAAGACCAGCCAGGACTAGAACCACAATTTCAGGTGGAGGATTAGCCTGTGAAGCCACTGAGCCTATTCCATAAATAAATCTTTAAAACCAAATTGTGAGCACTGAGCATCAACTTGAATTTAAATTCAGTCCTGTTAGTTACTTGCGGTGCTAACACTGGGCAAGTTGCTCGTACACACAAAGAACTAATTTCTGCTAACGTTGAGATAAGTCTGGTTTTCACATCACTAGCATTGTGACAGATTAGGTTACATGTGAAAAGCTAACCCCAGTGTTTGACTAATACTTACTGGTTGATCACATTAGATAGGTGGTAGCAAATTTCTGTCTAAAATGGTAGCAGAAGATTCTATTAATGGAATCTGCAAACTAAAACAGTGATACAATGTGTAGTGCCCTAGGCAGTAGTGAACTGGCTTTGTTTGCCTATTTTGTGTTTGCTAACATTTGAAGGGAAAGGAGTTAATTTTCTACAACCTGTAAGGTCTGTGTTTGAGACCTCTGGATAAATAATGAATGTTAATTAGCAATGGCAATGGCAATAACTATCCATGGTTTACTTCATTGCACTGTACTGACTTGTAAGTCTTTCCCTCCTGAAATGGGTTATCTATTATTTCATGCATTATTTTACTTCTGGAAGTTGTGCTTTGTCAAAATATAGCGGTTCTCGTCTTGAGGGTTACCATAGCAAATTGCTTAAGAATTTATACCATAAATTATTCATTATAGCCAATTTAGTATAATTATTAATTCCAGAGTACCGTGGTGCCTGATTACATCTCAGTGTTCATTCCTGGATCTTGACCATATTCTGCTGAAAATAATGATGTGTCATGACTAATAAGGATCTAACAAGTCCCACTAAAAGGCGGAAATATTTAATTAATATTAGTTTAATGAAAAAAATGATGAATCCAATTGCCACAATTTGTCAGATATTCTTTCCAAGGTAATCCAACATCTAACTGATAATGAATTTAATGAGTAGCACTGATGTGCAAGCAATCAACATGCTTTTAAGGGAAAATCTGGATGCATTCTTCCCTGGGTATTTTTCTGCAAGAGTAAATCAGCTCTATTTTCACTGACAAGATTTGCTCCCAACATCAGTTCCTGTGTTGCCAGCTTTCATGGCTTACTCTCTTGCCGAGCCCTTTCCTTGCATTAAAGATGCATCCTGCATTGCATGTGAATGTTCCAAACTGTACTGCCTCCCACACATATCTCATTTTAACTCTAAGTGAAGCTGAATAAAGTTTGCAGTTGCATTTCCCATTGGGATTTCAACCTGTGTATCATCTGGCTGTGGTTTTGAGTCAAAAGGCATATGGCTGCAAAGCTGTTAGTTTAAATATTCACAGAGCACCAACAAATAGATATGGCCTAATTTTGGTGTGAATTCTTCTCTTGAAGTGCAGAAAAGAAATGTAGTTGATATAATAAGCTGATGCTACTGTAGTTTACATATGCTGAGTCAATTTTTGCTTACATTTTTATGGTTGTAAAAGTTTCCAGATGAAGATTTATATATAATATTAATTAAGCATTTTTATATCTATAGAATAAATTTGATCGTTCAGTTTTTTAAAAAAATTATTATTCCACTTTATGACACAGTTCCATAGCCTCTGGGATTTCCCTTAACCCCTCTCCAAGCCCTCCCCCATACTGATTTCTTCTATATTATTACAATAGAATAGTTCATAAACAGTCATAATTCCATCATTGTGGGCACGGACCATGCAGAGAGTCCCACATCCTAGTGTCAAGATAAATTTAACAGTTTCATTGGAAGTCCATCTTTGATCTGAAAGTAGAGATGGCAGAATATCCTCACATCTAGATATGATAGTCTCCAAGAGACAGTTACTATATATGATGGTTCAGTTTTAAATCACAGTGGCAGAAATAGAGTACAATAACAATGTCTATGTTAGTGAAAGTCATATTCTGGGTACATTATAAATGCTTTCTCTTACATTTAGAATGGTGTTTTTAATTTAATACAATGTTCCTCTATTTAAGATGAGAAAATTTCAGAGGTCCTTTTGTAGTAAATTTATAGGTACAGATGGGTCCAGGCCTGTTTGTTCCGAAGTTTCTAATTGTCTACATTGGTGCATTTAATTCAAAATCATCTTGGAATTGACATTTCGGTGTAGTGAGTGAAGCCACTACCTGTGATGCCAACATACCATGTGGGAGCTGGTTCACTTACAATGTAGTTCGCTGTTAATGGCCTGAGAAGGCAACACAAGATGGCCCAAGTACTTGGGTCCCTGCCCGCCACAGTGAAAATGTGCATGAAGCTCGTGGTTCCTGGCTTCATCCTCGCCCAGCCCCAGCTAGTGGCGTGCTCTGAAGAGACAGACATCTCTCTTTCTCGCTCTCTCTTTCTCTCTGTAAATGACTTTCAAATAAAAAAAAAAATACTTTGAAAACACATATTTAAGCCAGGGACATAAGGTGAGAAGTATGTGAAAATGTAACTGAATAGTTTATCCATCATTCCGTTTTTGATCATAGGCAATATTTAATGCAACATCTTTAAAACATGCATATAAAGATGATGATTGAGAAGACATGCACAATTCACATACTTGCTACCAATTCAATATCAGGCTTTGATTAAATTGGCTGTGAACTTGGTCTGGTTTAAGGGGAAATGAACTTTTAGTTATCATACCTACATTCTGTAGTCATGCATTGTATTACAAAACCACATGCCCAGCACATTTCAACTCTCATACCTTCTCTTCTAATGTCCTGTGTGCTTGCCAAGGGGGGGGAAATCAGAATTTGCTTCTAAGTCTACATTTTTGGTTTGAACTGTGTTTAAAATATTTTTGCAAAACATGCTAGGATTGAGACTGGTATATCTGTACTTTGGCCTTGAAAACTCATGGATAGCGGATATCTCAGTAACCCTTAGAGTGCCATCTTAACAAACAAAACAAAACATTGATGGACAAATGCTGTCGTCTTTGCCCTACATTTCAGTGAACACAAGCTGAAGTGCTGTGCACCACTTGAGAATTCATTAATGACTACAAGGCCAGCCTCATGTCTACCCCAGTCAGTCTACCCCGGAGTGCTTCAGCACTGCAACTATAACTCACATATAAAAAGAAAGGTAACTGCTCAGTTTATATACAAACCTTCTCTTTGCTTCTGGGACTTCATTATACTTAGCATCATATCATGCAGTTTTAGAGGTCTTTTCTGGAATGGCTCAGTATAAACCTTTAGTACTGCTGAAGTTTAGTGCAGTTTTCTATTTTCACAAGTTTATTGGGTCGCAATGAAACGGAGAGAAAACTCCTGGGAGAAAGAAGGTGAAAGCAAGTGTAGGAACAAAGATCAGAAAAACCAGGCAGAATAAGGAAAGAGAAAATGTGAGAATAGACAGGGAAAGTTGCAGAAGAAAACTACTCCCTTGACCTATCTCCTTTTATGCAAAGGGGTATTTTGTTATATTCACTTTAGTTAAGTGTATCACCTGGTTATTTGCTTGTCAAACGATAGCATGATTCTTATTCATACTGTGCAGAAGACTTAGATGGAATTAAAATAATGGTCATCTCATTTATTTATTATGATCTGTTGGACAGCAGAAGGAAGTCTTAGGAAATGCACAATTGTGAGTATACATATATATGGGTGCAGATGGAGAAATATTTCAATATCATAGATAATTATAATGTAGAAATTTGACAAATGCAGCTTTTATATCTCTACTATTTGAAAGTGGTGCTCATTTTGAAATATAATTTTAGGAAGAAAAACATGATTCTACTTCTCCTTTGCAAATAAAAACTTCCTCCAACACTGTACTATGCTGCTAAGAGTTTTTACTATTTTTTTTGTTGTTCATGATACATTTATAGCCAAATCAAGACAAATCTCAGCCTTACTCCTTAGGGGCAAGATTCAGAATATTATAGCAGGAATGTGTAAATAAGTTTTTCTCAACTTAATGTTTTATTTATCATTTTTCTGAGAGCATATTTTTAATTTACCTTATAGCAAAAGGTTTCATGTTCACTATGAAAGAGTTCAACTAGTAAAAGTAAAAGGATTGTAGGTGAACAAGAAAGCAGGCAAGGCTATAAATATAATCAGTAAAAGTGGTCAACCTTACTCAATTTTCAAACTCACAGTTCATTAGCTCTATGATAGTATACATTCTTTTTCCTTTTTTAAAAGATTTATTTTATTCTTATTGCTAAGTCGGATATACAAAGAGGAGGAGAGACAGAGAGGAAGATCTTCCATCTGATTCACTTCTCAAGTGACTGCAATGACCGGTGCTGCACAGATTCAGAGCCAGGAGCCAGGAACCTCTTCCAGGTCTCCCATGCAGGTGCAGGGTCACAAAGCTTTGGGTCATCCTCAACTGCTTTCCCAGGCCACAAGTAAGGAGCTGGATGGGAAGCGGTGCTGCTGGGATTAGAATCAGTGCCTTTATGGGATCCGGGCGCATTCAAGGCAAGGACTTTAGCTGCTAGGCCAAGCCGCCAGGCCTGATAGGATACATTCTTAACAATTTTGTGTGACAAATAGTTTAAATTTTGAAAACATTTTATTTGCAGCAAAACTGATACACACAGGCATTTCTTTCATACAAACATATTTAGTTTCTTTTCCTAACATTTAATATAGGATTTGGCTGTAAGATCTGCTTTGGCATATAAATTCCAGTTGCATTTTCAAAATTTCTATGGTACATGCAGCAGAAATTAGGGAAAAAGACTAGGATGAAGTAAGGGAAAGAATTTGATTCCTTCCTTTTGGTGGCCAATAAGTCACAACAAATAAATAATTATGGGGATGGCAGAGGAGATAGTTAAGGATCAAAGATAGCAGAAGATACCTAATGGGCTAATACACAGTTCATTGTCACTTGGATAATTAGCTGTGGAATCCACCGATTCGATGATTTCTAACCTCTCAAGTGAACACGGAGGGAAGCAAATCACACAGTAGCCCATAGTTAGTCAAGCTTAGTTAAGGTGTTGGATTACACTGCTAAGAACACAGTTCAAGCTTGAAACTCTAGGATTTCTGAAACTGCCCCTTTCCTTTTCTTTTCCTTTCCTTTCCTCCCCTTTTCTTTTTTCCTTTCTTTTCCTTTCCTTTCTCTTCTTTTCTTTTCTTTTTTCTTTTCTTTCTCTTCTTTTGTTTCTTCTTCTGCTCCATTTAGATTTGTTTATCCTTATCTGAAATACAGAAAGAATGAGACACACACACTCGCACGCACTGGCATGCACACACACACACACCTTCCATCCACAGGTTCACTCCCCAAATGATCACATTCAAACTCTTCGAACTACCTAAGTATGTAACCACTAGTGGAGCTTCAACACCTTGCTCCATTGGCAGTTCCATCATGATGCATACAACCAGAGGCAGGCTTTTCTACAAATTGGGGAACATGTGATCATATTAAAAAATAATAGCCACAGGGGGTGGTGTCAGGAAGGTATAAGCCCAGGTAGGTGTTGGTTCTATCAATGGCTTCTCTACTTCCAATCCAGCCACCTACCTATTGCCTGGGAAAGCAGCAGAGTGTAATTTAAGTCCTCGTCCCCTGCATCCACCTGAGAGACCTGGAGGAGATTCCTGGTTCTCAGGATTGGGCTGGCTCATTTCAGGCAATTGCAGCTATTGGTGTGAACCAGTGTATGGACGATCTCTCTCTCTCTCTCTCTCTCTCTCTCTGTAATGTGTACTCTCAAATAAAATACACATGAATCACTGAAAAATAATCATTTAGTACAAGTTGTATAAAATGTCACTTTGTAATAATTCCTGCTAAAGAAAAATAAATTAGTCATTTTTTATGAATATAAAAAGTTACTGTGTCCATTTCTTTGGTAAACAAATACAGATCTATCAATCTTATTTACTAACTAACCATGATCTCCTTACAGGCTTATGTTAATGTACTTGATTGTGTTTTTTTTTTTTCTTTTAATTAATGTTGGATAATTGCAACAATATTCACTTTGTCACAAGGATAGTGTGCTGATGAAGAAACAGAATAGAAAGAAAAATAATGTGTATCACTTCTGACAGGGGAAATTTCCATTGCTATGTTGCTACTATTTAACTTATAAAAAAGTGAATGGGTAGGATAAAATGTGTTACTAGTGAGAGAAGGGAAACTAGCAGTAATTCAACAGCATATACAATCAAGTTTGAAATAACTGTCAAAAGTTTCCTTCAAATGCTAATAAATAAGTTAGTTATTCCTTTTTCCTATCAAGGGACTGTGCTCTGTGACACACAGTAAATGCTCTGTAAAGGAAAGTTCACATTCCTTTAGGATATGCCTGACTGTAAGCAAAATGGGAAAAGAAGGAATAAGAGATGAAGCACTTGCGGAAGTTATGATGCACTCGAAGGTTCTTTGTGTCTTGGGCTCTGAGAATTCTATCAACAGACCGAGTGAACACAGAGCCCACCAGTGTCCAGGCGAACCCGCCTCAGGGAGCTGCCTGACCTGGGCGTCAGGGACTGACTGAAGGATCCCTGGTGCAATTTCCACAGGTCTGGTTTCTGGAACTTACAGATTGTGATTAGAAAAATCAAAGCAAAACTACCATTCCCACAACTATCAACACTGTCAAAATAACCTAAACACATTCTAATCGTTCCGTTCTCCCTTGTGCCCCTCTGCTCTTAATTCTAACTGCTTGTAATTAGACACAAGTTACAGTCAAAATTCCTAGTAGTATATTCCAGAAAACAAATAATAACAAAGCAAAGAATGTAGAGAAGAGTCGCATACTGTAGGACTGCATTTTCAGAAATTGTAACTGAATGCACTGTCATACCACATAAAACCCTCATTCAAATCAGATCAGATAATATGACATTATCAATTTTTCCTACCTCTTCTTCATTTTGTTACTATTAAAAGATCTCTAGTCATAATTTTAACTCTCCTTAAATTAATTCTGCCAGCTTTTTCGTTCAATATGAAATAGCACCATTTGTATTCCTCTATAACAGATTTTTCACTGGTATTAGTACATATTTTATTAATTTAAGTGCAGTTAGAAAGTGCTAATCCACTGAGCCAAACAAAAGCTGGGAGTTGAATACTCAATCCACGTCCCCTCTATGTGCACCAAGCCATCTACGTCTCAGAGTGCAGACTAAAAGGACGCTGGAATTGTGAGTGGAATAGTACCAGGAATGCAGACACTCTGGTAAGGAAAGCAGACATCCCAACCTTGGATGTGAACTACTGGATCATCTATTTATCATGTTTTGGACCAAATATGAGGAGGCTTCAGAAGGTTCCTGGAAAACATATATTGGAAAAAAAAAAGAACATATTAATAAGGGGAAATTACAACTCTGTTACCCCATAACAAACCTATCATTTGTTTTAAAGATGTATGTATGTATTTATTTAATAGACAGTCTTAATAGAGGTGAAGAGGCAGAGAGCGTTCACCTCTGCGTGTCTATTCCCTCGGTGATCAGTGAGCAGGGCTGGGCCACAAGGAGAAGCCAGGTGTGCAATCCAGATCTCCAACCAGTGTGCAAGGAGCCAAGTTCTTGAGCCATGACCCTTGCAACTTAGCATCTACATCGTGGAATCATAGAACTAGAAACAGAGCTGGGATTTGAACCCAGGAGATTTGAAAAAATGTGGATGTTTTAACTGGAATGTTAACCATTAGGCCAAATGGCAACAGCCAAAAGTTATCCTTTAATTCCAATCTTCCATAAACTTTTTGAAATACCCTTCTTTTTGTGTCTTTCCTCATGATTCTCCATGTTGACTATAATTGTTTTTTCAAATATTTTATTTTAGCTAAGCGTGGTAGCTCTAACCTCAAAAAATGGATTTACTATTTATTTTATTAGATTCCCTCTAATCCTTCTTCAGCCCTCTTCCATTCTTATTTCCTGTTATTCTGCTATACACACCTTTAATTACATTCATGTTTTTTTCTTTGTGTTTAATTTTAGATAATTTGAATTGACAGGGCATTAATTCCATTATTTTTCCCTACAGTTTCAAATCTGCTACTGTTTTAATTTATTTTGATTTTTAATTTATTATCCTTGTATCTCTAACAAATTATTTTTGCTTTTAAAAATGCATTTTCACCTTTCTATTATGTTGACACTGGACTAGACATTCTAGAATATGTGGCATACATTGGAAGTAATGTTTTTACAAATCTTTGCATTCTTATTTAATACGTGTTATTTCTGAGACTTTTAGCATTGATTAGGTAGCCACATCTCTATGTTATACATTTCTGCTTCTTTGAATGGCTGCTAATCAATTACTAGATGCCAGACAGTGAATTTTAGATAACTGTATGCTAGATTTTGCATTTAATTCCTCTCCTATGTATGGCTCCATTTTAGGATGTAGCTCAGTTTTATCATTTTGAGGTCTGTAAGAGTTCTTAGGAAGGACAAGGCAGCCTTATTTAACACTTTTCTTTTGCCTGCTCATGATATTTTGGTGATTAGAGGTTGTATTACTTTGCTTGGAGAGTCTACAGGATATTCTCAGTCCTTTGTGAACTCCAGCAATTGCTTTGCCTGTTCCTGTCTTATTCTTTCCTCAGCCTCCTTAGTTCTCTGATACCTAAGCCTAGTTAAATACTTGGTGAAGAACTCAGGAGACTTACTAACAATCTTCAACATTCAGTGTGTGCAGGTTACTGAACTACACTTCTCTGTTCTAAAAATGCCAAGCACCTTGGCATCCCAGAACCTCATATTCTGCTTCCTTAACTCACAGTCTGTCATAATTAGCTTGGCTTGTCCTTCTGACATTGCCATATGGAAGCTCTGCAGACAGTAAGCTGGGACAGCTCATTAGCTCACCTTCGCTCTGTTCTGTTCCTGTTGTTTCATGACTAGAAGATACTGCTTTGTATATACTTATGGTTTTACATTGCACAAGTGGAAAGTAAATCTTAGATAATAATCATGAGTAAAAGTAGAAATACACTACTCATATCTAATTCCTCTTATTAGCATATCCTTCACATTTCTAGAGTTGACACACACTCTTCTGTCTCTCCAACCCATTTTTTAAGTCTGTGCTAACTTATTTTTATACTCCTACATTGACTGTAATACCTAATGTTTATGGTGTAATAGCCATTTGACAAGCACCATTCTGGATAATTTAATCTTAGTCTTCACAAGAATCCTATATGATTAGAGCTGCTGCTATCTATTTTCATTTTACTAAGAAGTGAGGAGGCCAAAAGCCCCAGGAGATCAAATGATTAACAGTTGACTAGCTGGGGTTAAGAAGTCACATGGTCTGGCTTTAGCCTTTGAACTCAATCATCCTACTTCTCAGATATCTGCTTTCTGAAATGGTTTAGCTGATACCCAAGTTCTATGTCAAGTTCTGTTCTTATATGCATCATTAATATCTACACTTATCCAAAATTAGACTTGTTATTCTATGTGAAAAACAATGGATCAATAGCATGAATATCATCAAGATGTGCATATTACTGAAAGTAGTATACAAATTCAATGTGATCCTAATCAAATCCCAACAACATTCTCAGACGTAGGACAGAGGATACAAAGTCCAACTGGAAACATAAGAGACCACAAATAGCCAAAGCTATTCTGAAGAATGAAAATCAAGTTAGTGGAATCGCAATTCCAGATCTCAAGGCATGCTACAGGGTAGTGGTCATCAAAACAGTCCGATACTGATACAGGAACAGAGAAGATGATCACTGGAGCAGAATAAACACCACAGAAGTGAACCAAGTTGTTAAGTTTTTGAGTTTAACTAACTAAGTACCATTGCCTATTTTTGCAAGAGAAATCTCGAGAAAAACATATTTCTTTGATATGTTAGGTATGTGTGTAGAAAGGATTATGTTTTGAGGCCTTGTCCTTGAACGTGAGCCTATGTGTATTCATTCCATCATATAGGACCCCAAATCCAAGGGAAATGGAAATGTGGAGGGGCTTGAGGAAAGGACAAAAAAAAAAAAACGCAAAAAAGAAAAAAGTAAAAATAAACACTAGAGTATTGCTGAAGACAATGCTTTGCCATTTTACCTGTGGCTGGCCTGTTGACTAAAACTCAGCACCTATATTATTCAAAAGTCTTGATCCTTTTGGGCTGGATGTCATTTTAATCATTGGGCACATATGGATAACTGTCCTTTTGGTTTAAATACATGACTTCATAAAACAAAGTTATGTTTTAGTGATAAGGAAAATTGTGAGTGAGCATTGGAGAGTGGCTATATGCCATGCCTGTGTTGTACTGCTTAGATAACAGCTATTGATATTATTGGTGTTCTCCATATTTATCCAGGCTACACCAGAACAAGGCACTTCTTGTAATCATACTTTCATTTTCATTGGTCTAAATTTATATATGAGACTGGAGTAATTATTGCTTTGTATTTATCAGTCTCAAATAATATCCCCAGGGATTAAACGACAATGTTCTTCATACTATTGCAACTGCATACTGGACTTCAAGCTGTGCCTCATGAAAACTTAAGATTTTGCTTAGGTACCATTGAAGCAAACACAGAGAAATGAGCAAGGGAGACCAAGCAGGGCTCTAAGACCCTCACCTTTCCACCAAGAATGCTTTGCTTCCTTTCTTTCATCTGTGAAGAAGGATTTGCATTAAATCATCCTTGCTCCCTCCCCTGACACTGTTATAATGAACTGACCTGAAAATAAGTGCATTAAGTGGCCACAGAACATAAAGACACTAATTAGTTCACTTGGGGATCAAATCCACGATAGCAGTCTTATTCATGCTTTTCTCTATCCCCAAAACTGTTCAGATAAAAGCAAAGGGAGAAAATAAATCTATCATATATATGACAATCCTCGAGAACAAACACTTTAAGTTTCAAATATGATCTGGTTGATTCTGTCAGAGGGAATAATTCTATCCTTAGCTAACAACAAGTAATAATTGAGTCTGGAGAGCAGCAAATACTGTTTTATAAAAAAAGAAATGCAAATAGCCAATATACATTGAAGAGGCCTTGCACCCCTTGAAATCAAACAAATGAATAATAATATTATAATAAGTGATTTCATCAAATCAATAAAAGAAATTGACCAGTTAAAAAAACTGCAAATTATTAGGACAAAATTATATCACTATGTATAGCTGATAGTACTCATTAGCAGATTATTTTTAAAAAGCATTGTGGCATTTTGTAAAAACCTAAACCATATTTTAAAGATTTTTTTAATGGGAAAGTCAAATATATACAGAGGAAGGGAGACAGAGAGGAAGATCTTCCATCTGATGATTCATTCCCCAAGCAGCTGCAACAACTGGATTTGAGACGATCTGAAGCCAGGAGCCAGGAGGCTCTTCCGGGTCTCTCATGCTGGTGCAAGGTCCCAAGGCTTTAGGCCATCTTCCACTGCCTTCCCAGGCCAGAAGCAGGGAGCTGGATGTGAAGCGAGTCTTCCGGGATTAGAACTGGTGACCATATGGGATACTGATGTGTTCAAGGACTTTACCTGCTAGGCTACTGTACCAGATCCCTAAAACATTTTTATACTTGATATGTATTCTAATTCCAGAACTAAAAAGTATTTTTTATACTTTGATATGTGTTCTAATTCTAGAACTATCTGAATTCTATAATCATGTATGTGGGAAAGGTATATATTCAAGTTTCAGTTTACCAGCAGATATAACTTAGGCTTTTAAGAAACATTATTAGCAACAGAAGTTTCTAATCTGCATCTCCACTTACCCTATCCCGCTCTGAAACCTTTGGTCCATGCTATTTCTTTTCCACAGAGTACTAACAGCAAATATTTGGCTCATATTCTCTATATCCTCAGTCCCCCACCCCCCCATATCCTCAATTTTAAGGAATTTTTCCATGACCACAGGAAGATACAAGTTCATACAAAAGATTGATTTTATGTTCAAATATATGAAGCATTATTTTAATGTAAAAACTTACTAAAGTAATACTAATATTTGATCAACTATGATTGCTGTAATACTAGAGACAATTGGCTGGCATGATCACTGAAGTTAGCAAAGTTTTCTGGTGAAGCTAACACTGATTTCTGCATCTGAATGTAAACAAGCATTAACAGTGCTCACAGAGAGGATTGATCTTAACTTTTACAAAAGAGACAATTAGAAAAAATACACTTAACACTCAAATGAGTCATGGCCAGTCTATATGTTGATTTTGCAAATATCATGAACAATATTTACTGACTTTCAATTTAAAAAATTCTAACTCGTGGCAAGTATTATGGCATAATAGGTATGTAAAGCTACCACTTGCAAGGCTGGCATTCCATAAGGGCAGCAGTTCCCATCCTAGCTGCCCCAAATTGGATCCACCTCGTTGGTAATGGTCTGAGAGAAGCAGTGGAAGCTGATCTAAGTGTTCAGATCTCACACCCAGTCGAGAAACTGATTGAAATTCCTGCATCCTGGCTTTAATCTGGTCCAAAGTTGTCCATTGTGGTCATTTGGGGAGTAAATTAGCACCAAAATCTATCTCTCTCTCTTTTAATGCAACTCTAACTTTCACAACTAAGATAAATAAATCTTCTTTAAGAAAAATCATAATAACCACAGAAAATCTCATCTTCTGATTGTCTTGTGGTAATATTTAAACATCTTGTGTGCACTTAAAAAAAAGCTTTATTTTATTTTTATTAGAAAGTCGGATATACATAGAGGAGGAGAGACAGTGAGGAAGGTCTTCCGTCCATTAATTCCCTCCCCAAGTGGGCGCGATGACTGGAGTTGAGTTGATCAGAAGCCAGGAGCTTTTTCTGGGTCTCCCACATGGGGGCAGGGTCCCAAGGCCTTGGGTCACAGGCAGGGAGCTGGATGAGAAGCAGGGCTGCCGGGATTAGAACCAGCACCCATATCAGATCCCAGTGCATGCAAAGCAAGAACTTTAGCTGCTAGGGTATCACACTGGGCCTTTGTGTACACTTTTGATGGCATATATGCAATGTGCTTTTAATATTTGAGAATTTATTCTGAAGAAAGTGTTGTTTCTATGTTAGGTAGAACTCTGACAGAATTTTTCCAATGATCTGATGAAGCATCTCAAGAAACTAAAACAGTAGGGCACATATTTCCACTGATGAAAATTGTGCTCAATTTAAATACCAAGTGAATATTGATAGGATGCTTGGTTCCCTTTTAAATGCCTTCCTGTTTTACCGTCTTTCTTGGGTCAGGGGTCTTTTAGCTGAGTTGTGAAGAGTTTATAAGTCTTATTGTCTACAAAATTATGCAAAAAAAACTCAACATATCCTATGAGACTCTCTAAAGTGTATTAATTCATCTTAATTCTTGCATTTGCTAAACAGTTCTTCCCCTTGCTATGCCTCATGCATTCAATTATGGGAAATGTGAGTGCCTTAAAATACCACATCCTGGCATAAAATGTTCTGAAAATCTTTAGGGGACATTAGTTTGCCTTTAATAACAAATCCAAAATTGTGCCTACCGGGCTTCTCCTGCGGAAACAAAGCTTGCACACTGCTATGAAATGTTTGTCATATGGCTGATCTCTGTCAAATGGAGAATAGCTCCTTAGCTCACGAGAGACAAGAGGGAGGAAGAACGGAAGAAGTAGGCATTCAAAGGTGTGAAGCACATTTAAACTTTTTTTTCCTGGAAGATATATTTTTTTATGACAACAAGATGAAAGTGTTTTATTTTTCATTTCTTCTCTCCCCAGGCTTTACAAAATGTAGATGCTCTATTGTCAAACTAGAAAATTAGAGCTATGATTACCTTAAAAAAGTTCCACATGTCAGATTTTTTCCCCAGCATGTAAAACACCTCTTTGTAGTGTCTCATGCCACATTTCCACTTCTGTAAGACATACCGTGGAGAACACCTTTTCCAAAAGAGTCAGCATCGAGGAGTTTCATGCCATATCAATTGATTCTAAGTCTTTTTACTTTGTTTTCCACTGAGCACATATTTGCTACATTTTGGAGAACAACAAATGTAATTTAGCCCTTAAATAACCAAAGAGAATCAGAGAACATCTTGCATCTACTAGTGGTTCAACACCAGTCACAAATGCATGATCATATATTTGAGTATGTCAATAAAACATAATTTATGAAAGCCTGATTACAACAAACATAATTTTTCAATACTAATAGATGATAATAAAACAAAAATGTTTATCACTTTTATATAGAAAAAAATTAAATGGGTGAGGTTTTAATTTGTCTGAGATATACATACAGTGAAAGAGAAGGAGAAAGACAAAGAGAAAGGAGAAAGGTATCTTCTGTCATTCCCCAACTCTCTGTGACAGCCAGAAATGGTCCAGCACAAATTCCAAAGGTCAGGACTCCTTCTGCATCTACCGAATGGCTGGGTACACATAGCAAGAGGCTGAAATTGGGGATTGAGCCAATGCTCAAACCCAGGGTCTAGTGAGAATAAAAAAGCTTCTGCCAGATAAAACACAGCTTACCAATAAAGTAGCTCAATTATTGTCAGTTTCAGTAGCTTCCTTTCTTTAAGGGCTTCTACATAAGTTGCTGTATTTTCTGATAATTGACAGTGCTATCATTTGCGGTACTCACAAATAGGTGCTTAAAAACCTTCAGTCTTTTGGTTGTCAAATCATCATTTGTCTTGATTGAGAAGGGTATTCAAAGTTTCCACAATGGTCGGTGAAAATGGCTTGGGCGCTGAACTTCTCTATGGACGTGGAGTTCTTAGTGCCTGGAATGAGGATCTACATCCTCGTTTTGTGTGGGTGCTCAACATGCTTGATTTCATCTTCCAGGGCTCAATGGGCATTGGACCAGAAGTGACCAATCTGGGTTTCCGTGAGATCTGCTCGAATGGCTGATGGTATGTGAAATTAACGAGTCAAATGGAGTGTATTCCATAGACTGTTTCCCAAACTATGCTCAACAGGACACACACAATGGAACAACAAACATTGTTTGTTACAGTGTACTTGGTTCTGGTGACAATCAGTCTCTAAGATGGCCCCAGATGACCTCTACCTTTTGGTAACCACGTTATTGTATAACTCCTCTGTTTCTACCAGAGTTGACATATGGTAGGAATGATGGTTTATCACTTCTGTGAAAAGGATCTTCTATTTGGTTTCTCAGCCCTTATGTCCCTTGGATGGCTTATTTTGGCAGGAGCCAACTTCCACATAGAAGGACTTTAGGGAAAAAAAAAAACCCCACAGGGCAAGAAAATGAATCTCTACGGTAAGAGTATTGATTATGGAGGTAATACTATTGAGTATTGTGGTCACTTCTCAAAAGCCATGTGCATAACACACTTCAGAAATGACTTCCCATGATCCGATCAATTCCTTCCATGATAAAACCCTAGCTGACAATATAAAAACAGGCCTGCAAGGGACTCTAAGCAAGAATCACTTTTCTCTAGACTTCTGAGTCAGGAATGGTATAAGATAATAACTTCTCGGTGTTTTACGTTGCTTTGTTTTGGAGGCAGTTAATTATACAGTTCTAACCATTAGCATCTCATTCTCCATTTGCTGAATCAGATTGTGTGGCAAATGGAATGCAGGAATCTTTATTATCAACAATCACCTCAAAAGTTCTGATGCCTTCTATTGTTGAAATTTTCAAATCTGAGAACCCTTTTTTAATTAATTCAATTAAGTTGCAAATAACTGTAGACATGGACTTCACTAACTCAGACTAAATAGCTCTTAAAGCTTTAAGATATAAACAGTGTCAGTTTCTATTCAATGACTCATTTCGGTGCCTAAGAATGCTGGAATTGTTTTTGTTGTAATGACTGCATCATTTCATCAAACTTTTGAGACTAGAACCATGTTGAAATTTAGACATCTGTGACTTAATGTGATTTCACTTCTGAAAAAAGTAATTACAATATTTTTTTATCTTTAAGTTTAACCAAAAGAGTTAAAGGAAACTTTACCATAATTACTTGAATAAATAGAAAACACTAAAACTTTTTTTCTCTGCAGTCCACTTTCCATTAGCAAAGCATAGGATCCAAATTTCTAAGATCAAAGAAAGTCTTCTCTATTTTTTTCAAAGCTAGTAAGCCATTAATATCCATCCCTGTAAAGTAATCCAAATGAATATTTCAAAAGTGACTTGTATAATTAGCAGGATTCCACAACAGTGTCAGCCGTCATCTGAGGCCTGTCTGTAGGGGAGTGAGAGGAGCCTGGGGTGCAAGCCATAGGCAGCAGTGACTTGGTACAGTCGCTTTAGTTCTTCTGAATTGAGGTTGCTTTATTTCTAAATTGGACGTGCCTTTTTTTTCCTTATGAAATGGGGATTAATTAGCAACTTTAAAGAGCTGCTTTGTAAATTTTGAGCATTTTGTGGATGAATATTATTATCATCACCTTGGATTTATAACAATACCGCAAAAGTCAAAAGTACTGCCTTATTATCCCTTCCGCTCCCATCGATCAAGTTTCACTTATGAACACACAGTAAGAAAATAAGTCAATTTTTAAATAGAAATCTAAACTTTTGTGTGTGGTAGCAGAGAAACAAATATTCACAACAGAAGTTCTATGACCAAAGAAAGACATGTTCTTTGACCAGCACTCAGTAGGCCTTAACTAGATGAATTCCAGGTGTAAAGTTAGAGGACAATAGAAATATTGTTGGGAACTTCCAAAAAAGAATAGTCCCTGTTCATAATGTCCTATGAAATTACAGCCAAGTGTGCTAGTGAGCTGACTGCTGCTGTTAATCAACAGAAGCAAGAATTATGAAGAAAGCTGGAAGTGAAACACAAGGAGAAAGAATAAAATGGAATATTCCAAAACATATGCAGTTGTGTGTTTCAGTATATATGACTCACATATCCCATGGTAGTCTGTTGCCTCTCTATAGCCTTTCTACAACTTCTTTTCTTTTCTCATTTGTAACAGTTGTTTGTACATGTCAGGAGTAGGGGGAGTGAACTGAGGAACTTGAAAATGGCTTCTGTCAAGAATGCTTTATTTGTCAGCACTCATTGCTATTTCTGTTTTAATCTCTGTGAAAAAGAATTTTATCAAATAGTCAACACACATCAAATAAAGATCTCTTTTTTTTCTACAGTATTTGTTTTCCTTTACATCTGCTTGATTAGACTTCATAAAAACCACCTGCACTGAGATGTATGCCTCCAAGAACCCCATTGCCATTCTCATCTTAAATGTGTTGTGCGGGGGCCTGCATGGTAGCTTAGTGGCTAAAGTCCTCTCCTTGCATGTGCTGGGATCCCATATGGACACCAGTTCTAATCCTGGCTATTCCACTTCCCTTCCAGCTTCCTGCTTGTGGCCTGCAAAAGCAGTAGAGAACAGCCCAAAGCCTTGGGACCCTGCACCAACATGGGAGATCCAGAGGAAGCTCCTGGCTCCTGGCTTTGAATCAGCTAAACTCTGGCCATTGTGACCACTTGGGGGCTCAACCAATGGATGGAAGATCTTCCTCTCTGTCTCCCTTTCTCTCTCTAGATCTGAATTTCCAATAAAAATAAATAAATCTTTTTTTTAAAAAAATATTGTGGGCTGTATGGTCCAGAGCTTAATATTTCAAGCAATGATATATAACTTGGAAATCTACAAATAAAATACATTGAAATCACCTGAGGATTGTTAAAAAAAGAAAAAGCAAGGTGCCTGAATATTATCACTAGAGACCTTAATTAATTAATATTTTTGAGATTTATTTATTTATTTTTGGAAAAGCAGATTTACAGAGAGAGAGACAGATAAAATTTTGCATCTACTGGTTCATTCCTCATACTACTGCAGCAGCTGGAACTGATCTGATCCAAAGTTAGCAAGCAGGAACTTCTTCAAGTCTCCCATGCAGGTGCAGGGTCCCAAGCACCTTTGTGATGGATCACTGCTTTCCCTAGCCACAAGCATGTACCTAGTCAGTGGTGGAGCAGTGGGATGTGTACTGGCACCCATACGAGGTATGCACATGGATATGAAGAATTAGCTAGTTGAACCAATGCTGGCCAGCTTGTATTTAATTTTAGGAATATTTTCTTTAAATTCAAGTTATGTAGTTTGCATTTGCATACCAGGGAACCTGAAATTCTTGGACACTCTGCCTTTGCCAGCTAGCCATAGCTAGACATAATTTGTTCAGTGAAAATATTCTAAATGGAATTATGTAACAAGAGAGTTTCATACATGAAGAAACAAGATTGAAAGCCACATGATAAACTTAACCATTAGTTTTTGAACAGATGAAATATAATTGAATCCCTATGATGAATTGAATTCATGGCAATCAATGAATATTGCCCCAAATACTGGCATTGGACTGGATCAAGGCTAGAAGCAGGGGAACTCAGCTCACATCCTCTTTGTGGTTGGGACACAATCACTTGGAGTATCATTACCTTTCCCAAATGTCTGCATAGCAGGAAGCTAAATTCAGAAACATAGCCAGTGTTCAATCACGGGGATCCTGAGATGGATGCAGGTTCCTTAACCGGTGTCTAACATTCATTAATATAAGTTGATCAAGCATTATGATTACATCATGTTCTCGACAATCTCCAGTTCTGTGTTAAAACAGCAAGTTAACCTGTTAAAACAATTTTTTTAAAGATTTACTTTTTATTATTTATTTTTTTAAAGATTTATTTTTTATTATTTTTTCATTGGAAAGGCGGATATACAGAGAGGAGACACAGAGAGGAAGATCTTCAGTCCGATGATTCACTCCCCAAGTGAGCACAACGGCCGATGCTATGCCGATCCGAAGCCCGGAGCCTCTTCCAGGTCTCCCACACGGGTGCAGGGTCCCAAAGCTTTGGGCTGTCCTCAACTGTTTTCCGGGCCACAGGCAGGGAGCTGGAAGGGAAGTGGGGCTGCTGGGATAGAACCGGAGCCCATATGGGATCCCGGACGTGCAAGGCGAGGACCTTAACCACTGTGCCATTGTGCCGGGCCCTAAAACAATTTTTAAAGTGAATTGAAGTAACCATAATAAAGAACACTTACATATGACTAACGTAAGATCATTAATCTTTTCAGTAACATCTGATTTAATTTTTAACACTATGCTGTAAAAGTTATTATTCTTTTCCTACAGAAATAGAGCCTGTAAATGAGTAACTGAGAGAGGATACATGGAAGGTGGCATAACTACAATGTAAATGCGTGCAAAGTTCAAAGTCCCAACCAGTTCATGCTATCATTCTTCCACCTATCCATCCATTCATCTATCTATAAAATAATTATGTTTGCTGGAAACAATGATATTCACTTCACTAAAATGTGCTCATTATTATCTATTTATCCTTTCAGACCATTATTTACCCTTCTCTGTTTTGTATGACATAAAAAAATGAACATACTACCACTATCTTACCATGTTCATTTACTGGGGAATTTCTTAGAGAATTGTCAGAGGATGATACTATAATAGAGGATGTAAGAGGGAAAAACATCCACCCATTTTTCTTCAATTATCCATACCTTGATAATTACTACTTGGATACAATTGTATTCTTATATGACTATTGCTTTTGCCTTATTGTCACTTTCTGCAAAGTTCCGATTTCAATTACATTTGTTGGACTTGTGTACCTGCATTATGAATTATTCAATTCTGAATTATGTTATTCAAGAAATGCTAACATTTTTAGATTGAGTGATTTGACAGTAAATTTCAGAAGTCATGTATTTTCATCAAAAATGGAAGTTTTTTTTTCCCCCAATAAAAGCCCCAATGGCATATAGTTTAAAAAAAGGAAGTAGGAAGAAAGAAAAGAGAAAAAAGAGAGAGAGAGAAAGAAAGAAAGAAAGAAAGAAAAGAAAGAAAGAAAGAAAGAAAGAAAGAAAGAAAGAAAGAAAGAAAGAAAGAAAGAGAAAAGAAAGAAGAAAACAAGATAAAGTTTAGACAAAAAAAGAAAGGAAAGAACACTTGGAGTAGAAGTCAGGTCTCTCCCTCTCTGCTCCATGTGCTTTGTCAACTACCTGATCTTGCAGTTGTTTTACATCGCCACACCTGCTCTTGTATGTTGGTTTGGCTACTTGAATCCAGGAATCTAAATGTCTGTTGTTTCAGCCTGATATTAGAAAGTAGAGTCACAGAAAACCAAGGTTGGCATAGAAAAGCGTCATCTAGAGATATGAAGTTCTCCAGAGATGAAGAAAAAAGGTTTTCTTCTGGGTTTCTAGTTCCTGATTCTAATCTATTTGAGTATAAAAAAATTTCTTAAGAAGTTATGCCAAAGGAAACCACAAAATATTGGAACCATGCACTTTAGCTCTATCTATAGGAGAGTTTGCATCTAAATGGTAGATTCTGGTTTTAAATTTAGGAATGAACGTAAATTTAGTTACATTAAAAAAAAAACATTTTCCCTAAGTTATATAAATGAGAATCTAAGATTTAAAAGTTTATAACATTGTTTTATGTATAAATAACAATATTTTCAGGGTATTGGACAATTTTAAAATTGAGTATTTTCAGCAATATTTTGTGGTGTAATACTTAGGTTTTAATAGCAAGTTTTAAGTTTGTGTGTGTGTGTGTAAGAGAGAGAGATTGAGAGAGAGAGAGAGAGATGAGGGTAAGGAGACATTTTCCATTTACTGGTTGACTTCCAAATGTCACAGATAGACTAGATCAGTTTAACCCAAGGGCCAGGACTTCTTACCAGATCATGTGGAGAGGGGGCATGGATTCAAGTATTATAATGTTCAATATAGTTAGTTCCAAAGTTATGTAAATTTAGATTCATTCACTAAGAAACTTTAACTGCTTTTTTTTCTTGATAAATGTCAGCTCTAATCATCTTCATTTTAAAACAATGACATAGATATTAATTGTATAAAGAAATGTGCTGAACAAAATCTAGAGAATGGAATCCTGCAAACAGAGATAAAACACCAGTTATTGAAAGCAAAGATCCATACATTCAACAGCATTTTTAATAAAATCATGTAGTGACAGATTATTACCAATATGCTCACTTTAAGTAAGCTGTTTATGGAAATAAAAGAGCAGAAAGTATTAAAGTTGCTTTACATTTAACATTGCCTTCATTTGTTAACTTCCAATGATTGAAACTTAAAGGCATTTTAAATTCCTGTAACTCCCTAAAATATTATTTTCTGTTTCACTTTTTGATAGCTATTTTCTAGTTTAGCAGTTTTCGATAAAATAAACATCAAACAGCAGGTTTGATTGTTGATTTGTTTTGAGTGGTGCACACTCCAAGCTACAACATCTCGCAAGATTCTACTTCGTGCCAAAGATTTACAAGTGACAAAAATGACCCCTATCTAATATTTCAAATATCAGAAGTGATAGGCATGGGAAAGAAAATGAGTGGCATGCTGAATATGCTAGAGTAGGCTAAATGCTTCAGCTTAGTATGACACAGGGAGAACTTTATTCTCAGCTTCATCTCACTTCTTTAGAGTTAAAACAATACTATGTGAACGGCATCAGGAAGTGGAATGAGGTGTGATGATTGAAGTTTCAACAGAAGAATTATGTGAAATAAACTGTATGACCAGAGATTGTAAAAATCAGAGTGAATCTGACAGAGCTGACCTATAGCTGAGCACTGGTAAATGTTTTTATTATGTTTATATTTTATTTATGTTATGATTATTATAATTTATCCATTATTATAATTTATCAGTTAAAAAATTGTCAGAAGCAGAATGCCTTGCTTAATTTGTATCCAAGACAGTGCCAGTAATGCAGAATTCCCAGTGCCCTGTCAATGCACTTCAACCTTTCCTGGTTGAGTCTTTCTTAATTGACTCCACTGAAGCAAATCCAATTTCTGCTCTCACTTTTTGTACACACATGTGAAGAATGCTAAATTTAAACTATATCTCCTCGATTTGGTACTGTCGACTTTTGACACACCAGACAGAATGAGATCACCTGAATTTGCTTTATATCTTATTTTAAGACCATTTAATTGGAGTGATTTTTGTGCCATTGTTTCGGGATAGTATAAAGTAATATCCTAGAGGTGAAAAACAAATACATTATTCGATTCCATCATCCAGTCTCTGAAACTGCCTTCTTTGCTTTGTTTGCCTGATTTGATTTATATATGAGATATAAGTGTCAATAATTTGTTTTTGATGGGTGCAATACTGCCAAGAAAATGGATATAGTTGAACATTAGGCTATAAAGCAGGTAAGAAGTATAATTCAGATGGGCTTCATGACACTAGTCCCATATCTGACACACATTCTTTTCATTTCCAATTTCACTGGAACAAGCAGAAAGAATGGTTTCCAATCTGTCCCAGCTCATAAAAATAGACCTGTGTTTAATTCTTTAGGACCTAAAATTGTCCTTTGGATATTGTCAGCCAATCATCCAAGGAAAACATTCCTAGCCAAAGTAATAGAAATACACTAGGTACTGAGATGGCTAAAGTATTACTGTTTCCTTGATTTTAATGATTACACAAAGTACTACAGAAGACCAAATGTAATGATAACAATGAGATTGCCTGACACTTCCCTTTCTTTGTATTAAATTGTACTCTTTTATCAGCATCATATTGTAGTTTGCAAATATTAACACTTTTTTTAATCAGTAAAAGACCTAATCACAAGTCGCAATTTCTTAAAATATACTAAAGCAACTGTTCATGAAAGTGCAAATCTCATGCAATTGTAGCCAAACATCTTACATGAAAGCTGCAACTGTTACTTCTTATTATAGTTAATGATGGAACATGGGGGATTAAATTAAACTCCTGTGCTGTCATCCCTGATCAGAGAGTTGGACTATAAATCCGCACTTCCAAAGCACAGAGACTGATGGAAAATTAGCTTCATAACTCTTGACATTTGGATATTTTCTGTGAAAATGTATTGATCATGTCAGATCAAACTTGCTACACAAAAGTAAAATGTCTTCACAGGCATTAAGGTATTTATTTTTAAAATCTGAACATTGAGATAGAAGTGTTTTTCTTTAAGTTTACTGGGTAAAAAAGAACATGTAATCCATTACTCAAATCCTCTATTGAAGCAATGGTAGAATTTCTAATTTTCCTGTTCTGTATCTGCAAAAGAGAAAACATGATCTCATGGATGTTCTATGCATTCTAATTAATAAGTGCATAAAGCTGGGTTGGCCATACAATTCTACTATAAAGCACATTCCTTTGGCTAAGCCCCAACATATATTTATATTAAATATCATTTTTGCATTAAAATTCCTATATTTTCTTTTTTTTTCTTGCTTAATAAATGACTTTTAAGGAACTGCATAGTCTGCCTAAGATACTGTGACCATATATGTGACAATGAATCAGGAAACCCAGTCACGGTAGAATTGTTAGACTGAAAAGCAACCACTACTAATATTAAGAAGGCTCTCAGTTAATAACTAATATGAATTAATCTGTTTTGATTACTGAGCTTTTAGTATTGTATGTTAATTAAAATAAAGTATTCAAACTCTTCACTCTATTCTAAGCCTTGCAGTCATTGGCAAGAGAAACGTAAAGTAGAGAGTCTTATTTACACAATTTTTATATAAATATAGTAGATGCTTAGAGGAGAAGTCGGCTTTATTGATATTTGACTTGATTTTCTATAATAAACTTAAAAATTAATTCAGGCTAAGGAACATAACAAATTACAGTAGGAAATAAGAAAATTTTCCCAAAGAGGAGACAAGATAACAGTAGAGGAAGAAAGAAAAAAGAAAGAAAGAAAGAAAGAAAGAAAGAAAGAAAGAAAGAAAGAAAGAAAGAAAGAAAAGAAAGAAGAAAGAGAAAGAAAAGAAAGAAAGAAAGGAAAAGAAAGAAAGAGAAAGGAAAAGAAAAGAAAAGGAAGGAAGGTAGGATGGAAGGAAGGAAGGAAGGAAGGAAGAAAGGCAGAAGATTAAGTGTAGTGGGAAAGTGGGACCTGTGATAGCAGCACCCTTGCTGGTCCAGCTCCCTTCTGTTGCACTGCAGCCTCGGGCTTATTAATTCTTCTTAATTGTCCCCACCCTGCCCTCACTACTCCTCTTGTGATGACAGCTTGATTGATCCAAGAATCTGATATACTTAAATAATTTTTACAGTCTGTTTTCCCAGAAACTTCTTTAGTAAGTAGATAAAAATTTGATGGAAACATAGTTTCTCATGGCAACATATTGCTTGGATGCATTTGCATTAATATTCGGTAGCATTTTTCTCATTTTTCTTTTTTGCCCTTCGTTTATCTATCTTTGGTTCTTTTTATCAATTTCTATTTTAATTTATTTGAGATTCATCACCAAATATGTCATCTATATATTGTAAATTATAACTTTTTGGAAATAGTTACAGTGATGCGGTTGCTAAGTCACCATTTGTACAAACTGCCATCTCATTATTTGGTGCCTCTTTGAATCCCAGCAGTTCTGACTCTGATTCAACTCCCTGTTGGTATGCTTGGATGAGTAATGAAAGATGACTCAACTATTTGGGCCTCTGCCACCCAGACTTCTGCCAGATCCCAATCTAGGTGCTCTAGTCATTGGGGGAATGAACTATACATATATATTATATATTATACATATTAACAAGTGCATTTTTGTTTGTAAGCATGGTAGGCATTACTATCTATTTGCAAGTGTAACTCTTTATTGTCTAAGTCCCCAACATATACTTAACACAGAAAATGGAACTTTTCTTAAATATTTTTGTACGTTGGAATTAAGCACGGTTACATAAGGCTTCCTCAAAGTCCAAAATGAGTTTCTTGCTGCTCTAAATAACTAGTTTTTTGGATAACTAGTTACTGACCTACTTACACTTATGAGCAGTCAGTTGAAGCGTTGTTGGATTGCTAAAATAGAGAATGTCTTACTGTCTAATTTCTTTTATTGAAATGACACTAAAAAATCATTTTTATGACATGGATTTGAACAATCATTAGAGTGAACAATATGATAGGTTATACAAAGAAATGTAAGTGGTAAATGATTAACTACAATATCATTGATTATTGCCATTAGAAGGGTTTATTGTCAATACCGCTTTTACACTAAATATATTAGCAGATCTGATAATACAAGTTCCTTTTGAGTGTTGAGATTGTTAAGGGGCAAATTGATTTCAACATAATTGCAACTCTATCTTGTTGTTGCTTCACTAACCTTATGTTATTTTAAGTCAGGAAGAGAGAATGAGACACATTTCCATTTTTTCTCTCCTTTATTTTGTTTAAATTTTTTGTATCAATGCTTGTCAAATAAGAACAATGGAAAGAGAAGGGGGAGAATGAGAATTTTTGTTCTCCATAAGGTTACACAAATTAATTTAAGGGTTGCACAGTTGCCTAAGGATAGAAAGCCATCCTTTTGAAAGTCTTCACTACAATTTTTTTTTTAACTATCTTCCAGTTTGGAGATTAAAGGTGTTTTTTAAATATTAATTTATTGTTTCAAAATCAGAGTCCCATAGAGAGAGAAGAGGCAGAGACTAGAGTCTGCAGGTTAATGTACTGCATGTAATGGTGTTGTCCTACATGGTTTTGGTCTAAGTGCCATCTGCTTCGTCTCCAGTCCAGCTCCCTGCTGAAGTTCCTGAGGAGGAAGCACAAGGTGGCCCACTAAGGAGGGCTACAAACCCACATGGCCAGCCAGACGGGCTCCTGATTTCAGTGTGGCATAGTCCAGGACATTGTGGCCTGCCTGTTTATTGTTCTCTTTGGAACTCTGTCCTTCAAATAAGTAAATCTAAAGAAAAAAAAAAGAGGAAAAACTGCTTTTAGAAATTATTTCAGAATCTATATAGGAGTAAGAAAATGAGTAGATGTTTTCATGAACTTTGGAAACCGCGTGCTAGAAACGATGCATTTGCATTTATTATGAGGTACTTACCTTAGTTCATAATTGCGACAAGGTATGGGTCCCTTATTGATCAAGGTGCTTTTACCTATCTAGCTTGTGGCAGAATGGGTAAAAATGCCGTCTGTGAAGCTAGCATCCCTTATGGAAGCCTGTTTGAGTTATGGCTACTCCATTTCCCATCAAGTTCCCTGGTAACTCCTGGGAGAAGCCTCACAAGGTGGTCCAAATGCTTGGGCCCCTGTACTCCTGGGTTTTGGCCTTGAGCTAATCCAGGCCCATCCAGTGTGGCCACCTGGGTTGTGAAACAGGACCAAGCTCTCCTCTCTCTCTTTGTCTCTTCCTCTTTCTTTGTAACTTTTTTTTAACAATTAGTTGTGTGTGTGTGTGTGTGTTTAATATCAAGAGATAAGCAAATTAGATCCATGAAATTTGATTCAAATTAAATCCCATAAGCAAAATAAAACCTGGGTGTCAGAGTTAAATAAGGATAATGCTTTGAGAAGGAAAAGGAAACAGAGAAAAAAACCATGGCTTTTCTGACAACATTAATGCAGAATGTTGAGTTTCTTGTCTAGATATAATGATCATTCAAAAAGAAAGCGCTCAAGAGTGATTTGTCTTGTGTTTTTTGTTTTTTTGTCTAAAACAAAAAGTGGAATACCTTTTAGGATAATGATTTTGTGTTGCAATCCTCTTACTGTAGGTTAATGAATCAAATTAGTCTGACAGGTTTAGATGGTTGTGGGTATGATAATTTGTTTTCTATGGTGAACTATTACTTTTCTAAAAATTTGACGTTCCACTTAAGTGGTGCCTGAGGATCAAGGTTACAACCACCACTGGCAATGATTTATAATACATCGATCTGCTTAAAAAGTAGAAATAGATTTATATGTTCTGCTAATATATAGTCTAATTCACATTTCTTCTTCTGATGTTTTTGAGTTTTATGATATTAAGTGTCTTGGCAGTTTTTTAATTGCTATAACACCAAGAACGTAATTTAACTTATTTGTGGTGATTGTTAATATTTGTGGAAAACGTCAGAAACATTTTACATTTTAGGATCATGAAATAACCTTTGTCTAGAGATGTATGTGTCATGTTCATAGTAATATATGCAAATAAAGTCGGAGTTTTAATGGCCACTGAGCCTCTAAAGGTTATATTCCTCTAATTAAAATCAAGCAATTAATTCTAAAAGTTTCCCTATATTTCTAGAAGCATTGCCCTTTTTACCAAAAGCTTTATATTTCTTTCCATTTTATGTTTCAGCATAGGAAATAATTAAAATTTATACTTTGCTTCAAGTTGAAGTTAATTGCTCCTCTTTAACGTTGATCAATTCAGTGTGGCTCTTTGGGACTGCAGGACTTCCTGACAGATGCATACCTAGAGTTGTTGGTGTGTAATGTTAGAACAGACTGTTGTCATTGTGACACCTTAAAGCCCAGGCTGTGATTTAGGCAGGTAGGAAAATAGCTGAAGCCAAGCCTTCTGGATACGCTTGTATGTTTAATATACTTAAACAGAAAAATCAGTTTAATGAAGTTAAACAAAAAAATTGGTATAACATAATAGTGTCACAAAATGTATTTACTTACATTAATTAGAATTAAAATTCAATGTTAACAAATTTAGCACTGAATGTATTGTTTATGTGTTTTTTCTCTCTTTATTTATTTGTTTTTATTTGAAAGGCAGAATTACAGAGAGAGGAGAGATGGAGAAAGTCGGTGTGTTTGTGTTTGTGTTGGGCAGGGGGGAGGTGTGTGTGTGTGTAGGTGAGAAAGTGAGAGAGAGAGAGAGATAAAGACATCTTCCACAGGCTTCCCACAGGGTTGCAAATGCTTGAGATGTGCTGATCTGAAGACAGGAGGTTCCAGGTTTCCCACATGTGTTTAGGGGTCCATGGCCTGTCCTCAGCTGCTTTACCAAGCTGTTAGCAGGGAGCTGGGTTGGAGGTGAAACAGCCAGGAGTTTAAAAAGGCAGCCGTGTGGGGTGCTTGTGGACTCAATTACGTATTTTTCTTCATTCAAATAAAAATGCTCAAAGTGTTTTGTAATTGTTTATTTCACATGCTGAGTTACCTCCCTTTTGTTCTTGCTTTCTTCTCTTCTGCCTATGTTGTTTTATGCTAAAAAGAGCGTGCATACTATTCATCAGTATTTCTGTTCATTTCTTTACTCATTCAGTCATATATTCAGTCTGCAAATACTCACTGGGCACGTACATAATAAGCAATACATGACTCAGCATCTTCTCCACCCCTCAATAGCTGACAACCAATTCTCCCATAGCAACTTTCGGATTTTTGTCAAATTACACTTCGCAGGAGCCATTTAAAGTCATTGCTTTAAAACAGTGTTTCTCAAAATTTAATATATGCAGGAATCATCAATGAATCTGGTTACCTCCAGATCCTGACTTACTGGATCTGCAGTGGGAACTAAAATCATGCCTTTCTATAACAGTCCTGGGTGATGTGGTATTCTTTTTTTGGCATCACCCTTTGATGAGGAAAGTTTAGACTTGGTTTCCAAAGTGTCTGTTCACGTGCATTATTGAAACAATAGTGAGTAGAAATAATTTGGTAGGATTTATACATGATAGTCTTGTAGTTATCGAGTTATCTTGTTTGTTTTTGTTACACTTACCATGCTATAATATTTTAATTACAAGTATCACTTTTACTGCAGTGAAAACTGAATTCTATATAGCTTTCTATTTACACTATCATAGTGTTTACCGCTTAATAAATATTTGATGAATATTTATGAATGTGTGTAAAAGAATGAAATTATCTAGTAAAGGCAAAAACATGTCAGAAACATCACCTTATCATTAGTCTAATGTAGTACTTTTCTCTTGAAATTTACAAGAATGTTGATAATTACACTATTAGAGCCCACTTGGAACTGAAGTTTTTCCCATTTCATATGTACTAGCTCATTCAATCCCTTTAAGGAAAAATCTGCTTCATTTGTAAACTGGCAAAGGCACAGCCAATTTGAGTCAATTTGCTCAACGTTGTGTATTATGTTATAGTACTGGGCTTTGAAATCTGCATTCCTTGATCCTATGGTCTGTACTTTTGAGTACATATCATTGCTTAACACACTAATTACTTCTCATAAACTTTAAAATTGATATATTTAAGTGGAAATGAGAAGACAAAATTCTCACTGTGATTGTTTTAACAAATGTAACTGAGAAATTCTGTTTCAGAGAATCAGGTATTTGTATCTCCAGAAGACAACCAATGTGTTGTATCTCACAGCGCACCATATACGTCAACTGTACAAGCTAAGGAATGCCAAGATAACATCTGTGTATATTTATAACAGATATTTCACAAAGATTGCCTTAACATTCTTAAAGTCAATATGTGAAAAATTGAATGGTCTGATTATCCATGATTAATTAAAAAGATAACTGAAGGGTATTTAGTAAACTCTCCAAAGATCTGTGTAATTAGGATTTTTCATTTGACTCTTTAGTTCGGCAGTGTCATCAGCGGTTAAAATGATGAAAGAATAAATACTTAATGTTTTGAATGCAGCACAAGGCCAGGAGTGGTAGCTTTTAGTTTAGAGAATTGTTGT
Source organism: Ochotona curzoniae (assembly GCF_017591425.1). Classification (NCBI taxonomy): domain Eukaryota; kingdom Metazoa; phylum Chordata; class Mammalia; order Lagomorpha; family Ochotonidae; genus Ochotona; species Ochotona curzoniae. The sequence goes on along the minus strand of NW_024466004.1, from coordinate 13,609,981 downwards.
ATATCAGATAAAAAAGATCTTTCCAGATTGGAATTAAGGGCTAAAACCAAAGAAATGAAAGCTCACTAGGCTATTGCAAATTCTTGCTTATTGCACATTTACAGGAAAGAAAAATTTATGGAACAATCCCTGTGGTTTTATGCAACTATCTGCTCAATTTGTGCCAACGTGATAACAGATGCCTACAAAAATTAATACATTCTAAACTATGCTATTAGAGTTGAAGAGTCAAGTTCAAATTTGGTAACAATCAACTGCTCAGTTTCTGTCTTGAATACTATGTTCAATTCTGTGGGCTGATTTTTGGAGTTACTAAATGGTGAATTATACCTAGAGGGTGATGGAAATGTTGAAGAAACTGGAAATCCCAACGTTTAAGAAACTGGGCACATCTAACCTTTCAGAATCCAAACACCACAATACATTTAAGGCTACTTTTCTGGAAATTATATATATACACACACACATACATATAATGTAATAATGATAAATAGGCAAATGTGTGCATAAGAGTGTGTGTGTGTGTGTGTGTGTTGGAACTTTTCACATGCAGGGTATCACAATTTTGTTGAATTAGGGGATGGATTTTATAAGATGATTGTAATTTGATACTTCTATTAGCAGTTTACAATGTCTACCTGATCAATACCAAATTCTAGTGTCGCTTTTACATATTTCAAGTCTTATTAATGAAGCATAGAATTCTCTTTCAATTGTTAGTAGTAGCTAATTTATTTATTTATGTAAAAATGTGTTTATTTCCATTGGAAGCAGATATAAGAGAAGAGGAAAGACAAAGAAAATCTTCTGTCCATTGATTTACTCCCCAAGCACACACAACAGCCAGAGCTGAGCCGATCTGAAGTCAGGAGCCAGGAGCCTCTTCCGGGTCTCCCACGAGGGTGCAGGGTCCCAAGGCTTGGGGCCATCCTCGACTGCTTTCCCAGGGAGCAGGCAGAGAGCTGGATGGGAATGAGCGCCCTTATAGGATCCTGGCACGTGCAAGGAGAGGACTTTAGCCACTAAGCGACAGAACCAGGCCCAACATTATCGATAATTTTTTTTTAATTATGTTATTTCTAAAAGCTAAAACCAACTATCAGTTCTTCTTTTACTAGCAATCATCTTGAATTTTATTTGAAATCCTACTTCTGACAATGTAACAAATCAAAATAAAAAATGTAAGTTGATTTTTAAAAAATGATGTTGGTGATTTTCCACTGACGATGTGTCTGCATATTTATTGCTCACTTAGGCATATAAATTTTAATTTATTTACACTGTCTATTCATGTACCTCGGGGTTGACACCTGTTGGGTGTTAAAACATCAAGACATTCCGTAAGTGTCAACTTGTGTGTGCTATCTAGTGGCTAATTTAGGCACCCGGAGTTCTGATGGATTGGGCTCAGGAATGCCGGGCAAACTGAAAGGGTTCAATGAAACTGCCAAGGAATAGGGTGGTGCTGGTGGGAGCAATCTGTCCTCTGTTCTCATACTTATGCTGGAAATGGAGAAAAAAATCAAGGCTCTGGACAAATAACATTACATTAAAAAAAAATAAACAACACGCAAGGAAGCTGATTTTCACTATTTGCATATTTGATTCCTAATACTTGCTGGTAATGATTAGTATGGCAATAATGTGACTATCATTAAAGATGAATCTATGGGGCCCGGCGTGATGGCGCAAGTGGTTAAGGTCCTCGCCTTGCAAGCCCGGGGTCCCATATGGAAGCCGGTTCTAATCCCGGCAGCCCTGCTTCCCATCCAGCTCCCTGCTTGTGGCCTGGGAAAGCAGTCGAGGACGGCCCAAGGCTTTGGGACCCTGCACCCGCATGGGAGACCCGGAAGAGGCTCCTGGCTTGGGATTGGCTCAGCTCCAGCCTTTGGGGCCGCCTGGGGAGTGAATCATTGGACGGAAGATCTTCCTCTCTGTCTTTCCTCTCTGTATATCTGCCTTTCCAATTAAAAAAAAAAAAAAAGTCTTCTAAAAAAAAAGATGAATCTATGGCAAATTGACAGCTTAATTTCGCCTTTCAATTACTTTAGAAGAATATGGAAATATTTGTAAACTTACTGAACTGCAAATATTGCAAAGACTAAGCTGGGACAAATGAAAGCTAGATTCTAAAGTCTAGGGTTGGAAATAGCAGCAAAATCATTAAATCCTTTTCATAAAAAAAAAAATACAAAAGATTCAGACAACGGCAGGCATTGTTAAACACTGCCCCTGGTGCTGGTATCTCGCCTGGGAGTGTTGATTTAAATCCTGACTTTGGGAGCAGAAGATGACTCAGGTTCATGGACTTTTGTCATCCATAGCTGCAGACCTGAAGCTACTTTGCCTAATATTTTAAACAGTGTTCTACTGCTCTCCATCTTCATTCACAACAGTTAAGAGAAAATTTAGAAGCAAGTTTTTCTGTAATCGGTTGGCAACTATGAAGACAGCTGATGCTACTCAGTACTGACCAGTGTATAGGGAAGCTGCAACTTGGTACCACTTTATAGAAATGTAAGTTGATACAGCAGTTTGCAAAGGCCTCTTGGAAAGTCACCAAAATTTTGCAATATGCGTAGCACTGCAGCAGCAATAGTGACAGGAAGAACTCAGTTGACAGAAATTTCTTTTTATAATTATATAAAAAGAGATCGATGGGTGAAAACACCATTCACAGTTCTGCTAGTGAAGAGAGTGATTTACTCCAGGTAGCGGTTATTAACTACGTTAACGAATGACTTTCATCTAGGTGATTTCTAGTTTCTTATATTTCTCCTGTATGGAACTGTAACATAGGTGTGTAACTATGATATTTGATTTCAAAATCCAAAAACAAGGGCAAGAATTGTGGCACAGGAGCTAAAGCTACTACCTGCAATACCCATATCCCAGATGGTTACAGATTGTTGTCCTGGCTGCTCCACTTGTAATTTAGCTAATGGCCTGAGAAAGTAGTGGATGATGACCCAAATCGCTGGGCTTCTGAATACAACATGGGAGATCTGAAAAAAAAAAATCTCTTGGCTCCTAATTTTGGCATGACCCAGGGCTAGTCACTGCAGGAACCTGGAGTGCCTACAGTCAAGTAAAAAGAAAGTATTTCTTCATCTCTCCCTTTCTCTCAGTAACACTTATGTTTCAAACAAATAAATCTTGAAAAAATTAAAAATAAGACAATATAAAAATAGTTTATTTTAGGATATTGATTTATTTATTGATTGATTTCACAGGCAGAGTTACAGGGAGAGGGGGAGAAATAGCGAGAGAAAACAATGCTTCATCATCTAGTTCACTCCCCAAACAGTCCCACTGGTTGAAGCAAAGTCAGACAGAAATCAGGAGCCACGAACTCTATTCAAGGTTCCCATGCAGGTGGCAGGACCGAAGCCTTCAGACGATGCTTCACTTTTTCCCAGGAAAACAGAAGCAGTTGAACAGAAAACAGAGCAGATAGGACTCCAAACACTTCTATGCCACAACACCAGCCCCTATGTTAAAAATTAAAAAATAAAACATGTGCCATAAAAAACATAAATTAGAAATTATAATGATTTTTGTGCCTAGAGTTTATTCAAGCGATAGAACTGGATCCTTCATTCCTGCTGTGATAACATTGCATTGTAAGTGACCCAGAGAGATGGCTCAAGAACTGAAGTCCTGCCTTGAAAGTGCTGCTATACCATATGGGCGCCAGTTCATGTCTCAACTTTTGTGATTCCCATCCAGCCACCTGCTTGTGGCCTGGGAGAGTAATAGAAGACAGCCCAAAGCCCTGGAACCCTCCACCCACGTGGAGACTTGAAAGAAAACCCTTTCCTGGGTTTGGTTTGAATCAGCTTCTGAACCACAGATGGAAGATCTTTCTGTCTCTCCTTTTATCTGTAAATTTGCATTTTCAATAAAAATGCAATAAACTTTTAAGAAAAATATTAGGGAGCTACAATTGTGGGGGATGAGGAAACTAGGCCACTTACGGAGGAAATCTTATATGAGCAAAGTAATTCTATATTGTCAGCATAATTTACACAACCAGAATCTGATAATTGACACGTTAACTGACACACACACATATAAAATGCATGTCATATGTATATATATAAAATTATATAATTATATTTATCATAAAAGAAGGAAAAACTGCCATGTTATTGTTAATAAAACTCTGATAAATGGGTGCTGATATGCTAATAATTGATACTGAAAAAATAACTGAAAAAATAACTGAATACAAACATCTCAACAGAACAACTATTTGTACGCTCCTTCAAAGTTCGCCACTGTAAAATATTTTCGAACTGCACTGTTTTTCTTACATGATGACTTTCATTGAAACATTTTAAATGGTGGCAAAATGCAATTCAGTGACAATAGTGTGCTTTTTTAAAAAGATTTATTTATAATTGTTGCAAAGTCAGATATAAAGAGATAGAGAGGAAGATCTTCCATCCAATGATTCACTCCCCAAGTGACCACAACGGCTGGAGCTGAGCCAATCCGAAGCCAGGAGCCTCTTCCAGGTCTCGCACGCTGGTGTAGGGTCCCAAGGCCTTGGTCCATCCTCGACTGCCTTCACAGGTCACAAACAGAGAGCTGGATGGAAAGCAGGGGCTGCCAGGATTAGAGTCGGCGCCTGTATGGGATCCTAGCACGTGCAAGGCGAGGACTTGAGCTGCTAGGCTACTGCGCCGGGCCCTATTATGTATCATTTAATGACACATGAGTTTTTTGTCAGATAGAAAATTCATATTCATTTAAAATAAAAACAACTATGTTATTTGAGTCCCTTAAAGGCATTATACTAGGAAACAAAGAATTTCCCTTCACGTATCTTTTTTTAAAATGTGAGAAAATCCATGTAATAGATCTAGAACTGACATAAAATGTAGTGGTTAGTTTTTTTCTGAGGTACTTGAAGAATCGTCATGTGTTCCTAAAGAAGTAATATCTTTCACAACCTCAAGCCCTAATTTTCCAAGGTTTTAGAATCACAAAAAGCACAAAAGCGACTGTGCTCCCAACATCCTGGTTCCCTCATTGCTACACACCGACAGTGTTTGCTTCTCTGCCTTGTCTGGGTTAGTGAACAGGCAGGTCCGCACAAAGCAGCAAGCAGAGTGACCACAGTCTGTGCGAGGACGCTGTCCTGTCTCGCAGCTCTGTGTGTTACCGCACATGCGCCGTGTCTGCTCCCTTTTACAGACTCTGTCCACATAACTTGTGTTTTTGTTGGAAGGGGAAAACACACGTTTCCAGACTTAGAGTATAATCTACCAGGAAACGGAAAGATATGGGATTTACAGATTTTCTGTAGTTTCCAAGCAGGATATGATCGAGGATTGCAATTTGCACCTGAAGTCCTGGTAAAAGTAGAAGCATCTCCAACTTGGTTAAGTGGATGTGGCTCAGACCTGGAAGTGTTAGAGGGACAGGCATGGGAAACTAAAGCGACTCTGATTACGGAAGGAAGTGAACTCAGAGTATAGGATTGATTGGACAAACTAAATAGCTTGAGACTCATAGTACCAACTTATTCCAGCAGAGAGGGGTTTATGCACCATCCCGGGATTTAAGCTCTTGTCCTTACACTTTCCGCTGCTTTACGGTGGGTCTACTAGAAGGAAAATAGCTGCCCAACTTAGCTATCTTATTTTCCAGAATAAGGCACCTCCCTTTAGTCCCTTCAGGTTAACCGAGATCATTAAACATGCTTTTAGAAAGGAGTATGAGATGAGGGCAGAGGGGTTACCCAGAATGAAGGAAGGCATCTTGCTCAGACATGACCTGCAGTGCAGGTGGTTGGAGTGTTCTCCTTAGTTCTGAGACACGATCCAATGTCAAGACCTCAAGTTTCTACAATGAATAAGAGTTCTGACTAGATAGGGTATATAAACCAACTTCTTGTTACTACCACAAAATGCTTAAGGAGACCTATTCAGGAAAGGGTTTTATTTTGGTAAGGCTGAGGGGTGTGTGTGTTCAGCTTTTATTTCTGCTCCCGGTTGGCTTATAGAGCTCATGACCCTCTTTAGATTGGTAAGTTATAGTATATCCTTTCCAGAATGTTGATGAGAGTAAAGTTGGTGGCAGTAAGTCTGGAGGCCACCTGCAGATGGTAGTTACTTTTGACTAGGGTCCTAGCGTACCTGGAAAAGAAATGAATCAAGACAAGACCACATATCTCTGTACTAGAGAAATCAATTACTTCCTCCATCCAGGTGTTAGAACTCTGTGGAGAAAAATACATCATTTTCTTAGTTCAGAGTATCAACTTTAGCAGGTGGTTGCTTTGCTAGAAAGCAAACAACAACAAACAAACAAACAAGGAATGGTGCTTTAAGCTAGTGGAGTGGAGGAAGGCTGAGTGATAATTGGAGACTAGAAAATGATAGTATTAAGCGTTTGTATGCAAGGCACTATATAGGGGCTTGGTTTCAGTCCTCGTGTTCCTTAGTCTCCTACCCTCCCTCCTTAGCTCAAAGGCCCCTTGCCCTGCTTCTGCTAAGTTGAACTCATGGAATTGAAGGGATGGTTCGGCCAACCCAAACAGGATCCCAGAACAAAAATTCATGAAGTCATTTATTTCCTTTTCTGATGTTTAATTTTGTCTTGAGTGTTTTTTGTCTAGGAACTCCAAGCCCTCATTGAGAATATAAAAAGTTAGACTCAAAACTACCTGAATTGCTGGAACCCATCATCAAGATCAAGCGCAATCTGGAGTTAGAATTCTTTTGCCTATTACAATACACATATTTATTCATATTACACTATGTTTAAAGAAGTGTTTTTTTTTTTTACCATTTTAGTAGGTCTCAAATATAAATCAAAGTGTCTTTAGATATAAATACAGATAAGTGAAATTCCATACTAATTAGTTAGCAAAAATATTGAGGATCCATTCCATATTCAACATTTGTCAATTGAATCTTTGTGATGACTTTCAAAGCAGAAATGCTCTTAATAACAAGAATTTAATGCACATATTACATTGTACATGTGTATGCCCTGGGATAAAAGAAGTAGTTTTCTGTTTTTGTGGTTTTAGTCTTATTAGATTTATTTGGAAAGATGGAAATATACTTTTACATTGTAAGATAAAATTTTCTTCCCATTTTTGATATCTTATTTCATCCATCAATATGCTTTCCAGAAGAGTGGAAATACTTTTGTTTCACAGTCAGAGCTTAGAAGCGCATGGGGGAAAGGGGAGAGAAAAAATGGGGAGATTAAACAGTTGACAAGTTGAAAGCAGTGACTCAGGCATCTATGGCATAAACCATGTCAGTGGTTGCCTCGTGGAATGCAGCAAGAAAATATGACAAATACAAAGTAGAGCACCCCTCAAAATAAAAAAAGGAAGCTTAGCAAGAGGGAGGAATCCAGGAAGGGTCCTCTGAAGCAACTGAGATCTGTCTTCAAGGGAAGCTTAAACCAGCTGAGACATTCTGCTTTACACTCTGCTTTGACAGCACCCTGCTCTGCAGAGAGATAGCAAGAGTCAGAGAACACAGAGCGAGCATGTCTCGTTGCAGAAGAAAGCAGAATGGTGGCTAAATTGGTGAATGATACGAATGGGATGATTTCAGAGGAGTGGTGAAAAAAAAAAAAAGGAAACCACATTTTTGCATTTGGTTTTCATCTCCGTTTATTTTGTTGCTTTAGGTAAATTACATCTTGTGTTTTGCTGGACAAAATAGTTTCAAAAGACTTTCTTCAGACTCCCAGTAAACGATAGTGACAATTTCCAATCCTAAATTTTATAAAAATATAGCTCCACAAACTTCCTGGACCATCCTACCAACTCATAAACATGCAGCCTGTAGGATTACAATGATGGGATTGGACCTGAGGTAGCAAGTTAACAGTTGCTAATTAAACATATTCCCCCTTCTTAGTTCTGGCAAGTTAACAGACCAAATGTGGTAAACAAACTTTGTTCCATAGCTTTGAAGTCTTCTTGCTAGTTTCCCCCAACTTAGAAAAATTATACTATTTATAAAAGTGCATAAATTGTAATTTAAGTTAAAAAAAGCCTTGAAATTTTTATCAAAAGCATTCAAATTACTCTCTCCCCAGGTCAGCTAATGAGTTGTCAGGAGCCGGCCCCTTACTGTAGTGCACCTCCTGCAGACTAAGACAGTTAACCATGTTTTCATCAAAGGAAATGCTCATTAGTAGAGCTTTCAGAAACTGATTTGATTATAGTTTCACTTGTTAAAGTGAAATATTTTGAGCTCATTAGGATGATTATGATTCAAGGTCATCGTTTGAAGCTAGTCCTGTCAATATAAGATAAATGGGCCCTCATCCTTTTCCCTTCTTTACGTCTGTGCTTTTTAAACTCTTCTGTGTAAAAGTTCCATAGCCATAATTAATTTTTAGTTCTTCTGTTACAAAGCTGCTTAAAAAAAAAAAAAAAAGAACAAAGATTTGGGCTACCAAAAGGGCCTTGAAGAACTATTAAGAGGCGGAGGAGGCTATCTTGTTTCAGAAAAATCAGAGAAAAACCTTGAAAAGTTCAGCTTTTGAAACCCAGCTCTTTTCTCCTTGACCTTTCCAAAGTTTCTAAAAGGTACTTTGTACATAATTTTGCATGTACCCTTTCATCTCGAAAGAATAAAACTAAACTGAAAACCACCCAAGAACTACCAGTGGCTTAATTAAACATCTCCTCTTTTATGGCACAAGATGAAGTTAACACCTTTTAAAGTTCTTTCCTTTATTTTTCTAAATCCAGCACTTAAATCTCTAAATGTTAAAGAGCCACTTAGACATTAAAGAGGTTGATGTTAACTTCTATCAGCCAGTCATTCAACATGAATTTACCCCTTGAACTTCACTGGTCAAATATTACCTTTTCTTTTTAACGTTAAGAAGAGGTTACAATGAGAGTAGGGTATTTTTTATTTAACCTCCTATAGATTTTACAAAAACTGTTTTGATCCTTGAGATAATTGAATGGCCAAATTCTTTAACTTGAATTCAAATCTATAGTAAACTTGAGCAGTAGAAAACTCTTAAAAGTTGTGAGATTTGACTTTTAGCTAATAGTTCACTATTTTCAAAAGAATTTCCCTACCTTTCATAGATAAGAGGCGATTAAAATTTGTCTCCAATATTCAATAATAAACCTTTAAAATCACTTCTTCTAAATTCATGTTTATGACATTTAATAAACTATTTAGCAATCCAAAACATTAACAACCAAACATTCAATTCTGGGAAATAGGCTCCAACTGAAGTAGGAGTGGGTGCTTGTTGATTGCCCAAGTCCATTGCCTTATGATGATGCAGAATGAAGGCTTTGACCCAGAATAGCATGTCAAGTACACCTGATAGACCAGGCGTGCGGTTCAGAAGAGAATTAAGAGCCTAGTCTGCATCCAAACTGGATATTGTCATGAGTCCTTCATTTTCCCTCCCTGGGTGAAAACAGAAGGGTTCCTGGAGGAGGATTTCATCACATTCCTCACATGACTTCCTATTTGACCTCACAGCCTCTTTGAAGTAACTCAGATGAGATTGTAGTTAACCTGCCCCAAGGGAGAAGATAGCTGAACAGGAGATAGCAACATCAACTTAAGCTACTGTGGGATATGGCAAGCATTAAGGGAAGACTGCTTTTTCCAGAAGCTGGACTTACATAAATTGATCTCAGACGTGAGACAAAGCAGTGGGTACTTCATGGGACAAGAGCACAGAGCTTAGAAATGATGTTCACATTCACAACCAATGGCCAGACATGAACCACCATGCCAGGGACTGGGAAGGCACTGGACAAAGATCTGGGAGAATAGTGAGGAAGGAGAGCCAAAGGCAAGATTGCCTGCTATGGAATTTTGTGGAGCACACTGACTGTAGGTTCAGAATGTAGCCAGAGTGAGGGAAGGGTTTTGGTGGGTCACTGCAAAGAAGGAGCACACTTCTCCCATTTTCCCGCAAAGCACCAACAGGGAGAAGTGCCATTTTGAAGGTGGTCCAGAACTGCCAAGAAAAGATCGTGGGGGCTTCAACAGCTAGGGAGAAGTGCCATTCTGAAGGTGGTTCAGAACTGCTAAGAAAAGATCATGGGGGCTTCAACAGCTAGGGAGCTTCAACCATGCTTATCTCTGCATGGGAGCACATGAAGAGACAGTATTGTCAAAAGTACAAATCCAACTTCTACACCTACTTTGAGTCAGGGTTTGTGGCCTGGGAGGGAGCTGGTAAGTATCTAGAACTGTACGGCATGCACAGAATGATCCCACTCCTATAGGCATTCAGGGAGACACACTAGGGCAAGTTGCTAAGGCAGAGTACTCAAAGGTACCTGGCACTGTATGCAGCTCTGCTTCCTTTGCACACAGTGCAGGCTGGTGGGCCCGAGGGAGTTCTCAATACCTCAATACCTCCTGATTGAGAGAGTCTTGCCCTCAAGCTGATGGGAGATCTGTGGCTATAGGATAATGGGTTATGTACACTTGCTCATATGCTGGCATGGGTCGGGGTTGTAGTCACCATGGGCTAACCTAGGCATTGATAACTTATAGGAGATGATGTGATATTGTGATTAATTGTCATGGTCATTAAATCCCTTTCCCTGACAAAATAGGAGACCACTGGGCCCCAGTTGTGTGTCACCACTGACTTTCACTCTACACATGAGCATGGACTAGCGTATGCTGGCCACACACAGTACACACCTACAGATGTAAAATAAATGAGCAGTCACTAAGCCAAGACACGATGGTATCCTTCGAGCATATAAATCATCCAAAAAAAGAGATTCTTCCCGAAATGCCCACAATATATGTAGAAATACAAGAAACAGAAACAAGGAAGACACTATGACTCACCAAAAAGGACATGACAATTTTTTCATGTTAAAGTGTGAAGATGAAGAGATGGACAAAATCACTCGATATGAGTAAAAGAACGATTCCAGGGTTGCTCAAAAGTACACAGAAACAAGTTCATGAAATAAAGAAATTCACACAGGACATGGACAAAATCCCTTCAGAGACATCAAGGTTTGAAGTGAAATTAAACTGAAATATTAGAAATGAACAATTCAATATGATACATGGAAGATAGTATGGAAAGCCTAAATAGCATGTTGCAGAGACAGAAAAAAAGAACATTTAAGATAAAAGGCAAATTCTTGAAAGTAGCTCAATCTGATAATGAAAACAAGATTAAAAATTAGAAAACCTCCAAACAGTGTTCAAAATATAGGTGTTGTAATCAAGCAATCAAATGTATATATCTTAGGAGTTACTGAAGGTAGAGAAAGCAGAATGGATTAGAAGGCCTATTCAGCAAAATAAGAGTAAAAGCCTTCCCTAAAAATTTGAAGACAGAAAAGACAAGCAAGTTCAGGAAATACATAGAGCTTCTAACACATATGATCAAAAACTATGTTAACCAAGACATATTACAGTCAAATTTTCCAAAGTAAAACATAAAGAAAATTTTCTAAATGTGCATGAAGGAAATGGCAGGTAACCTTTAGGCAATCCTTAATTAGGGTAATAGCTGATTTTTCATCAGAAGCCCTACAATACAGGAGAAAATATGGAGACACATAGTCCAGATCTGAAAAGAAAGTGTCAACCTAGGGTGTCAACCAACAACATATCAGAAATATCACGTACCTGCACCAAGTGGAAATTAGTCGTGGTAGGCAGGGATGGTTAAACATTTGCAAATAAATAAATGTAATACAATACATAAAAATTTGAAGAATAAGCACCATTTGATTTTCTCAATAGATGCAAATAAAGGGAGCTTTTGATAAAATCGAACATCCTTTTATGATAAACTTTTCAAGCAAATGGGCATAAAAGGAACATTACTCAAGGCAATATATGAAAAACTGATTTTCAACATCATATTGAATGATGTGAAGTTGGACAATTACCACTAGGCTCTGGAACCAAACGCTTGTTCATCCTCAACACTGGTATCCAATATATTCTTGGAAGTTTTAGCCAGAGTCGTCATGCAAAGAAAAAAATAATCAAAGATATACAAATTGGAAAACACTAAATCAAACTATCCTTTTGCGGAAAACCTGATTCTGTTTATAGGGACACAAAAAAACTTCCAGCCGACTTGGAATTCATAAGAGAGTTCAGTAAATTGCATGATGCAAAATCAATCCCATGTCAGTGGATTGGGAGAATTATTATCTTCAAAAATTTCATACTATGGAAAGTAATTTTCAGATTCGATCTAATACCTCTCAAAATGCCAACAAAATTATTCTCACATCCAGAACGGTTGATGCTAAAGATGGAAATACAGGAGACCCTGAACAACTGAAATATTCTTAAGCAACAAAAACAAAATTGGAGACCTCACAATACCAGACTTCAACATGTACTACGGGACAATTATTATCAAAAGAGCCAGGTACTGGCTCAGTAACAAATAAGGCGATGGTATAGAATAGAAACCCCAGAAGTGAATCCAAACATCTAGGAACAACTAACCTTGGGTAACAACGTGTAAATTAATCTAGCAAGAAAGGATAGCCTTCTAAAACAAATTGTGCTGGGAAAATCAATGCACATGTACAGAAGTGTGAAACTAAACCCCTAACTTGGGCCTGACATGATAGCCTCATGGTGGAATATATCAACTTGCATGCTCTGGGATCCCCTATGGTCACTGATTCATGTCTTGGCCGCTCTACTTCTCACCCATCTCTCTGCTTATGGCCTGGGAAAGCAGTTGAGGATGGCCCAAAGCCTTGTGATCCTGCACTAGTGTCAGATATTCTTCAGAAATTTCTGGCTCCTGGCTTCAGAGGAGCTCAGCTCCAGCTTTCGTAGCCACTTGGAGAGTAAATAATTGGATGGAAGATCTTTCTGCCTGCATCTCCTTGTCTCAGTATATCTGCCTTTCCAATAAAAACAAATACATCTTAAAAACAAAAAGACTTACCTTATCTTACACAAAAATCAATCCCAAATAAACCAAGGATCTGAATCTATTACCTGGTGCTATTAAATTGCCAGAAAAAAACTGGGAAAACTCTGTAAAATGTAGGCATAGGTGAAGAGTATCCATTGACATATTGAAGAAGTTGCTTAACCGAATGAGAGAAAGTATTTCAAATGTTGCAACTGATAGGGGATTAATATCAGGATCCATAAACCCCCCCCCAAACTCAACAATGGCAAAACAAGCATCACAGTTAAGATGTGAGTAAAGGACGTGAATAAGCATTTTTCCACAAATGAAATTCAGCTCACCAGTAAATGCGGAAACATTTGCTCAGGCTCACTGCTATCTAGAAAATCCAAGTTAAAACCACAGTGAAGTTTTACCTCATCCCAGTTAGCACTGCTGCCATATAGAAATCAGAAAACCATAAGTACTGTTGTGGATGTGGGGGAAAAGGTACCCTATGGATACACCATGGTTGTGTTTGTGAACTCATTCAATCATTACGAAAAAGAGTATAAAGATCCCTAGAAAATCTGAAAATAAATCTACTGTTCAATCAAGTCTTCCGTTTATTCTTGTTATATATTTTTTAAAGTAGAATTTAATATTCCCAAAGATAGATGGTTTGTCTATTTCATCCAATCACTGATAGATTCTCATTGATCAGTACCACACTGTTCAAATGACATCTTGAAATACACTGATAAAATGAATGGCTAAATAAGACAACAGATCAGTTATTTTTCTTGTTCTTTGCTTGCATCTTTCATTAAAGTAAATCGCTATAAGCTGATGGACCAAAGTGGCTTCTGATTCACATACTCTGGGCAAGACATGATGAAAGCTTCTCCTGAGACAGGCATAGTGAGACTTGATAAAACAGATTATGCAAGAGATAATTAAGGAGAGTCAACAAATACTGAGCAAGTATCAGTTGGCTTACTGTTTGAGGGACAGGAAAAAAAGAGGGTGAAATCCAGTTTTCAGTCTTGCATTACAGAATACATTTGACCAGAATCACAAAGAACAATCCAATTCCAACTAAAGATCTTTGTAAAAATTTGTGATATAACTTTCAACTATGTTGAAATTGTAAAACATTAAAAGTAAACACTGCAGGAAGTATTGTGGTGCAGTGGACTAAGCCACTTCTGTGATGTTCATTTATGTGACCAAAAATTAAGTAATAGCAATAATAGATATTTATATAATAATTTAGAACTCCTTTTAGAATATTTCATTATTTCAGTATTTCAAGTCAACCAAGCTACTTAATGTAAGAATTGAAATTTTGGACCCGGCGCGGTGGCGCAAGTGGTTAAGATACTTGCCTTGAACGCCCGGGATCCCATATGGGCGCCGGTTCTAATCCCAGCAGCCCCACTTCCCATCCAGCTCCCCTCTTGTGGCCTGGGAAAGCAGTCGAGGACGGCCCAAAGCTTTGGGACCCTGCACCCGTGTGGGAGACCCAGAGGAGGCTCCTGGCTGCGGATCGGCATAGCATCAGCCGTTGCGCTCACTTGGGGAGTGAATCATTGGATGGAAGATCTTCCTCTGTCTCTCCTCTCTGCATATCCGCCTTTCCAATAAAAAAAAAATTTAAAAAAATAAATCTTAAAAAAAAAGAATTGAAATTTCCTAAGTCTAATTATTTCAAAAAAATTATTAGGAAAACACACACAGATCCCAAAACACAACAATTTTTTTACATAATAGAGAGAAAAAATCATACATTTCAACCAGATATTTAGTATTTGTAGACAATAGTATCACTATTTTATTTGAACTAGATTGTTTAGCCAATCTTGCTGAGGTCTTAGACAAGTTAACATTGAAGATTCAGAGTGCCAAATGTCTCAAGGAATAAACTAAGGAAAAAAATCTTGTTCACAATCTCTGAAATTCTGAAACATTATAAGTTTTCGAATGCCTCTTCTGCTTACTGTCATGTAAAAGAATGCTTAACTCACCAGAAATTGCTTAAATGAAGCCCCAGTAAATGCAAATAACATGATTTATTGCTTTTATTCCACCATATACAATGAACATCCGTTTTTACTTTCTGCTTTTGAATACTATTTGAGCACTGCAATGCATTGCACATTCAGAACCCAGGAGAGGTTTCTAATTCTCTACTTCTGTTTGTTAAGAACTTTGAAATGTACATCTTCTTGTCATAATTCTTCGCATTGACAAGAGCTGCATTAGAATCTCAAATTTCATAAATGCAAATTGCTTCTCATTAGTCTCACCTCAAACATAGTTCTGCGTTTTTGGTGAAGGATTCTGGATGTCCCTTCTGCTGAGTATGGACTAAAAAGGGATTAACTGAGAGTGAAGGCAAGCCAAGGAAATGTAGATTTCTGTTCTCCTATAGTCAGAGGCATGGAGAACCGCTTCTGAAACCCAGACAACTGTTTTCATTCCTGATACAAATGTTGGATTTTACACGCCTTTTTTATGGGAAAATATATTTTCTGGTTATTTTCATTATTTAATTCCTAACAATCTCAACCGACCTCAAAATTTTAAGAGACTGTTTTTGTTTGTTTTGTGCTTTTAGGGATTCTTTGTTTAGTAAAATCCTTAGGATTGAGATTTGGAATAAATAGAATTTGGTGATGGCAAGTGTAACAACAAAGGGTAGGTAATTTTGTTTCAGAGTCGGCATGTCTATGGGGAGTGATGGGGAGAAGATTCACAAATGTGCCAATGAGAACAGCCTTGTGTAATCCCTTCACCCATGCCAATGATATTGAATGAAAACAAATCCTTTCTCATGCTGTGTTAAATGCAGACTTAAACAACTCAGATATAAGAGCAGATCTTTGAGGTTGAGGAATCGTATCGGTAAGAAAAAAATAAACTAATTAAAAACACAGCAAGTGTGACGCATCCCCCTTCACACACACTCATGTACGGTTGTCATCTCTAAAACGCATTTCATCTACGAGGTCTTCTCCATTTTCCTAAAGGCCTAAACTTACATTTGAAACTAAACTTTTTCCTATCTCTTTTCCCATAGTACATACACTGTCTTTCATACACAAGTTTTAGAAATAACTATTGTTTATGTGTATTCAATAGTATAGAATGTGTAAAACTGGAAAAAAAAAAAGCCAGTAAGAGTCTACCTTTCTGTAGTATAAGAATCTGCTCTTTTATCTATATTTGCATTTACCCTTCTAACTGCCAACCATCTAACTAATCTATCCATCCAGTTGTTAGTTATGTTTTCCTTCCTTTTATCAAATATACTAAATTTTGCATTGTAATCTATCATGTCTTCATTCGGCTTAACCAGAAGGAATTTCAATGGTGTCCATAGCGATGACCAAGACTGTTTCTTTTCAAGAATTTGATCAAATGGCTAATGCATAGTTAAAATCTCTCACAGCCCCCAAACTCAATAATGACCATGTGGAATTCTTTCTAATGCAACCTGCAGTAATGTTTTTGAGACATCCAAAATTTTCGTACTCAAATTTCATTAATTTTTCCCTGAGACTGGGCATGGGATTTGGAGTTTTATTTGTATAAGTGATTTATTTGATGATTAACAGTACTTTTATTCAGTCTTTGTAGCATTTCACTGCCCCTGATTCCCTGTTCTTTCCTTTTTCCAGAGTAGCATCCCATTGGAGAGGTTCTCTTTTCTCTGTCTTCAGTTCTGCCCATGCCACTTACTGTCCCAACTTCTTTTTTATTATTATCAGAAGTTCACTTCCCTTATACTTTTTATAACTATCCTCTAACAATCTGCATTTACCAACAGTGTCAAAACTCTGTTATGGCATATTATGGTGAAGCTCCCAATCTTGATTTTTCTTGGAGCATGGATCATCTGATTTCTTTGTGAATAACATATTTATTTTTCATTCATGTCTTCCAGTATCCAATTTATTCTTCTTTCTTTAATAGAGCATGTAGTGAAGTGTTTGGCAAAACTCACTACATGGACTTACATTGTGGCATTCCATATTAAAATTTTAGTTCCAGTCCTTGGTACTCCATTTTTCAATTAATTTATATTAAACTAATTTATATATTTGAAAGGGAGGCTTACAGAGAGAGAGGGAGAAACAAACATACCCAGAGAGATCTCATCTGTTGGTTCGATCCCCAAATGGTCTCAACAGCTGAAGCTGAACGAGTCTGAAGCAGCAGTCTGGAGCTCCATATGGATTGCCCTCATGAGTGTGAGGGATCAAGTACTTGTGCCACCTATTATTGCTTTTCCAAATGCATTAACAGGGAGCTGGATCTGAAATGGAGATGCAGGACATGAATGGGTGCCCATAAGAGATATTGTCAGTTCAGGCAGTGGTGTAAGCTGCTGCCCTGCAATGCTGGATTTGGATACAGTGCTTCTTGGCCAGTTCCTTGGTAATGAAGGTGGGAAAATGGAAGAGGCCCAAGTACTTCAGCCCATATTGCTTATGAGGGAGACCAGAATGTAGTTCTTGGATTCTGGCTTCAGCCTGTCGAGGCTTGGTTTTTGTGGTCATTTGATAGTGAACCAGCAGACAAATGTGCTCTCTCTCCTCCGCTCTCTCAGTTTTGTCCTTTCTCTTTTCATTTTCTCTCCATGTCCCTGTTTTTCAAATAACTAAACAAACAAATAAATCTTATTGTATAGAAAGAACTCACTGAAACCCCAGAAGTCATTTTGCAAAATGGCTTTTCGAACAGTTTCTTTGCTTGTTTTAAATGATTAAATGATTAAATACAGCAAGTATTTTTTATATCCATTTATTTTGTGACTTCCTCACTTATCTCTATTAATCATACGAGTTTATGTTTGAGCCCTAATTAAACCCTCATATTTAATATATCAGCAAATCCACTGGACTTTTTCCTTTTCATTACCCTCAGAATCCAACTGCTTTATTTCCATTCTCATCCAGAACCATCACACAGGTTCAAGTCAACATCTTTCCTCGCCTGGATAAGGGTTAATAACCCTTGAATCTGTATTGCCTATCATTTTTCCTTTCACTTATTTTACTGTGCAAATACTAACCAGTTTGCTGTTAAGACTGTCATCAGTATGTTTCAGGATTTTGTACTTCTGATTTTCTTCTGGAATGTCCTGCATCAGAAACTACCTATTTATTACATGACTTTTTCCAATATGTTCTTGTATTTCTATTTAATTTTCACCTTCATCAGCCCCTGGCATTGAGACATAGCAAGGAAATGTAATCAGATGTTCAATTTCTGATTGAACACTCTGATCATGACCTGGGAAAAGTAGCAGAAAACAGCCCAAATCTTTGGCCGCTGAGACCTAAGTGGGAGAGTTGGCAGAAGTTATTGACTCCTAGCTTTACTCTGGCCCAATGCACCCATCCAGGAAACAGACTGGACATTTAAATAGACCTTTCTCTCTAGAAATCTGAATTTGTAAAGAAATATATATATATAAAAGAGAAATTGATTCATGAAATAGCATTTTCTGCTATTTTTTCCCCTGATTTGTTCTTCTAAATATAACTTAGGGCTGTGTGACATATTATACTTGGTTTTAGGGTTTGCTCTTTGTAGGGAAATGAAATTAAAAGATAAGCATCTTAATAAAAACATTTTTAAAGTCCATAAGTGCATTTTCTTATAGCGTGGATTTACCATGAACTTTTTGAAGACTCCTCAAATTATCTTTTGAAAAAATCTTGAATGTAAATTTTTTGGTCGACTTGGCTTTGATACAAAATACCATAGAGTGGGTGGTTTAATCATAAAAAAACAATTATTTTCTTCTAATTATGAAACCAATGTTCAGAATCATAGTGTCAACAGTTTTTTTTTTTTTTACAGTAGTCTTTCTGCCTTAACAGACTACAGTCTTGTCTCCATGTGTTCATATAGATTTTGCTTGGTATATGGCTGAAAATTTGAGCTCTCTAGATCTTTTTTTTTGCTTTTTCTTTCTCTCAGCCACCTAATCCATAGGCTTAGAACCTCATTCCCATGATGCACAGAAATATAATGCTTCCTTAAAATATCATCCTCAAATGTAGTCACATTAGAGAACAGACTTCAATGTATGAATTTTTGCAGATCCAAAGCCAGCTGATTCAAATCCATTATTGTAATATGGAATAAATACATTGATTTTATATGTATCTCTCAGTTCATATGCAAATCAGTGTGGCTGGAATCCTTACATTATAGGACAGTTGAAAGCTCTTTGAACTTTCTGTAACATTTAAGTGATTGTGTGTCTGTCACGTAGTCTGTGAACTTTCTGTAACATTTAAGTGTGATGAACTCACTTATGTTTGAACTCACACATACACACATGACTCTCTGGATGGGGAGTGTTGCCTTGCCATATGCTCCCATCGTCTTTGCTCTAGCCTAGCCAGTTTGCTCTCTTCTGCTTACCCCTTGAGAAACTTTATAGGCTCTTTCAATATTCTACATATTTTAAGTTAAGAAGCCATAGAAAACAAAATACCAACTTTTTGTTGAAACATGTGGCTCTTTCCCATGTTACAGAACTTTATTCTCATAGATCAAATGCAGTTAGCAATCAAGCATGGCAGAAAAGGTTCAAATTCCCTAGAAATTAATGTGGCATGCATATTTTTAGACTGAGGATGCCAATTCTGCCTCAAGAGGTGGCTTCTCACCTTTCCACACTGTTACAAAGTAAAGCTTCCTTGCTTCTCTGGATCAAGTCTCTTGGGAATTCTTATGCCCCAGAGACTAAAAGATAGAATCATATAACTTAACAGTAATCATGAGGTGGTTGAAATTAATCAACTCAGTGGGCTGTAATCTGTGATTTCTCATAGGAGCCCGTAATCAGTGGAGTAGAAAAGTGGGTCCACAGCCATTCTTTAGGAGAAGGTTAACCTTTATATGTACTAGGACTCTGAGTCAGAAGTGCTGCTATTATAGATATTTTGATGTCTGAGTTAATAGTTTCAAAATTAATGTACAATTCCATTGTCATATCTCCTCTTTTTTGGCTCTGTTCATGTATGTGCAACTTGGGTCAGTAACACAGAACTTTAAGTCCAACTTGCTTGTAACAAATTTCATGTATTTCATATACCCAGCTTTTAAAATTTAAATATTTGTTTATTTTTATTGGAAAAACAGATTTATAGAAATAAAGGAAGAAAGAAAGATTTTTCCATCCACTAGTTCACTCCCCAAATAGTTATAAAAGTTGGAACTGGTCTAATCCAAAAGCAGAAGCTGAGAGCTTCTTCTCAGTCTCACTCATGGCTGCAGAGTCCCAATACTTTGGGTGACCATCTACTGTTTTCCCCAGCCACAAGCAGAGTGCTGGAAGGGAATTGCAGCAGCCAGGACATGAACAGGGCACTCATTTGGAATGCCAGTGCTTGAAAGTGGAGAATTAGCCTATTGACACTGGTCCCATATATGTAACTTTACCAATTTAATGATAGTTCCCCTACCACACGTCCATCTTCCCTCATTCCCACCCTACCTCTTCTTTACTTATTTTTCTTTCATTTTTTTGCAAAGTCAGATATACAGAGAAGAGACAAAGAGGAAGATCTTTGGCCCAATAATTCACTCACCAAGTGACCACAACAGCCAGAGCTGAGCTGATCCAAAGCCTGGAGCCAGGAGCTTCTTCCAGGTCCCCCACACTGATACAGGGCCCAAAGCCCTTGGGCCATCCTTGACTGCTTTCCCAGACCATAAGTAGGGAGTTGAATGGGAATTGGGGCCGCCAGGTTTAGAACTGATGCCCATATGGGATCCTGGAGCATTCAAGGCAAGGACTTTAGCCACTAGGATACCATGCTAAGCTCTCATTACATTGTTTTATACTCCACATATAATTTTCCACAAAAAGACATGATATCTTTTGGGAACTGGACTATTTCACTAAACATGATGGTCTCCAAATACATCCATTTTGTGGCAAAATACAGGATTTTATTCTTTTTAATGTCTGAGTGTATTCTATTTCACATACACACACACCACAGTTTGTTCATCCAGTCATCCATTAATGGGCATCTGTGTTGATTATGTATCTTGGCTATTGTATACTGATCTTCTCTAAACACGGGGGTAAAAATATCCCTTTCATATGCTCATTTCATTTCCTTTTGATAAATCTCCAGTACAGCATGACTGAGTCATATGGTAAGTCTATTTTTAGAATCCTTAAGAATATCTGAACCATCTTCATTATGGCTGTACTAGTTTACATTCAGACAAGCAGGGTATTAGGGTACTGTCTTTACGACATACTTGCTAGGATTTGTTATTTTGTGATTTTTGGACAATATCCATTCTAACTAAGATTAGAAAACATTTTATTATGGCTGTTATTTGCATTTCTGTGATGAACAATGAATGTTCTTGAGCATCTTGCTGTATTTCTTGGGGGATCAGACTCATATTAATTTCATTCTATAAAATGTCTCTCCATATTGTATCCCATTTCTTAGCTAGATTGGTTTCTTGAGCTTCTTATGTATTCTGGACATTAATCCTTTATTATTAGATATTTCATTTCAAATATTTTCTCCCATAGTTTCAGTTGCTTTTCCTTGAATGTGTCTTTTGTGGTGCATAAGTCTCTTGGCTTTATGTAATTCTAACTGCTTTCCTGGGCATTATCCAAGAAGGCCTTTTCTATGCCAATGTCTTGCAGTGTTTTCCTCTAGCAATTTAATCATTTCAGTTTTTAGGTTTAGTTGGGTTTGAGTTGATTTTTATATTGGGTATAATGTAGAGGTCTTCTTTCATATTTCTCTATATAAAGAAGTATGTTTTTAACAACAGTTATTGAAGAGATTGTCCTTGCTACAGGGAATGATTTCAACTTGTTGGACAAGGATTAAGTGAATTTAGATGCATGGATTGATCTCTATGATTTCTATTATGTTTCAATGTTCCATATGTCTATATTGGAGCAATAGCATACTGTGTTGATTAACTACCTGAAATGTGTCTTGAAATTTTTTATTGTGGTGCCTCTAGGTTTGTTTTAATATTGCTTGAATTAATCTGGATCTCTTGTTTTCTCATGTGAATTTTAAGATCTATTTTTCTATGTGTGAGAAGAATTTTCTTGATATTTGCTTGATTTACATTGGTTTTGCTTTGCTTCAAGATATAAATCAACCTACAAAAACCAAAGCATCTGAATACACAATGTCAGAGCTGAAAAAGAACCTGTAAGGCCAGTTTCAGTCACAATAGTTACAAGTTAACCAAGGATAGAAGAGCTTTCTACAAACAAAATTTGAAACAATGAAAGAACTGGAAGACACAAGAAAATAGGGAAAAAAATAGTCATGATTGTGAATTGAAAAAAAAAAATGAATACCATTAAAATGTCCAAAAACTTTGAGTTTCCAGATATTTACTTTCCAAAGTTCTAAGTGGTGATTCTGCTTTCATTGAACTGAAGCACGCACCTTCTCCTTCCAGTTGGAGGATGGTGTCTCTAGTCTTGGTGGTCTTTGAAGTTCCCTGTGTAATCTGGAATTTTGGTAATTTTTTCCCACTGACCTCCAGAGTTCTTTGACTGCTGTTTTATTCCTCTTAGTTTCAAAGACGCTTGCTTCTTTATTCCTTCACTCAGATTCTCTTGCTGAAGTCAGCCATTATTCCTGTTTTGGGTTTTTGTTTGCTCTTTCTTTCTTTCTTTCTTTCTTTCTTTCTTTCTTTCTTTCTTTCTTTCTTTCTTTCTTTCTTTCTTTCTTTCTTTCTTTTGTGAGAAAAGACTCCTGTGATTCTGAATCCATCCTTTTGGCGCATGTGGGTATGTGTTTGTGTGCCTGTTTAAGTATTCTCCAGACTTGATCACAGATAAAGAAATTCTGCCTTCCCAGTTCATGGAAGCCTTCTGGAACAGTCAAAATCAGCATTTCATTTATTAAACACACACAGCTAGATATATCATCTATATCATATATGCATATTGTGTGTGACAATTTTTGCTTTTTATGCTATGCCTTGTGTACAAGACCTTCTCCTTGGGAGTGCCATGGCATTATATAAAATGCTTCCCTATTTATATGCCCACATATTGGTGTTCAAACGTTGAGCACTATGAGTGAATCTTCTTTTTTTTTTTTTCATTAATTACATTGCATTATGAGACCCAGTTTCATAGGCTCTGGGATTCCCCCAACCTCTCTCCATGCCCTCCACCCGTGGTGGATTGCCCCACCATGTTGCAGTATTACAGTTCAAATTCAGGCAAGATTCTTTCTTTGCAAACATATACCAAGCATAGAGTCCAGCATGCATCCAACATTTTCTTGGAGAGACCATCTCTGGTCTGAAGGTAGAGTATGAGAGAATCTTACAGAATTCTGACACTCTGGGCTGTAAGATACTTGCCCACCAAATTTATGCTGTATTTGACACAGTCGTATAAGTTTTGAGAGGTTAGGTTAATTAAATACCACTTTCAGGGTGAAACTCTTCTCACATGATATTGCTGATGGTTTACATAGTACGAATCCCAACAAGATATGCATTAGTTTTCTTTATCTTTACTCAACTTTTTAAAAGATTTATTATTTTTTTATTGGAAAGTCAGATATATGGAGAGGAAGCAAGACAAAGAATAAAACCTTCCATCCAATGATTTTCAGTGGCCTCAGTGGCTGGAGCTGAGCTGATCTAAAGCCTGGAGCCAGGAACTTCTTCCTGGTCTCCCACATAGGTGCAAGGTCCCAAGGTTTTGGGCCGTCCTTGACTGCTTTCTCATGCCACAAGCAGGGAGCTTGATGGGGAGCGGGAGTGCCCATATGGGATCCTGGCGGTTGCAATGTGAGAGCTTGAGCCACGAGGCTACCATTCTGGGCCTTCTTTATTCAACTTTAAAGCTACCTGTCAGAGATCAGTTTCATTTCACTTGAGCACACTGCTTCAGTGCAGCCCTACCAGTGCTCCTCTGAGTCTGCACCTGCTGGTGGTACACAAGATTGCTCAAAATGCTGAAATATTTTACCAAGTCAACTTCTCAACTCTAGATTATTAAATGATTTACAATTCATATGCTTATTATACTAGCATTCGAATCATATTCTGGATGCCTCTTCTGTTTACAAGTAGAATCACTGTAGTATAGGGGTTTTTACCATGTGGGGTTTTCTGAAGATCATATGCAAATAAATCACAAAATTGTTATTTGTGCATATCTGTGTCAGATTTCACATTAGAACTGTTTTGGGGGTTTTTCTCCAAATTTACTAAAGTAGTAACAGATTTCTTTTCACAAGAAGGAAAAATACACCGTTTTTTCTTATTATTCGTTTAAATATTCATGGCTACCTAGTAAGTACTGCTACTAGGCGAGACTGTAATGAGACTTTGCATTGTCTATTGCACTATGTGTTTTTCCACATTTTCTTGATGCACCCTGCTGTTTTTACTATTTATTGTTCAGCTCTGTTGGCCCCAGGTTTTTCTGTTCACCCTGGGGCTCTGTATCAAGAGATGATTTCTTTTGGAGGCTGCATTTTTCATGGCCCATCGATAGAACTTCCACTATTACTGATTATGTCTTACCACTTGAGGCTGCTATTGCTTTCCTCTGACTTCTTGTGGCAACACTCACTGTGCTTGACCTCTCACATCCCAGGGCTGAGGTGATCTATTGCTTATATCTTCATGCAGTTACCTTTTCTCTTTCTAGCTGGCATTAAAAGATACTTTGCTTTGTGAAATTTCTTCCTAACTTTTAGCAGCACTGTTGCTTGGACCATAGTTAAGATTTTCACTTTCCCCCCAACAGACCTCTGATTTCTTGGTTGAAAAGATCCAGAGGAATTATGATCATTCATGAAGAGACTTCCATATGCAATCTTATATTACCCCATAGTTAAAATACAGTCTTTCTAACATTTATGACTCTTGATGCAGCAGTCCACCACTACCAGGAACTGTTCATTTGAGAATGAGAATTGTAACCTCCAACTCTCCTTACTGTCCATTTGGATGATGTGTCAGGAATGTCTTGATCTGTCTCATTAGCAACCACAGTACACTGACATCTAGTCTTTCCAAAGGGTTTGCTGAATATCATGCAGATAAAGACTATGACACATCAGGCTAGTGTTGTGATACAGTACTCAAAACCGAATCCAGCAACACCAGTATTCCACAGGCTTACCAATTAGAGTCGCAGCTGCTACACTTGCAACCCAGATGCTGCTATTGGCTAGGGAAAAGCAATGGGAGATAATTCAGGTGCTTGGGTCACTGACAGCCATGTGAAAGACCTAGAAGACATCTTGGTTCCTTATTTTATTCTGGCTCAGCCCAGGTATCGTGGCTAATTTAGGAAATGGAGATGAATAAACCAGTGGTTGGAGGTATTTCCTCTCTTTCTCTGAGTGTGTCTTCTTCTATTATTATAACTCTGACTGTCAAAAAAAATAAATATTTTTTAAAAGATTACAAGTAAGTAAAATTATAGTCCAGAACACAGAACTAAAAGTGGGTAAAATATAAAGAAATTGAGGTAGAGTACAGGAATGTTTTAATCAATATATATCAAAATCCTACACCAACCTCATTAAATTTCCCTGTCACAGGTATACATACATTTTCTGCATCACACACACTCAGTTGAATTTCAGGTTGGAACTCAACAAGAACCAGAATCAAGGATCATTATTGTCCTTACATGTGCTGCCACACGCAAGATTATTTGGATAAAAAGCATTGTAGTTACATCATGAGGGTTGATTTGCTTTGTATTAGTTGAGTCTATCTGACATCAGTATTTTTCAGAATCCTTTCCTTTGATCTTGTATTAGCTTTGCCAAAAGGAGCCTTCTGTTAAACTGAAGCAGTGTGTTTTAATGTCTGAAGGCATTTGCCTGGTAAGATATAATAAAGATATATGCAAAGAAGTCCTTTATATTACAATTTGTTATGGTCTCCCTCCAATCTATATCCATCTTTCTTCTTTTGAACTTGGAATTCTGCTTACTAACTGGGATCCAGACTTGCCATCCGTTGCTACCACACAGAAAGTGGATGTCCACAATGAACTGTATACCTCATCATGTGTTCTCCTTTATAATCTTTGTCTGGCTTGATCCTCCAAACTGCGTCCTGGATTGTCAATTCCTAACTTCTTTCACAATTGTGTAAGCTTTAATTCTTGTTACATATGTATATATATATGTGTGTGTGTATGCATGTATATCTCTCTGTGTAAATGTGTATATGTGTAAACATATGCACATATATATTTACATATATACATATATTACACAGTACTATATATATTACGTGATGTGTGTATGTTATATTGTGTACATATATATGTATATATTATGTATGCAGCTATTATGGTAATATTATGCAATATATCAGTGTCAACACTGATGTATGTCAAGTTGCTTGATATGTAACCTGACATGTACACACTCACACACACACATTAATGTAAACACATAGTAGATTCTCTGGACTGAATTCTGATTGTCTGTCACATGCTTTTCATGAGTTTTTTGGGCTGGATTACTATATATGCCTGGTTTATTTGGCATGTTTTCAATGAGGGAATTAAATTTAGGTTTTGTTACTTCATGCTAGCTAGAATTGGAATATCTTCCACCATTTTGTTGATGATATCAGCCTTTGACTTTTTTTTATAATATCCTAGTCTGCCAAGAAATTTCCTCTTTGCCTAAGTTGATGTGATTTTTGTCTTTCAAACTTATGTCTAAAATATTGTGATTGATAAGCAGGCTGTAATCAAGTATAAATCAGGTTGGCACATAGAGTTCATATAATTTGATTAATAATTAATTGCTGATATTTATGTTACTATAAATTTTTAGTGACAGTTCCAATTGTTAAAAGTCTGTGAAAGAAAAATTAAGATCTTCTATCTACTTGACATTTGGAGGAAAATCTGCTAAGGTTATCATAAATATTCAGAAAACAAAATTTTCACTCAATTTTAGTGTTGTGATTGAAAAATTCCTTTGCTGTGTCTAGTAAATTGTAATTTAATATTTTATAAAAGGCAGTTGTGAAATAAAATGCACACTCATTTTAGACTACAAATCATAACAAGGATATTGTCTGCCTACTTAGATCTCCTAAGGGTCTTCCTTGAAAATAAATTCTGAGATGTGGTGCGTAGCATTTTGAAAATATCTGAATCCATCATTACTGCAGATCTCATTGATTCACCCAGTCTGGAGGGGAATAATCAGTCTTTTGGGGACATATTTTGTGACATATTTTGGAAAATGCCATAACCTTTTCTGGGCTATTTGATCCAAATATATGAGAAGCTACAATTATGATCTCATGGAATGAGTCACCAATAACTCAATAGTATCACAGAATTGGGCCCAAATTCATAGAAACCCTTGAGCTGTAGGAGGCTGCGTAGGTAACTTTCAAGTTGCTTGACAGCCGTTTGACCCATGTCACAATGTATTTTCTATAATGATTTGGTAATAGAACTATGTGTTGGTAAGAAATTTCCCTTGGTAGTTTAAGCATGGAAAAGATTGATTTTACCACATTATCCTTTCACACAATATTTCTTCTACAAGTCATTTAAAAATTATACTAAAGCTAAGACCTGGTTAAAAACAACCCAAATGGTAGTCTGTATCATGACTGAATAACATATTCACAGTTCATTAAAATGTTGTCCTAGTCCAAAACTGGAAGTCTATACGAATAGAGACTAAGAATAGAATATCGAATTTTTGATAACAGGTAAAGTACAAAAAGATGAAATAACATGATTCCAGACATTCATAAAATCAAATTTCTGACCCATTAACAATAACTTCTCACCTACACAATTAATTGGGAGAGGAAAATGCAATTATATGGGAAAAGCAATGAACGCTGGACTTACACCTTCACTCCTAGATAATTATTTATGATCTTTAGGATCAAGATGACAACAGTTATTTAATATGGATTGCCATAAAGGTGGAAGAAATTGCAAGTTGGCTAGATGTCAGAATTTGGAGTCAAAAGATCTTGACAGGCTAGGAAATTGAATTTAATTTATCATTTCACCAGATACAATTTATATAATAAAATGCAAAGTCCTCTCCTGGAATTTATAGCTGAACTGTGTCTGTGTGTGCACCGAACACACAAGTGGAATAACAATATTATCATTAAGTGTCAGCTACTG
Organism: Ochotona curzoniae; assembly: GCF_017591425.1. Taxonomy (NCBI): domain Eukaryota; kingdom Metazoa; phylum Chordata; class Mammalia; order Lagomorpha; family Ochotonidae; genus Ochotona; species Ochotona curzoniae. Next base: position 13,581,903 of record NW_024466004.1, on the reverse strand, counting down.
TGTGAAACAGTGTGAACACATCATTGCATTTCTTTCTGTGACTACCTACGAATGTAATTACTTCTATTAACTCAATTCTTTTAATGAAGAAACTGATTGTGACAGTGGGGAGTAATAGATTCTACATTTAACCTTGCCTTGGCTTATCTGTTAGAAAGAGTCTCCTGTTATCCATATTCCATTGCTTTCTTGCAGCTAAAAATAGCTAAGAAATTTTATATGACTGCAGAAGAAATTCAAATTACGTGAATGACAATGAAATGTTAGTTTTAGTGGAGTGAAAAAAACCTTCACTGTGGCTGAAAATAAATAAATAAGAATCCCTCCAGTTATATTCTTCCCCCAGGTGCTACCGTGTCCCTGATGTGCACAGGTGTCTTAGTTAAAGGAAAGCCATTGTTGAACACTAACGGACACTATTTAGATATGGACTCTATGTGTAACTTATGTATAACTCCTTGTAGTATAATGTGTTTTTATATCGAATTACTCCACAATATCTGATCTAAAAAACAAGTTTATTTCCTTTGAGATATAAAAGCTGGAAGTCCAAGATTGAGTTGATGGCACCCTGGCATGCATCCTCCTTGGCTTAGCTGGTGAAAGGCCCTCCTCTTTGAGGGATCTTCATACTGTCTTTGTTCTGTACATGTCTGTCCTAACTTCTTTTTTGAAGGGCATAGTTCATAATTGGATTAGGACCTCCATGTAAGGCCTTATTTTACCTTAGGTATCTTCTAAAAGGCTCTAAATCTAAGTACATACACATTTTGAAGTATAAGGTTTAGAGCATTGACAAATTTGTTTTGCAGAGGCAAAATTCCATCCACATACATGCCTATATGTTATGTGAATTAATCAATTTAATTGCTGGTACAGACCTATCACTTTAATTTTATGTATATGAAAGCTTGAGAAAATTTTGTTGTAGTGTTTCACATGAGTGTTCAAATGCGATCTCATGTCCAGATATTTCTATCAAGACCTAACATGATGTAAAATGTTATTTTTCACATCATGTATAGATATTCGTTGCAGATGACAAATCCTGTCTTCAGAATTCCATCGTGACTCTTATTATAAAATGTTTCCCATCACTGATACCCGCGTCTTCTGAGTCATATGATCCCAGCTGCTGCCTGCTCACCTGGACTCCTGAGTGGCGTGAAGTGTGCATTCTTGCTCTAAGTTCCACTCACAGCAAGAAATAAGTCATTTGTTATGCTTCCTTCATAATCATATATTCAACCATTTATGTGTTATTTTTGGAGTGAACATGTCAGCTCCTGTTTGATTACTGTACCCCTAAAGTTTTGCTGATTTAAGAAAGCCTCCAAACCTTTGCATTTTTATTTCCACTTTCTGAAGCAAAGTGTCTCTCTAAATAATAGTAATTCTGTTTAACAGCCTAATGAATCAATGTGTTGGATACATATTCTGTTTATAATAATGATAGCCCATATGTGTTTAGGCTATAATATTAGAAGGGTGCAGTTAGCACTGCATTTGAAAGTAACAGCAAATATATATCATTGTCATTTTCACATCAAAATAAGAGTTTCTAATTTTTATTCTGGAATGGAACAAAAATATACTCATAGTAAATTAGAAATATGATCACATATAGGAGCCTGGGGCTACATTAATACATCATATAAAAAAACCACATGTGAAAACTTTCGGGCTAGGACATAGATACATCATGGAGGAGCAGTGGCAACTATGGCATTCTAAAGCCTGGGTTCACTGAAAGATTCATGTCACTTTCATAGGTGAGACAAGTCTTATCTCCATGCCATGTATCTCCCAGGCATCAGTAGGGACAAGCCAAGCATCATTCAGTTTGTGTCATGATGCAGACTTGGGATCTCCTTAGCGGGATATAAAGACTGCCCCACATTCACTCCTGCATTAGTATGACCCAAAGCTAGCATCTCTTTCAAGACAGCCAGAGATGAGTCCTGAATTTACCCAGTATTGGCCAAAGCCATTTTGGTTAGCTACAGAGTTCTTCTGGGACTAGGGAGAGCTGAAATTGATGTTGGTCCCCAAAAGAGTTGATCCTAGGGATCCTCCGAATTTCAGCTACAACTGGGCACAAGTCACGAGCGCTGCACTCTGGTCAGCAGTCACTGTTTTGGCCATTACAGGAGCTGCTACAAGTGTGCAGCCCTTGTCATGTCCCTTCCCTCCTCCACTCTCTTAGGCCGATTTGAGCTGAGAAATTCACCTATAGCTGGAAAGATTATAACAAATGGACCCTGAAAAAAGAAGCAAACAACACCTCCACCCAGGTCCTGGAATTAAAAAGCTGGAGATTGAGGAGGAAGAAGAGGTCCCTGTAATACCAAAGGGGGAGTCCCAATCTGGATGCATATGGAAGGACTGCTCCCTGAAAAGCTAAAGCCAGTGTATTTTGGCTAAGCCCCAGTATACCTCCTCCCGACTCTGGAAGTCAAGTGGAGGCAGGAGAGGAAGCTGGCCATTGACTCTGCCCAGCCTCTGAAGGAGAAGGAGGAGAAAGAGCACCAATCCTAGAATCTGAAATAGAACCTGCAAAATAAGCTGAGGGCAGAGATTGCCCAAATGATCAAAAACCTCACCAAATACCCAGTTGCTCACCATGAAGACATCAAACACGGTGGTCCTACTACAGAAGCAGCTACCTCAGATACCAGCAGCAAAATCCTGCCCAACTTCAGCACAGATCAGGCCCTCTAATACCAACACGTATGTAAGCAGTGGTGCTGCTGCAAAAAAACACAGTTGTAGGTCTGTGATGGATTTGGAATTCTAGCTCTGTGGGCACAAATGAAGGTCACACCCATGGTGGGGCTCCTGGCACCTGACAGAGACTGGTGAGAGGAAAAAGGTGCTCTCTTCTTGGGGCCCGGCGAGGTGGTGCAGTGGTTAAGGTCCTCGCCTTGCACGCCCAGGGATCCCTTATGGGCGCCGGTTCTAATCCCGGCAGCCCCGCTTCCCTTCCAGCTCCCTGCTTTTGGCCTGGGAAAGCAGTCGAGGACGGCCCAAAGCTTTGGGACCCTGCACCCCTGTGGGAGACCTGGAAGAGGCTCCTGGCTTCAGATCGGCATAGCATCGGCCGTTGTGCTCACTTGGGGAGTGAATCATCGGACGGAAGATCTTCCTCTCTGTCTCTCCTCTCTGTATATCCGCCTTTCCAATAAAAAAAAAATAATACAAATAAATCTTTTAAAAAAAAGAGTAAATTGAAGTAATAAGAGGCAGTAAAATTGGCTCGCATTTCTGCGACAAAACATTTTCGCATTTGTAGAGGATTCTGAAAATTTTTCTCTCTGATGCAATGGCCCCTACAAGCGTGATAGCGTATTACCCAAAGAAGCTTTTGGAAAAGTATAGATTTGGATGGAGGAGCGGAATTAGGGAGTCCTAACCACTGGCCTCCAGGCTAGGGCTAAAGACCTGAAGCAAAATACACACAACTTTGGGCCTGGCAGCGTGGCCTAGCGGCTACAGTCCTCACCTTGAACGGGCGCCTATGTGAGCGCCTATGCCGATCCGAAGCCAGGAGCTTCTTCCGGGTCTCCCACGCGGGTGCAGGGTCCCAAAGCTTTGGGCCGTCCTCGACTGCTTTCCCGGGCCACAGGCAGGGAGCTGGAAGGGAAGCGGGGCTGCTGGGATAGAACCAGCGCACATATGGGATCCCAGGAGTGCAAGGCGAGGACCCCAACCACTTGAGCCACCTCGCCGGGCCCTCAATTTACTGTTTTAAATTTGAGCTAATTAATTCTAACTTATCAACTTGTACTTGTTAGCACATATTAAGTTTGGTAGTCCACACTGACCAGAATTTGAAACAGAATCCCTTTCCTCTCTTTCAGCACCAGCATGTCTTGGCTACATCATGTTATAGGCCTAGTGATCAAGCAGGGAGGAAGGAGAAAATTCTAGAAGAGAGTGCGTAAGCTATACTGCAGGACTGAAGTCTTTGCATTTTCGTTAAGCAAGTCGGGGTTGCTAATTCTTAAAATTTTAAAAGTAGACATTTTCTGCAGGGAAAGAATGTTAAAACAATTCAGAATACATTATTTTTGCAGAGGTCAATGCATAAAATATGTCCTTCCAAAGTGCCAATAGCCTATTGAAATGTTAGCCACATTCAAGATTTTAGCAAAGCAGAATTGCCAACGTTGGCCACTTAATCCTCTTTGGAACTAACTTTTTGTGTTAATTGTTGCCTCTTGTCCTCAGTCTTCTCCATCTTTTTGCCATAGGATGTGAAATCTATTTGTAAGCTTCACCATATGCCAACTTGCCTTGAATATTTGGTTCTTAACACCAGTGGGAGCTAGAATCTAGCCCAGTCTGGCATACTTTAGACTTAGTCCACACCCATGCTGAGGGATGCTGCAGCCATGTTCAGTCCAGCTTGCTGCCCCCATTTGAGCTTTTGCACTCTCCAGTGGGAACCACAATGTAGCTGAGATGTCTCCTTAGCTCAAAACCAGGCCTCTGCCAGTCACAGATCTTGTGGGTGCTAGCAGCTGCTCTGATCCAGTTACACATAGCCCATCCTTCAACTTGACATTTGCATCGATGCTGCAGCCTGGCCCGGCTATTCGGCAAAAATTATATCAGAAAACTCTCTTGATATGAAGAAAGAATGGTATATTCTTTCTTTCAGGAAGCACATAAGACTCCTAACATGCATGATCAGAAGTGATTCTAAACTATGCATGAGAGAAACTCAAGCTTACTTTCAGAGAAACCACACAGTTGATTTCTGACTAAAAACTCTACAGTCAAGAGGTTGTCAAGAGGTTGTCTAGGTATTGAAAGAAATTGTCAACCTAGAATAATGTATCAAGCAAAAGTTATACTTATAGATGAAGGCAAAATAAAACCTCCCAAAACAGAAATTAAGGATTTTTTTCACCACCCATTCAGCCTTAGAAATGATGCTTAAGGATGTGCTACACAGAAATAAAGAATGAAATAATGTGAAGGTACAGACTCTCCTAGTAACATTGCAATAGAAATCCAGGGAAAACCTTGGAAATATTTATGGGAAAATGGTACAAGTTGTTATCTTCAATAATAATCCTGAATAGTAATACCTAATGTTTCTAATCAAAAGACACAGATTGGCTGAATGATTTAAAAGAATACCCATGTATTTGCTGCCTATAAGGAGCTACATAAATGTAGGCTTTCTTCTAATTCTTTCTTCTATTCTGCTTCATTAATTCTCCTCTCTGTTTCTGTACCAGAACCAGGCTGTTTTGATTACTAGCACCCTATAACATGTCCTTAGGCCTGGAATTATGATCTCTCCTGCCAGATTCTTATTTTTCAAGAGAGCTTTGGATATTATTGGCCTTTTGTGCTTCCACATGAATTTTTGTATCACTTTTTTTCAGCTCTGTAAAGAATGTTCTTGTGATTTTTAATTGGGATAACACTGAATTTGAGTATTACTTTTACCCATTTTTGAGGGAAGCATTTATGCTGCTTGCTGTTTTTCTAACCCCTTCCCCATGGACTTTCAGATCTGAGGACTTTCTCTTCAAGCTGATTTTGTCTTTACATTGTGTTTGTCACTTCCAAATTTGTGGGTAGGGATGCTTCAGCCTCAGTCTCCGCAGATCGTGCTGCCCTGACCACTTTCCTTAGCCATTTGAACAAAGCTCCTCTCTGTCTTGACCATCGCCCCACTCCACACACCTAAGGAATCTTTGAAGTGGAGCAGGCCCAAACTTATTGCTGGCACCTCTGCTGAATTTGTTCTGCTAGCTTTCTGTCTGTTCTGCTCATAATTTACCATTTAGTGGGGCTACTCAAGTGTGCCACCGGAAGTCTCTGCCACTGATGTGCATGCCTCTGTCGGTCTGCTCTCTCTTCTGGTGTTTGGCTGGTATTTTCTGTGGTATCTGGGATCAGGGAAGTTACTGCCAAGCAGGGATACATGCTATGCACTTGTTTGGGCAGTGCTCTTCTCTGTCTTGCCCTGCCTGCAGCCCATGGAGATCTGAAATGGAGCAGGCTGGTGGTTTTATTGACAGTGCCTCTGCCAAGGCTGTATGTTTGGCTGCATGAAAGGCTCGCACTTTTCCGATTGCCAAGCTGCTCAGGCATGCCACCAGGTACTTTCTGCCATGGATTTGTGCATCCCTGTGGGTCTTGACTCTCCTCACCTGTTCTGGTTTGGGCGCTCCTGGTGTTGGCAGCTGAGGCTCTGGTTCTTAGTGCTAGCCATTGAAAATGCATATGGACTTTTGTGGTTTAGTCTGGGATTTTTACAGGTGATCCCAACCCAGTGTCTGCCTGTGATCCAGCGTCTCCCTGTCAGGTGGTTCTTGTATCTCCGGGGGGTTTAGGGTACCAACCCTCTGGGTGAGGAGTGGATTGTGCTTTCATCTCCTGAGCTCCTCCTTTGGCTGGTTCACCGCCAAGAGGCTCATTGTCCAATGACTAGCTCCCTGTAAGGTGGCTGCCCTGATCTTGAGGGCGATCAATCAGGAAGCTGTGGGCTTCCACTCAATATTTCATCCAATAGTTGCAAAACCACACATTTTTTATCAGTGCATGGATCACATACTGGGATACATCATATGCTAGACCATGAAGCAAGTTCCTGTAAGTTAAAAGTGAATAAAGTGTTTGTACATCTGTTTTCTGACCATCATGGCATATAGCTTGAAACCAATAGCTTATGAAACCCTTAAAAGTATGAAAATACATGAAGAATGAAAAATGGTGAGTCAAAAATTTCCTGCAATTGATAATGACAGCAATACCATAGACCAAAACTTATGGAATACAGTAAACTCACTGTCAAGAGATAGGTTCATAAGAATAAGTGTCTACATAAAGTAATTATAAAGGCATCAAATAAATGAAATGTCCTTGCATTTCAATGACCTAGAAAAATAACAAATCAATCCAAGTTTAGCAGAAAGAAGGAAAGTATCAAAGTTAGAGAGAAAGTAAACAAAACTGTATACAAAATCATTATACATGAGTAAGTTGTAGTACCATGGCACTATCCGACTAAATCCCTCTGCTGGGGGAGGAACCAAATCAATAAAATTGGAACGATACAGGAGATACACAAACAGACACCATAGACATACAATCATTAGGAATTACTGCAAATAGCTACATGATCACAGATAAGAAAATGCAAAAGAATGGGATAGTCGTCTGTACGTATAAAATCGATCCAAGCTGCCCTCAATAGACCAGTAACTAAGACTGAGTTTGAATCAGTAGTAATGACCCTCCCAATAAAGAAAAGCCCACGGCCTAATGGCCTCACTACTGAATTACACCAAACTTCTCAAGAGCTGATTCCAAATTCTCTCAAACTATTCAAACTATTTGAAGGAAGGGAATCCTTCAGAACTCCTTATATAAATCCAGCATCACCTTTTTCTAAAAAGGATGCAACAACAACAACAACAACAAAGAGGACTGTGGACCACTATCTGATGAATGCAAATGCAGAAATCCTCAGCAAAGTGTTAGCTGGTTGAATCCAACAGCCCATCAGAGAAATGATTCACCTGGATCAAGTAAGAATTTTCCTGGATATGCAGGGATGTTTCAGCATATCCTAGTCAATAAATGTGATATGTCACATTAACAGCCTGAAGAATTAATGCCATATGATTGCAATAAATGAAGAGAAAGCTTTCAGTAAAACCAAATATCCTTTCATGATAAAAAACCTTAAGAAAAAAAAGAAACAGAAGAAACACTCCTCAAGACAATCAATGCAATGTAGGAAAAATGTATAACCTGCATCATATCGAATGAGAAAGTTTGAGGCATTTCCACTTGAACCTTGAGCCAGATTTGTATGCTCACTATTACAAATGCCATTCCACATATTCTTGGAAGTTTTATCTAGGGTTGTTGGTCAAGAAAAAGAAACCAAAAGGATACAGATTGAAAAGGAAGAAATCAAGCTAGCTCTATTTGCAAACGACATGATTCTCTATATAGGGGGAAACAAAAGACTTAGTAAAAGATATTACAACTTATAAAAGAACTTTGAACAGTTACAGGTTAAAAATCTCAACAAAAAATCAATAGCTTTTGTGTATGCAAACAATTGTATGGCTGAGAACAAATTTGTAAGATCTATTCACAGTACTTATGAAAAAAATTTAAAACTGGAATAAATTTAACCTAGCATGCAGGGATTCTCTACAATGAAAATTATAAAACATCATAGAAAGAAATGAAAGAAGATACCAAAATAGAAACATCTTCTATGTTCATGGATTGGAAGAATCCATATCACCAAAAAGGACACTGAAATCATTTTACTGACTCAAGATGTCCCCAATCAAAATACCTGCAATATTCTAATATCTAGAAAGATGCTAAAATTCACATGGAAATATTAGAGACTCCAAGTATCTAAAGCAATCTTACACAACGGCAAACAAAGCTGGAGATGTCACAATACCATACATACTACAAGGAAATTGAAAGTGAAACAGCCTGGTGCTGGAACAAAAATCGACATGCATAGGAGTGGAACTTGATAGAGTTTCCAGAAATAAACCCACACATCTGTAAGCAACTAATTGTAACAAGCCAACAGAAATGAACTCAGGGAGAAAAGACCAGTTTTTTTAAACAAATGATGCTTGGATAATTCATGTGCAAAAATATCAATAGAGACTGCCCCACCCACCCACCCACACACACAAACACAAATCTTAAACAAAATTCAACTCTAAATGGATCAGGGATCTAAATTTACAATCTGCTATTACCAAATTAGTAGAGGAGAATGTCAGGGACTGCAATACATATGCTTGGCAAATGCTTGGCAATCAATTTCAGTGCTATTCACTTTACAGTCACAATCATGATTTCTTTTACGAAATTATGAATCCCTAAATTTTCTCTGTTATTGATATTCCAGGAAGAGAAAACAAACTGATTTGCATAATTTTCCTTATGACTGTGGAAAAAAATCAGCTTCCAAAGAGAAGCAAATGAAAATTTGCACTGTTACTTCAAGAGATGGCTTTCAGTTTTTACCGGGAATTGCAAAGTAACAAGGAAGAAAGTCAACAGAATACACAGGCTGAGAGATATGGCAAGGAAAATGAATTCCATATTAGTCGACACAAGGAAAAGACATTAGCAGTAAACTTCATTCAAACTAGACCCACTCAGGAATTTTCCTAAAGACAGTGACACGGTGCTTCTTGTTCTGTAGTGCCAGGGAGGCACATCACTAACAGTGGCTATCCTTATGAACAAGTGTTTACTGAATTACAACTGTGTGATTATATATCACGAAACAGAGAAGACATTTCTCCAGGACCTGCGTATTCTTTTGAGGGTAACACACAAGACGTGACAACAAAAACGAATCATGCTAGTTACAAGGTTAATAAGCATTTTGAAGCTAGTACATACAGTGGCCAGAAATAGTTCTAAAAACTGTTGGATGACTTAGGTGGTTCAGGATGTCATAAAAAAAATAGATGAATAACAGGAACTTCTCCATTAATGAAACGGTACTTTCCAGCACCAAGTTCCTAAATGCAGGAATGGATAACAGAAGCAATATGCTCATAGATTGAGAACACCATGTGCACTCCATTTCATCTAGACAATGATTTTTTTTTTGTCAAGATTTTGGCACAGAAATTTGTTTTATAAAGTGCTACTGTAATTAAACACAAAGACTATTTTTATTAGACTATTACAATTCTAATAATAGAACAAAAATAGTTTTGTTAATGTCAACATATGCTAGTATTGAACTAATATTTTGTTTGTTTTCTTTATTTTCAATTTTTCAATTATACACAATCACACATAAACTCTTATACCCCCAGGGAAATATATACTAGATTTATCTGTTTTCATTGAAAAATGGGAAAATAATTATGTGTGTATTTTGTGTTTTTAGTTTTGTTTTTAAGACAATACTCAAACTATCACACATCAAAATGCTAATGTAAACAACGCATTCTAACCTGAATAATGAATCAATTTAGTTGATTCATTACTTCCAGCCTGTAGTGTTCATCAATTATATTAGAAAAACCTCACGTAATTTCAAAAAAAAAAAAAAAAGCTGTGGGAGAATCCGAAAGAGCCTCCTGTCTCTTGGCTTTGGATCAGCTCAACTCAGGCAATTGCAGCCACTTGGGGTGCGAGCCAGCAGATGAAAAATCTTTCTCTCTGTATCTCCTTCTCTTTGTAAATCTCACTTAAATTTCTCTGTAAATCCTTAAAATGTGTTTATTTTAATTGGAAAGTGAGATTTACAAAGAAGAAGAGACAGAGAACAAGATCTTCAGTTTGTTGATTCACTCCCCAAGAGGCTGCAATGGTCAGAACTATGCCAATGTAAAGCTAGGAGCCAGGAGCTTCTTCCGGGTCTCCCACATGGATACAGGGTCCCAAGGCTTTGGGCTGTCCTCATCTGCTTTCTCAGGCCACAAGCAGGGAGCTGATTCGGAATCGGGGCCGCCAGGAGTAGAACTGGTGCCCATATAGGATCCTGGCACACACGAGGCTAGGTGAGGACTTCAACCTCTAGGCTATTGTGCTGGTCCCAACAAATATTTTTTTTTTTTTTAAAAATCACAAATAGTGAAAGCTACATCAATCACTAGGTCTTATGACATCAAGAAAACAGTAAAAGAGAAATCCCATGTTCCCAACTATGTGTTCTTGTGAGGTGTGTTCATAACACCTCATATCCATTGTCACCTGCTGAATTAGGCCTGACTGCTGAAGCCCCTCTGCATAATCTCTGACAGGTTCTATCTTGCTCTAACACCAGCATCAAGCTATAGCTTTGGTGCAATACTCAACTGACTGTACTTAGTAGGATTCCTATACCAATTGTCTGGAAACTGGAAAAATTGATATCTATGACCTGTTTGATTTTATAATGAGGAGTGTGATATTCATCTGATGTAAGTTGGTTTTGCGTTCAAAAAAGGAGTCAGGAGCCTAACATGTTAGCCTGGTGGCTAAAGTTCTCGCTTTGAATGTACTGGGATTCCATTTGGGCGCTGGTTCTAATACTGGTAGCTTCACTTCCCTTCCAGCTCCCTGCTTGTGGCCTGGGAAAGTTGTTTAGGCTGGACCAAAGCCTTGGAACCCTATACCCAAGTGTGAGACCCAGAAGAAGCTCCTGGCTCCTGGCTCTGAATCAGCTCAGCTCCAGCCATTGTGGCATTGTGGTCTGTTCGGGAGTGAATCATCAAACAGCAGATCTTCTTCTCTGTCTTTATATATACATGACTTTACAATAGAAGTAAATAATTCTTTAAAAAAAAAGGGGGGGGGGGAGTCTGAATTCTGAAAAAATTCAAATATCACCCAAAACACTATAGAAATTTATCTTTTCAATCTGATTTATAGAAATACCTAGAATGCTTAAACCTATCATCAATGTGTACAAATAGATTTCTAATTTTGTATATACACAAGTACATTTATCCTCTCTGACTTACAAATAAAGTGAGCCCAAATCTCAACAATTATATTGCCTTTAGGTTTGAGTATCATTGCTTCCTCTGAGGTTCAAGCCTGTCTTGATATTGCAAAAACTCTGAGCAAAACTAGAAAATTGATTCTCTCAGCATACTAAAGGGTGATAGAAGAAATTAAAAGTTAGCTAAAATGATCAAAAGCACACAAAAACTTCTACTCTTAGTTTTTATTAAAACTGATTTTATGTCTATTCCCTCTCTTAAGTGTGGCAAATTCAAAATATGAGGCTATGAAACTGTATTACATTAATTTATTGACCTTTCAAATTTAATGATCTATAATATGAAGATTCATGGCAGTATTTAAAATATTGGATCAAGTATGAGCAGCATAAATTTAGTCACTGAACAAACTAGTATGGATGACATCATTTCATTAAGGGGATATTTTTAATAGTCTCATATAATGTCATTTAAATACAAATCATATGGAAAAGTGATCTCTAAGGAGTTAAGTTTTCAGGGATACATAGATAGCTTACATTAAGCAGAAGGACTTGGCCTGGTCTTCTCTTTATGCTTTTCTACTTTTAGATATTATCTCCACAGTGTTAATGTGCGACGGAGAATATTTATATTCTTTTGTCTTAAATTGATGCTTTTGAACATGGTCACTACAAAAAAGGCACAAATATCTCTTTCATGCACATTACATAACACATTTCTTAAAATATTTATTTTTTTTTATTGGAAAGTCAGATATATAGAGAGCAGGAGACACAGCAAAGAAGATCTGTCCTTTGATTCACTTCCTAAGCGGCTGCAATGGCCAGATCTGAGCTGAGTTGATCCAAAACCAGGAGCCAGCAGCCTCCACCAGGTCTCCCACATGGGTGCAGGATTCTAAGGCTTTGGGCTGTCCTTGGCTGTTTCCCCAGGCCAAAAGTAGGGAGCTGGATGAGAAGTGGGGCTGCCAGATTGGAAGTGGTGTCCATATGGGATCCTGTTGCATTCAAGCCAAGGACTTAAGCTGCTAGGCTAATGTGCAAGGCCCATTATATAACTCATTTATGAAGCACTGGACAACAATGAAAAACAATACCCATCACACTTTAGTTTTCTATTATTAATGTCAGAAGTCATCCATCCATCTCATCTAGATCCATCTATCCATCCACCTACCCATCATTATGGATGAGTATTTCCACTCACTTCTTGTTCTCACCTGCTCTATCTGAATATGTCAGAGATGGCATGTGTTTAGTAAGAGTGATTTATAAAAATACAACCAAACCACAGTCTTGTCTCAAATGGTGAGGCCGGCCAGCATATGCAGCTAATTCTCACAGAGGCTTCCTGGAAAACCAATGACAAGATTGGGACTCTGGGCTAGCCCCAGGGCAGTCAGCAGTGGTAGACTGCTATACACAGCCTCATGTGTAAAGTTTCTGAACTGACACAAAGCTTAATGGAAATGAACCTTAACGATGTGGCCAATGGAGTGTAAGTGACATCCTGCTTGGCATGCCATGATGATTTTTTCTTTCCTCTCTTGAAGGCATAATGCTTCCCGTGGGAAACCTTGACTTAAAATGCCACTGTGTGCTTAGATAGGAGATTTACCAATCCTGAATGGGATAAAAATTCAATAAGGACCCCAGAAACAGGCTCCTCCTCGTCCTCTCGTTGCACCTCTCACTGCACTTCTCTCATCAACCCAATGAAAAGTGAATGTTGCTACAGTAACTTCAGTACAATATTGAATAATAGTGCATCCCATAAAAAATAAAATTGAAGAAGTCTGTTAAAAATAGAAAGAGGCAATGGTCATTTCATATTTATTGAATATCTATTACAGTGTATCTCTTATTATTTTAGATCTGTGGGGACAGCGAGAAAAAATGAGGAACTTACATTTGCTCTGCAGAACATGTGATTTAATTGGAAATATAATGCATGGAAATAAATAAATCAATGCTGTTTAGAAGTCATTTATAGACATATACTCTAAGAATTTTTTCTGGAGAGATCAAGAAATTAAAATAATAAATACAAACTATTTTTTCGACAAAAATTGTTCTGTCCAAGTGAAGATGGTAAGATTAAGGCCAGGTCAGTTACCTGCATTTTGTACATTTGTACTTTCAGACTTCTCACTCGGTGTCCTATTAATTAGAGTCTTAGTAATTGACACAGGTTATATTGATCTCCAACTGTACTTCAGTGGCTGATACAACTTCTCCTTTCAAAACAGATAGATGACAGCATCCTACTCTGTGAGGCCCCTATCATTCTGGTAAGGAGAGCCTGCCTTTCGATTGTCCACATTATTGAGATTATAGCTCAGGGAGTACACTGAGATTGTGGATTTTGGGGAACAGAAATAATCTGCAGAGTGCAAGGCTCAATTGGCTGGTAGATTATCTTGAAATTTTCCAAATGATTTAATAACTTTTTAGGTATGCTTTTAGAAGTAAGTAGCTTGGGCCCGGCACGGTGGCGCAAGTGGTTAAAGGTCCTCACCTTGCACGCCCTGGGATCCCATATGGGCGCCGGTTCTAATCCCGGCAGCCCCGCTTCCCTTCCAGCTCCCTGCCTGTGGCCCGGGAAAGCAGTCGAGGAAAGCCCAAAGCTTTGGGACCCTGCACCTGTATGGGAGACCTGGAAGAAGTTCCTGAATCCTGGCTTCGGATTGGCATAGCATCGGCCGTTGCGCTCACTTGAGGAGTGAATCATCGGACGGAAGATATTCCTCTCTGTCTCTCCTCTCTGTATATCCGCCTTTCCAATAAAAAAATAATAAAAAATAAATCTTAAATAAAAAAAGAAGTAAGTAGCTTAATCCTTAAGCAATAACACAATTTGAGAATTGCATTCAATTTCTTTGAAAAAATATGCTTTGGCTATAGAAAGAGAACAGATCTTATGTGCACATTTTAAGAACATAATGATACTTTTTACCCTGTATCAGTGAGGAAGTACTTTGGTTTGAGTACTCATTGTTATCTATTGATTACTGAAGCAATCAGTAGCCAGACTAGGGGAGTAAAGGTGACTATAAAGCTGTGGAATATTTGATTCATTCCTTAGTTTTAATATATCCAAGAATAAATTCTATAATTTGAGGAATCCACAAAGCAAATTTAGCAACATTTTAAAAAGACTTATTTATTTATTTATGTATTGGAAAGTCAGATATACAGAGAGGAGGAGAGACAGAGAGGAAGATCTTCTGTCCAGTGATTCACTCCCCAAGTGAGCGCAACGGCCGATACTATGCCAATCCGAAGCCAGGAGTCAGGAACTCCTCTGGATGCCTCACACAGGTGCAGGGTGCCGAGGCTTTGGGCCTTCCTCGACTGCTTTCCCAGGCCACAAGCAGGGAGCTGGATGGGAAGTGGAGTTTCCAGGATTAGAACTGGCACCCATATGGGATCCCAGGGCGTGCAAGGCGAGGACTTTAACCACTATGCTATTGCGCTGAGCCCAGATTCAGCAAATATTTGAAATGTTCTGGTTAATTTAAGCAAGGTAAGATTGGCAACATTGGACATTTGAATGAATATCATGGGGTGCAGCCAGTGATCGCCACCACCCATTGACAGTGGGCAAATGGAATGTGGCTGTGTCCCCCACCCTCTGTCCTAAATGTTAACTCCATCCTTAGGGAGAAGCCCTCATCCACTCTGCCTACACACACATCGCCTGGGTGTTCACTCCTGCCCACCTGTGACCCTGACCTACCATCTGAGAGCGAAGGGTATTGTGTTGTTATGTGACTACTCTCCCTCAGAAGCCCTTTAAAGGCTCATGATGAGGAGGGGCTTGCTCTCTTGTGCCTGGTCCTATGCTTCTGTTGTTCTGGCCCTACCCAGGACAAGTCATTCCCTGAGCATGGTCCTGTGTGCCTCTGAGATGGGACAATGGATGTAGCAAGGTTATGTCTGGTTTGGGTACTATCAGGAGTTCCAGGAGAGGTGAGGCATAGCAGCAGTGGAATGTGGGCAGAAAAGCCAGAGAAAGGTGAATGTCTGCAGGTTTTTAAGCGTGTCCAGGTTATTTGTTGAATGTCTCTTAGGAAAACTTACATTGTTGGGGAAGCTGGGACATGGGTCTTCAGCTTAACGGATGGACGTAAGGATAATGACCATTTGTTCCTCTTGGGGTTATGTTTGGCTGGATTAAGTTTGGTTGGATTATGATTAGTTGGATTGCCATATGGACTTGTGATTTGCTATTTCTGATGTGCTCTATTATCACCAAGCTTGGTTAATAAAAGATTCCTTAATAAATCTTACACGTGTCTGGTATGATCTCGCTCGCACCACATAACAGACTACGTTGTAACCCAATACAGTCATACATTCATTTGGGGCTTCGAGTAAATAAATGGGGCAGACTACAGCCATCAGTAATGCAAATTCACAGAAATATCAAATAATGATATGCGAAAAGCACAAGGAAAGGTTTCAAAATAACTTAAACAGTGAATGGTGTGGGTGAATTCACTTTCCTCAAATTGGCAGTATTGGTAATATGAGATGCTGAATATAGATTGTTAAAATATCCTACATTGCATGACTTTGTAAGCATGTCCACAAAGTCAGCAGTAATTTAGTTTTAGTTAAATATCTACATTCATCAAATTAAGTTATATAAATAAATTAAGATCTATTTCTCCAGTAGTTTGGCAATGTGTAATTTGGAATTTTTAGAATTGCTTTTCTTTAGAGGTTATTATTGTAAGAAATGTGTATCCACTTAAATACTTACAATAAAGGAATACACAATGTAATAAAATAAACTTAATTTGTTGTGGGTTAAGGAGTTCATTAGCACTCCTTAAGCTGAACAGGAACAGGAACTGGGCTTGTAGCTAAAAACACCTAGACTAATTGGACTCAGCTATATCCAATTGCTTGGTAAAGGACTTGGGTGGGAGAGAGTATATAAGAGGTGAAAGAGTAATAAAGGAGACTTTGGGGAGATTTCTCCCATCATGGGTCTCCTGTCAGTGCTTCATCCTCAGACCATCTCCCTGTCCATGTTACTGGCTCCGCTGGCAGGAGCATTAAGCAATGCTAGCAATTCTTAAAGCATGCTTTTTAAATGATCAATATTGGTACTGGTGTGATGGCTCAATGACTAAATCCTCACTTTGCAAGCACTAGAATTCCACATGGGTGCTGGTTTGAGTCTTGGCTCTTCTGCTTCCCTCCAATCTCTCTGCTTTTGGCCTGGGAAAACAGTGGAGGATGGCCCAAAGCCTTGGGATCCTGTAACCACGTGGGAAACCCAAAAAAGCTCCTGGATCTTGGCTTTGGATCAACTCAGCTTCAGCTGTCGTGGCCGTTTCACGAGGGAACTGCCAGATGGAAGATTTTTCTCATTGCCTTTCTTTCTCTCTGTATAATCTAATCTGCCTTTCCGATTTAAAAAAACAAATCTTTTAAAAACTAAATATTCTACTGATTGCTGAAGGTTGTGAAATACTAGTTGTTTAAGCTAAGTTCTGACACAAGATCAACTTTTGGAGCTATTCCTTTAGGCAGTTTTTCACTATCTAAGACTCTGAATTAAAAAAAAAAAAAGATTTATTTAAGTTTATTGCAAAGTCAGATCTATATATAGGAGGAAAGACAAAGGGGAAGATCTTCTCTCTGTTGATTCTCTCCCCAAGTGGCTTCAATAGCCAAAGCTGAGCTGATCCGAAGCCAGGAGCCTCTTCCAGGTCTTTCATGCGGCTGCAGGGTCCCAAAGCTTTGGGCCATCCTCGACTGCTTTCCTGGGCCATAAGCAGGGAGCTGGATGGGAAGTGGGGCTGCCAGTATTAGAACCGGCGCACATATGGGTTCCTGGCAAGGACTTTAGCCTCTAGGCTACTGCGCCGGGCCCTAAGACTCTGAATTCTTTTTTTTTTTTTTTTTGAGATTTATTTGCTTTTATTGGAAATGCATATTTACAGAGAGGAAAAAAAAAGACAAAAAGATATTCCATCCAATAGTTCAATTCCTAAGCAGCTGCAACATCTGGACCTGAACCAGCCAGAGCCAGGAGTTAGGAGCTTCAGTCAGCAAGGAACTGCACCACATGAAGCAGAGAAGCTGTGACAGCAACCAGCACCTATGGGAGGTGCTGGTGCTTGTAGGCAGAGAATTAGCAAGCTGAAGCATTGTGCTGGCCCCAAGACTCTGAAACCTTAAAGTGACTGTGAACTCAATGCAAGTACTGAAATACTAACCTGTGAAATGGGTAACTAGATTTGTTTAAAAAAGAATAGAAGGGGCCCAGCGCGGTGGCGCAAGTGGTTAAAGGTCCTCGCCTTGCACGCCCGGGATCCCATATGGGCGCCGGTTCTAATCCCGGCGGCCCCGCTTCCCTTCCAGCTCCCTGCCTGTGGCATGGGAAGACAGTCGAGGACGGCCCAAAGCATTGGGATCCTGCACCCGCGTGCTCCTGGCTTTGGATCGGCATAGTATCGGCCCGTTGCGCTCACTTGGGGAGTGAATCATAGGACGGAAGATCTTCCTCTCTGTCTCTCCTCTCTGTATATCCGCCTTTCCAATGAAAAAAATAATAAAAATAAATCTTTAAAAAAAAAGAATAGAAATTAACTAATGGGTTATTATGCTTTCTTTGCCTGAAACGAAATAGTGTAATCTTGGTTTATGGAGTTTGCATTTTATATTTTATATATCACAAAATACAAATAAAAAGAGATGCTAGAAAATAAAAGAAGAAACCTGATCTCCAAATTAGAACAAAAAATGTGCTAGCAGCATCGCAACAGGGTGAATTAGACCAATACCCGCGACACCAAAAGCAAGATCTTCCACTTGTTGGCCCACTCCCTGCTGATACAGCTAAGAGAAATGAGTACTGCTCGGTTCTCTAGATTTAAATGCAATGCCGCCTCTGAATATCGTATATGAAGTATCTGCCACATACATATATAATCAAAGTTCTTCTCCTGCTATTCTCTAGGCTATTTCCTGAAACACAAGGGAAATATTTTATATAATGTATTACCCAGCCGTTTGTTTGTTTGTTTGTAAAGGTCTAGAAACCTTTCCACATGGCCTTCTTCATTTGTTTCGTTATGTCCATGAACCCTCCTTTTCACTGTGATTTGTTGTTACATTTGACAAAAATCAGGAATAGTTTTTCCATTTCTCAAGCTCATATCACATTTTCCTATGTAGAATGTACTTTGCATTCATATTTATTAATATATTAGTTTTAGGGATGTAAGTGACTGCAGGACCTGAATGTTGTGAAGGTTATTCACAACGTAGCTGCATAGTTGCTCTTAACAAAATTGACTACCTTTCAAAACATTTTTCATCTGTATTTCACTCTTTCCTTTCTCTTCCTAAAGTCTTTTTTTTTATTTTATTTTTTTTACTCTTCCTAAAGTCTTTTTGAGCATCTGGACAAAATTACTTGTTTAAACAAAATTTGTTACTAAAGCTAGAGGATAGAGTAGAATATATGTTCACAAAGCAATTCACTTTCTTTCTGACTGCAATTTTCCTGGTCCTTTGTAGACGAACCAAGATAGTATGATCTGGTCAAATCTATTTTTAAAAAATATTTGTACTTATCTATTGGCTTGGGCAATATTTTTTAATGATGCTATGCTAAGCCTCTTGGGACAATATGTTCACACATTTCCTATTGAAATAGTTCAGGTATGAACATATGTCATTAGGTAATATATTGATCAGCAATTTTATAATATTATAGAAAAAAAAGCACTAGTGTTGGAAGTGAGAACATTTGAGCCCTTGGTTCCTCTGTGAAATATTCCTTACATGTGGAATGTAGACTACGTTAGTTGATTTCTAGTTTTCTTCCTGATTCCAATACTTTTTTAGTTAACTTGGAACTCTAGAAACTGGCAAGGCAATATTCCAGTATATTGCCCAATTGTGAGTGATAAACTTATAGAGATTGTTCCTTTATCCATGATAAAATTCAATTAGAATATAAATAAATCAAGACTGATATATAAAGTGCTCATCCATAGCCCACATTCAGAATTAATTCAGTTTAATCTAATTAGCTACTGAATACCAAACATAGTTTATGTCAGCAGTAGGGATTTCAGTGTTCTGAGATGTCAAATATCAACCCCAGGAAACCAAGTTTGTTCATTTTTATAATTACTTTTTGGATGTTTAATGATTCCATTAAATGAGGTGCCACAAATTAAGAACTGAAATGAAGTGACCTGAACAACACACTGAATATGCCCGAGGCATCAAACAGGTTTCTATTTTATTTTTATTCCCTTTTATTTGGGAGAATAATGTGACAGAAGACTCTTTAGTGATTTTTGAATACTAAATAAATTAGTCATGGCTGGAATGGCACTTCAATCACTTTCAGTGAGCAGACTCTGCCCTCAGAGTTCACCTGTTCATGACTTTGCTCAGAACAGGAGCAGGCTGGGAAAATGCGGCTGCAATTACTGAAGAATTCAGAACTGCTTGGCAGTTAGGACACAAACATGGGGTTGAACCATGCGAGAGCTGGAGAGCATGTGATGATCTTTGCTCCTGGATGCTCACACACTTGTCCACCTTTATGAAATAATTCAGAAAGCTAGGAGAGAGAGAGAGAGGGAATACTAATGTGTATCAAGCATTCCTATTTGCTTTGTTATAGCTACCCTCATACATATCATTCCAGTTTTATTCCATCTACAGTAATACCCAAAAATATTTTATCAAGATCTTTAGAAACAAATCTTTGTACAGGTGGTAGAAATTATCCTGATATAGGAATCTGGACTGAATTTTACAAGGACAAAATATATGTCATTTACAGGATAATAGATTATAGACTATAACTATTGAGTTTCTGGTTTTTAGCTGAGCAGATTATAAGCAGGATACATCTGTTGCATTTTTCTTAGCAAACTGTTACAGTTAGATGTTAAAAAGGAATACTGCTTCCCCCAAATTGTCAGCAGGAGCCATTTCTTTCAGTAAAATATTTGAATGGAGAATGTTCTCCTTTACTCTTTTCATAAACTATGTGTTTTTTGTAACATTCAAAGCAACATTTCTGTATTTTGTCCTCTGCTTGAGATCTGCATCCTTGGAAAGATTAAATCAACACTGCAATCGTCTACAGCATGAAGGAACAAATCATGAAAAATCTTTCAAAATGATTGGACAGAGATTATTAATGCTCAGCTCTCTTCTTTAGGAAAAGAAATTTCTAATATGAGAGAGTAAGAGAGAGAGAGAGAGAGAGAGAGAGAGAGAGAGGGAGAGAGAACCCAGTTTAGTTTAGTTCTTGAGAACAAGACACATTAATGGTGTTTTTAAATGTTCAACCCAAAAACTACAAAATGGACCAACAGAATCAAAAGAATTCCTCACAACAAATGATTTTTTCCTTTTTGGCTGAACGAGAGAAAAGCAGTTTACATATATCTGAGGGGTATATAGCTGCTAAGTAAATGAGTTTGAACTTAAATCCAAGTTTCTCGTATTCAAAACTTCAGTCTCTGAAAAACTTTACTTATTGTTATTTGAAAAGCAAATATTTACAGAGAGAGGAGGAGAGACAAAGAGAGGTCTTTTGTCCACTGATTCACTCTCCATATGGCTGCAACGGCCAGTGCTGAACTGATCTGAAAGCTGGAAGGCAGTAACTTCTTTCTGGCCTCCCACGTGGGCGCAGGGTTCCAAGATGTTGGGTCATCTTGATACACTTTTGCAGGCCATAAACAAAGAGCTGCATCAAAGGAGGCTCAGCCAAGACAGGAATCAGCATCCCATGGGATGTCAGCACTTACAGGTGGAAGCTCAGCTTGCTACACCATTGCACCAGACATAGCTTCTTTTTAAACAGCCAAATACTTCTGAAACTGTTCACGTGCAAGAACTCTAGGAGTCTGCATCAGACATTGCTCTCCTGTACTCTCACACCTGGAGAACTGAAGGAAAAAAAAAAGTCTACATTATGCTGAGCCTTTCTTGTGTTTAGTAAATGTCAAATTAAACAATCTTAATGTTTGACCTGATAACTCTTATTAGGCAAAAAAAAAAAAAAAAAGCCCTTGTGTTATCACAATGCAGTGTTTGATACTGCCAGCATTGAAATATTTAGCTTCCTTTTGCAAAGCTTTTTTTTTTTTAAGATTTATTTTATTTATTGGAAAGTCAGATATATAGAGAGGAGGAGAGACAGAGAGGAAGATCTTCCATCTGATGATTCACTCCCCAAGAGAGCACAATGGCCGGTGTTATGCCGATCCAAAGCCAGGATTCAGGAAATTCTTCCGGGTCTCCCATGTGGGTGCAGGATCTCGAGGCTTTGGGCACTCCTCGACTGCTTTCCCAGGCCACAAGCAGGGAGCTGGATGGGAAGTGGAGCTGCTGGGATTAGAACTGGCGCCCATATGGGATCCTGGCGCGTTCAAGGTGAGGACTTTAGCCACTAGGCCACGCCGCCAGGCCCTGCAAAGTTTTTAGAATGGCATTCTATTACCACCTAAAATCTTTTACATTAACTACTTATTAACCATTATGAGCTTTGTGGCTTCATTTTGCTGGAGAGGTGGTATCATGCATACCCTGTGATATCTGATTAATGGAACTGGTAAGCAGCTGCCATACATTAGCTGGCTTTGGTTATGATAAGACTTTGGTGTGGGAGGGTAAAGCAGGCTACAGAGCAGGTGTAACAGGATGTGACACGTGGCTGGGAGTGACAGCTCTCTTTGTAGGACTACGTGATGATCTATTGTCAACATCCCAAAATCATATTTTTCCTTAAGCACTTCATTGCAAAAAGTTGATGAAAGAAAGGGGACATTGTTTTTTTGGGGGGTGGGGGGACACACAATCTTCATAATTACTCCAGGCTCACCACTGGGCAAAATCTGGAGTGTCAACTAGGGGCCAGATTGGAATAATAAGTGATTTTGAGGTACAAAAGACACTGATTTCAGATAAAAAGATTTGAAGTAGCACTGCGGAGGACCCAACGGGGCAGAAGGAAAAGAATGCTGTGCAAGAGTCAGGTTCATCTCACCTACCATCTGTGTTGCAACCATGAGATTGCTACTCATTCTTGACAAGCACCCCAAATGGGACCTTTGATCCAGCAGTAAATAGCTAGGCAGATGTAACTTACAAATGTGAACGCTTAAATGTCAGTTTAAATTTTGGTAACTGCCTGAATTTTTTGGAAAAAGTATATACTGTAAACAAATATCACTGTTAACATTACCCTTTGGTAATGCATTTTGCATGTCAAAACAATTAACAATGATAATTGAATCAACTGCTTGCCCCTTCCATAAAAAAGAATACTTAAGGAAAAATATAGTCAAATTGTTGAACAGCTTCTGAGAACAGGGGATAATAAATTAACATGAGAACAAATCCTACTAGGGAAAGTAAGAGAGTCTTTATAACTTTCAATATTCAAAAATGAAGGAGAGATAACTGCAGTATTGCTTACAGCAGCTACGTGCCTGGTTTTATAGACTCTTTGCTCATTATCCTCTCTGTTTTAAAACCTTGGAGGATAGTTAAAGGAATTCTCAGGCAATAGTACAGATAGATAAAATGAAAAGTAGAACTTGCCAAATATATTTTCATGGAGTTCAATACCCCAAACTAAACTCATTGATATAGTCTAATAATTCCATTTATGCACATGGTTTTACTTTTTGCAGTTTGATTCAATTAAATGTCCATTTCTTCAACCAAGTACACTCATTATAAAAATACAACAGAAGAATAATTTGTGTAAGTCATTCCTTGGTCCAAATTTTTGGTGTTTCTTTTTTTTTTTCCTCAACAGAGAAAGCCTAACTTCAAAAATTGAGTGTTTGAGATGTGTATTCTGTGGAGACAAATATGAAGTGTCCTTAGCTAAACAAAACTATGCATTAACCACTATTTGCAAAACACCAACTAATTCCTGATTATTTTACTAATTTCTTCTTGTGAAAGAAATGGACAGGAGAAGTGGGAGAAATAAAAAGTGGAAGAACGTGATGGCAGTTGTAGGGGTGGGGCTTCCATAGGCCTTTCTATGGTTACAGAATCACATAATTTCTAAAAAAGTAATTCACTGCAATATTGGCAAAGAGTTCATTCAACTGGGTAATATTTGTATGCATATACACATTTTTGTGCCTTTAAGTTCATATATATAAATATAATGAAGCTGAAATACCGAAAGGATTAACATGGGACCAAAACTTCCAAGGGACTATAGGGCTAGCTGAGAACATTTCATATTAATTGACTAATTAATTATGTGTTGATTTTTACTCAGATTGAGAATGCAAAACACACATGTTTGCATGTATTTGATAAATATGGCCATATTATCTATGGCGTTTCAATTAATTCATTTGACTGAACTCATTGCTTATTTTTAACTTCCTATACTAAGTTCTTGTAGATGAACTTTTTTTTACTGCGTTGAGATTTTCACATTTTGTGTATCAGAGATGAAGTAAACAAAGTTGCGATTAGCCAAATTATAGAGCCTCCAGGGGAGGGAATCTGCATATCCGCCAGCCCTCTCTCCACAGCACCTGGACTTCATCTGCCAAATCAAAATGCAGCTCTGAGGTCCTGCAGTGGGCTGTGCTCCTGACAGCTGCCCTGAGACTCCAGGGAGTTCGGGGCCTAATCACCAATTCCCACAAAGAGAATGCTCAGGGGCGGAGATATTCCACCCCTTGCCAGGAAAATAAAGAATTGGGTGACCTCCCCCTACCCCCTCACTCTTCAGGAAAGGCCAAATCACTCCCACAATGATGGACAAAGCTGTTAACAGAGAAATTGGAAAATCGGACGGTCTATAGGGGGAAAGCAGGTTCTCTTGGAACGTGAATCTGCCCTTGGGCAAATCTGCTTTACATAGTCATGGCAATTATTTTATATGATTATTTCTCTTTAATCATCATTAATATTAGCACATTGTAGTATAGCCAAATAGTGCTCTTGTTTTTGTCAGGAAGACTAATGAAAATTCCCTTTAATAATCACAAAGAAATCAATAATT
Organism: Ochotona curzoniae; assembly: GCF_017591425.1. Lineage (NCBI taxonomy): Eukaryota > Metazoa > Chordata > Mammalia > Lagomorpha > Ochotonidae > Ochotona > Ochotona curzoniae. Next base: position 13,557,394 of record NW_024466004.1, on the reverse strand, counting down.
AATGTAGTGTATAACCAAAATGCCCTAAATTTACTTTTGGTATGCATATTTTGCTTCATTTTTCTTAAAGAAAAATAAGGGAGCAGATTCCGCTTCTCCTTTAGTATCTGCATCCCAGCAAGACAATATCTGATAGGAAAAGTCAAATGCTACTCAAAGACGATAATGGGGATTTATTTCTGAATTTACTATCAGACCTCAGACTTCTTTGAGTTAATTATACAAACAAACCCATACAAACTAGATTTGGTGGCAAATCATGAGGGAACTCATGTTTATATTTAAGAATATCGACTGTTGAATTGCAGCTTGTATCACCTGCTTGGAAACCAGTTTGTAAAATCTTGCAGAAGCACAACCTGTGGCAACATTTGTCGGCACTGCTACTTCCTCAAGTCTTATGTTTAAGCTGCAGATATGCCAACATTCAGCACTGCCTCCCTGTTCCTGACATGAAACAGTCTAAGTTCTCTTTCATGAAAGCAAATGCTCCCATTTGATACTTCACGCTGGATATTTCTGTATCTATTAGGGTTGTATTATTGTGTGCTAAATTTTTTTTTCTTAGAAAATGAAGTCATCCCTAGTAATTATCCTCAGATACCATACCATTCAAACTGTTGATAGCAAGTGTATTTGGTTCGCAAGGCAGCAGGAGAGAGTAAGTGGAACATGAAAGTGGACCTGCACTTCATGCATGCTGGGAGGACAGGAGTCTGAGCTCTCCATTTCCCCAGGTCTTTCATTGCTTTGCCTCTTTCTAACCCAGTTTGGCTCTTGGTTACTAGGTTCAGAATTTGTTTTTCCCTTTGGGAACTGACAGGCCCCCCGTTTCTTTCTTCTGTTTACTCCACACCTGCTCCCTGATGTCTGCAGTCCATCTGCCCATAACACTGTCTGGGGAAGTCTCCCTTGTGTATATATTGTGGTCTGCAGTGCTTCTTAAGTAAAGCATGGGAATCAGAGAAGGTCAGTAATGCTCATCTCAGGCAGCCAATATATATCACTACAGGATTTTTTTTTAATAACCTAACTTTAGTATTTTCTTGGGGGGAAGCCCTCGTTTTTTTTTTTTTTTTCTCTAAACCTTGAGAACTGGATTTCTCCTCTAAAAACTTCCCTGTTTTTAGCTCCATTTTCTGGAAAACAGCTAACTGTTACTTTTTAGATAGTAACAGGTGCTTGCTTTCAATTGCATTGTTGCTTTCAATAGCTTTAGAACAGTCCTAGGTAGCACCAGAAGAAAACAGTCTTTTCAGAGAGAGATTTCTGTATCACTCTAATCACCATCCACACATAGCATCGTGGCTCTGAGAGTGCTCAAGAAAGCCAGGTGGAGAACCAGGGATTCATGTCAGGACTCACAGAGACCACTTCTTTCCTTCTCCCTAGCAGGTAGCTGTCCCAGGACAGCAGGAATGCACACTCCTGAAACTGGAGTGGCACACTGTGGGAGGCTGCAATTTGTGCAGTCAGCTAACTGACCATGACAACTTTTTAAAAAGAAAATTTCAGTCTGTTTTGCATCATGTCAGGACTAAGAGGTACATTGATTTTGCCATTTACAATAAACCCAATGGGTTTTCTTAGGGCAAGGTTGGTCTGGATTAGGAACACTTGTGATAAAGTATCAGTATCCTCAGCCACGACGTGTATTGCCTGGAACTAGTTATTCATATTTTTTGAGCTCCATCCTAACAACAAAAAATATTTTTTTTATTCAAAAGAGTAATTGAAAAGAGTAATTGTGGTCATTAAATAACAAATTATTCAATAAAGACATTAAGTGTTGAGAGAGTTACAAAACAATAAATAGTTCTGTGAATGTTGCTTCTGACTCAATAATTTCTAAGATTGTGTTAATCATTCCTTTCCATGGATTGCTGTGCTGTTCATTGTATTCACTTTGCCTTTTAAACTTTCGTGATTTTGGATGGTCCGCCAAGATTCATGGCATTCTGAGCTATTACAAGGACAGTTAAGAAGCAGAGTGATTCTAGATTGAATTTTATTAACCAGGTCATGTGTGGGAAGACTAAACAAATCACAATATAAAACTTTTATTTTTAGCATTAGGGAAAATTAGAGATTTTATTGTAAAGTACTTCAGAAAAAAAGAAAAAAACAGTTTCATCTTTCTTCTTTTGAAATATGCTGACCTCCCTCATAGGGTTATTGTGATGACTACCAAATAAACAATATTGTAAACTACTTTGTGAAAATAAAGTGCGATATAATTGCTTAATAGTAATAATTAGGTTTGGGCCCATTATTGCATGGAACAATTCCCACCAATAAGATAGCAAATAACTTCATGGTTCTGATTCCTTGCTTCAGGACTCTGCTTATTTTTGTTTTGGGACATTTGCGTTGCCTGTTTCCACCGGCCTCTTTCTAACTGCGATGACATTGTAAAAGCCCTGGAGCTTTGCAAACTGCTGATAAACCTTGTTGCCCCTGTAGTACCTGCTCAGATATTACAGCCTAGATCTGCAGCTGCAATAAATAGAGTTGCCTGAATTTTCTAGGCTGAATTGTAAAGTTGTGAAAATAATTTTGCTTTATGATACTTTTCTTATGCTTTCAGTTACATGGCCATTTTCAGTACAGAATCTCTTATAATTCTACTTATTTGTGAGTATAAAAAATGGGGAGATTATCAAGATGAACCACCAGGGAGCTCCTCACCTTTTATGGAGTTGTCTAAAACGGACTTAGTGGGACATTCTGACTTAGAACTCTTTTGTGTGGTACAGTTAACAGAATATCAGTCTACACACTGACAGTTCCAGTTGACATGCACTGAGCACTTACAAGTATCCCAGAATCTGTGCTGTATTTCAGAAGCACTGTTGATTTGAGTTTGACAGCAGTCTACCCGATAGATAACATGCAAACCTCAGTGAAATTCATCCTGAAGACTGTTCAGTAGAATCAGAATTTCAGTTTATCCCAAGTCTGCATGCTATTTGAAAAATGGTCCCTCCAAATCAAAGTCAGTAAGGTTTGTTTTGTTTTGTTTTTGAATAAAAAAACTCATGCTAAATGTCTTTGACAAGTCTTCCCTTTGAGCCATCACTACCTCCTCAATCCTCAATCCAGATACATGAGCACTAGCAGGTATTTGTACAGGAGGGGAAGTGATACCTGGCAGCATAAACACAGTTGAAGTTCATAAGCTAGTTTACAAGACTCACATGGATTATTGAATTTGTTCTGGCACCCACTAACATTTGTAGTCACATCTGCCCTTCTGTACTGCGGAAGTACAAAATCTAGCTGAGATCAAAGCAAGAGCATGTTGTAGTAAAAGCTACTAAATTTCAAAATGATTACTTGTCCTAATGCAAAGTCATGAGTAGTACTGTAAACAGGCCATACAGTTCTAGAATTAAACACAGAATTTAGTCTATCATAAAAGCCAGTTTTCAAATACCACATCATCTTGGGAAAATTAATTAATTTCAACTGCATCCTATGTAAATTGGCTAAAGATATAGCAAACTATCAGCAATGACTAACAGGTGTTAAATATTGCTGTACTAGATTCTGGAGTAAGAGATTACCTGGTAATAACTGATTTCTGCTTCACAATATTCCTTTAAGATATGCATTACTGTATTTCTGCTTTGACCAAAAAGCCAGGTAAGGCAAGCAGAGGTTAAATAACATGCCTACAATTCACAGCAGGTCAATGAGAAGGCTGGAATCCTCTGCCTAAAGAACTTAGAGGGCCCGGCGCGGTGGCGCAGTAGTTAAAGTCCTCGCCTTGCACGCCCAGGATCCCATATGGGCGCCAGTTCTATCCCGGCAGCCCCACTTCCCATCCAGCTCCCTGCCTGTGGCCTGGGAAAGCAGTTGAGGACAGCCCAAAGCTTTGGGACCCTGCACCCGCGTGGGAGACCCAGAAGAGGCTCCTGGCTTCGGACCAGCATAGCATCGGTCGTTGTGCTCACTTGGGGAGTGAATCATAGGATGGAAGATCTTCCTCTCTGTCTCTCCTCTCTGTATATCCGCCTTTCCAATAAAAAAATAATAAAAATAAATCTTTAAAAAATAGAACTTAGAATATCAATTGCTATTTGAAAGCACACAGTGGAGTGGCTGGCATGTAGCAAGATCTCAGTAGTAAGTCCTCTGGTGGCACTGTCTAATAATAGCAGTGACCATTTATTAACCATTGACTGGGGAAATGGGAAATTTGAAGTAGTTTAAATTTTCAGATACAATCACAATCTTAAAAAAAAAAAAGCATGGATAGGAAATATCTTAGTTCCTAACAGTAGCTTTCTAAATGTGGCTTTTAATGTGTGAATTAGACATATCCTTATGTCCTCAGATTAAAATATCTCACTCTCCATCTTGTAGAAATTTGTCTATAGAAGTCATTTATAAATCATTCAGTAACAGATGATGTTATAACTAAAGCTGTGGGAGTTTTGAAGTTTCTACATCAGATTAAGCTTGTGTTTATTTCAAAAAAGGCTCTGATCTGGCTTGGGTTTTTGGCAAGCTCAACATGAGCCCTACATGAACTATTGTAATCAAAGCTGCTCTTTTGCTTCTTCTTTTTTTTTCTTTTTTTTTTTTTGGTGGGTCAAACTTGGATTATTTCCAGTCCCAATTAAACATCACTTGATGTGTTTGGGACTTTTATTTATAATATATTTTTAGGAAAAAAATTCCTTTTTCCTGTTCATATTAATTAAGCATGAACTCTACTTAGTCCTTTGCTTCTAAATAGTTATAGCAAAAATTACAAAAAACTCCTGGTCATTTATAAATTGTGCAACAAAAAAATATATATACAAATCTACAACACAAATAAATTTAACTATTAATGTAGACATCAGATCTACAAATACCAATTTGTCATCTTCATGTTGTGTTAAACATTGGAATATTCTGAGTCTGAGTGTTGTTTTGCACCTCCTCTGCAGACTGCTTCAGTAGTTTCCAGATTACATTTATAATTACAAAGCAATAAATAGTTAATTTCTGATTTAACCAATGGAAAATATCAGACAACAGTCACACCAAGAGAAGTCACTGAGGGAAGACTCTTTAAAATTCTCTCAGGAGATTTTGTTAACAAAATAATTTATGATTATCTCATACTGTGCATGAATAACCCTCATAAATATGGCACAGTATAATCCAATTAATTATGCATCCTAAATGGCTTGATAATTTATGAAATTGGCAAATTGTCTTTAGCCTGAGTTTTACAAATGAATAAATATACATTGCTGGAAATGAAAAGGGAAAACTCTGTAATTTCAAATCAATTTTTAAAAGTGTATAAATAATATTACATCATTTGCTTTGCTGTGAACATTTTCTGATTATTTGACGGATTGATTTACAGATACTTTAACTTCAGGATTTATTCTTGTGGGGTGTTCGAGGCTCATGACTTTTTTTTCTTAAATTATTTAGGCTCAGTTACACACTAAGTGGATTTATTTTTTGAAATTAAAAATAAAAAGTGAGAAAGTCTAAAAGTCAACAAATATTTGTTACAAAAATATGCTGAATATAAATCATGAATAAAATTTAAATATGTCATATGCTATATCAGAAAATGGAAAAATAATATTATTATTATTTCTATTCAGCTTATGCTAGAGCTAGACTGAACCTGCAAGTATTAATTTACTTCTTTCCCGTTATCAAAAGGCGCCATATTTTGTCAACTCTAAAGATAAAATCTCAGCTGGGTCTGATAATCTTCATGACATAATGTTTGTAAGGATTTCTTGTTGCATTTGGAATTACTATTATTTGCTTCTGAAAATGTTATCAGTTAGTTGGTAGATCAGTGTTTTCCATCATTGCTTTCTCACTAGAAAACTAAAAATGCTCGTAAAATTTATTGTGATACATGATAAAAAGGTGTTCTAAGAACTTAGTGATTCTGAAATTGATTTTAGATTTCTAGGAGGTTTAAAGGACAAATAAAAGGAGGCCCCATTAACCTTTTGTCTAATCTCCCTGAATATTAATATCATGCCTAAATATAATGCAATATTAATGTCTGAAAATTTCCAATGGCACAATTCACAGAGCTTATTCAGATTTTTTTCTAATCAGGTATTTGTTCAGGCACTCATTTCTGTGTGTGTATGTGTGTGTGTGTGTGTGTGTGTGTGTGTGTGTGCAGTTCTGTCCAAATTTTTTCATAATAGAATTTTGCATGGCTATGGTCAAAATAAAACTATAGAATTACAGCATCCTCCTAAGGCACTCTCACATCCACCTAGATTCTGTTGCTTGATGGCATTATTTGAACACTTTTACTTGCTTAATATCCAATAGTTCCGCCTGTTGCTAATAGTGGGGCATTGAAATGTCCAACTACAATCATTCCTTGGATTAGTCTTTCAGTGTCTCAAGCTTTGCTTCATAATTGTTGACACAGTTGTTTGATTAAAGATGGTTGTTTTGAGTTGATAAAAGGAGAGGAGGGAAAGTCACAGAGAGTGTTTATATTCTTAAAAAATAATGGAAACTTGACGTGTTTGATCTGATCCAGCTTCAGTGTCTTAAGAACATTTGGAGATGGAATCAATATATGAGAGCTTCATCTCTTAACTATCGCTGTCACTATAATAAAATAAATGGATAAATGAACAACAAAAATGATTCTAGACAGTATGTGCTCCTAGAACCTGTGATTTTTGCTACTTTTCCAAAGTCCTAATGTAGAAGAACAAAGTATTTTCTTACTAGGGAGTTTATCTGGTGTCTTATACATATATGTTATCAAGCTAATGGTAATCAACCATTTACTCAGAAAAATCCTTAATTTTTTAAAATTACATAAGTTTTTACAAACATTGAAAAAAAAATTAAAACCATTAATACAAACCATGAAAAAAGCCTGAAATCCCATAAAAGTTATCTTTGACAATTTGAATTCTCTAATTTCTTACATGTTTCAATTTGTAAACAGATTTTCAATTGTGCATCTAACAACACTTTTGGAATACTGATATACACTTGCTTTAGACTTTTCTTCAGTGGCCTTTTCTAACAGGCTAGTATTTAACAGAAGTTGTGATAAAATGCAAGTTCAAGCACATAAATTCTGAAGCAAATGAAACAACCCAGCAAGTGTAACTAAGTTAGTAAGGAACCAGATAAAAGCAGTGACACATACGCATGGGCAAAACGAATGGGCACAGTATGGTTGCAAGGGCGTAACTAAGGGAAAGGCTTTGAGTAGAGTACTGCTGATCTAGCCAATGAAACTGTTGTAACCTATGTCTTCTCTATGAAGCCACGGTCTCTACCCAATTGTTTTAACAATAAAATTGTTTTAAAATATCCATGCTCATCTAACTGAAACTTGATTATGATGGCCTCTTAATATCACTTATTACTTAGTTGAAACAATATTTCTCTTACGAATAGTTTTTCTGTTTCCAACATACAGTAGAAATCATTGCTAAAAGACAAATATAAAATGCCCGTTTATAGATAGGACAACTTAAAACATCATTACATATCTTGATGATTTTATAGCTTGTGGCAATATGATTATCACTATGTGTAAGATTTAATAAGGCAATTATAAATATAATATATTGTAAAATAACACAATAGCAAATAAATGGAAGCTGTTTAATCTTGGCCTCAGAAAGGAGTTAATGTACCATTTTCCTAATTTATAATCAAAATACTAAACAAAATTCAATGTAACAGTTATAGCCTATAAAAGGTGTTTCATATCATAAATTCCATAAAGCTGAAGGCAACCTTGTCAGTTTAATTGATGTATGCGGATGACATGTGTACACTCTGGTTGGATGTTTTAGTGAAGCAGGACTTCAAACAGTACTGAAACCTGTTCAAGACTACTTTCCTCTAGATTTCTGAATGGGATTGCATATAAAATCACCAAGAATTAGAAAAGGAGGAGAGATAAAACCAAATGAAGCACTGTATATTATTTTTAAAGGGATTAAAGAGTAATTTTTAATGTTGCTTGAAGATAATTAACTGAAAACTTTTCTAAGGAAGATAAAAAATTGCTCTAATTTCAAGGGTATCATGTGAAATGTCTTTGCAATAGGAAGACATTGTATAATACTCAAATCAGTGTAATTTTATCTTTCTCTTCAACAATGTGTCATCTCTCTATGATAGTGAGAGAGGAGTTAGAGTGGGTAGTAGGCAGTTAGGGTATTCTGGGTCCCTGAGTAAAAGAGAATTTCCCCACCATGTCTTGAACTCACTCTCCCAGGGACAGGGGTGCTATTAGCATGTCAATTCCCCACCAGAAGTATCGGCCATTACCTCCGGCCACTGTGGGAGGGTCTCAGGCCGATCTCTTTATCATTGAAAGGAGAGCAGGAAGAAGTAATACACATCTGCCCAAGGCCTGGAATATCCTATGTCTAGCACCTCTGTGGCCTTTTGTCCCAAGGCCAGGTACCATGGAAACTAGGAATTTTCTTTGTTTATGGAGAAACATCTTTGAGGGAAACCTTTAAAAGGTGCATTCCCCACCATTCATTCGGGTTTTTCTTCTTTGCCTCCTGCCACTATGGCAGAGCACTGGGGTCCTTTTTCTCCTGCCACTATGGCAGGAGGTAAGGGTCTTTTCTATCTCAAACCCCCTCCTGTCGCTAGGACGGGAGTCTTCTCTTCTCAACTTTTCTAATAAATCTTGCTTTAAAACTAAACTGTGTCCGCATGAAAATTCTTCTTTCCTGCGAGACAAGAATTTGAGGTTGCTGCCATACTCGGAGTCAAAATTCCTGCAACAATAGCAACATTCAAAATCTTCTTTTATTTCTTTTAAAGAATGTTCAATATGTGCCTTCTGTGTGTAATCGTTCTGCCATGCAATTCTCCATTAGGAAAAATAACAGGCTGTGAGTCGCAAATACATTTAAACCACATGATTTTAGAATTCTTTGCTTGCTGGGGGTTGGGAGACAGGGATTGAAAGCAAGCTTCCATCATCTGATTCACTCCCAAAATGCCTGAAATAACCAGGGAAAAGGAAAAAGAGGCGAGTACAATCCAGGTCCTCTATATGGGTAACAGAGCCCCGATTGTTTGATTCTTCATATAACATCCCAAAAAATTGGAGTGAGTAGCTAAGAATGAGATGACCAGCCACACCAATGTGCCGTATAGGCATCGTAAATGCTATCTCAATCACTAAAACAAGCATTTCCCCAGAACTGGGAATATCTTAATGACCACCAGCAGCTGTCACCATGTTGATAACAAGGTTGGCTCATTGAACGTACTGTCCAGTACTGTTCCAAAACACTTCTCTTAATTAATCCACTTTCCTAAATTTTATCTTAATTAGCTAAATCTGTTTTCTGTTTATTTTATTCTACATCTCCTAAAATAGATACATAAGAAGTGCACACGTTTATGATGCACAGTATGTTGTTTTGAAAAAGGTATACATGGATGAATGGCTAGAGTTCTGTATCTATGTACTCAGATAATTTGTTTCCTTCCTAGAACTTTGACTAGCATGTAAGAATAGGAGGCCAACCACTCAGAAGGAGAGTAAAGGTGTCAAGAAGAGGGGTCAGCATGCATTTGAAGGCAATTATCTGACTACCAGGATTTGATTTGCGTGAACCTAGAACAGATCAACAGTTTACTTTCCAGATAATTAAGTCACCAACTGTAATTCTACAGAACTATAATTTACGCTCATGTATTATAAAAATATGAATATTTCCTTAGGCAAAATAAATTATTAATTTCAGCATAACTTCTTTGGCCTTATTGAAAAACAAAAGTGCTTGCTATATTCATTTTCCTGGTTAAAGATAAACATCAAAGTCTTTTTATCCAAGGTGAAGAATACACTGCTAGATAAAACTTATATCAGATTAGGTCAGTGACTAAAGCAGGAAAAGAGTATGAGGGTAGCATTACTCAAACACCCCATTTATACTTGTGACTTCGAAATACAGCTGCAAATATTTTGCATCCTTTCCAGCAAGAGGTCTGACCTTTATCCTTTCATTTGAAGTAAGGTGCATTTGTGAGGGCACAAAAACTGAAAGGTTATTGGATGATGCTCTGTCTATGAGTCATAAGATAGAGCTCTGTTTCATACAAATTTTATCTCTGAATTGGAGTGGAATATGATCTTTTAGTTACATAACAGTTCCTGTATTCCTTGAACCTTGCCTATAGAATAGCATCTCCTCTTTTCAGGAGCCCTTTTATCTGATCAATGAAATTTCTTAGTCAAGCAACTGACAGTTGAAAATGCTTGGAACTCTTCTTGATCATTATTCTAACATAAAATCACTGATTTGTGTTTATAATGTTTGTTGAGATTCTGCTGTGAAATGTTTAATTTTAATGGTGAGAACTTTAGGAAAAGAGATTTTAGATTTTATTTTGCCCAAATCTTTGAATTTGAACATGAGATAATAAAGTCCCTACATTAAGGCTCTATTTTTATACATAAAACATCCGTCTTTTCAGTGTGCATGACTTGCACCAAAATAAAAATGTTCTCTTTTTCATCAGTTAATTTTCCTTTTGCACAGTTGAATCGTAAACTTATTGGAAGTCCAAGATTCAGCTACAGATAGTTTAAATCTCATATAAACCTCTATGTGGGTTAATTTGTTTTCTTTTTCTTAAAATAATTTGAAATGCACTCACTGTAGGATTGAGCTAATAATTTTCAAAGGGCCCAATTATTCCTAGCCTTATATTCTCTTGGAGTTTCAGGGGCCAAAGTAGGATTTTAACTCTTTCAATGAATGGAAGAGCATTTTAATGAGTTACTATTATAGGAAGTTTCTCAAAGCCTGAGGCAGAACTGTTACAGGGCATCCCATGGACCCTTTGTGGCCAAGAGATGACTATGTCTCCAAGAACTATCAACTTTTAGCAAAGTGTGACAGGCACTCAGGGGATTCCATCTTGTTTAACTTACTTCCATTTTTTTTTTTTACAAAGGAAATGCATTGAAATTTATGTGCTTAACCTTACTTATTAATTTTCCTTTTTCATCTCTATTCTCATCCTACTTTCATACAGCCGCAGATATCTCTTCCTATTGTGCCAATCTCCTTCATTTAATTACTTTCCAACTTCACAGGTAAATGACATTATCATCGTTTGAGAAAATATAGAATAAGTCCATGGTAAGTAAGGTTGTAATGAAAAAAATTCTGAAAGTTGGAACACGATGTAAACTAGTCTAACACAGTCTACATTGTCTCTATCTTAATTAAAATAAAATTATGCCAGTTATAAAACTGTGTTTGTTCTCAAGTCACAGCCCACTAATAATTCCAGTTATATAAAGCATAAATGATTTAATAGTCAAGAAACATATTGCAGAGTATGTTAGTTGTTACTAAATCACTGGATACATTTCCTTTAACAAGTGTCCAGGGAGATATGAGAAAGTAGGAGCAGAAGGAAGTAGAGACAGCAGTGAAGCGTTGTGACTGTTTTATACATATAGCATTCTTCCTAAACGTGGATATGGACTGGTCTGGACTCTGATTCGTTCTAGGGCCGTCTGAGCGTGCCTCCATTCTGATTTTAAGGTAAAGGTTGACCTTAAAGGCAGTCAAACTGATGCACAGAAAAATTCTATCATCTGTCAACAAACTCTTAGTGAGCTCTCTATTTTTAAATACTCCCAAAATAGCTGATTCCAGACATTCCTCATAGCAAATTGTTAAAATGAAAAACAAACAAAAACTGATGAAATATCAACAGCATTACAGCTATCATTTATGAAAGCCCCAGCATTTTTTTCTACTTTGTTATCCCTCTGTTCCAGAACAGCACGTAACTTGCCATACATAATACAGTTCCTTTCTGCCTATTCTGGGATTACATGAAATAGTGTACCATGGAGAAAACTTAATCTCTTAAATATAGGAATCAACCCCCACTGACGGATTTTGACCAATCAGCAGCAGGAGATGGGAAAACTCAGCAAAATAAAGCCTCTATCTTCATTTTTCTGTTAGATTATTCAAATATTCAGAGACTACAAGAAACTGTTCCAGAAAGTATTCCATATATATAAGGATTACTTGTTATAGGTTTCTCTTGGATAAAATTCTTGAAGTGTTCATAATGTAATTTAAGAAATTGATTTCCTGTTATAAAATAACTGAGGATGGATACTAAAACAAAAAATTGAGACACTGAATTTCAATTTCCACATCTGGATTCTAAGGACGTGGTGCCAGCATTGGTGTAACTCTGGTTAGGCCTGCCATTAGAGAGTGACAAATGACATCAGCCAGAACATACGACTGAGTTAGGTCACATAGTAAGACTCAAAGCTACAGAACTGAGAGGGGCCTGAATAAGACAGCAACCTGTTCCCACTTTCATAAAGACTACATTAAAGCAACATCCCTAGTGATACATTTCCAAAGGTGCCCCCTCAAAAATGCTATGCCACCTCCATACCACCATAGTGATGACTAAGTTTGAAACAAATAAAATATATGGGATAAGTTGAATCCAAATCATTATCATATAGGAAGGAGACTAATCAACCAGGAGAAAAATGGTAATTGAACTTCAATAGAGCTTCATCCATAACCATCAAACACAGAAATAAAATTTTCAAAATCTAGATAGAAATCTAATGTCTTTTTTTTTAAAGATTTATTCATTTTTATTGGAAAGGCAGACTTACAGAGAGAAGATACAAAGATATCCCGTCCTCTGGTTCATTCCCCAAGTGGCTACAATGGCCAGAACTGAGTCTATCCAAAGCTTGGAGCTGAAGCCTGAGGTTTCTGTGCAGGTTCACGGCCCCAAGACTGAGCCATCCTCTGCTCAGTAGGACAGAAGCTTTCGTAGGACAGAAGCAGGAAACTGGGTGGGAAGAGGAACAGTGGAAAATCCCAGTGTATGCAAGGTGAGTATTTAGCCACTGAGCCATTGTGCCCAGTGCAGAAATCTGATCTTTATTTTCCCAAGATTATTTACTTCCTTTGTACACTGTGTAACACTGTGCCAACCTAATAATCTTACTATTTTTTCACATTGAAAAGCGTGGGACATGTTATAATACGTATTCATCTAAATGCCTATTTGAAACTAAAAGTGTTACATCCATGCCACCTAAAAATATACAGATTTTTACAGAATTCAAAAGTTGAAAGAAACTAACAGTGAAAACCTTATTAAAAATGTGTTTTAGTTTATAGAAAGCTCAATAGTGAATACTTCACGGCATTTTGGCTATTTTATGCATTCCTTTATCAGCTATAGCATTTTGGCTGTCCTGTTTTGTGACTTGTAATTTGGGTACCATCTTTTTTGTGTTTATTTTGATCTTTCTGAGACTGAAACTGAGAGATGGAGAAAGAGATGAAGACACTTTGTGAGCTATCTTCTATCAGCTAGTTGGGGCCACGACAGCTGTGGGAGGTACAAGATAAAGCCAGGAGTCCAGAACTCCAATCAAGTCTATGTGGGTGGCAGGGTCTCAAGCACTTGAGCTATCATCTCACACCTCCCATGATTCGTTAAGAAGCCAGATTGAAACTGTATTGTTGCAGCTTTACCACTCTAATGTAGGATGTATGCATGCAAGCAATACTTTGATCTGATGCATCACAGTGTCAACTCTTTGACCCAAAACTTTTAAATACTCATTATATCTGCATTATCAACATTCACTACTCCTTTTTCTACCAATGGAAGAGACTAGTTAGCGAATAAACAATATAATGCCACTTTCTCCTTTCTTTCCTTTCTGTCTTTATCTCCTGCTTCTTCTTTCTATTTCCTTCCATTTTTCTTTTCTCTTGTTTTTTCCCTTCTTTTGTTATGTTCTTCATTTCTTTCCCCTACATTCCTTCTTTTGACCTGCCTGTGCATCATTTGCAATTATACCTTCACACAAGTATAATTTACTTTCCCCAAAAGTGTTTTCACATCTTTATAGATATTTCACTTAATATAGTGCATGTTTAAACATGTTTGGTGTCAGCTTCTTGGAGAAATTGTACTAAGACAGATAGAATGGGGCAGGTGGTAAAATCAAGGATTTGATACAGATTTCTGGCCTGTAATTCTTAGAATGCCAACAATTATTATTAATATATATGAAATACATGAAAATTTTTCAATCATTAATTATTTCTATTGATTCAGATCAACTTTTTTGAGCTAAACTAATGAGATTCCAGCCTCTTGTGTGTGTGTGTGTGTGTGTGTGTGTGTGTGTGTGTGTGGTTTGTTTTCGTGACAGTAGGGGAACAATTTTCCTGTTATTAATCACTTCATGCATATTTCAGTTGGAGGTTGTTCTCTTCAGTTTCACGCTTTTCAACTTTCACTCAGAAATTGAAATACCAAGATTCCAGTGCCTATCTTTGACAAGAATGAATGGATACTCTCAGTTTGAGGATAAAGTCAGGAAAAGTCGTCTTTTTCAAATTGACATTTACAATCTTCATCACTTAAAAGGTTTGGTAAGGTCAAGCAAGTTTGTCTCATGCTCACCTCCTGACAAGGGTCAAATCTGAATGTGAATTAAAGATGGGAAAACAGGAAATCGGGGCATCTCCTCTTCTTTAATATCCTTCTCCCTTACCCATGAAGGATATTAGGGACAATTTTTTTTTTTCTGAAATTAACTCTTTCTCAGTCCTTACTTTTCTTTTTGGTAGATCCAAGAAACATTTCTAGGGGTGAAGTTAGTGTTCATAGGATACTAGGCAGATAGTCATTGATTCTTTTGACTTTTACAGTTCTGACCAGGAAAGTAGAGGTCTGTCAAGCAGTTGTGTGAGAGAAAAAGATAATTAAGGTTCAAATATCCAAGCACAGTGAGGGTGTTTATGTAGAAAACCATAAGGATTCTTTAGAAAGGATATGAGTAAGGTTCAATCACATCCTCCCATTACAAACATTCTTAATATCTAAATCCCATGTATAGCATCACCATAAGTAGTGTGATTTTATTGCTTTTATATCTTAGAACATAAGTTTTAGACATTCACTTGGTTATCAAAGGTTAAACTGCAGCGAAACTGTGCTTATTCAGCAAGATTTAAACATTTAAATGATCATTAAACCAGAATAAACTTACCTGGACAGCTGCACGGCGGTTAGTGTATAACACAGTGGTTAACACATACTTGGTACTATCAGAAACATGATTTGTGTCTCTAGAACATATGGCAAGTATTAAGCTATGATTTTTCCCTAGAATTTATTTCATAAGTCAGAGTTATAGAAAGGAAGAAAATTTGAGAGAGAGAGAGAGACAGAATCTTCCATCCATTGGTTCACTCCCTATATGGTCAAAATAGCCAGAGCTTGGCTAGGCCAATGTCAGGAACCAAGAGTTTCATTTAAGTCTCCCATGTGAGTGGCAGTGACTCAAACACCCATTCCATTTTCTGTTCATTGGCCAAGACAATTAACAGGGAGCTTGATCAGAAGTATAGCAGTTGGGATATGAACCAACACCCAAGTGCAATGCTGGCATTCCAAATGACAATATTAACTTCTATACCATAAAACTGGTTCCTAAACAATGCTTTTGATACACAGTATCAAATATTTAAGATTATCATTTAAACAAAGAAAAAAAAAGATTAAGTCTCCTGGGAAGTGATAGATGTGAGATAAATAAACATAAATATATTTATAATCACATTTGTGAACACTGTTACAAAATAAACAGTAAGATATGATAAGAAACTACTAATGGGTATTTGCTGGGGTCCATACAGTGGGTATGGAGGACACAAAGGTGTGAAGAGAACTGTTCTATTGCAGGCAAGGCCTCAAGCAATTTCCCGCTGGATAGCAGGGTCCTGTGGATGACCCGCCAACCACCTGAGGCGGTTCCCCCTCCCTTTACATGGACACCGGACCACCCCACTGAGAATTCTGTAACCTATTCAGGCATTGTTTGCTGCTGTAGAGTTGGTTTTAACCATCAATGTGAGCTTGGAAGTTGATGTTGCTGGCAATGTCTTGCAAAAGGGCCTTTTACAATTCATGCTGTATCTGTCTCTGCTGCCCCCATTGACCAACAGAAGGTTCCCCTTTTTGTGATGCATTTCTTCCCCTTAATTAATTCAAGATTAAGTTGTAGAATGAGGGTTGTACTAGAAATATGCTACTGATTGATATGCACTATCTATTGAGAACTTTAAGATGAAACAAATGACAGAATTATCCTTGGAAATACCCACTTGACCATGAAGTACGAAGTCTATGCCAGAGCTTGTGACTGCTTCTGTATAAATAAAGGGGGCAGCTTTCTTGCATTGTCCATTATGATCCTGAAATCGCAGTAGTCCATTTCTTTTCTCTTTATGCCTACTCCACACACTAGTTCCGAACTCAGCTGAAGCTGGATTCTGGCAGGGATTAATTTAGATTGTGGAAATATGGAAAGATATAGCTGAAGGTAAGACTTTCAAACCCATTCCTAAAAAGATCCATAGGTATTTACAAGTAAATAAAGCATATCTATGAATGAAAACAGCAAGGTAGTGGGGCTCATGCTGGAGGCTCAGGAAGCTCAGGCAGCCATGTGTTCAGAGCCAGGTTCATCAGTTTGTCCCTAGGGCGGGCCTTGAGTCTTAAGACTTGGGCCCTTTGGCCTGCCATGTGTTTGGAGCTAGAGGAGCTGGCCTTCCCCCGGGGTTGGATCCCAAGTGGCAGGGTTCAGGGTGGAGGTTTGAAAGGCCATGTGCTAGCAGCTAGCTGACTCAGGTGGCAAAGGCGCCAATGGGACTGGGTAAAGCCCTCTGAGCACCCAGTGGTGCAATCCTAAGGGGAGAATGCAAATATCCTTAAGGCTCAGACCAAAGAACCAACCCTTGTGGGAGATCAGAGCTGGGGAAGTTAGAATTGACCAACGCCAAATACCACTCACTGGTACACTAAAGCCTGAGCTGGGAGCCTAACTGGCAGGGCTGGATCACAATATCCACCAATAAAATTGGAACAGGGAGGGGAAACGTTAGTCTGGGCCATGGCACTAACCAGCATGTGAGATAACTAGGTCTAGGAGCAGATTGTGTGGGGAATGTGTGGGCCCAGCCCTGTGATCTCCAATCTCAGTTGGTTTTCTTGGGATCTGGGCTGGGGACAGGCTGAGTTAGGCATGATCATGGAGACCTCTGACATTCATGATACTGTAATTGGGTACAGGATGGGTTGGCGCAGGATGAAGTACCCTCAAGCACATCCAAGAATACAGTTGTGGGGTTGGCCTGGCACAACCTCTACCGCTTGTACAAAGGCTGGGACGGAGGAGGTAGTTTGTGACTGGTAAGAACCTAGCACCTGTTGGCACATGTGAGATTTGTATCTGGGGGTGGGATTGGTAGGAGAACTTAGGAAACTCCCCTTGTAGGCTACAGCTCCAGCCTGTTAGCATGTGATTCAGGTCTGAGTATTGGCCAGAGGAGAGGGTAGCTCCACCTGTTGGCAAATGTATTGGTTGGCTTTGGAAGGGAGTGGATCAGGGCCAGGCCAACCTTAGCTCATTGGCAAATGAGGAATCAAACTGGAATGTAGGGCATGCTGGGTTAGATGGTCACACATACTGGTTTGCATGAGTTAGAAATGGGAGCAAAATGGGTAGGATCAAGCTGTAGCACTTGCCAATCTAAGTTGGGACTGAGGGAGGGTGGGGCTGGGTCAAGCTAGGCTGCAGTATCTGATAATAAAGATTGGCTATGCTGGGCTGGGTCAAAGCAACCACCAGCATGCACAAAATTTTGGGCTGGGAGCAGTCCTGAGTTTGGAGCCTGGGGAACTCCCAGCTATGCTGTGGTTCCCACTGGTAAGCATGACAGTATGAATGGGATGGTGGTCTGGGCTAGACATGGCTGAAGTGTCCCTCAACATGGGTGTGGATCATGTCTAAGGTGTGCCAAACTGGGCTAGACTACAACACCCAGTGGTGCTCATGAGAGCCAGAGTGGGTGTAAATTGGGTTGGGCTAAGTTTTGGCTTCCACTGGGCCACATGTGAGCTGCATCAGGGCATGGTATGGCTGGGCTGAAACACCCAACAGTAAGAACCAGTTGGGCAAGACTACTATTCCTGCCAGGACAGGAGATAGACTAAGTTAGCCCAGGCCAAGGACCCATTGTTGTGAATGAGATCTGCTACTGTGAGAAGACCCAATAGGGAGCTTGAGGAACTCCTCTGTCAGGGTTCAGTCCCTGCAGGTGAGCACAAGAACCAAGACAAGGAGCAGCCCAGAGCAGACCAGGTTATAGTACCTGCTGGCACATGCTTGGGTCAGGTCTTGAAGTGGGCCAGGCTGTGGCAGTTTATAACACCACTATCAAATTTGAATAACAACAGCAGGTTGGGTCTGGCTGCACACCAGCCAGTTCATATTAAGGCTGGGACTGGGGGCTGATTGTGCTGCATTGGGCATTAGCATCTGCCAGCATGAGCCAGAACAGGGGCAGTCTAGGCCACACCAGGCTATAGCACCTGCCGATAGATGCCAAAGTGAGACAGGCCATGCCAGACTGGGCCGCAGCAACCACCAGCACAGGTGAGATGGGGGGTGGTTGTGTGCCCTGTATGAGAGTAGTGGGGACATCCCTGCTGAGTCAGTGCTCCCACTTGTGAGCATGAGAGCTGGAACTGGGGGCAGACCAGGCTGGACAGGGCTGTTACACCTGTTAGCCTACATGTGAATTAGATTGAGGGAGAGCCAGACTGTGCTGACTGATTCTATCTACTGGGATAGGCATTAGCTGAAATAAGAACAGGCATATTGGGCTCTGCCACAGCAACAGCTGTGGCAAGTGTTGGAACTTGCTATACTGCAGAACCACCTGGAATGTGCAAGATCCGGAGCAGGGAGTGAGTCCATTGGGCAGACTGTGGACACCTCTTTAATGGGCTGCAACTCCCACTAGTGAACATGAGAACTAGACCTTGGGGCAGACCGAACTGGACAGATGGTGGCATCCACTGGCATGATTGTGAGCTAGAGGGTGGAGTCAGTTGGGTTGAATCAGGCTTCAGTGCCCACTGATATGTACAAGAGCTGAATGAGCTATTGGACAGACCAGGCCAGTCCAATGTACATGCTGACAGGCACAGGAAGCAGAGCTAAGGGCTGGTTCATTGGGGGTAATTAGGGATCTCTCTGATTTCAGCTCCCCCTGGCATATGTGAGGGCAGAGCATGTCTTGGGCAGGGTTGAGCTGGGTTTCAGCACCCATTGGTTTGCAGAGGAAGGAGGGCCGAACAAACTGATCAACTATCCCAGTAAAACTCGACAAAAATGAACTTCTGGGAAATTGGAGATTCTGAGGAGTAACTTGGAAGGATTTCCTCTTCCTTAGAGTGGCGATATCGACGGCATCTCAGAACTATCAAACCCACTTGAGCTGAACCCTCAGAGCAAGCTCCACAGCAAAGACCCTGCGATGACATAAGGTACTGGGCAGGCTGGGTGCGGTCTCTCCCATTGTGTCCTCCCCACCTTCAGACACAGGAGAAAGAAAAAGAGTGTGTAAACAGTGGTGTTGCCCACTCTCCCCAGATCCTTGATACTTTGCACCCTGATCAACTATGTAAACATCATCAAAAATAAAATTAAAAATAAAACATAAAAAAGAATGAAACAGCACACGCAGCATCTGTTTTTTGAAAAGCATCATTTTGAATATGTTACAGAAGTATAAATGTGTTGTAGTTTACTGAGAGAGAATAGATACACAAACTAATATGAAATATGGTTGATATGTGGAGTCAGTATTGTGGCAAACATTGAAGGCAACACTGAGGAGTTTGGCTTTTAGTGGAAAAAAATTAAGATTTTCATTCATTCTTCCTTTCATACAGTAAAGTTGTAGGTTCTAAACAAAATTTTAAATAATTTTTACATAGTTGATTAAGGTGCAAAGGGTCAAGGTCTAGAGGAAAGTGGGTGACACCATTGTTTTCACATTCTTTTTTTCCTTCCTGCATCTGGGAGAAGGTGGTAGATAAGGGTAGAAGCCACAGCCAGCCTCCCAACCATCCCAAGGTCTTTGATGTGGGGCGTGCTCCCAGGAGTCCTGCTCAAATGGTTCTCATAGTTCAACAGTTCTGTATTACTGTCAATTTCAGCACTCCAATCACAATGAAATCTTTCCATAATCCATTGGCTGACAGTCCACCTCAGAATCTCCATTTGCCCAGGTATTCACTGCCAACACTTGGCAGGGATAGTTGGTCAGTTTGTTCTGTGCTCCACCCTCTGTTACGGTACCACATATCCTCTGTAGGCTCCAGTGTACTGTTATATTCTCCATGCATCTGGATATGCTGTCCACTGCTCCATCTAAGTCACTGAGGAGGCCCATTCACTCCATGGTCAGACCGTGGAACCTGCAATTCTCTCCATGGTTGGAGTTCTGAATCCAACAGTTCCACTGGAGGGATTCCCAAAGAAACCTCATCTGAGATGCTCCCAGATCTGATTATTGTGTATGCATGCCAATACAGGGTCCGGCACAGTCTGTCACGCCTGTCCTGGTTTCTGTGCTTGCCAGCATGAACAGCAGACTAGTCTAGTCTTCCCACATCTTCTGCTTTTATACATGTCAGTAGGCATTGAAACCTACTTCAACCCAACCAGCCCCACTATCCAGTCAATACTGGTGCCAGTGGCTAGTACTCTCAGTCTGGCCTGCTCCTAGTCCTGGTTTCCCTGCTCACCAGTGGGAATTTCAGTTCATCAAAGAGGTACCCGGTATTTTCTTCATGGGCTCCCTCCCACTCCTGGATCTTGCTCTCCCCAGGTGGCACTGCAGTTTAGCTAGACAGAGTTTGCCCCCATGTGCCAACATCTGCTAACTGATGTTCTGGCAAAGCCCTATCAACCTATACCCACTCTGGCTTATGGCTGCACCAGTAGGTACAGTCCATCCAGCCTAGCTTTTCCCCAATCCAATTTATATGCAGGACAACAAGTGTTGTAGCTTGGCCTGGGTCTGCCCCCAATCCCAGGTCTCAGGTTCACCAGTGAGAGTGGCCTAGCAGGGGTGCCCCTGCAATACCCCCTTATTAGGTTCACCCACTCTCCCCTGGGGCTCAAGTGTACTGGTTGGGTGCTGCATAATTTTTAAAGGTATTAACTGTGGGCATTGCATGAAGAACAAGTTAGAATGGAATCATGAAGGACTTTTGGCAACATACAATCAGCAGAAGATGATCCAGGCTAAGGCTTTGGCAATAGAAATGGATAAGTTTACCCACATTTTGTATCTGTAACACAGAATTGACGGATATTAACACAGAACTGATAGATATGCACAGAGATAGAAAATAAGATAGAGGAAAGAAATCTGGACTATTGGTATTGTCATCTAATTCACAGAGAAGAAATTTCAAACAGGGATAAATGTCGAAAATGCCTCAAACTCTAAAACATTGTGCTTATAAAACTTATTATGACAACAGTGTCAGTTTTAAGAATGGAAAATTTGATATAACAGCTTCTTCAGCAAAGCAGAGTGGTGACTATTCTTGGGCAAAACTTTTAAGTCCACTTCAGTTTCTGTACCTCCCGCTTTCGTAAAGATGCTCACCAAGCAATGCTTCGCAGTTCAGTGGATGCATGCTCACCATTATTTGCTCTTGACCTCTCTGCCCTCTTTAAAAAGTGTATTCCCTAACATCACACATTCTTGAGTATATTTTTCCATTTCTGACTAAATCTGTTTCTTTTAAGAATTATTCTTTTAGTCATCAAATAAACATTGGTATTCTTCCTCAATTCATTTTAATCAATGCAGTACTGTACACATAATTCACATATATATTACCCTTTATCTTCTTTGAACACGAGATAATTACAAGAATGATTCCTCAATTTCATTAATATTTTAAAGCTTTCATCTCACATGTCATATCCAGGACTATATTAAGGACTGCTTATTCTAAAGGGTTTTTTTTTTTTCTAAACTTCTCTATGTTAATATATAGGGCTATTGTTCTTTTTTTTAAGGTTGATTTATTTATTTATATTTGGAAAGGCAAATTTACAAAGAGGAGAGTCAGAGAGAAACAGCTTCCATCCACTGGTTCATCCCAAGTAGCTGCAAAAGCCAAAGCTGAGCTGATCTCAAGAAAGGAGCTTGTTCTGAATCTCCCAGTGGGTGCAGGGTCCCAAGACTTTGAGCCATCCTCTACTGCTTTCCAAGGTTAGCACTGCTAGTTTACCTAATGCATAATACCACTTAGCAAGATTCATATCTTTTCATCTTCTAAGTTCAAGCTGCTGTATTTCCTTGGACTGTTGTAAAACAAAACAAGACAAAACAAAAACAAAACAGAAAACAACTTAGCAACTTAATTCTGTCTCTGCTGTTTTACCTTTTAATTTATTGTTCAGAACAAAGCAAAAAATGGATCACCATGAATGACAATTGAAATATACATTTTTCTTCACCCTAAGAAGTTTAAAATGGAAAGCTTGCAATGAGCAAAGTCTTCTTAATTCTTTGGAGAGAAAGGACACAATCTGAACAACAAGACTTCCTTACTAGGCTCCAGGGGCTCCGAGTTAACTCATCAGGAGTACTTTCCAATGCATCCTATGTGATATGTGGTCCTTAACCACAAGCTATTTCATCATCTTACACTGGCCAGTGGGCCTCTGCATATGTATATCCTAACCATCATCCAATTCATACCCAATAATCACACCTCTTGAGCTCCTATTAATCCTTCTGAAACTCCCACCATTGCTTCAGAAAACCCAATCTAATTCTCCAAAGTATCTCATACCCTTTCAACCAATGTTTTTACATATACATACATATTTAAAGACTTATTTATTTTTATTACAAAGTCAGGTATACAGGGAAGAGGAGAGACAGAGAGGAAGATCTTCCGTCTGATGATTCACTCCTCAATAATCTGACAACCAGAGCTGAGCAGATCCGAAGTCAAGATTCAGGAACTTCTGAAAACTTTTTTGGGGTCTCACATGAAGGTGCAGGGTCCTAAGTCCTTAGGCTGTGCTCTACTGCTTTCCCAGGCCCCAAGCAGGAAGCTGGATGGGAAGTGGAGCCGCTGGGACTAGAACCAGCACCCATATGGGATCCTGGCGCTTTCAAGGCAAGGATTTTAGCCGCTAGGCCACCATGCCAGGCCCCAATCAAGGCTTTTATTAGGCAGTACTACCACCTTCCAGCAATGTCTGTCCCTCAAGTAAATTGGAAGTTCCATGAGAACAGACATGATAATGACAATTTTTGCTTTCCATTGTTTCACCTTGATGTTAACCCATTGGAGAGCACATATAAGAAATAAAATAGAGGGCTCAGTATTTGTAGAGTAAGTAAATGACCTCTGAGTGAAAGTATTCCTATCACAGCAGATTATTGGGCATGTCAGTCACGGAGATGGAGCGCAGGGGCTTTCTCAGCACCCGATGCGGACATGCTGTATTATCTTCAATCAGTCACCTCCTTCTATTACGACATTAGGAACATTATCCATAAATGAATCCAAGGGAGAACTTATGCTTATCACTAATGGTTAATGACTCTTTAAGCATCTTGAATACGAAATGTACCTGTTACCAATAAACAAAAGTTGTACCACTAATTATCTCAGTTCATACCACTGCCTGCTCACTCTGACTGCTGGATTTCAATATTATTGCTGCAAAAAGACAATCTCAGGTAAACAATGATGTATTTTGCATTGACCATTCTCATGATGTTGTAAACGTATCTCAGATACATACACTGCCCTCACATACACACACAAAGACACAAACCACTGCCACCTTTATCCATGATTTCCATTTGTAGTTCAATTCCACTCTCCAGAAAGCACCAAAAGTGTACATACATGTGGATGTATACAGTCCAGAGCATCCATTAAAGTATTTAACTCCATGTTGATTTTCTCCCAATAAATATGTAGCTTTTAAAAATATATATAATGGCATGATTTTCAACCTGTTTCCTATACATAAACAATCACATTATACACTATATATTGCAAGTAATTATACAAGCCTTGCAACCAAGTTCTCTTAAATGAAGTTCTTATGCAAATGTGCAATGTAAATGCACCTCCAAAATGGGTATGTTGATAGTGAATATGTTTCTTCCTAATAGAATGGAAGTAGCCCCAGTGGCATTGATTTAGTCATGTTTATTTCTTCCCCTTTCCCTTTAAACCCCCTAGTTAAGTAGCACAGTGGCTTTTCACCTCTCTGTGTGGTTCATCTGGCCCAGTAGGGCTCCTTCTCCCAATTTGCCCACACTGAGTCATGAGCATTAAATGAAGCGAATAATTTGGTGCATTGTTGGGGGGGGGTGGCAATGGGGATAGGAAGGGGAGGGGACAGCTGACAGTGAATGGTGTCAGCTGCAGAGGCAGCAGAAAAAGCCGACATCTTAATAAAATAGCCTCAGGCAAAATCCCATTAAAGCCTTCAGAAGCTTGTTTCCCTGCAGTTGAGCAGGTAGGCGTTGAGCAGTACGAAGCAGCCCTGAGTGCTCTCGGGGAGCCCAGTTCAAAAAAAAAAAAAAAATTGAGTGCTTTTTTTTTCTTAATATAAATCATCCACCAGTATAGCTCCTCAGAGTCATTTGCAAGGCAGAGAAAGAAAGAGGCAGCACAGAAGAGAAGAGGAGAGAGGAAAGGAAAGAACTAGAGACCAAGAGGCATAAAGGGATGGAGTTCCTGTACCGCAGCAGGGGCAGTGAGCAGGCTGTGTGTGCACCCATTAGCAGTGGAGTGAAGACCTTAGACTGACCTTTGCACAGGCTAGGAAGCAGGCAGAGCTCACACAGAATGACAATGAGGACGGGCATCTGAAGGGTGCATTGTCTGCCTGGCTCCTAGGCCAAAAGGGTGCAGGTGCATCCCTAACAAACAATATTGTCTTGTGAGGAGAGCAAGCAGAAGACCCTTGCATTGCATAGTGATTGCCCTTGAAAAAGCATTGCGAGGCTTGCCATGGACTCCACAGTAACAGCAAGGAGCAAGTACATACACTTTCTCTTCCACTCATAATATAGTATGCAACATAGGTCAAAATAATAATAATATATATAATAACAATATGCAACATGGGTCAGAATAACTATCCAGGAATATTAGGAGGAAGAGCTGGTGTACTATAAGGTCTGCATTGACAATGTGTTTGGTGATGAGTGTGAATCCAGCTTTTTTTAAGCCTCCATGAAAGAGATTACAGCTGATCTACCGCCTGTCCCACTGTTTAACACTCTTCTCATTCAGGATGTTCATCATCATATCTAGAAAATGTTTTTCATATGACAGAGTCAGATCTTCTCTAGAAAGAATGAACATATGTTCTTGATGAGCACTAACAGTTAACTTTAACCTTAGAATTTAATATGCAGTTGGCACCTTTTACTAAACACAAATTAATGTTCTTCATTGCTCAATTTGCTCAAAAAAATGAAAACATGAATTTGACATTTTCTAATTCATTTTAAATTCAGGTTTATCTAACAAACGTGATCCTGGAATGTGTGAATTTGTTGAATCACATTTGAAGCATAGAGTGAGTCAGTATTTAAGTAACATTTAGTGTGACATGAACAGTTATTAGGGTCCTTAATCTAATGTTTGTCAACAAAATTTTAGCACTTAAAATTTTGTTATTATACATTTTTAAATTTATTTTTAAAAATTATTTTATTTTATTTAAGAGTTACACAGAGAAGGAATGAGAGGGAGATTTTTCCATCTGCTTCACTCCACAGATGTTCGAAAGATCTGGAGCTGGACTGATTCAAAGCCAGGAGCCAGAGGCTTCTTCTTCTTCTTCTCCATGTACGTGCAGAGGCCTAAGGACTTGAGCCATCCTCTGCTGTTTCCTGTTTCATAAACAAGGGGCTGGATTGCAAGTAGAACACACTTGGGACACAAACTGGTGCTTATATTGAATTCTAGCACTGTAAGCAGATGCTTAGCCTACTAACAGCACCAGCCCTACATTCTGAAAACTTTTATAGATAACTTTATCCCATTTAAGTCTTCATCAATACACAAACACTGGCTATTGCAAAATCTGAAGAGCCTTGAAGAATAACTTCCTACTTCTCTATGCTGTTGGCCATGTTATTGTACCACAAAACCATACCTACACATGCATTTTATGGAGATGTTTTTGGAAATAGGAAGTCTTTTTTTTTATTATTACTCTAAGTATTAAAAAAGATCCTCATTATTGACTATGCTCTTGACTTCCAAAAAGTGACAATAGCCAAGTTTTTGAAACTAAAATTTCTCAAACTAGTAGACATTGTGCTATTGCTAAAAATAATTCATGGTGGAATCTACCAAGCTTAAATTACTTTTATTCTGTATATTAATTTTCCACATGTTCCATTACAGACACTATTAACAAACAACAAGTAGACTATAATTAATAATAATAATAAACAGAAAAAATAAGCAAATAAAAACTTAAAAAGAATGACTGCTTGTCAGGTGTATAAACAAAAATTGTACACAATAGTCAAATTCCAGTGTGTTGCTCTCATATCCATAGATTACACTTTTTGTACCATGTGATTTTTTTTTATTACAGATTAGGGAAAATATGATATTCGTCATTTAGGGACTGACTAATTTTACTAAACCTAAAAGTGTCTAATTGCACTGTGGGCATTTGGGTGGATTACATTTCTTAACTATTGTGAATTGAGTTGCTACAAACAGGGGAGTTGAGATAACTCCTATGCTGATTATATCTCATTTGGGTAAATCCCCAAGAGTCAGATGGCAAGGTCATATGGTAGCTCTATTTTCAGGTATCTCAGGAATCCCTAGACTATTTTCTGTAATGGTGACACTAGTTAACATTTCCAACAACAGTGAATTGGAGTACCCTTTTCCTCACAGCTTATTGAAAAAAAAATTTAATGCAGGTTTCATTTATCAGATTGTTGGGGAATTTTTGCCAAGTTAAATCTATTGAGACCTCATAGGCTTTCATGCTGGCATATTACACTTCGCAAATTTTAGTTCACTTTTGTGAAAATAGTAGTTTTTAGAGACAAGAACAAAGTAAGACTAAAGTTAAATCTTTCCTAATTGATCAACCCATATTTATTTATTTATTTATTTATTTGCAGGGAAAAGCTTTAAACAGACCTACAACAAAGAGGAAGATATTTAAGTTAATAGCCTTTGTAAGATTGTAGATTTCTAGTTGAAAATAACAGCTGCTCTTCAGCCCAGATCTGTTCCGTTACCTTTCTTCCATTATCCCGTTCAGTCTAGACGTCCTGTTCTTCATCTCTGAACAGGGAGAGCACCTGGTGGGATGCATCAAGTCTAGAGGAATTTAGTGTTCTAAATCCACAGGGGATGGCTTAGATACCTCAGGAATTCTCTCCCGTTTCCCTTTTCCTCCCTTTCCCTTCTGGCAGGTCAGACCTCTTTCTTCCTGCCTTCCTTTCTTCTCTCCTTCCCTCGTTCTTCTTTTTCTCGTTGTTCCCGCTTTCTTTTTCTCCCTCTCCCTGCCCTCACTTTCTCTCTGTCCTTGTTTATATTTTCCATGGACATATCTTTGGATTTTATGTCAGTCTGTGTTTGTAATGCTAAATGGAAACTATCACCAAACAGGCTACAGCAAATGGCTTAACATTTAGTTCAGGTCTTAGATAAGTATCTTTTTTCTCTTGAATACTTTGTTTGTTCCCACTCCATGAAAACATTGAACATATAGGACCATGACTTGAGTAACCCACACAGAAGGTATAGATAGCTCTGTGGGTTCAGTGTGCTTTTCAAAGAGGGTGTTATTGACATTACAGTTTACACCACAACTAGATAAGGTGACCACTTCAACTGCTTTGGCCTAGATCTGTGATCAGCAGCTGAACACAACCTTTGTGACTCCTGAGTTCAACCACTCTTCAGATTCTTCTTGTTTAAAGAAGGGAGCAATATATTAGTAATTGTTGCTTGTTATTCTTTCAGGGCATGTTGTTTTTGTATCTCTATCATGGAACGGGGCACCCCTTTGGGGAGCAGATCAAGGATTTAAGATTCCAAGAGTCTGTATCTTCCAAACTTACCACGGCTAACATTTGGTATAGATACATGATCAGTGGGAATCTGAGCATGGCAGCTCCAAAGCCAGAGGCAGATCCTTTCTACCGGGAGAAAAGCCCATGAATAGGGAGAGCCCTCTAGTGTTAACACCTCAAACTGCAAGTGCTGCCGCAAGTTGAGCAGAATCTCTTAGGAAGGTCAGGGAGCAAAGTCGTGGGGTTCTTACATTCTTATTTACTGTCTGGGAAGCCTCATGCGTCTGACGATTTCACAGTATTGTTTCTAGTTTTGTTAATAATATCTTTCGTGGAAGAATCAGACCCTGGTCTTCACAAAGAATGAAGCAGAGTAGGCTCAACTCGAAACGTGCTGCAGTTTCCTAGTCCTTTGAATGAAAATGAGTTTAACTGCCAAAACTACTTAGTTCATAGTCTACCACGGTCTCAAAATGGAAGAACAGTCATTATCCTCTTCCAACAATGGAAATTTCTGATGACTGCAATGGTTCGCCTTAACATGACTACTCCAGCCTACAAAAGGTTCAGTAGTTAGGAGATGCCATTAGATCATTGGCCCCAGGTGAGTCTCATGATTATAATGGTTCCTGTCTCTTCAGGAACTACAAAGTGGAAATGGGGCAGGATCTGTTCCTACAATGAAGAGTAAAATTACCCCAAGATGTCACAATAATAAATGTCCATGACATGACAGGTGTTTAGCTTTGCGGTTAAATGCCCATATCCCACAGGAAAATAGCCAAGTCTGATAACTGACGCTGGATTCCAATTCCTGGATCAAGTAATTGGGTTCCTGTTCTCCACATAAGAAGTGTGTATGGCATTTCTGTTAGGCTTTAGGACATGTTGTGGCAACTCTGGGTATTTGAGGAATGGACTTTCAAATGAGAGCTCTCTCTCCCTCTGCCCCTCACAGTTGTAAAATATTTACTATAACAGCTTTCCCTACTATATCTTTTTCTTTTACATAGATGTCTTTTATATGAGGTTGGTTGCCTACTTGCTCAATAATAACAAAAGCAACATTTACACAGTTCTTACTACGGGCCGAAGTTCTTCCTTCCTTCTACGTTTCCTCCATCTGTTTTCCATAATCTACAGCAATCATTCAGAGTAGTGTGGTGGAGACTGTGATGTGCCAGCGAGGGACAGACATATTTTGGAAGTGAGTAAAGCCTCTGCCTGTGCTGCTGAAATCCTATTTGGAGCGTGAGCTTATAACCTAGCTCAGGCTGATGCATCCAGGACAGCAGTGGAAGATGACTCAGGAACTGGGCCCATTATCCCTGTGGGAGACCCAGATGGATTTCCAGGATTCTGCTTTGGTATGGCTCAGACCTGGCCATTGCAGCCATTTAGAGGGAATCAGCAAATGGAGGATGTCTTTCTCCCTTTCTCTCTGCCTTTCAAATACATAAACAAGTCTTTTAAGAATGAATAATATTCTGTCCAGATATTCTTTCATGCACTTGCTTTCAAAGTCAAGAAGGGTAGCAGAAGTCTTTAGCTGTCAAATCGTAAAGGGCTTATGTCAGTTACCCACAATGTACCACCTTGTCAAGGCTATGTCTCTTTCCTTCCATGGAGATCACATCATTTTTTAATGTTTTAAGGGATTTACTTATATATTTATTTATTTACATATTTGAAAGTATTAGAGGATGAGAGAGAGACAGAGAAAGACCATCTATTTTCAAGTACATTCCTCTCATGTTTGCAATGGCAAGGGCTGAGTCAGACCAAAGCAAGGAGCCAGGAATTTCTTCCAGGTCTCTCCTGTGTGTAGCAGGGGCCAAACACTTGAGCCATTTTCTACTGCTCTTCTCAGGTATCATCAGGAAGCTAGATTGGAAGTGGGGCAGCCGGAACTTGGACTGGCCACCGTACGGATGTTAGCAACACTGGCAGCAGTTTTCCCACTATGCTGCAATGCTAGCTCCTATGGTCACATCGGACTAACCTACATGATAAAACCCTGGGCATCTTGACTGAACTCTGGAAAATCCTGAGGGATTATTACAGCTCCTAAAATCATTATAAGGTGAACTGTTGTGGTGGGGATATCTGGCTGGCAGACCACCCAGGCAAGCAGATGGGAATGTCATGTGGCCCACTTAGCAGTGAGTCAACATGACAGGTTGGAGGAATGCATGTCCATTATTGGCAATGAAGCACAAGCTTTTTTGTTTTTTTTAAGATTTATTTATCTATTTTTAAAGATTTATTAAAGTTTTTTTGGAAAGTCAGATTTACAAAGAGGAGGGACAGAGAGGAAATTTTTCTGTCCAATGATTCATACCCTGAGTGCCCGAAATGGCCAGAGCTGAGCCAATTCGAACCCAGGAGCCAGGAGCTCCCATGCTAGTGCAGGGTCCCAAGGCTTTGAGCCCTCTTCAATTTCTTTCCCAGGCCACAAGCAGGGAGCTGAAAGGGAAATGGAACATCACCCGTATGAGATTCCATCACAGGCAAGGCAAGGACTTTAGGCACTAGGCTACCGCACCATGCCAAAGCACAAGCTTTTATAGGGTGGGGTGGGGAAGATAAAAATTTGGCATAGTAATAGCAGTTCTATAGGGTATGGGTGCATATAATATATAACAAGTCTAGCCAATCAGCCTAAAGATCACATCCATGCCTGGTGATCATGTACATTGCTTAGTAGCACTGTGCTGTCCACCCATATCCTGAAGTTGTTTAAAAGAAATGGATTTTTGGTAAGGGTAGGTGCGGGGAGGAGGTTACCACAAAGTACCCAATTACCAGAGGAGGTCAGTATGGTAGGGAAGCTTCCCGGGGGCTCTGACCTTCTGCTAACTGTGGGAAGTGGGGAGAAAGGCTCAGGGCAATAGTCAAGTCCAAGGAGCCTTGAGGAGCTCCCTAGATTTGGAGGACTCTAGGTATGTACCAAGTTTGAACGGTCTTTAGGCAAATCCCAAAGTCTGGGTATCTGCAAACTCGTGCCTCATCCCGGGAGTTTTTAGGCCTGTCCTAAAGTTTGGTGGGGGGGGGGGGTTGTTGTTGGCAGGAGGAGAATATCTCTAGGTGTACTCTGAGGCCGTGGAATCGCTGAGCATCTGCCGAGGTGGGCCTCTGGTCCTTAGTGTAGGTTAGGTAGGGTGAAATCCATCTGGGTACAGGCTTACCCACAAACTACATTTGACCTTTAGTATGTGTCACCTGATTTATTCATCTACTCTTCCTGCACCCCCTAATTCTTTCATCAGTTTTGATTTCCAAGAATACTTTTCAGTAAACTACTTTCATAATAAACTCTGTCAAAATAACAGTTTCTCAGAGAATAAATGTTATCTAGAGAGAATCCATCACTACTAGTTGTTGAATGATAGAAACTACTTACATACTATGGATATTACTATCTTGACTGAAATACGTAAATATATTAAAAATAGTTCTAGTCTCACTGGACTTTCCACTGCACTAATTTTGTGTTTGAAGGGTATGAGTTTTTAATTTTTATAAACTATAATACATTAACTTTTTGCCTGATAGTATACACATTTTGTGTCCTGTGTAAAATTTCTTACAGTTTGTTAACATTTTTATGTAGATTACCTCTATATTTTCTCTAAAAGATTTATACTCTGAACTTTTACCTGTGCTGGTATGAGTTGATGTATGTGTTTAATGTTAAGTTAAAATCAAGATTCATTATTCCACAGGGTTGTCATGCTCATTTCCGGCTGTTGGGGAGTGAATCAATGTAGGGAAGATCTACCTCTTTCTCTTTCCGACTCTGTCATTGCAATTCTGGCTTTCAAATCGAATATAGGGCCCGGTGCACGTAGCGGTTGAAGTCCTTGCCTTGAACACGCCGGAGATTTTCAACTTCTATTTATTAGGAAAGTTTGTATGATGAAATGTATTGACATGTTTGATTCTGCACTTCATTCTTTATGAGGATGCAAATTCCATGCCTCTTTAATTACTGTAAATCTTGAGATATACACTTTCGTTCCTTTTCAGCATGATTTATTTCCTCAGAAATTTTAGGACGCTTGACACCTCTAGAGAGATGATCTGTCTGCCTGAGATCATACTGAAGATCTAGATGAATCTGGGGGCAGATGCCACAACACTACTGAGACTAGGAATCCGTAGCCATTTCATAGTTTCCCATGCATGTACATCTCACATGATTTCCTTCAGCACTTCTCAGCATTAATAGAAAGCACTGTATATGTTTACAATACCTTTCTTCCTAATTTGAGTTTTTAAAATACTACAAATAAATTTTATTTCACCTTATGGTTATGCTTTCTTAAAGGTGTATTTATTTTTATTGGAAAATGAGCTATACAAAGAGGAGGAGAGACAGAGAGGACGATCTTCCATCAGATGATTCACTCATCAAGTGACCACGATGGCCAGAATGAGCTGGTCCAAAGCCAAGAGCTTCCTCCAGGTCTCCCATGTGGGCACAAGGTCCCAAGTCCTTAGGCCTTCCTCTACTGCTTTACCAAGCAGGGAGCTGGATAGGAAGTGGAACAGCTGGGTCATGAACTGGCACCCATACAGGATCCTGGTGCCGGCAAAGCAAGGACCTCAGCCGCTAGGCGACAGTGCTGGGCCTATTGTTATGCATTTTATAGTAAAATAAATGTACTTGATTTTCATATGTTAATCATATATTTTACACATGTTGCTATATTGAATTGTCCGATTTAACAGTTTTCTCAATAAGCCTTAGAATTTTATGCTTATGAAATCTACCAAAACTGACATTTCTGGTGTCTTCCTTGTCAGAGTGTTTGGTTTTCATTTATTTTTATTTTGTTATTGCACTGTTTAGGAATTCCAAGGGAATAGTTAATGTAAGTGGGGCGATGGTGGTATTCCTCTCTTTGTTTCAAGTCATGTGTATGAAGTTACTGTATAAACTTTCACTCCTTAATAGAATTTGTTTTGTACACTATTTAACAGATTAAGGAAATTTGATAACAGTAACTTGCTGAATTTTTGCTGAAAATAGATATTGATTTTTTTTCAAATTCTTACTCTGTACCTGTTGAAGTAGTCTTACCTTTTGAAATCTATTACTGTAATTTTGACTTTTACTTTAGGTGAACAGTTGAGGCATATTTCTTACAGTTGTAGAATATGTGAGGTTCATGGTCAAGGAATCGACATGATCCTGTGTAGGTGAAGCTTTATTGTGGCATCTTGATATGACAGAGATCACTCTGGCTCTCGTTATCTTCTTCTAAGAACTTGGGTTCTTACTCATTGGATCAGAGCCACTGATTGACTATCTCATCAAAGATATAATCACCTAGCAGTCATATTAGGGCTTAGGCTGCAGCATATGAATTTTGACAAGGCTCTCTTCAGTTGGTATCATATATGATACAACACATGCAAGGTCAAATGAAACAAGAGAGAATAATGGATTAACTGAGATGCTACATTGCATTGCAAAAGTGAAGAAAAAGTGTAGAAAATGACCATACTTCCACTACTACTTAGCTTATTGTCAGATGTACTTGGAGCTAAATGACAGTCAATATTATCAAAAGTTCATATTATGAAAAGCAATACAAAAATTAAATATCATTCCAATCAAATTCTTCACATAGTTGGAAAAAATAAAAATTCCCTTGAAAACACAAAATGCCACACATAGCCCAAAACTATCTTGAAGAATAAGAATCTAGCTGGAAGGATTACAATTCCAGATCTTATGGCACATTATTGGGTGGTAGTAAACAAACCAACCTTGTACTGGTTCAGAAACAAAGAGGAATGTCAATGGAGCTGAATAGAAAAATTCTGAAGAGAGCCTACACATGTACAGACATTTAATCATTTACAAGAGAACAAGAAGCAACCTTGGGAAAATAATTGATCTTTTCAATAAATACTGTTGGGACAGTGCGATAACAGCCTGCAGAAGTAAGAAACAAGACCCGCAACTTTCACTATATACAAAGATCAAAAGTAAACAGGTAAAGGAGCTAAACGTATATCCCAAAACCATCAAACTATTAGAACAAAAAACATAGGAAATATTCTGCAAAATATTGGTCTGGATAAAGACTTCCTAGAAAAATAATCAAAAACACAGTCAGTAAAGACCAAAATAAACAAATGAGACTAAGAAGATTCTGCACAGCAAAGGAAACAATCAACAAAGTAAAAAAAAAAAAAAAAAAACAAACAAAAATGAGTAACCAACAGACTGGGAAAAAAATCCGCATACAACACAACAGACAGGGGACTAATATCCAGGACATACAAAGAACTACAGAAACACAATAACAACAAAACAAGCAAATCAATTAAGAAATGGGTGAAGGGAATGAGCTGACACTTTTCAAAGGAATAAATTCAAATCACTAACAGACATACATAAAATGCTCAAGTTATCTAGCAATAAGGGAAATTCAAATAAAATCAACACCGAGGTTCCATTTAGCTCCAGTGAGAATTGTGCACATACAGAAAGCTATCAACTACACCTGCTTGCAAGGATGTGGGAAAAAGGAAACCTATTCCACTGCTGGTGGTTTTGCAGACTGGTGCAACCACTATGGGAGTTGGTATGGAGAATACAATATTCAGGCAACTGAAAATTTACCTACCATATGACCCAGCAATCCCACTCCTGGAAACATATCAAAAATATTTGACACATATACACACAAAAAAGCAATTAGCACTCTTGTATGCATTGTAGCACTATCAACAATTGCAAAAACACAGGAACAACCTTATACCCATTGAAAGATTGTAAAGATTAAAAATCGTTTTCATGTAAGTTAATGAATGCAACCTTATATTTATTTACACACTTTCTGTATTCCTTGTGTTTATGCAAAGTGAGAACACTTAGAATCTACCCTTTCAGTAAATTTCAAATCTACTACAGTGTGGTATTGTTATCTAGAGTAACCAGACTAGATTTGGGGACTTATTTGTTTTGGATAATGGCACCAGTGTATCTTTTGACTAATGCCTCCTAGTTTGCTTCTGCATGCATTCCCTTGGTAACCATTGTTCCTTCTTATATTCCATGGAGTTTGTTTATTTCAGACTGCACATGCAAATGAGAAAATACAGTGCTTGTCCTTCTATGTCTGGCTTATTTCTCTTAGTGTAATACTGTCCAAGTGCATTTTTCTTTCTGCAAATGCCAGAATCTCCTTTTCTGAAGTTCTGTCATATGAGTGCACCTTACCTTCCTTATCCATTTATCTCTCCATGGATGCTGAGGAAGATTTTGAATATATCTTAGATATTATGAATAATGCCACAATGAAAACAAGATTGCAATTATCTATTCAAGAATCTGACTTCATTGTTCCTATATCAATATGTATTTCATCTTCTCTTTTTTTTTTTTTTTAGATTTATTTTATTTTTATTGGAAAGGCGGATATACAGAGAGGAGAGACAGAGAGAGGAAGATCTTCCATCCAATGATTCACTCCCCAAGTGAGCGCAATGGCCGACACTATGCCGATCCAAAGCCAGGAGCCTCTTCCGGGTCTCCCACGCGGATGCAGGGTCCCAAAGCTTTGGGCCATCCTCGAATGCTTTCCCGGGCCACAGGCAGGGAGCTGGAAGGGAAGCAGAGCTTCCGGGATTAGAACCGGCGTCCATATGGGATCCCTGGGTGTGCAAGGTGAAGACCTTAACCACTGTGCCACCGCGCCAGGCCCTCATCTTCTCTTGATATTGATTAGTAGAAACAAGACAAAACTCTCTATTTTATTTTGAGGGGCTTGGCTTCTTTTACTTTAGCATAATGATTTCCAGTTGCATGCATTTTGTTGAAAATGTCAGATTTTCACACTTTTACAATACAACAGTATTACAATATGTGTATACATTATCTTTAACTGGTCTTTACTTAAGGGACATGTAAATTGATTCCATAGCTTAGCAATTGGGAATTGAACTGCTAGAAATATGGGAGCGTAGATAACTTTCACGTATTGCTTCCTGTGGAGCCTCCATACTGTCTTTCATATTGATTACACCATTTTACATTCCCCCCCAACAGTGGATTAACATACAGATTTCTCCACATTTTTGTAGCATTTATCAGCTCTTGATTTTTGAATGATAGCTATCTTATTTGGGTGAGGTGATATATGATTGTGGTTTTCACTTGCATTTCCGCACTGACTGATAATCCTGAGCAATTTCTCATTTGTCTGTTGGCCATTTATAATTCATTCTTTGAAACATGCTTGTTGAGATCCTTTGAGCCTTTCTTAAATTGGTTATTTTGTTGCTGCTAAGTTTCTTGAGCTCCTTGTATACTCTGATTTATTATTATTGTTGTTATTATCATTATTTTGGATAAAGCCTTTGCAAATTTTCCCTCCCATCGTGCTGATTGCCTCTCCATTTGGGTGTGTGTATGTGTGTGAGTGTGCATGTAGAAACTTTTTAGCTTGATGCAATCTCATTTGTTTTTGGTTTTATTGCTTCTGGGTTTAATTCAAGAGGTCTTTGTATAGACTGGTGGCATGAAGAATTTTTCCTAGATTTTCAGATTTATGTGCTTGATCCATTGTAAGTTGATTTTTACATAATGTAGGACGCAGGAGACTTCCGCATGTGGCAATCCTATTTTCCCGACATTCTTTGCTAGAGAGATAGGCCTTTTTAAGGTAATGATCATGTATTAAAATTTGGAATTGTGACCCCTAAATTCTGTGTTTATTGTTTAAGGTTACTTGGATCACTTAGGGTCTTTGTGTTTTCATATGAATTTTTTTTTTCTTTTCTAGATTTGTGAAAAATATCCTTTTTTTTTTTTCGCCCAATGGAAATGTGTTGAATTTGCAATTTCTTTGAGTAGTATGGACATTTTGATGATATTCTTCCAAACTATGAACATGAAATATTTTTTCTAATTTTTGAAAGATTTATTCTCTGTATTTAAAAGGCAGAGTTACAGAGAGGAGAGTCAGAGAGAGATCTTCCATCTGCTGCTTCACTTCCCAGAAAGCTGCACAGAGCTGAGCCTGTGAAAGCCAACACCCACGCACTTCACCTGTGTCTTCCAAGTAGGTACAGGAATTCAAACTCTTGGGTCATCCTCCAACCGATATCTGTCAAAAAGTATGGCAGTTTGAGGTCTGGATTGCCTCTGTTTTATGATGTTGGCTATCAGCGAGGCTCAATAATCACGTGTAGTCATTGGGATTTAGAAACTGTAATATTCTAATTCCAATATTTATTTTCTCTTTATTTGTGAAGATATTGCCGTTTTTGAAGTCATGCTTTTCTTCAGGTACAATTTGATTACCCTGAGTCATAGTTCACATATGAAATATTACAATCATTTATAATGCTATTTTATTTTCCAGACTTGAAGAAAAAATGATTCCTCATAATCTTCGAACAGCGACAACTAAGAGCTATTTACTATGATCCAGAATTTAAACACGCTGATGGATTTTATACTGAATATACATACATATATATGTGTGTGTGTGTGTATAACCAAATATATAATATAATATAATATAATATAATATAATATAATATAATCTGACTATATACAGTACTGAATATATATATATATCATACATTCATATACAGATATCATGCATTCCGTTAGTAGGAGCCTGTTAGGCAATCTTCTGTCGCTTTATCCATTAGTAGAAAGCTTAATCAGAAATGGAGCAGCCAGTACTCAAACCTGTCCATATGTTGTGTCAGCATTGTACTCAGCAGCTTCACTTGCTGAACCCTTAAAAGTGTCTTTTAATTCTGTTTTCCATTCATCTTTCTAGAGTACACTCCTATTGCCATGAATATGGTTACTGCAAGCGCGGACCTTTTTTTTTTTGCTTTCATTCATTTATTCTTTCAGCAAGTATTTATTAAATATCTATTTTGTGCCAGTATGTATCAAGATTAAGGATATATTATTCTAATACACTTCTTCCTGCATCATTTTGATCTTAACTAGCTAGCTTTCCTCCTATTTCTCAGCTTTCATCCCACTCCCAAAGGTTTTCTCTTATGTGAGGGTCTCTGCCCCAGGAGGTAGCATTCAGTTTTGAGGGTCTACTACTGCTAGAAAATTCTAATAGCTTTTTCAATTTTTAGGGAGAATACTTTGTACTGAACTGAAGGCAAAGCCATACCAGTTACAATCTGTGATCTCAGATTTAGAGATATTGAAAGAAAATGCGGCTATACTTCCATCTCCCGATAGTCTGTTTTACAGTTTATTCTGTCTGCTTTTGCCTTATCCCTCTCCCACATTCAAACTCCCTTTAAAAGATTCTTCTGACGTACTTTAGACTGAATATAGGTCATTTGGACAGTAGTTAGTCCCTACATGTTCTTCATGTCATGGCACATAACTTTGTAAGATCACCAACCAAAGGAAGTTGCACAATAGAAACCATCAGCAAGCTATTGGTAGAGTTGAGACTTGTATAAATAATTAGTAGAAATTCAGTTGGCTCATACAATATCCTTGTATGAGTCACAATATAAACCCAGAGGTCTACCAGCCTGTAATGCTGTAAATTTCACCTAATAACTGCTGAATTAAAAGAAACATGATATGTTATATTCCAATTCAATTCAGTTCAGTATTATGTCCCTTCTTATCAAGTGAGCATATACAAGACAGAGAATAAATGTCAGTGTGCAAATAATTATCTTACCAACTTGAGTTCGAAGCACTTAAGTGGTGATTGTAGATAATGCAAAATATTTCCAAGCAATATACAAAATATGTATAATGTACTGCTATTTAACTGAAATGAAAGTTTGGCATAGCCTTAAGTTATGACCAACAGTTTTATGGTAACAGTTCATATCTTATTTACACTAAGGCTGCATATCTAATAAAAGTAACCAATGTGACAAACTGGTAACCTACTGACATAAGCAAAGATGTTCTCCATAGCCTTGTAGTTTCTCTTCTATTTGTCCTTGCTTTTTGGTTTATGTTGCTATTGTTGTTTTATAGTGAACTATGAGATCGACATATGTTTATATATTGCTAGCAAATCATTGTCGGCACAACACAAAAAACTTTACGGTATTAACTGTAAATATATCTTTTTAAAGAATGAGGACTGATGCACAACTTCACTTACTCTTCTGATAGCAGAGCAGGTTGTAAAGAGAGCTGAATCAGAAGTCAAGCAGCAGAAACGAAAACCAGCACTCGTTTGGGATGCCAGCTCCACAAAGCAAAAGACAACCCTGACATCATATTACTAATGCAAATATTACAATTTGCTTCAACTGAATTATTTATACTGTTTAACAGAGACTTATTCTTTCATTGAACTCAGCCTTCACTTCCTTCAACATTAAATATTGTATTAGTGTTAATACATAAAAAGTGTATTGGGTGGCTGATATTATAACCTAGCAAATACAGCTGCCCCAAGATTGTTATGTCTTGATTTCTCCTCTTCCAGTCCAGGTCCCTGTTCATGGCCTGGGAAAAGCAGTTTTGGCCTTGGTAATTCAAGTGGGAAACCTAGATGAAGTTCTCAGATTCTGGCTTTGGTCTAGTGCACACTGGCTTTTGTGGCCATCTTGGTAGTGAACCAGCTGATAGGATGTCTCTTTGCCTGTTTCTACCTCTCTGTGTCTCTTCCTCTGACTCTGAAAACCTAGCTTTGAAAATAAAGAGTTTCTAACAAATGTTTAAAATTTTATCAATGGCATGTTTTTTTTCTTAGAAAGTGTTGAGTTAAGGATACAATTTTTAAAAGAAATCTAGATAGATAAATCCTTATTAGAAAATGCAGCATTTTAGAGAATTTTTTGATTGTCATGTGGCAGCACGTAAGTAGAAATATGTTGGAATTCATAAGTATATTCCATTTCATCTTTCTCCATTGTCTTTTGCTCTAATGTCTTTTCTTTTTTTTTCCCTCCTTCCATGATTTTGTCTCGGCATTCCTGGTGCCTGTGCATTCTCAGCTGTAAACCGGCAGAAAGAGCAATGGAATTCTTTCTGTTGTGAATGACATTAGCGTGAATTTCTCCTGATGTACTTGGCAGTTTGGCAGAGTGAGGATCCTTGAGAGGATGCTTTTTCTAAGTGGGATAATCGCATTTTAAGTTTCATTATATGTAAGTCTCAATTCAATGTGTATGTTAGATTATTATCCGCTATAACACAAAACAAGCATGTATGTGTAAGCATTTATCTCCCTTTCTTGTGTCCTTGCTGCAAAACACAATCATGTCTCCAAAATAGATTAGCTGGTCTAGACATCCTACCAAATGCCAACATAAGTATGGATCTCCATACAGAGGTCTCAGGAGATGTCGCTTGTCTGCATGCGGTTCTTTCACGGTTTACAGTCTGATCAATATATATATATTGGGCTTCACTTTACAGAAAATGTTAGGCAAGCACAGAACTTATGTTTTTTCTTTATATTAAGGAAGCAACATATGACCAGAACTCAAGAGGAGAAAAAAGTTAGTTGATGAATACACACAAGAAGTAGGAAAGAGAATGTATATATTTTTATTACCCACTAAGCCACGGTAAGGGTTATTATCATGAGATAATCATTTCTCTGGAGCAATGCGAGACAGGGGACACAGATGAGTGCTATCATGCCCATGGGATGTGATTAGCTCATGATAGCAGCATCCCCGGACTCATTGCTTCTATGAAATGTCTATTCCAGCCCCCCCATTTTCTATATATAAATAAATGATTTTGGCGGATAGATTCAATTCCCACAAACTGCAAGTTTGCATTAAAATGCTTCAGCTGTGAGATTCACAGATATTAATCTACCCTTTTGGAATGTTGAACAGTCAATCAGAATCCTTCTTCGTCTCAAGCTGTTTTATGATATTATTACAATGTATTTTGCGATAGAATGGCGGGTAAAGCAAGTTTCAGAGAAATAGGCTTGTTTGGGCTCGATTTAGTTGCTTGAGGGAAACCTCCACATCAAATGACTCTGCCTGCTCATGAAGGCATCCTAACTTTCTCATTATTTTTCCTG
This sequence comes from Ochotona curzoniae, assembly GCF_017591425.1. Classification (NCBI taxonomy): domain Eukaryota; kingdom Metazoa; phylum Chordata; class Mammalia; order Lagomorpha; family Ochotonidae; genus Ochotona; species Ochotona curzoniae. Next base: position 13,516,347 of record NW_024466004.1, on the reverse strand, counting down.
CCTGACTCTATTGCTTTGCTGCATTTTAGAAGTCTGAAGTTCATTCCTCTAACTAGATTAATAAAAGCAGATTTCTCATTTCATATTTCAAAATTGACGGGAGGAAATACTGCCCTGGTGACTTCAATGGGAAGTTAGAAAATGCTAGTTCACAGTTTGGGATTTTAAAAATAACTTTGAAATAAGGTTTATTTTGGATTTGTGAATAAAAATGGCAACATTTCCCAATAATAACAGACAGGCATGCTTTTAATGAGTTAATGCATATTTTGTGGAAATGGCACAATTAATTTGTAGAAAATAACAAGTCAGAGTCATTTTAACAAAATGGGGTTTTTGATGATATTCGTGCTCAGAGTCTTCTCTTTGGAAAAGGAGGAACATAAAATGATATTTCATAGAACTCTAAAGTAAAATCGTCCATTTATAACAAGTATTTGCGATTCACATATCAGTAATATTATATAAAGTCATTTGCTGTAAGGTGAATATTTAATCTGAAATTACAGAGGAATAAATGATAACTTTGCTGTTTCCAAATGTCTTTTATTATTTTGTAAAAAAAATACCTTTTAATTTTTTTTAAAGATTTATTTTTATTATTTTTTTATTGGAAAGGCGGATATACAGAGAGGAGAGACAGAGAGGAAGATCTTCCGTCCGATGATTCACTCCCCAAGTGAGCGCAACGGCCGATGCTATAAAGCCAATCAGAAGCCAGGAGCCTCTTCCGGGTCTCCCACGTGAGTGCAGGTTCCCAAAGCTTTGGGCCGTCCTTGACTCCTTTCCCGGACCACAGGCAGGGAGCTGGAAGAGGAGCGGGGCTGCTGGGATAGAACCGGCGCCCATATGGGATCCCGGGGTGTGCAAGGCAAGGACCTTAACCACTTGTGCCACCGCGCTGGGCCGCTTTTTAATTTTCTAACCTCATTGTTCTGCATTGTTAAACATAGACATTCACCATCTCATTCAGTAATGAAATATGAATGTTGTTATTCCTTGTCCTCCTTATTAACAATGTTAATAGTGAGTGAGAGAAGCTTGCCATTGGACACATTAGACAAGAAGAATCATGCATCAACTGATACTGAACATCCAATGACATAAAAATTGAATTGTCAACTCACATAATTAAAAATAAATTTGTTATTTTACATGATAAATATCACTGATGTCCAATGATTGATTAAGCATGTGTCTATCTTTTGTTGAATACTCTTGGAAGCAAAGTTCAATTGTTGAGGTTCTGTGAAAGGGATTCTCTGTTGTGATGGTCACTTTTAGGAGTCACCTTGAATAGGTTTCTGTATCCAGATTTTCAAACAAACATTGTTTCAGGTTAAAGTAACTTTGAAATATTATTGACATCTATCATTAATGGATTTTATGTCAAAGAGATTATGCTTTGTAATCTTAATATGCCTAATCCAGTCAGTTGAAAAGAGTTCCAACAGAACTGACATTTTTCCAAGGAGGCAAAAATTTTGTCTATGGACTGCAGTGTCCACTCTTGCCTGAATTTCTAGTCTGATCTTTGTAACATTTTATACCAGGGATTTTTTGAGTTGATCAACTTGTCAAGTTCTTTAAGAGATAAACCATAACAAATAAACAAAGTTGAAAGAAACCCCACCTTGATGTTTTGATACTGCTGTTTGTGTTTATCTGATAGAACCTTGACTTACGCACTTACACCATGAGGGCTGGTAGTCCTTATCTACTCCAGCTGTTCTCACATTTTCAATGGTTCTATATAATATCATAAGAAAATAATGAATCTGATGCTATCAATGAGAACAAAAATACCTCAAATCTATAAAATTAGATAGAATTCCTAATGAATATCATCACAAAATAACTTCTTATGTAATATTCTTGTATTAGCTTTTTGTTATACATTATTAGGAAAAGGAAACTACCTCTACATATGGATGGAATTGTTAAACCACATTTTTATGCAAATATATTTTCTGTTCACACTCAGTCCACATAAAGTAATGTTTCCCATCTATCCATCAAATATTGAACTATGTTCTGTGGTCATAGCTTTTATCAAGGCACTCAAGGAAAAAGAGAATACAAAGTGTGTCACTTTTCAATGATGTGGTAACGATTATATTAAATTTATTTGTGAAAAGCTGTATTTCCATAAAGGGATAGAAAAATCAACTTTCTATAAGTTACAAGAGAAAGGATGAGCTTGAGGGTTTTGTGGATAAACTGATGCAAAGGTAGAAAATTAAGCTTGGACACTGAATTTAAAGATTTTCCAGGAGACACAGAAGTTATTGTATGACGAAAAATTGGAAAAACTGTAAAATGCTGGTGCAGATGCACGTGTGGCGCAGGCAAGGAAGGACCCTGAAGACAAGCAGCCGCTACCTGGCGAGCCGCCATCTCTGGGCCTGCGTCTGAGTGTCCGCTGCCACGGGCTCTCTCTGATCCCCTCGAGTAGTTCAAAAATCTACCTGCAGCCATGAGCAGCAACGAGTGCTTCAAGTGTGGGCGATCTGGCCCACTGGGCCCGGGAATGCCCTACTGGAGGAGGCCGTGGTCGTGGAATGAGAAGCCGTGGTGGAGGTGGCTTTACCTCGGATAGATCTTTCCAGTTCGTTTCCTCATCTCTTCCAGACATCTGTTACCGCTGTGGTGAGTCTGGTCCCCTTGCCAAGGACTGTGATGTTCAGGAGGATGCCTGCTATAACTGCGGTAGAGGTGACCGCATCGCCAAGGACTGCAAAGAGCCCAAGAGAGAGCGGGAGCAGTGTTGCTACAACTGCGGCAAACTGGGCCACCTGGCTCGTGACTGTGACCGCACTGACCTGCAGAAGTGCTATTCGTGTGGAGAATTTGGACACTTTCAGAAAGATTGCACCAAGGTGAAGTGCTATAGGTGTGGTGACACTGGCCACGTAGCTATCAACTGCAGCAAGACCAGTGATGTCAACTGTTACCGCTGTGGCGAGTCGGGGCACTTTGCACGGGAATGCACAATTGAGGCCACGGCCTAATTAGTTTCCTTTGTCGTCCCTCCTTTTTTTCTGATTGATGGTTGTATTATTTTCTCTGAATCCTCTTCAGTGGCCAAAGGTTGGCAGATAGAGGCTCCTCCCAGGCCAGTGAGCTTTACTTGTGGTTCAAAAGGAGGAAAGGGGTGGGGAAAAAAAAGACTTTCTGCATTTAACTACAAAAAAAAAAAAAAAAAGTTTATGTTTAGTTTGGTAGAGGTGTTATGTGTAAAGCTTTGTTAAAGAACCCCCATTCCGTGCCACTGGTGAATAGGGACTGACGAATGGGAAGAGTGGAGTCCGACCAGTACGCCGATGCTGGGTTTCCCATGTAGAAGGTGAAACCAGTTCTGGAAGGGCTTATGAGCTTCCATAAATAACTTTAATTTTAGCATAATGATGGCCTTGGATTTTCTGACCTCAGTAGCTATTACATAACATCAAGTAACATCTGTATCAGGCCTTCATAGAACATACAGTTGAGTGGGAGTAAACAGAATAAAGAAAAAAAAAAAAAACCTGTAAAACGCCGACATTGCTAGAGCATGGTTACAGAAAAGTCTTACAGCAAATATTGAATAATGAGAAGTCTTGACTGATGGGCTGGAGTTTGTTTTGATTTCAACTCAGAAGTGGCTGTGATTGTCTAGAGCTGAGGATCAGCTAAGAATCTAAGAATTCATGGGGAGTTATTTTAAAATAAGCTGAGATGGAGTGTTGGTTAGCATACCGCTCCCATTGTGAGAGTCAGAAGTATTTGCCAGTCTTCAGTAGCAACTGAGATGAAGAGGGGCGAAGGTCTTCTAGTTCCTTGCATGCTGTAGGATAAGCCGGGCTTCGTGACACTTCATTTAGAAGTTAAAAAGGAAACAGAATCACCTCCTGAGTTTCTAATTTGAGTGACTGGACACAACATGTAGGTAGTTATTTTAAAGGGGCTCTAAGAGAAAGGACAGGTTTAAGGGGAAACCGTGATGATTTCTACATAAAATTGTACATATTAAGTGCTAAAAATATCTCAAATACTTCCAATTTTCATGGACTTTCATGATTAATAATTCCAGGTATTCTAGAAGTTAAACAATGGAAATTTCAAGAGATAAGTAGCTTTATGGAGATGATACGGTTGCAAAGCAGGGAGATACTTTGGGTTATTTGAGGTGACTGAGTTGGCTACAAGTCAGAAGAAAAAATTCTTCAATTGGAGCATAAATAGATTTTTTGTGTGATTATAGTGAGCTGATGAGATCCAAGTTGCCAGTGATGAAGTTACCTTTTAGTGAATGGTTATAAGAACTGAAACTATTAAGTATAAATATCATTTACCTGTATTTTGATGAAACCTTAAAATTGTGATTAGTATTTAGGTATAACATAAAATCCATGCTAATATAATCATATATATGTGTGTGTACATATACATGTATACTAACATTTTTACGAATTCCTGATGGAGCAACTTCTTGTAGCATTGTGTGGGATATCACAGAGAATGTTACACTGTTTGTCATCCTTTCTCAGTGATATAATTATCCATTGATGGATGCACTCAAGGATAATTTTGATTAGTCAATTATCCTTTTCATCTTTCCTTTTGCTCTTTTAAGTTATTTTGCGACACTGTGCAAAGCCATTTTCTAAGCCCTATGAAGATTTTTGAGATCACATCAAACAGGAGGTTGAAAAGGCTTATTCAAATAGTTGGGCAATAAGAGGATGTTAAATACATTTCCTTCCCTACAAAAATAAAAAATGGGCTTTCGTTTTGGAAGACCAGATTTTTGAAAGTTTTAAAAGATGTATGTTCATTTCTGTGAATATAGAAGGATGCATGGAAAGTTAAATGTAGAGTATTTGATTTTATGAAGAGATGCAATGGTTATTCTGCAATCACAGTTCCGAGATAGGTTATAAACACACTGACTTTCAATCTCCTAACCTGAAGAATTTTAAATACTAAGAGTTCAGGAGCTAATAGTCACAAAATATGTTTTTATAAGTCTACGAATATTGAACAACTTTTAAAGGTTTTGATGCACTTTGGATTCACTTGACTAAATTGCTCTGATGATTATGTCATAGTAAGGTATAAGCATGAAGACATTAATGTTTATCTTCAGATAAATAAATGTAGCATGATATAAGTAGAACAGATAACTAAACAAATATAATAGTGAATATAGATTTTGAAGGTCAATAGCTTAGAAATAACGAGAGAAACAGAACCATTCACTCAAGATACAGTCAACATGATTACATTATCATGGTTACTTATTTGGCAGACAGAATTCAGAGAGAAGGAGACACAGAGAGACAAAGATTTTCTATCTGCCTGTTCACTCTTCAAGTGGCCACAGTGGTCAGGTTTGGGCAAGTTGGAAACCAGCAGTCGAGCTTTTTCTAGGTCTCCTGTGTGGGTGACAGAGATGCTGCAAGTGGGCTGCCTCCAATGCTTTTCCAGACACATTCTCATGGCACCGAATTGAAGTTGAGCAGCTGGGACTCAAACAGGTTGCACTATGGGATGCTTGGTATTGTTAATGCTGGCCCACTATGCAACATGCCAGCCCCCATACTACCTTCTTTTAGTTGTAGTACAGTTTTCTGTAGTTCTGAATATAAATATTCCCCTCACATTGCTAGCAATGAATTGTGGAAACAGACAGTTATTACATTTAACAATGTGTAAAAAGTTATTTATAATTTAAAAAACGATTTTGTCAGATATTAACATATTTCTTCTCTCTCATATTTATCCTGTCTCAATTTTTTAAGTCCATATCAGAATAAAAATGAAAAGAAAAAATAACCCAATTGTTATTTTGGTGTAATTAATTAAACCATTTCTTACAGTGCCAGTATTCCTTATTAGGGCGCTGGTTTGAGACTTTCTGCTCTTGCTAATATGCATGGGAAGACAAAGGAAAAAAATCCCAACTATGTAAATCATAATTTCATGCCTTTCAGAATACACATTAGCAGGAATTTTGAATGGGAAGCAGAGCTGGAACTAGAACCTGTGCCTTCTGAAATGGATGGGAAGCAGATATTTAAGCAAACCTAAGCACAAGGCCACTCTCTTGTTTCAATAAATACTATTGCTTCATAACTATACAATTAGGAGATAGGTATAGATATGACTTTAACTAAATTTGTGATAATACGTGTTGATTAAAATATCCGATTTTCTTTATTTTTTAAAGATTTATTTTTATTATTTTTTTTTATTGGAAAGGCGGATATACAGAGAGGAGAGACAGAGAGGAAGATCCTCCGTCTGATGATTCACTCCCCAAGTGAGCGCAACGGCTGATGCTATGCCGATCCGAAACCAGGAGCCTCTTCTGGGTCTCCCACGCGGGTGCAGGTTCCCAAAGCTTTGGGCCTTCCTAGACTGCTTTCCCGGGCCACAGGCAGGGAGCTGGAAGGGAAGTGGGGCTGCCGGGATAGAACCAGCGCCCATATGGGATTCTGGAAGTGCAAGGCGAGGACCTTAACCACTTGTGCCACTGTGCCAGGCCCTTGTGCATTTGTTTTTAAAGATTCATCTATTTTCATTGGAAAGCTAGATTTACAAAGAGAAGAAGAGACAGAGAGAAAGATCCTCTGTTTGTTGGTTCACTCCACAAATGACCACAATAATTGGAGCTGAGCCAATACAAAGCCAGGAGCCAGGAGTCCCTTGTCTTCCACAGGAGTCACAAGGACTTAGGCCACCCTCTACTGCTTACCCGGGTCACAAGCAAGCTCAGAGTTGGATTAAAAGTGCAGCAGTTGTAAAATGATCCAGCTCCTGCATGAGATGCTGCACTTGCAGGGGAAGAAGTAGCCTGCAGAGCCATTGTGCCAGCCCTCTTATGCATTTTATAAAACATATATTCTTTCTTCTTCAAAGGCTGTCCACTAATAGCATACTTAACAGAAATATTACAGACCGGAATAGAATGAGATGATGATAAATTCAGAGTCTTCAATGGAAAAAAGCAATATATACTAATGTTATTAGATTCCTAGTTTTCCATTAAAGTTGATTATCTGGCTTCAAAAATTACATTGACTACTTTTCTGGGCTTACAGCAGGAGTCCCAAAATAGATCGCAGGTAAAGCAGAAATTTTAATCTATTATTTAGAAAATGCATTGCATAATATGTGCATGAAAATGAAACATTTCAGATAGCGATGAACAGTGAGCCAGAGAATTGTGTCTTTAGGTGGTTGTAGCATGGTCCTGAGCATCTCGAGTGTTTTGAGATTGTCAAGTTAGCAGACTGAGGTGTGAAACATGAGTGTAGAAATTTATAACTCCCTGAGCTTGGCCAGATGGGGATGCCGCTGTTAATTTAACCAAATATCTCTATTACATTATGTTTTGTTCTTCCTTTGTGATACAGCAAATAGCTTCATTGAGTTGCTCACAATGCTGCTGGATCTCCATCGTGCAACTCACTAAGAAATGTCAGTCAATGAGGCATAGATTCGCCTGTGCAGGATGCTCCATGGTTCCTTGTGATGTGTGTGCTTTAGGACTGACACTGCCTGACCTCAGTCTTGTCTGCTGTATGCGTGCCTGATTACCTTTAACTTCCCTTTCTTAGGTGTATTTTACTTCTCGATAAAGGTGTATTGACATCATTGTTGGACATAGAACAGTTTTGTTTTGTTATTCACACAGTTTATTTCCCTGCTAATAGTTTAAAACTTGGCAGTCTTGCATAGAGGAACGTGGCCCTTTGTGTATAGCTCAGGTCTTTGTGCCTGAAGGACCCCCCCATCGTACACCTGTCTTGACAGATTGAAGCCCTATAATGGTATCGCTTAGTCACACACTAACCAGCAGGGGGAAAGTCTGTGCCTTTTATTAAAGCCTACCTACTGGCTTAGTGTTTGGAATTCAGTTCTACCTATAAATCAACATCAGAGCATACAACCCAGCGTGTTCAAGAGCTTTGTTTAAACATCAAAGGAAGAACACAGACAAGTACTATGATAGAAATATAACTAATCACTTGCAAATACATCTTTCCTGTCAGTGGGAGCTTAACCTTTCTGTTTAATGTGACTGGAAAAAAGATACAGTTATTTCCATTCTCTCTGTTTTCTTTAAAGAAATATGGAATTTTTCTATGAAAAAGTGATATTTGTTCTTAGTGCAACACAGAGCAGAATGTGGTATTTCAGAAGAGTGCAGTTGAAGGGAACCACAAGAAACCGACTCTGTTGAAATCTAAAAGCTGCTTATCACCTCATAAAGGACAAATTGCTCCCATGAATCTTACATTTGCGAGGACAAGGAAACTTGTGATTAAGTAGCACTATGAACGAAAGTGGAACAATACAAAATCTGTATTTTAAAAATCACAAGGACACTTTTTATTTGTTTGTTTGCTGGCAGGGCAATGCAATTTGCTGCTTGTGGTGCATTGATTTGGATCAATTTAACTCATCCTCTGCTCATGCTCTTCTACATCCGTGAGGGGCCTAGGAAGGATTTATTGGAGGTGCTCAGAAAATCCTAGAATCTATAAGCCCTTCCTTTAATTTGAATGCTACAGATTATGGATGAAAGTTTGGTCACCTGTGTGGATCAGTAGGATTAGAGACATCAAAGCAAGTGAAAATAAGAAAGACGAGCAGAGAAGCAACACACAATAAAAACCTCTCCATCACTGAAATTGAAGGTACTGTCAAGGGGATAGGAAGGTTCTGGTAGAAAGCGGAACATTCCATAGTGGAAGAGCTTTGTTCTGGTCCGGTCTTTGTTCTTAAATCTGGTATAAATTGTAGAGGCAATGCCTCAGAGTCACACCTCCTAGAGGGGAACTTTTTATTAATATTACTTTTGAGTTTGATATCTATACAACATTGGCAGTCTTGATTTTCAAATATTTGTGTACAATACAGTTTCTATAGATGTGGTAGTAGTCAGAACTTTACAGGATTAATTGATGTTTATATTTGTAAGTTTCCTACACATAAGTGTATGCTTGTGGCTTTATGTGTATGCAAGTCAATTTACTATAGTGATATTAAAACTGATACTAATTTGTAAAGTTAAGAGAGCTCGTATGGTTGATTTGACAAATCAAAGAAAGAATTCAGACTTCTTGGTACAACCTGTGAAATCTTGGGTATTATTAATACTTTATAGTTCTGAGGATGAAATAAACTCTTTCATAGTAACTGCCAAATGCAATGTCACATACTCATAATTTGCACCTACTGATAACATCATCGTCCAAAAGCAACATGGACATTCTTGCTCTTATACCAAGCATGTCTGGATGTCTCAAGAAAAATTTAACTAGGTGGACGTTATTTATCAGAATTTTCTTACTTAACAGTTAACAATGATAAGTCAAACATTATAGAACTGTTTTTGTTATATATAGGTTATGTATATCATATGATATATATATGTGATATATGTGTGTGCGCACACACACATACACACACACATATATATGTTATCTTGCAGGATTTTACAATGTATTCTGTCTTGCTGTTTGCTCAGACAAGTTTGTTCTTTTACATATGCCTGGGGTCTGAGGTCACCTTTCCACCTTCATGAAGTTTACATTGTATTGACTACAGTAAATAGAGCATGGATGTATTTATCTTTAACACCCTACCTATGCCTTTCCATATGAAACCTTAGAACACATGCTCTATGTTCTGTCCACTATATATGGTGCATTTTCATTTATCAAGGTTAATGGCCACCTCCCACCAGGCAAATACTAGTTTATAATTCCACTGAGTCTCCTTTACAATAAAATGTGATGGCCGTGCCCATTTAGAGAAAGCATGCCAAATAGCATTCCAGGATTATTGCGTGATTAAAATGCTAATGCACATGTAGTGTTTTGAGAGATTGTAAGATCCTTGAGGGCAAGAATTTGTTTTGTCCTTGGGTTATGTACTTCATGATTTTGTTTTCAACAGCAAGTTAATTTTCTTTGTTTTAGGAAAAATTTAAGAAAGAAAATAACTTCCTCAGGCATCTTTCTCAGATAGAGAAAATGGATTGGCAGTTTCCAGAAATCAGGTCCACAGTAACTTAAGACTATTAAAGCTTCTGTGACATTCAACTCAGAGTTTCTCAAGAAAAGGGCAAATTAACACATCTCAGAGAATTCTCATTCAAACATGTGCACTGGGAAAGAAGGTAGTTAAGTCTCTCGCTAATTAATGCTGCAAAATTTTGCCTCGTTCCCATTTGCTGCTAACATTGCTTTTCCTTCAGTACCTCCTTCCTCCCCGGGATCCACAGCGTTGGTATTGACACTTTTTTTGCTGATGTGCACATACATTGAAAACACTGACTTACCCCTCACAAGCTTGGGGAAAGAATAATCTCAGTGTTTGGAATGCTTCGTGATGCGTATTATTAAATGTCTGTTAATCATAACTATTTTATTAATGTACTTAGCTTTGGCAAAGTGCATAATAGGGTAGTTGGATAATGGGAAGTAAAGAATTAAAGAACAGATGAACATTATAATGGTAATACATAGGGTTTACTTACAGTAATTATATGCTTCCATCCATAATATCCTAAAATGCATTCATCATTTAATATATTCAGCATACAGCAAGATGAAAGAACACATTACAAATGGGAGACTTGATTCATTTAGAGTGCAAGGAGAAGCTAAAATAATTTTAGTAACATTTATTATATAAACACAAACATAAAGTCAATGGTGCTCTTGCTCAGATTCTGTATATTAGATGCCAAGAGTATGCCAACCTTAATATAGATACACATTAGAAATTTGGTTTAAAAGGTGAAAGACTTATACCAAGAGAAACCACCAACAACAACTGAATTTTATCAGAAAACAATAAAAAAAAAATTGGTTTAAGGGCCTAGTGCGGTGAACTATTGGCTAAAGTCCTCACCTTGAACATGCCAGGATCCCATATGGGCGCCAGTTCTAATCACAGCAGCTCCACTTCCCATACAGCCCCCTGCTTGTGGCCTGGGAAAGTAGTTGAGGACGGCCCAAGGCCTTGGGACCCTGCACCCACGTGGGAGACCAGAAGGAAGTTCCTAACTCCTGGCTTTGGATCGGCACAGCACCGGACTTTGCGGTCACTTGGGGAGTGAATCATCGGATGGAAGATCTTCCTCTCTGTCTCTCCTCCTCTCTGTATATCTGACTTTCCAATAAAAATAAATAAATCTTTAAAAAGAAGAAGGAATTTGGTTTAATAAATCCTAGTAAATCCATTAGTGTCATTTGAATATTCACCTAAAGCAGAATTATATTTCCTTGGATGATACTCCACCTTGTGTGAAATGATGTTCAACTCTGTGATAACTAATAACATTAATTAACATGGAGACTAACAACATGGAGTGAGTGCTTTATATGAATTCATAGAGCAACTCCTCCTCCTGATTGCTTTTGTGTCACAGGAATGAGAAGCAACGTAGACGTGACAAAAGATGCTTGGTCCACACAGGTAAATTCTAACCCCAGTTTTGAAGGATTTATACTGAGACAAAAGAAAAGTTTCTGTCTTCTGTTAGCTTCGTACATGTGCCAAATTGCTGGACCCATGCAAGGCCCAAGTTCCTTTAACAAAAAGTTACTTCAGTGACGTAGACAAAAAGTTACATTACACTATGCATTACTCAGAATAATCTACATAAATACATAGTGTATAATTAGGAAGGCAACGTCTTATTTTCAACTCATACAGATTATTGTATTGGGAGAAAGGTAGGTTATTAAAATCATCTTTACAAATTTAATGTAAGTTTCGTTGTCTGCCCATATGTTCAATGTGTGTGTCACTTAACTGAGAAGTTCCCAGGGAGGTGTCTTCAGTGTCTCCTCAGCTTAGAAATCAGCAAGTGACAGCTCACTAAAGCATTTTTCCAATCTCTCATAAAAGCATATTGAACTCTATTTAAAGATCGAAGACCTTTTTTGCCTATTAAGTGATGGTAATGGATTTTCAGCGTTCCCTTTTAAATTTACTTTCCACATTTTATCTACTTAAGTTATTCTAATTTCCATTAACAGGTACCTTCAACTCTCTTCCTAGAAACCCTCAAAATCCCCATATGTGAAGGCAGTACTGACTTCGTTGGTCGGGACTCCGAAGTCACAAAGTTTCATGTCTTGGAAAGTTAATGGTAGCTCTGTTTTACTTGAGTTTCATTGGTTCTGAAATGCAAGCAGGTGATTATCCCAATTCTTCTTATCAAAACATATGTGAATATTAAACTCTCCATTAACTGTTTTGTTTACAGGTAACTGATTCTGAAACTAAGAAGAGTTCATCCCACCCCTTCTTTTCTAATAAGACTTGGAACTGAGGTAGAAAATTTGGTAATACATTCACGTGTGTTGTATGTATGTACCTTTGTGTGTGTGAACATATTTGGTGTTTCTTGTCATTATTCCATGAACAATAAATCACAGCAACTATATACACAGCATACATCATGCACCAAAGTAAACTAGACACGCTTGAAGTACATGGGAAGACATGCTTGGGTTACACGCAAATACTATGCCGCTTACATAGGGGAAAGGTGAATTGAGCAGTCCTCAATTTTTGATATTCACAGGATTCCTCGGACTATTATCCCAAAGAATTATTGATCTACAGTATATTAATATGTAATATCATATCACTAACATGTAATTGAGCTTCACATTTGTGAATATAATCTTCATACTCCATGAGACAAAGTGAATTTTATTTCTCATCACATTTCTTACTATCGTCGTCTGGTGTTAAGACAGCCTTATACTGAAAATATGCTCTTAAATATGCTATCTTATCAGGAATGTATAATAGGACTTGCAAAGTTTTTCAGATCTCATGAAAATATAACAGACATCTTAAGAATCCTTGGTTAGCAAAGAGAAATACAGACTTCAATGTTGTAATCAACTTGTTTTGAGTCAAGCATCTTAAAAGTGTAATATTATGTCAACTAGCCAACTGCACTTGACTACAGCACTTTACACACATATACAAATACAAACACACTGCAGAAAATGAGTTCATTTTAACACTGAGTAGAGGGCAATGGAAGACGTTAAATGATCCTGTTTTACAAAATTTGCTTTATTGAGGGAAACTACATATACATATAACTATATTTGCATTTGTATGTACTTATGAATATGTATCAAAAGAAAAATATTTATCTTAGTATTTTGCCTTCCCAAAGCTGTTTGATAACTACTTCAAATCTTTTTCTTGTTAGTGCCGCTTTTTCATTACCCAACAGATACAACTTGCACTCTCATTAGCTTAGGTCCTGATGATGCTTCCTTTGACGAAGGGAAGTCCGGGTTTGCAGACTGTCACATCTTTAAGCATCATCGTTTTCTTCTCTCTTCTATTTCTGAAAGCTATTAAACAAAATGCATCTCCTCCTAGTGGTAGCATAAGGGAAATCACAAGTTCACTATATTACACCACTGTGACAGAATGTCATTTCAATTGCTTTATTAACCATACGAGAAAATATATCACAACAGTGAGAAAAACTTCTCAGTTATCTATATCTTCCCCCTTAGGCTATTGTCATGAGCCACTGGCATACTAAGCAGAGTATACTAATTCAGTTGTCAGCTGCCTCACCTATTAAAAAGGGGGAAAATACCAGCAAAAAAATAGGAACCCATAATAAGGGTGCTGAAGAGGTCTGAAGAGCTCTGTCCACTTGTAGCTCTGAATTCAACACTCTCTCAATAATGTGCCATTTGAACTGTCAACGAGAACACTGCTGTCATTCCCATCTGGCTTGGTAATGAGGTATTAGCAGCGTTGTGAAAGTCGCTTTCCCAGGAACGTGAGGCTGGACGCTCATGCTTGAAGTTTTCAAATGGCATGTAAATATCATTTATCTCACATGCCTTTGCCAGAAATAAGGAGCTCATGAGAAAGTCATGGAAATATATGATTCTGGGAGTCAGATAAGTGTTATATGGAAAGATTAAAGGCACCAGATTTTTATGACTTCTAAATGTCTATCACGAGTATAAAATTTGTATTTGCTAAATTTTGGCTAGATTTTTGGAAACATGCTGAATTTCTAAAATTGATTTCTGAAAAATGTTGCTGTAGGGAAATGCTAAAAGTGTATTAAATTTTATTATATCTATCAGATTTGTAGGTCACTGAAAATGGAAAGAAGTACAACAGAGGATGTCCTAAGCATATGTAATACTTCCTTTCTCATAAATGGTTAAAGCCACACTTGTGGATAGTAAAAAGGCAGCTGTCTGTTAATGTGCAGTAGAAAGCAGGAAATGATGGCTCGAGTACTTGGATCCTCAGTCACTCACATGGAATACTAGATGTATTTCTGACTTCCTGATTTCTTCAGAGCTCAACCCCAAATATTGCAGACACTGGACGAGTGAACTAATGTGTGAAGATGTTCTCTCCCACCCTCTTTATCTTACCAAGTAGTTAGAAACAAATATATTTTGTAAAATAGCTTATACTCTATGTGCTTCAGAGTTCATGATGTTGATGAGTGAGGGAATTAGGTCACATCATCATATGCCATCAGAAACCTATTTGTTACATTTTGATGCTTTACAGATTTTTGGTACAATTGTTTTCTATTACTTATGCATGTCTCATGATAGTAGCATTGGACCTAACTAATAAGAATAATGTATACTTTTGTATAAATTTGTTTTCTTTTTTATAATAACTTCGACAATAAGTTTGAAAAGAATCGTTTAGCATAATAAGTAATCCTAAAATAGTCACATATTTTATTTGAATGCTTTTTCATATTATTGACATTTTAAGCCAAATATCTCCAAGTTTTAAAATTTATTTCATGTCATTTTTCTGGTATGTGAGATACAGAGGGAGAGAGAGGCATACACACACACACACACACTCACATACAACTTTAATCCACAGGTTCACCACTTAGTTTCTCCCAATAGCCATCAAAATCAGGAGCATGAGACATAGTCTATGTCCCCTTCATGAGTAGAAGGGGCCCAACTACTTGAGTCATAAGGGGAACCACTTGAAGCACTTTCTAGCTCCCAGAGCATGTCCCAGATAAAAGCTGGACAGTAAGCAGAAGAGATAAAAATTTCATCAGGTAGTCCAATATGCATGTGGCAGTATCTCCAAAAACAGAAACATGAATCCTCAGATATCATACCACAGAAATTTTAGATCTATGTAAATTTATAGCAAATTTTGAATGAAGACATGATGTGATTGCATTTGCTACCATTTCTTAATTCAGAAATCTATAATAGTGTAAATGAAATTACCAATATTATCTCTGAAAGGTATTAGTAAGTAGCAATTCCTTAGGAACACAATTAAGGCTAGCAAAGCTTTATTTATATTGGAGGCGTAAATGTAAAAGTGCAAATTGTGCAAATGTGCAAGGTGGGAAACTTATATGAATATAGAAACATAAAATACTTTACCATAAATCTCGGTGAAATTGAACCAGCAGTTGTATTTGATAATATATGAGAAGGTAGAATTCCATAAGAATAAGCACAATATGTGATGATTTAGGAAACAGGCAGCAAACCGATCACAATGATAACTTTGTGAAATTCCCACCCATAAAATGAAGAGAACTAGGTGATCTCAAAATGCTTTTTCTAGGCCAACAATTCTATTAATAGCTCTCAGTGAGTTTTTGGAGGAAGTTTACAATTTATGTGGAGACATATTAAGTTTTCAAAAAGTTATACAACTTCCTCACAGTTATACAGCAACCCCATTTATGATTAATAGTTTTACTTTTTATGTGATTACCATCATTGACTGCAAAAATACCATAACACTTTTACCTCACAGTCATATTTTGTGGAGCTAAATTGAAAAAACTGAGACAATTCTGTGTTAAACAGGTTCATATCTGATTATTCAAAATACTTTAGTATATATGCAAATTACATTTAAACAAATATTTTGAGTTATTGACACTTACATTTTGTATTTATATACGCAATCATGCACAAATTAAGAAGTTTAGAGTATACATAATAAGGATGTTATTCCTCCAAAGTCCTATAATTAACATAAAAAAACAGAGATTTAATTTCTTCTTCTAGTGTTGATTTTAACTTTAAAATTTCTTGAATAACTCCAGATGATTTGTTAAGGCATAGATCACTAATGTTGGAAGATGACTCATTCACTCACTCATCTGCAAAATCTAAACAGATTTTCGTTTTAAACATTGCTATATTGACCATTGGATTTGTCTGAAAAATGGAATATCTGTGAACTACAGGCAGATGTCTGGAGGTGAAAACAAATATTCAAAAGTGATTTTTTTCCTTGTCTTTATTTATATCCACAACCATATTTTTATGTTATCATTTCCTCAATTTACTATACAATTTTCCCACATGAAAAGTTTGAAAAATTACATCCCCTCTTTTGGTTGTAAACTGGTTTCATTAAATTGAATATTTTGAATATTTTTCATGAAAGAAATGCTGCCTAAGCAGCCTTGATTCCTGATTTTTTAAAAAGATTTATTTATTTTGATGATGTTGACTAAGCCCATGCAGGAACATGTTATGTTTCTCTACTTTTTGAAGTCTTCTATCTCTTGTCTTAATGTTTTGTAGTTTTCCTCAGAGAGGTCTTCCACTTCCTTTGTTAGGCTTATTCCCAGGCATTTCATTTTCTGCTCTATTAGTTTTAAGGGTACCATGCTCGTTAGTTCTTCACCCTTGGGGTTGTTTGCATACACCATGGCTGTAGATTTCTTTTCATTTAGCTTGTGCCCTGCCACTATGCTGAACTCTCACCAAAATGTCCATACTACGAAAAGTAATATATTCCTTCAATGCAATTCCAATCAAAATAACTGGAAAAAATAACTGCAATTCCAATCAAAATACTGGAAAAAATATTACAAAGGTTCATCTGGAAACACACACAAACACACACACACACATACCACAAATAGCCAGAACTATCCTGGAGAATAAGAACCTAGTGAGAGGGATCTCAATCCCAGATCTTCAGACATATTATACGATGGTAGTTATCAAAACAGGTGCAGAAACAGAGGGGTAGACCAATGGAGTAGAACAGAATACCCATAACTATCTGAAATTCGACAAACAAACAAACAAAAAAAAACACTCTGGGAAAAAGGAAGGTCTCTTCAATAGATGCTGTTAGGGCAACTGGCTAATAGCCTGTAAAAATAAGAAGTAAGACCCACACCTTTCACCATACACAAAGATCCAAATCTAAATGGATAAAAGATTTAAATCCACACACAGAAACTATCAAAGTTTTGGAAGAAAAAGTTGGAAATACTCTGCAACATAGATGTAGGCACTGACTTCCTAGAATAATCATGAAAAGCAAAGAAAGTAAAGACCAAAATAAACAAATGGAAGTACATTAAGCAAAGAAGCTTCTAAAGAGCAAATTAAACAATTAACAAAGTAGGCAAACAATAGAATGGGAGATGACCTTTGCACACTACACAGAAGACAAAGGGCTAATTTCCACAGTATACAAAGGAACCCTATTTCACTACTGGTAGGACTGCAGACTGATGGAATTGCTATGGAAGTCAGTATGAAGACCACTGAGGCAAACAAAATCCACCTACCATATGACCCAGCAATAGCACTCCTAGGAATATATCCAAAACAATTTTTACATGAGAAAGCAACACGTAGTCCAATGTTCATTGCAGCACAATCAAAAATTGCAAGAACAGGGCCCGGCGCAATGGCGCACCGGTTAAGGTCCTCGCCTTGCACGCCCGGGATCCCATATGGGCGCTGGTTCTAATCCCAGCAGCCCCGCTTCCCTTCCAGCTCCCTGCCTGTGGCCCGGGAAAGCAGTCGAGGAAGGCCCAAAGTCTTGGGACCCTGCACCCTCGTGGGAGACCCGGAAGAGGCTCCTGGCTTCAGATCGGCATAGCATCGGCCGTTGCGGTCACTTGGGGAGTGAATCATTAGACGGAAGATCTTCCTCTCTGTCTCTTTTCTCTGTATATCCGCCTTTCCAATAAAAATAAAATAAATCTTTTTAAAAAAAATGCAAGAACATGGAAACAACCCAAATGCCCACCAGCAAAGGACTGAATTAAAAGACTGTGGTTCATCTGCACTATGAAATACTACTCAGCTATTAAAAAAAAATACAACACTTTGTGGCCAAATGAGCCAAACTAAAGACCATTATGCTAAGGGAAATGAGCCAATTCCAAAAGGTTAGATATCATATTTTTGCTCTAATATACAATAATATGATCTAAAACCTAGGGATATTACATGTGAATCCTACCTTATGCCACTTCATACGTATCTGTACCTCGTGTAATAAGATCTTGTGATGTAATGCATTAATTAACCATACATAAACTAGTCAATGTCCCTTTTATCGCTGTTATTGATATTATCCATGAATAACAAAGATCTAGTCCTCATTGTACCGACATTAGGACCCTAGGAAACAAGAATGAACTTAAAATGAAGTGATTGACAGTCTCCTACATGGTTGGGGACACTCCAGTGGCAGCATGATGGTCGTGGGAAAATTCACGCACGATACCAACTGTGAGACTCAAGGGGAGAACAGAGGACAGGAGAGGGAACTTGGGGGAGCAGGCAGGGGGCTTCCAGTGCCAACAAAACTGTATCAAAAAACAATAAAAATGATTTATTTATTTTTATTGGAAAAGAAGATTTACTGAGAAAAGGAGAGAGAGAGAGAAAGATCTTCCATCTGCTGGTTTATTCCTCAAATGGTAGCAAAGGCCATTGCTGAGCTGATCCAAGGCCAGGGATGAAAAGCCTTTTCTGGGTCTCATGTGAGTGCAGGGTCCCAACGCTTTGGCCCTCCTCCATTGCGTTCCAGAAAATAACTAGAAGGCTTGATGGGAAACAGAGCAGCCAGGGCTTGAACCAACAGCCATATGGGATTACAGTGCCAGGGCGCTACTCCCCTGCTGATTTTCTAAAAGGAGAGAGTGTAATCACATACATGTACACATGTCTTCATTTGCTTCCCTTTTATCTATTAAAGTACGTGATAACTTGTAGCTCAAATGATAATGCACTGAAACTTAAAGGCAAAATTTTCTTTTGATTGGATAACTACTTAGAGAAGTACCTCCAGGTAATCTAACTTATTTTCCTGATAAGTAAAAGACTAAAGTTTCTGGTTAGTGATAATGATTGGTAATAATGGAGGAAACTCAGCAATAGATGGCAAGTAAGCATATTGGAAAACTCAGGGCTAACTGGAAAAAGAAAGGTGATGTACATTTCCTTGATTCCAAGCTTCATGTAGTATAACCATAGCTTTCAAAAGAAATATTGTTTTTCTCCTGTTAATATTTCCATGAGAAACAAATTTTAGAAACAAATTGCTCTTTACACGTGAGAGCAATCTATGAATGACAACAGAGATTTTGCCTGGTTTCTAACAATACAGTGAGCTTTTAAATTTTATTATTATGATACTAAAAGAGATTTGTGAAGACATGTCTTAGCTTCTTATGTATATAATTGTTGGTTTCTCTCTCAGACTTTAGGCTTCAGTGATGAAACAGGTGGCATGGGAGAAAGGGAAGGTATGTTTTTTGAATGTTAAGACAATGGTTATCAACTTTATCAATCTGTAGCTTTCTTATTTCTGGGGCTACAGTAGATCCAATAGAAAAAATCAGTGACCTATTATCAAGTGGAAATCCATTCTAGTAACATTTTTCTAAATTTATTTTATTTATTTATTTATTGGAAAGTCGGAGTTACAGAGAGAAGGAGAGAAAAAAAAAAAGAGATTTTCCATTTGCTGGTTCATCCCTGCATGGTTGCAGTGGCTAGTACTGGGCCAGGCTGAAGCCAAGAACCTGGATTTTCATCTGGTTCTCCTTTGTGCTTGCCACTGCATCAAGTACTTGCATCCTCGCCCACTGTCTGTCCCAAGCCATTAGCACGGATCAGGAGAGGAAGCTGAATAGTTAGAATGTGATCCAGTGCCAATGTGGGCTGGCTGCCTTGTAGGGAGCAAATTTACACACTGCAGCACAGTGCCAGCTTCTAAAAAATATTTACTTATTTGAGAATCAAAGATTTGCACACATAAGTGACAGAGCTTCAATCTACAAATTCATTTCCTAAATGTCCTCAGAATCAGATCAAAACTAGCAACCAGAAACTCAGATCTGCCAGCTAAGTGGCATGGATTCAATGACTTTATTCATCTATTTTTTTTTTTCGCATTTCGGAGTATGTACTAGCATGAAACTGGAATCTGAATCAGAATTAGGACTCAAACTCAGGTATTATAATTTGTCAGGAAGATATCTAAACTTCCACGCTCAAGCATTCCTGTCCTAGGTCTCACCTATTAACAGCAGTTTCAGTCTGTGATATTCTTTGGAATGTGACTTCCCATCCAACCTGGAAAACTTTATTCATTACTAGTTACTGCTGTAGCCACCATGTAGATCCAACACTAGAGCTGACATTGTGATGGAATGCAGCCAGCTGATAGCATCCGATAGCAGTGGGCAGACACAGGGGATGCCATAGCTAACCACAGATATTTCCTTCTGTAAAGATGCTTGCTAGCTGATTGGCTTAAGTTGATTGAACTGTTTGCCATTCAAGTTGACTGGATGAGTTTTAATGCTCACCACCCAAGTTGATTGGAAAATCCCTGACTGGTGCAAGCCTATGGGAGCTTAAAATCCCCTGATTTTGGTCATGCAGAGCAGTGATTCCTGGAGTGCAATGGGAGCTTCCCTTGCCAAGCTTGACCAAGAAAGACTCTTCCTTACATCCTACACTGCGTCCAGTGGGATCTCTCTCACTTTCCATAACATCATGACATTCTTGATCATTTGCTAGTTCTTTGAGGGCTAGTAGCTCAGCCAAATCATTTAGTTAAGTGCAGAAAACACTGAATACGATGATCCTATCATGAACAATTAAATGGAAAGGGTTAGTTTATTTTGACAAAAATATTTTTATATTTTATTCAATTTTTTCCAGGTCATATTTTTTGTAAACGTTTTCAGGACTCCCTTACGTGCATGGATTTCAAGGCATTTTAAACAAAAATAAAGTCATCTTTTAACTTCACGTTCCATGAACTTTTCATAGTACCCTCATTGACAATGCTAAAGTGGCAACAAAAGAAACAGGATAGCAATAGGATAAATGAGGACTTCTGAAGCAACTACACAGTCTCTTCATATTACAAAAGGCCTTTACAGCGAAAGTGTTCAAAACTTGGAGAGAGACAGTTTTTTTTTCCCTATGCCAGCTGTGCTGCAAATTTTCTCAGTCTATTGGAATTTACTGCTCTTTTCACCCCAAATCACTGTAAATGTTGTGACATGTCTAAAGATGTGTCTGCCTCTTTCCTGTTTCATCTTGCCCCAAACGGTTTTTCTTTCTAATTTGACCATGCACTTTCAAAGATAACATTTTTGTTTTTCTCACTAAGGCCTGCTCTTGGCTTTTCATGTTGTAAAAAACTTTGTACGTGGCTTCAGTGAAATGCCACGCATGGAGATTAGCTGATCTTTAAATAAAATTTTTACACATGGACTACAGGAAGAACACAGATACTTAAAAAGCAGATTGGCTTGAATCAATGTGCCAGGGAAGGAGAAAATAGGAAAATAGAATTTAAATCAAGAGGATGATGCTAAAGTAATGATGAAGTTTGTTCAAACAGGTTCAGTTTTAAGAGTAGAAAGGCATAGCATTAATTTTGCAGGGACAGTGACTTTCAGTAGAGATGGTTGTGGGAAAACTGGAGGATTCCTGAGAAAGGTGCAGATTTGTAAATTTGTCTTCAATCGCATTTAATGCCATCACTAATGAATATTTGTGCTGACTTCTACTGTAGCTGAGTGTCACAAATATTGAAACAGTGATCAATTTTCATGGTGAGGAGGGCCAGAGGGAGGAGCCCCTTCCACCCCATTATTGCTTTTTGCTTCCTTTCTTCTGACTTTATCTATATCCTTCATTGCAAGTAAGTATTCCACCTCCAGTCATTTTGACTACATAATGCTTCTTCAACTCTCTATAACTTTTCTTAAAATGCTATGTGCTTTAATTTTTGCTTCACAACTCTGCCCAGACTCAGCTCTGGGAGTGACTATTATATCTTCAAATGCCACTGGAGAACGTTTGATGCAATTACTCCACAAGTGTATTATCTCTGCCCAAAACAAGGGACCAGGGTTTCATTTAATGGGATACTTCTCTCCCCTTTTAACTATCCACACTTGCTTATACACACACACACACACACACACACACACACACACACACACACACACACACACTCCTCTAAATATTATAGGAACTAATGCACTCATGCATACACACCAAACACATTTAAGGGCTCCCTATATTCAAAAGGTTACCTGAAGTAATGTTATCTAGTATGATTCTCAAGAATTTCTTAAGTTTTGATATTTCCCTCTCACTTCAATCTCAGGAACTGTGGTGTAACACAAAATTGATGATGGAAAGGAAGACTTATCAGTTTTACACATTCTCCCCAAAATTGATTAGCCCCACTGAACTCAGAACTCTGAGTAGGTTACAAGTTGCTAAAATATCCAGCTGCATCTTTGAAGCAAGGCAAGCAGTGGCCAAAGCTCTACAATGAGTTGCCCTTCTTTGATCTGCCATGTTCACAGACTCCAATGTACTTTGTTATAGTAACGAAGAAATCTGGCTAGAATTTTGGATTGTTCAATTTGTTCTGTGTAGAAACAGCATTCTGTAAGTATGAACTATTATTTTCACTTTATTATCTGTGACTCGAGAGAGGAGGGACCCTCAGCATTTAAAAATACATGCACTAATGGCTGACTTGCATAATTTCATATTTTGTCTATTAATAAAAGTATTAACAAAATTAAGTATTTTGTTACAGGTTTAAAAAAACATTCACATACAAGTATTAACTTACAGACCTCCAAGGAGACTGTCCTGAAAGCACTCTGAAAATTAGTCATGTATTATATTATCAAGTAAAATATCAATTTGCTAATAAAGTAAAGAGAAAGGAAGGCAGCATTTATGGCTCTGCTGATCATGCTCTTATCCCAATTGTGGAGTCAGATTATATCAACGACTTTTGGACCTACGCCCAAGGCAGAGCACCTTGACCCCGTCAAACTTTACAGTAAGAGTTGACCCTCACAAAATAAATATTAACCAAAAAAAAAAAAATTCACTTTGGGCACTTTAACAAAAGAGGAAAGGGCAGCATTGTGAGCTCTCTCCCCAGAAACTTTTTGTCCAAGGAATAAACAGTTAGCAAAGTGCACTTTGTGTAATGTGTTCTTCACTGTCCATGTAAACAGAAAACAGGGTGAGAAGTCAGGAGGAAAATAAGAGTCTTAACTTGAATGGAAGTTTTTTTTTTTTTTTTTTCATCTCTGCCCAGAGAGAACATTGTCTCAGGAGAAAAAGTGAATAATCAGAGGGTTCCCTTTGAACGCATCAACAGTTTAATTAATGTAAACTAATAGACTCCCAGCTATGGGAGAGAGCATAAGGGTCACCTGCTTTTTATCCATCCCTCCCTCTAGGACTGCACTGAACCTATTCCTAAAAGCCAGGGTATAAACTGAAATCTAAGCCAAAACTCTGAAGGGAGCAGTACAAAACTGCTAAGCACAGATTCATATGACACTCATTCTTTATCTGTTGCTACAGTGACATTCAAAAAAGAAAATGAGATCACTTGACTGCATTTAAATGTGGACATTTTCTTAAAAAGGGCACCAAAGGCTGAACATGCTTTCTGCGACATGTTTGAGTTTGTTCAGCATTTGTATTTCAACACTAATTGTAAAGACTCTGAGATAAAAGAATAACATATCCTCCGACAGACATATTCAGTAGGGTTCTGAGAATGAAGCAACAGCTTTCAGTATTTAAGTTAATTCAGTCCTGCTGCATTTTAAGAACATTTATTTTATATAAGAAATAGATGTTTCCCCCATATTGGATTACTTTATTTCAAAATTTATATCAAGTGTCCCCCTTTAAGTGATAAAACTAAATTTTCTTACAGCTTACTTTCTATTTCAATATTAAGTCACAAAACGATTGTCCAAAGTGTTTGTAAGAGTCCACTTTTAATTTTTTTTTTGCAAAGATTTGGGGAGGAAAAAACTAGTAAATGTGTCCAGAATACTGAGTAAAGCTTACCTTGGTTCTAGCCCATCAGCCACAAATTGTTCACATTAATTTGTCCTGTTGGAGACAACAAGCCTTAGGTTTATGGAGATAAAGATCATGGATGAAACGCAGACAGAAATAGAAGACCTCATTCCTACTGTTCCCTTCATTTGGTAGTACTGTCTGTAAGTATCTCTTACCCTTTTGTGCCTTTAAAGTTTTAATTGTGGAAATTTATTGCCATATCAAAATTAAATGGAGAAAGGTACAAAGTGTATTTGTAAGACATCAAAATCAAAATCACATTCTAAGTCTACAGGAAAACACCACCAAACAATACATTTTACATCTCTTTACAATAGAAGCAATTGTCATTCAAAATATTTCTTTCTTCTAATCTCACAGGACATTTATATAATTTCTGCAGTGTTACAATAGAATCACTCCTCCGAGAAACCCCATACTGTGAGAATGTATTCGAGTAATTGAGCTGGCAGATGGCCTTAATATAAGAAATATATTGATACAACAACCACTTACTTTCCTGACCGATGAAGCTGATAAAAGACTGAGTAGAACAGAATGTATGAGGGGAAAACATTCAGTCTGCCTAGACCCATGCTGTGGGAGTTGAAGTCAAAATAATATACCCTACCTCATTCACTTTGATTAATTTTTTCCTCTGGTGGCATTATTTGATTCTCATCTCATTGTTCAAGCCTCTATTCCACTAGGTTTACTTACTTTCCATTCTTGCTGATATGAAGCGCTAAGACCACATGTTTCATTCTTAGAGGGAACAAAGCACCTGTAAGCCTCATTTCACAAATTTACAGCTCCACGGTCCTCGTTCATCAGGAAGCTCGGCCTCAGCAGAGCATGTTTCACTTGTTTATGAATTCTCCTGCAATTCCTGCACACAGTTCCTGGCACCTTGTGAAGACTCAGTGATAAACAAATCGGTGCAACTTTTTAGCGTGGAACGCTCCCTCCTGACTTGTGCAAACATGAAATGCTGTTTCAGGTGGGTTAAATTAATTACTTCTTCCCCCAAATTGCTTGTTATTTATTACATTCACTTTTGCATCCAAAGGTTGCCTGTCACACACATTTTACCTTAATTATGACAACAGATAATTCTCCTATGAAGAAATGATTATTTTTAGCAAATACGTCTACTCTTAAATAAGTGTCGACTGAAAACATAGACCTTGGAGTTGGAAATATTTATTATTTTAATTCTGGCTCCCGCATTAACTAGCTTTATTAGCATGAAAGACTGACTAAACCTCTCTGAATCTGTTTCCTTGCATGAAGTAATGAGCTGGCCTTCAGGATGTTTTAAATTTTGCGTAGGCAGTTACTCATCATAGTACCTGGAATATACTTTCATACAAAGTCATTTATGGTTGTTAAATCCCCATCGTATACAGTATGCCAAGCATGGATTTCTAAGGAAAGCTATTACAAATTTTATAATAACGTTTATCGAAACTGAAAAATGTATTCATGAAAAAATTCCCCACCAGACTAAAAAAATGACAAAACATTAAGTTTAAACATTTAAAAATTGGGTCCGGCGGCGTGGCCTAGCGACTAAAGTCCTCATCTTGAACACGCCCCAGGATCCCATATGGGCGCCGGTTCTAATCACGGCGGCCCCGCTTCCCATCCAGCTCCCTGCCTGTGGCCTGGGAAAGCAGTAACAGGCGGCCCAAAGCCTTTGGATCCTGCATCCTTGTGGGATTCCTGGAGAAAGTTCCTGGCTCCTGGCTTTGGATTGGCACAGCACCGGCTGTTGCGCTCACTTGGGGAGTGAATCATCAGACAGAAGATCTTCCTCTCTGTCTCTCCTCCTCTCTGTATATCTGACTTTGTAATAAAAATAAATAAATCCTTTAAAAATTTCAAATTATTTATTTAAATTTATTTTTAAAATTATTTATTAAAATAGTAGAGGTTTGTTATAGTGAGCAATGAAGTACATAGTTTTATTTGCTGAAAGCATTAATTTGCTTTGGACACTTTGATATTGTTTAGCAAGTATTGAAGGTATGAGATTTACTTGGGAACATGCCAGAGTATAAACTTTCTGACTGTTTCTTGGCCCATTCGCAGTCTGAGAAAATCAACAGTGAAAGCCAAGTTAGGTTGACATCAGGTATGATATGACAGGTTCGCAAATTCAGATTACAAATGCCAGAAAGATGTTGTTTGATGCTATTTATGACTCAATTGCCTGAATATTTGAACTTTGTTTTTCATTCACATATTCTTCATTTTTAAGAAGGAATACTCGGTGCCCCTCATAGGCAGGTCTAGGGATCAAGGCTTGGAACATGAAACCCATCTACCAACATGAGTTTATGGTAAAATGAAAGTACAGTTGCTTTATAATGAGGCACTTTGAATAAACTAGTATAGATTCATAGGTTTAAACATTAATTTTAAATCTCAGAGTGAAGGAGATCTTTATTTCCTTAAACATAACATTTGCAGCTTGATTGTGATAAAATGTGTTAAGCTGCTGCCTTTATGCCAACATTCCATATGAATACAGGTTGAAATCCTGGCTGTTCTACTCCGTATCCAATTGCCTGCTTATACATCTATGAAAGCAGTGGAAGATAGTCTAAGTGTGAGAGCCCATGGGAGACCAGGTTGTAGTTCCAGGCTCCTGGATTCAACTTGGTGCAGTTTGCTGTTGAAGCCAAACAAGGAAAATCTCAATCTGTCTCTCTCTCTCTCTTTCTGCTTCTCTTACTTTGCCTCTCAAAAAATATCAAATAAATATTTTTAAGTGGCATCTTCTATTTTCAGAAAGTGGTGAGCAAGTTACAGTGCTGTATCTTGATTAGCAAGTTACAACATTTCTACATTTTTCATATTTTGCTTTTTAATGTTTTGTTTTGGCTAGGAATGCTGTGATTTTCCCAAGTCTCTTTGATAGCCCTAAATACGGTTCCCCAGTTTTAGTGAAAAGGTCAGCAAAAAGTGGACTATTAGAATCTTCCGTGTCTTTCAAGGCTGAAGGGGAAAAGGTAGGAAAATTGACGGCCTGAAGAATCACTGTGGCTCGCGTGTAGCAGTCAAAGTACCGACAGTAGCCATAGAGAAGTGATGAACCCACAGGTTAAGGTTCACTGCCGTTATTTCCATTTCACGAACTGGGAAAGATGTATGCAAAGGCAGTGTGTAATTTCCAAGGTTCTGTGATTGGCTGAAATACTCTACATTACTAAGGATGGACCTGGATGTCAAAGAGCAAAAGGTCTGCTTCATGAATGACACAGTCCCTTGGAAAATAAGACGGTCAGCACCTTCAGGCAATGTGGCGTTGGCACTGTGGTGGCAGCTGGGCAGTTCCAAGACTGAGTTAGTAGCAATCCAGTGCAACTACCATCACTGTTTTAAACAATGTGTTATGTGTTGTTCAGATTTTCTACTTTTATTTTCAAATTAACTCAGTGTCATTACCTGGATTTCTACATTATAATACCACATTTAGGGGTTTAAGTAAATTGCTCAATGAGTCAGAGTTCAAATTAAAGACCTCTAAGTCTCCCACATGCATACAGGGTCCCAAGGCTTTGGCCATCCTTTACTGATTTCCCTGGGCACAAGCAGGGAGCTGGGTGGGAAGTGGAGTAGCCGGGATTAGAACTCGTGCCCACATGGGATTCCGGTGCTTGCCAGGTGAGGATTTAGCCATTGAGCCAATCTGATCTGCCTTTCCGATAAAAATAATTTTTAATAAAGACACAAAAATCCCAGGCCTGTACTGGTTACTAAACTTTAAGCTTAGAACAAACAAACAAACAAGAACTAAACACTGTTGTCTACCATGGGTAAACTGGCTTCCTGGTGCCATGGCATCCAGCCACTCTTTGCTTCACCAGAACACATGCATGTGTTGACCCCAGAATAAGCAGAGGCAGGCTCATGTTCTCTTTAACGTTTGGAAAGTTCTATTGGTTCTGTTAGAATCACAGGCTACCTTCATTTCTTTACTCAAACCTTCACCTGACAATTTCAAAATTAAAAAATATAATAGTAGAAGTAATATTTTTCTATACTGATCATTTTTTTTCCCTTGTTGCTATCTTCCTCTTTCAACTCAAATAGAAAAACTAACATTTCCCAGCCTTACCTTCAGGCTCTCTTTGTTTATACTACAGATTCAAGAAGATTGGTGGAATAATTTTCCACTGTTTAAAACAGACATGTTATCTGGCATTTTTAAGTATCTTATAAAACTCAAGGCAATCCTTCTCTATAAAGCATTTCTAAAATCATTTTGACATATAATTACGACACTGAGTAAAGAAACATAGATTTTGAACAAAGGAAATAGAATATTTATTCATAATGACTATTTTTATGCAAATGTGTTTTAAACTCTAGAATCAGGAAACACTTCCTTTAAAAGTTATGGTTCGCACCTCCTCACAGCAGATGTTGACAATGAATTTTAATATACTTTATATTTATTACAGATATATTTTAATCACATTGGAAAACTGAAAGTACTCTAGTGAGATCATAAGTAAGAGGTTTAAAAGATGTTTCTTGTTTCTAAATGATGAAAAGTAGGGAGCTGCAGAAGATTTTCATTGTGACAACATTGCCACCTAGTGTGTCGTTTAAGACTAAAAGCAAACCAAACCCAAATTTGAGCTGTCAATTCTTAACTGGCAACAATACACCTGCTAACAATAAAACTAATTAAATTATATAATTTGTCTGAAGATCAAAGTAAGTAGTTGTACTGCTTATAATCATTTCGGTTTAGGAAAAATAATAATTTCTCATTTATCTTGATGAAGGGTAAGAAAAAAAAGCACAAAATTCACTCTTGCAACTATGTTTTCAAAATAAGAGATGTGTTAAGTTAATCTATTGTAGCAAAATTATGCAGTATGAATTGTAGTTTATGAAAATGATATCTTTGTAAATTAGAATTTAAATTTCATTTTTTAAAAATGTATTTTTGCATACAGTTATGAAGATATGCTATGGAAGAGTAATTAATAACCCTGCAGTGACAAGTCGCTACCCACCATCGCTCTTTTTCCATAGTTCCTGGCATTCCAGCTGACTAGCAGCTATTTGTTTTCACATGAGGGTTAAACTCATTACAAATCGTACTAGGAGAAACGTCAAAGTGATACAAATAGAAGCCTCAGCCTAATCTTTGTCTAAATTGTCAGAAGAGTAGAGTAATAAGATGAAAACACATGTTGTTATCTATGTTTAAATAAACCATTGAACATACCTTATATTGTTTGACACTGATAAAATATTTCTAGCCATACTATTTTGTGAAACATTCAAACTAGCCACAAAGATGTACCAATAGGCTGAACACATACAATCTGTGAGCTGCGATTTTTTTTTTAAATTAGCTACTTCTCTGTGCAAGGGAGGCTCAACTTTAAATGATTTAGAAGTTTGATACCTAGCTACTTCAATTATTTTCTGAGGTTATTCAATTATTTGGTCTCTCCATTATATATTGAATAAATTTCATTAGCAAGAGCCTGTAATTGCCTCTTCTTCCTTCACAATAGTCAAGTTCACTGGAGATGTATTGTCTAAAAACAAGAAGAAACTAAACCAGCAAAGATCAGTCTCTCTTCCTTCTCTGCACTTAGTAGACAGTCAACAAGTGCTTGCATGTGCTCCCATTCTTTTTTTCTGTTTCATTATACATCACTCCTCTGAGTTTCAGCATACACATTTTTAGATAATGAATGAGATGTTATTTTACTTTGATCTCCCACTTCACAATCTCAGCCTCTTGTGACATAATTCTTTGGCAGACATTTGCCTGGTTTATAGTCAAAGAGATATGTAGACAGTGTTTACAAGAAACTTATGTGGTAGATGTTGTGAATTAACGAATCCAAACTAGTACCAACCTCATCCGCATTTTCTTACTTCCTTAGAGGAATAAGCTAGGTGTCAGGGAGTGCCTTGTGGAAAACTTGCTTCTTCCACTTTTAACATTTATGTATTTATTTAAAATTCCCAGTGACAGAGACACAGAGAGAGGAAGACGGGGAGAGAGATCTTCCATCTACTGACTTAATCCCTAAATGGCCGCAATAGCTACATCCAAAGCCAGGCACCTGTAAGTCCATCTAGATCTTCCACATGGGTGAAAAGGGATTCAAACATTTGAGTCATCGTTCCTGTTTTCCCAGTCACTTTAACAGAGAGCTGCATTAAGAGAAGAGGAGCAGAATACTCCAGCTGGCACTCTGTTATGGAAAAATAGCACAGAAAGCAGAGCCTTAACAGCTATACCACAAATGCTGGCCCCATTTTGTTTCTTTCATAAGGACTAAAGGACTTAATGTTTTTATCTTTCCTCTTTTCTCCTCTTGCTGAATATGAACTCCCTGGTAACTTTAGCCATCATCCTCTATGTGTTTCAGAAAGCCAAAGCTACCTTTACAAATTTCATTTCTGATATCATGGAATTAATGAATGAAATCAATATTAAAGATTTACTACTATGTGAAATAACAAAAAAGCAAAACAAAACAAAGTCACTCAAGTAATTATTCCTGGAACTTGGTAATAATTCTACCCCAAGCAGGCTAGAAGTATAGATGATAGCAATTAAACTCCTAGGTACAGTGAACGGCAAAGTAATAGGAACTAAATCAACATTTGGTATGGTGGATGTCATCAGATCACCAAGAAGCATAATTTAGGATATCTTTCACAGTGAACCATACAGATTACAGTTGCTATAGAATATGGCCTTTGCACAATTGGAACCCATAGTCATGTGAAAAGAGGTGGAAATGACAAAACAAAGGCTATTTGTCAACTATGGAAGCAGGGGATGCTAGATTAAAGACGTATTCAAGACTTCAGCTGTTTTGTAGATAAAATGTAGACATTCCATATAGAGAAAATGTGAAGGGAAAAGTGTGTGTGTGTTTGTGCTGATTGTGTAGTGTCCAGTAAAGAAACAGGCTCATGTGAAAGCATCAGGGGTTTGATTGTGTAGGCAGATGATTCTCTTCTTCCTTTGGGACACATTGTAAACAATAGAATGAGAACAGGATGAACCTTTAAAGAAAAAGTAAAAGATGATATTGTTAAACTAAATAAAGGTAATCTACGCACAGGGGAAAATTAAAGTATCATGGACTAAAATTTCAGATACAATCACTAACAGTAGGTTGAAAACTTACATGAAATTTTGAGTCAAAATCTACCCCTGAAATCCTGAGATCAACACTGGCTGTTAGCCTGTGTGTGGCCAGGAGCACAAAGCAGGGAGAAGAGCTGGGCTAACAGGAGAAGGGTATGATGGTCTCTGGGTGCATCCGTGGGTGCCACATTTCTCTTTACCTTAAAGGGGGAACATTCACATTTAGACTTTTGAAATTTGGTGCGCCTTTAATAAATTGCAAATTATTTGAATTTCAATATATACTCATTAACTTATTCTTCTGGTAATTGTTTTTGCAGTTCTTCCTCTATTCCAGTCAGTATAAAGGCAATGGGTCACTGGGAACTCACACTCCTCCTCATTCTTACACCTCATGCACTGAGTACACATAACTACAAATATAACTTAATATGTTTACTGAAAGAGACACTGAACCAGAAATAGTTAGTGAAAGCTCTTCCATCTGTTGGTTCACGGCCTGAATGTCTAGAAAGCCAGGGCTGAATTTTATTCAGTCCTATACATTTGTAAGTCAACGCCTCAATCACATTACATAAATTCAATTAAAAGAGAAGGCAAGAAAATTGGACACAAAACAGCTTGCCTACCTCTTTTCTGTCTATGCTCTTGTGACTTAAAACTTGCAAAAATACAACTAAATAAATACAAGTGTATGAAAAGAAAGGTGAAATGATTTTAAAATACTCCAACATCTTTAGCCTAAATCTTATTCCTCCAAGTATAAGCATATTCTGTCACAAATGTTTGTTTTTCCTCTTCTTGACAGACTGTATAGAGGAAAAGACATAGAGGTATCATAGGGAACTAAGGACTTAGCCCAAAGTAGTGGGCTTTACCATTTGTTTCAGCCAGCAAAGTGCTTCAGTAAATGCCTTCATGGGCTACAACTTAGTTATGCATATACATGTTTTATTCACTTTCCCTTTTATTCTTTTTACTTACCTAAAATGTAGAGAGAAGGAGAGAGAGAGAGAGAGAGAAATTCCATCTTATGGTTCAGTTACCCAGCAATGCAATGCAGACGTTTCAAACGGGTGACATGGATGCAGCTTCATGAGTCATCAGCTGCCACCCAAGGAGTGCGTAAACAAGACTGGCACTGGGAGAGCAGTGAGAGCTTGACACGGGGTGAGGATATCTCAAGCGTCATGGTAACTGTGGTCTGTGCTCCTATGAGTATAAAATAGTGTGGAGTTAAACGTGAGATCAAATGAAATGGGACACATTAAGTGAAAAGACATAAAACGAAAGTAAAACAGGTGCTTACATAACTACAATTTATTTTTAAAGCATTGCATGTGTGTTAAAGCTAGAACAATGCTTCCGTCCCCTATGGTTGCTGGTTTGAATCTCAGCTCCATTTCAAATCCAGCTCCCTGCTAAAGTACCATAAAGCGACACAAGTGTTTGGGTCCCTGTACTCAAGTGGGAGACCTGAACGAAGCTCGTGACTTCAGCCGGGCCAACCTTAGTCGTTGTGGCCACTTGAAAAGTGAACCCATAGACTTATGTCTAGCCCTCTCTTTGTGTAACACTGGCTTTCAAATGCATAAATAATGTGTTTTTCTTAAAAAGAAGCAGTTTTGATGAAGGAATTCTGGTTCTCATTGTGCACAAAGTTTGACATGTGTGTCGTTAATCAAAGGGCTGGCAAATAGGCAGCCATATGTAGCAGGCAAAGAGAGAATTCAGACCAGTAATTTTAAAAGAAAAGAGATCACTAATATAATCACTGAGAATGAAAAAAAGTAACAACTGAGCCTTGCCAAAGTGACCTGTTACAAGGTAAGTGAAATGAGGAAGAGCAAACGAAAGTATGAATGTTTCTGGAAGAAATAAATCCTGCTTCACACTCCCAGCTCAGGATGAAGCAGACTGTATTGCTCATTGGACAAAATATGATTTCATGACAGTAAGTAAATATTTGCTTCATAGTGATATTCCAGACTGACAATATTCATTGTTCAGTTCAATGAAGAAAATAAATGAGGCAATTATATATAGAATATAATGCCCAAAGTACTGATTTTAAGCTGTGGACATCTAAAATCTTTAAAAACTTCATATGGACAGGATTCTGGTTTTGTGATCAGAGAGATTAGCTTTGGTGTTTATTGAAAAAATGTCTTGACATATCTAGGTTAGGATATGGCATGTGGATCCATCAGAACTTGACCTTGGGGGTTTTACCCAGAAATATTTTAAGCACATGGAAAATGAAGATACCATATTTTATAATGATTTTACAAGCATATGACTTTCTGTTGTAGCTTACTCCTTTACCATAAAACACCCAGAGAAAAAAGTCATAGTTTCTTGGGTCTTGTTGCTTATGAACAAGTAAAACATTGTTTTGGGCTCTGACTGTCATTAGATTGTTGATAGATTTGGGAATGAAATATAACAATGTGTCCATGGTTATCCAAGGCAACTTTCTCATCTTGTAGAAAATATAAAGCAGTCTTCCTGTGGATGCTTATCACTCTGGTACTTGGTGAAACACACTGGGGTCTGAATGGCATGAGCCACTATTTGCTGTAATTGACCACATTCGCAACATGCATCAAAAATGTGGGGTCATTTTATAAAACATGGCATCTTTTTCTAGGAATAAAATTAGGATATATATATTAGGATATATATAATATCTATTTCCACTAAGCTCTATAGAGCTTGCCTAGATGCTAAAAACGAACCTACTAAAGTATTAAGAGTGACATTGCTTTCTCCATATGATGCCACATTAAGTAGAAGCTGAAAATGATAAAATGAGATTCCATTTGGAGAAAAAACAAACTCGTACTCTTGGAACATAGGCAGTCAACAAGAATATCACAAAAAGTGATATTATCAAAGAAGTTTGTAGCACGGAGGCCAGTAGTGTATGGAATGGTATTACAATTAGTTGCATTGTGATATTGCGCCATAAAAG
Organism: Ochotona curzoniae; assembly: GCF_017591425.1. NCBI lineage: Eukaryota > Metazoa > Chordata > Mammalia > Lagomorpha > Ochotonidae > Ochotona > Ochotona curzoniae. The sequence continues at coordinate 13,482,014 of NW_024466004.1, read as the reverse complement.
AACAAGGTTATTTGGAAATATAGAGTAATCAGGCAGCAAATCAGGAAGTCTCTTTTGCAACATCATTTGCCTATAGATATTGCATTTTGAAAAGCTGAGGAGTAGTCAAAAGACAAATGTTGTCACAAATTAGAAATAGACGATAAGAATTCTGAAAGTCAAGAAAATAAATCTGAATTTTAAATGTAACTAAGCAACTTCACATATGAATGTTATCATTATATAGAAATGCAATCCTTTATTATGGCAAGAGGCTGGATCCTGGAGAGCCTGAGCTCAGTGAAGACTCATAAAAAGTAAGTAACTGTTTACTGATCAGTGGCCACATCTTTATAAAATCTAGGCTGAGACAATCGCAAGCCATACTGTAAAGATCAATGGAGATACGGACATATACAACTGAGGTAGAGTAAGGAACATAGCTGGGTTTGTGCCCAGAAAGTTGTGAATGGTGCAGATGAATGTCAGAGAAAGTCTTTCATTTGCTGGTTCAACACCCAAATACCTACAAGTAACTAGTGCTGGGCCAAAGGCAGAAGACAGTAACTTCCACTGGGTCTCTCATTATAGGTCATCTTGTTCCAAGCATGTTTGCATCAAAATGAATAAAAAGTTGTGACAGAATTCCATTGCAAGAACTCTGATAACGGTTTGGGGATTCCTAGCAGGGATTATTATAATGAATCACAACTCTTTGCTTAAGAGTTCTGTGATTAATGCAATTATTGTGGGTTTGAGAAAAACTGTGTATATCTTCCTTCCTCCCAACTTTCACAGGATTCCCTCTGAGAGGGAGGATAGCTGAGTACCTCTGTTATTTCTCTCTCATTCAAATCTCCAGAGGAATACAACTATTCTGGATTTGTTCCAAGGCTTTCAGTGACATGGCTGGAGCTAGCTTTTCTTACCTACATTTTGATATGAATCTAATAATTCTCTCTCTCTTGCTATATCACATGTTTTTTCCTAAGTGATTCATAGTTCCTATGAATAAGTTCTTCTTGTTAAAAAACAAAACACATACTTATATTTTTAAGATTTTTTTTTTAACTTTTGTGGGAAAGGGAAATTTACAGATACAAAGAGAACATTCTTACATCCATTGGGTCACACCACAAATAGCCACAATAACCAAAGTTGAGCCAATACAAAGCCAGAAGCCAGGAGCCCAGTCCAGGTCTCCCATACAGGTGCAGGTTCCCAAGGTGTTGGTTCATCCTCTGCTGCTTTCTCAGGACGCAAACTGGGAGCTTGGTGGGAAGTCGAGCAGCTGGGACACATATTGGTGCCTGTGTGGGATCCTAGCTCTCTCAGGTGGAAGACTAGCCAATTGAGCCACATGAGTACAGACATGTAATTCTTGATCCCTCATCTTCATCTGGTTATTGCTCAATGTCTCTTCTCTTTACAATGAAATATTGGAGGAGGTTTACCTTTGCCATTTCTATTTCCTCCCTTGTATCTCTTCCAGCTAGGGTTTGCTGTTAATCATTCCCATGATATTTCTCTTCTCAAGCAAGGTCAACAATGATCTATGCATTGCTAAATTCCATGGCCAATTCCTACTGCTTGTCTTACTGGACTTATTAACAAGAGTTTATAAAGGCGATCTCTCTTTCCAGTGAGTTTTAGGGCATCTAATTCTCTTAATTTTTCTTCAGTGTCATGAATCATTCCTCCTTAAGGCTTCTTTTCATTTCCAACCTTTGGAATGCTATTACAATTGCTTAGGCCTTAGCCCTTTTATTGGCACTAGTTTCATCTGGTGATTTCATCCAGTTCCATGGCCTCAGGCTCTACTGTTTGCTGAAGCTCCACACATTTATGTCTACATTCTAGAAACCATTCCTTAAGTGTGATCTCAAAAGTGCAACTGTCTCCTAGACCCCACTTGTCTAAAAAGCACCTCAATAAGTTTGAAATGAATTGCATATAGTCATTATTTTTAGAATGTAAAATTGGGATTGTCTAAACTCGTGTAGCACTTGGAAAAGTGTAAAAATAAACTTCAGGGGCAGAGAAATGCATAGATGAATAAATGTTGGTTACTACTTTCACTTACTACAGAGAAGTCTACAAATATCTGTGTGTATTAAGTAACTGGAAAAAAATCTTTTAGTTTGTTTTATCGTGTAATAAATTTCAAACCAAGAGAAAACAAGCTATGATTACTGAAGGAGTTAGCTAATTTAATGGTGAAAGACTGAGAGAGAGGCTGTGAAAAAAAAGTCAGAAGAAGACTCAAACCATGGGAAATGTTCACAAACATCCGAGAATCGAATTTTTCCAGGATAAAAGTGGAAAACAATCTGGAGAGGGCAAGGGAGAAGTCTTGTTAGCATTCTTATGCAATGCAACAAGATTACGTGATTATAACTTGGACAATGATGATGGCATAGAATAAAAAAGGAATATATGGGAAAACTGACTAGGACACACACTTCTCAGGACCTGAGATGAGATGGTGTGATTTTTTGCATGAACCTTCAGGATCTGTTAATGTTATCCTTCAGATGGGATCAGAGGAAAAGGTTGTTGGTAGGAACAGAACATAGCTTTGCACATAATATTATAAGTGAGATACTTTCACGTCTCTCCAGAGTTAAAAAAACAAGAAGTCAGTTACATTTTCACAAATCTGAAAATCAGAGAATTGCACATTTTCATAAATCTGAAGATCAGACAATTGCATTATGTGGCTTATGTTTAAACCTTGGGGTATGAATGGAATTTCCTAAGGATAGAACTCAGAATGAGAAGCAAGATAGATCAGGAATCGACTTTGAAAGACTTATACAAGTGAAATGCACAAGGCATGTGAATGTCAAACAAGATGAACCATAGAAGTAGTGGCAGAATGTAGTTAAACTTGGTCTGTGAAATATCTAGGATTGATATTGAGAAAGAAATTAGTTGAGGAATTAGTGGAATTAGTGGGAGAAGAACTTTGGGTGGAAACTATAGATTATATTTGGAAATATAAAGAGGAAGTGAGCAAATGGTTAAGCAGTACAGATTCCTCTAGTACCCTGTTGCCTGAAGGGGTGAGCCTGCTGCCCATCATTCAGCCTCCTGGAGAGTGAGACACAAACAGATGGACAAGCAGGTAGGGGTTTATTTGGGAAATTCAGTTTCTTATATAGAACAGGGAGTAGCCTCAGGCCAGGAATTCCAAGAATTCCAGGAGGGGAGACCTAGGAGCCTATTGTCACCTGCACTGTGGAAGCCTCTCCCCAAAGGCCAGGGGTAGGTAAGCGAAATGGCCCTGGCCAATCAGTTTTTCTTTGAAACAACTTGACCCCCGCCCTGATTCCCTCCCAGGGCTCTGTCCTTGGCTGCCATCTTGCCCGCCCCGTGCAAGTCAGTGACCTTGACTGTTAGTGGCCATCTTGTTGACTTAGTGACCTCTTTGTCCCTGAGCCCCAAAAAGCAGTAGCCCACGAGGATATTCTAGCAATAAGGCTTTGTTTTCCTCTCTTCTTTTTCTTCGAAAACATAACCGATTAAGTCATGTTTTATTTCAACAGAGGGGTACAGCTGATTGAACAAACTATCTCATAAAACAATCATGCAACTATTCCAGAGTTTGGAGCCCAAGTGATTGGCAGAAATATGGGGCCTAGGCAGACAATTATCCACCCACACAGTGAAAGTTCGGGAGAACGGGAGAAAGAAGAAAGGCCTAACACCTATTTTCTACTTGAGACAATAGTTTTTTTCAAGGTTAACTTATCTTTACAAAAGATTTTATCACATTCATAGCTGCTGATGCATTTTTTACCTTGACAGACATGACAGAGAGAAATAGGGAAAGGAGATTTTAAAATGGCAGAAAAGGTGAATAGGATCATTGGTTCTGTTCAGTGGGCCTATGTACGGATTTAAGCTTAAGAAAATCCTGAAACCTCTTTTTTTTTTTTTTCTTTTTTGTCTTCTTTGTCTCCTATCACTGTTCTACAAACCGTTTGTCATTTCACACAGTAACGATCATGCCTAGGTAGGGTATAAATATTTTAAACCCTAGTAAGTAAAGAGGAAAAGGTACTTCCTTGCAATACATGAAAACTCCTGAAACTAACCTGGGGTAGGAAGCAATATTCTCTTATAACTGTAGGAACAATTGGGTTTCCTTGCTCTTTTATTAGAGATGTGTGAAGCTTTGAGAATAATGCCCTGAAGCCTGCTTGGTACATTACAAGCTGATTTACTCTCAGCTACATCTTTCTGGTTCCTGTAAGGCTGATATTCCAGACCACATTCTTCCAAATATAATGAAGTCAGCATGTTTTAATATGTGGGTTATCCTCTGCATCCCACCTCATATACTGTGTAGTGGGAAATAACTGTGTAAGTCATCTACATCTGTGCATGGGGCACGTTCCTCCCAGCAGTTCACTCACTTCGATTGTTTCTTATCTTGGTGATAAACTTAAGAGATGACCACTGTGATTCTCATTTCGTAAAATAACATTTTTTTTCATATTTTACTATGCTTATAATGGATCTGGAGAATGAGGAAGAGATAGAGAGGTCACAAAAGCAGGAACTAAGGAATGCCTTTTGAAGACCATTCAGCTAGGACTACACTGCAGGCCCTGGTGCCTGTGCCCTTTCCAGAAGCAGGCTTCTAATGAAAACAAGAAAATGCCTCCAGCATGGCTCTACTGGATACTGTGGCTTTCCGAGTCTCAGCAGAAAGCTAAGGGGAAGAAACATCTGAAAGAGGCATTGAAGGAGCATCCGCAGACAGTACAGGCTCCTCTGTAGCAAACCACACTGGATCTCCCACTCACTGTAAAGAAGCCATTGACTTCAGCATGGTTTTCAAAACAAGCTATTGACTTCATGTCATGTTGTCTAAAGCCATCACCTCGGTTTCTGTCATAAGAGTCCACACAAAGGATACTTCTAGTTTAAGCTTAAAATCAGAATTCCTTTAAGGATGTTGAAGTTGAACCACTCAATGTCTAGAAAAAAGCCTCCCCAGGACTCTCCTCAAATATAATATAGTTATAAACATCTGCTCCTGTTTTGTTGATGTTCTCCCTCTATAAAAACTAAAGAGAGCATTCTTTAGATCCCAGGAGTAGCTGTCCTTTTAGAGAAAAAGACATAGAAATTTGACACTTTTTGCACTAAAGTTGGAAATGCTGCTCAGTCGTTTAAAAATAGTCAGTGCAGTGCTCATTTTGAGCAGTGAAAAGCACCCACATGTTAACAGAATTTTTCATTTGGTTTTGGTGTGTGGAAGCTGAAGTTCTGTACATATATTTAAAACCACATAGTGTGATTTTTTTAAACTGAATTTCAAAGATCACTTACGACCTTACTGAAATACAATTCCATTCTCCAAACAGATGCTTCCCCTGTTATTTGTCACGTTGCGGCATTCCACAAATACTTAGCACAGACTAGGTATCAAACACTGAGTTTAGTTATGAAGTCGTAGATATGAATAAATCTGCACTAGTAAACAGATTTCACAGTGTAGGGAAAAAACTGTGAAGCTGAATAGGTGATTATGAACACCACATGTGACATGCTGCATGCTGCACTGGCACTGTACTCAGTCAGGCTATCTACAGCACGGAGAACTGGATCCTAATCTAGTGCAGAATGCAAAGTTAACAGTCAAGTACAACTTTCTAAGTAGATGAGGTCAGGGGCAAATTCTGAATGATTTATTGGTCAGGAACAGTATGATGAAACAATCTTGCAAATAAAGGCTATCCAATTTGGAGCCATGTGGTGATTTATCAGACAAATCCTCCACCTACAGAGCTAACATCCCACTTGGACTGTGTTCCAAGTCTTGGCTGCTCCACTTCGGATCCACTTCTGATCCAGCACCCTGCCTATGGCCTGGGAAAGCAGGGAGGGATGGGCAAGTCTTAGGTACTAGCAGCCACTTGGAAGCTCCTGGCTCTGGCCTTCGGATTGGCTCAGCTCTGGATCTTGTGGCGATTCGGGAAATGAACCAGAGGATGGAAGAGCTCTATCCTTCTGTCTCTCTTCTTCTTACTGTAAAATCTGCCTTACAAACAGAAATAATAGAATCTTTAACAAAAGAAGATCATCAATTTTTTTTAAAATGTCATCTAAAGCAAAGAGAATTGACTCAATTAGAATCCTTCACCTAGAATTCTTATTGGTTATATACTCATAAAGTATTTTTGGGCCAGTTGTCTTTCTGACAAACATGTCAAAAGTTTACATTCCCTCCCAGTCTTGCAATACAAGGGCTAAGTATTTTGCTTCTTAACAATGAATTGTGAAGGTAGGGGATGTGCATTTTCCATTACTGGAGTGTTTCAATGTGCTTCCTAACCCTTCACTGCTCTATTTTCTCTGATATATCGATTATCACCTTAGAAGATGGTAGCTTCTTAACCAGGATCCATAAATAACAATTAAGAGAGCTTTGCTTTCAGTGGAAGATAATGACAATAAAAGATAAATCTTTCTTTTTCTTCTTTTTTTCCCAAAAGGATTTTTTAAAGATTTTTTTTTTAATTGGAAAGGCAGATTTACAGAGAGAGAGACAGAGATCAAGATCTTCTGTCCACTGATTCACTGCCCAAGTGGCTGCAAGGGCTGAAGCTGAGCCCTGGGTCTCCCATGTGGGTGCAGGGTCCCAAGGCTTTGGGCCACCCTCTACTGCTTTCTACAAGCAGGGAGCCACATGGGAAGTGCACGACTAGGATACAAACCAGTGGCCATATGGAATCCCTGCACATGCAACGGAAGGACTGTAGCCACAAGGCTACCACAGCAGGCCCCATTTTATGTTTTAAATATACAGTTTTATTTATTTGGAAGGCAAATTTGCAGAGAGAGAGAGAGAGAGAGAGAGAGAGAAAGAGAAAAAGATCTTCCATCTGCTGGTCTATTATCCAGATAACTTCAATGGCCAGGGCTGAGCTAAGCAAAAGCCAGGAACCAGAAGCCTACGTGATTGATTGGAGCTCAAAAACTTTACCTATCTACATCTACAGCCTTTTCCGATCAGTTGCATGAGCTAAATAGGAAGCGGAGCAACCAGAACGGGGACCAGTACCCATAGTAGTGCTGAGATCTCAGTTGCTTGTATTACCTGCTATGTCACACCATTAAACCCAGCCTTACTTCTTCAAATAAAAAAAGAACCAAACACCTTATTTATTTTAAAGGATCATTGTAGAGAAAGTGACAGAGAAGCTGTCATCTTCCTGGTTGCTTCCTCAATGGTTGCAAAAGCCAAAAGAATGCAACAGACTGAACTTAGCCACCAGGAATCACATCCAGGTCTTCCAAGCAGGTGCTGCAGATCCAACTACTTGTGCCATCATCTGATGCTTCCCAGGATGTCTTTAGCAAGAAGGTAGACTGGGCCCGGCGGCGTGGCCTAGCAGCTAAAGTCCTCGCCCTGAACGCAATGGGATCTCATATGGGTGCCGGTTCTAGTCCCGGCAGCTCCACTTCCCATCCAGCTCCCTGCTTGTGGCCTGGGAAAGCGGTTGATGATGGCCCAAAGCCTTGGGACCCTGCACCCACATGGGAGACCTGGAAGAAGTTCCTGGCTCCTGGCTTTGGATCAGCACAGCACTGGTCGTTGCGCTCACTTGGGGAGTGAATCATGGGATGGAAGATCTTCCTCTCTGTCTCTCCTCTTCTTTCTATGTCTGCCTTTCCAATAAAAATAAATAAATCTAGAAAGAAAGAAAGAGAGAGAGAGAGAGAGAGAGAGAAAGAGACAAACAAACAAACAAACAGAGGAAGAAAGGAAGAACCAGCAGCAAGGACGTGGCCGAGTCTCAAGCACTCTGACAGGGTACGTGAGTACTACAAGTGACAACTTAATCCAATCTGCTGCAACACCTATTTTTTTAAATACTTGAGTCATTGAAGATGGTAGTTCATGCAGCTTCATAACTCTTTTCTGACTGATATTACAACAACACAAACAGCTGGAGCAGCAACGTTTATGGAATCTTCAGTATATGTCAGCCAGTTTGCTTTTGATCCCCTCGAGAGCACTGTGATGTTGACAGATTGTTTTCCTTATACGCCTTTCATTGATGAGGAAATGAAGAGAAGCAAAGAAGCTTGTCCACAATGAGAAAATGTTGTAGGTAGTTCAAGTCGGGAGCCAATGCGTTAGTTTCTCTTGTGTTCCATAGCAAGATGTAGTGATGGAGTGGCTTGGCAAAGAATTTAGTAAATTTCTATGTCTTCTTGTCTGTGGTAAGATTTGGCTCTAAGATTGGTGAATACTGTGTGCTTTAATCATGAGGAAAATAACCAAAAGTTACAAAGAAATGAGTCATTTTGGTAAGGTCAGAGATTTATGTAAAACTTTCAATTGTCCTGGTCTTGTAAATTTGACTAGCAGTAAGGAACATTTCCTGCTTGCTAATTTGATTGGTTGGTTACCTGAATGGTTCTCTATCCCTTTAGGATGATGGAGTTACCCCATTTGACAGTGTCTCACTTGCTATGTAATTCGTGGTTTTCATTATATTTCTCTTACAAACATTTTTTAGACTGATGTTCTATTTTTGCCTTGTTTCTACTTTCTCTAGTGGTGATTGATTCCTCTTTGTTTTGCTGCTGTTGTCATGGCAAGAAGGGAGGGCCTCCGCACACCTGCGCTGTTGTCCTGAGAAGGCCATCCTGAGGTTTCTTTGTCACCACAGCCTCAGGCTTGCACTGGCATAGTAATAGACAGCGCTGGTACAGGACCAGCAAAAGCACTCCGATTCTCCTGTCAGCTGTGTCTGAATTTCCTTTTTAAAAGAGAAATCCCTGACAGATCTCACCACGGACCTCTGATTAACCAGATGACATGTAGATAAGGATTCAGAAGCTACTACAGGGAACGGAATTGCAGGCTCTGTCACTAGTCTTCTTTGCGTACTGCAACTTCTTCATTTGGATGTGGCAGGAGGGCAAATCTGCAACAAAGGAACTGCAGAGAGCTAGCAATTGCAGACCCCACCACATGGCAGAAAAGACAGTCAGAAATAGATGGGATAATGACAAGAGCTGGGCAGAAGCTGCAGCCTAAAACGCCTCCGTGGCATCTTATGCCGCAGACTCAGAGCTCTCTCTGGTGAAAATGCCCTGACCCGCCTTGCCCGTCCCTAGCTGCTCTCTCATCTAGATCCTTGTAGCTAACTAGGCAAAATATTGAACGATTTTCCACAGAGGGTCAGCGAGGGAAACTCACAGTCTTTCAACATGCCTTTTAAGTGTACTAGTTGGGAAGTTATTAGTATATATTACTTCTGTGCCTCTGCATGTCATTTTGTTCTACCTGAGAGATAAGGAACATAAATCATTATATTTTTCTAGTGCCTGCAAAGGTCAAGTTTTGTATTTAAATAACTCAGACAAGATGAAGCTTTGCCATGTCCTGGTTTCTTCCTAGGCACTGCCTTCCAGAGATTTCCTCATCCCTCCTGGCTGCTTGTGCTTCCCTCATCATAACACAAAGTTAGTATGCAAGACTGGGACAAACTATCCTTTCTGTACAGAATGTGAGAAGGTGAATTTTAATCATTACCATATTTAGTTTAGGTAAAAGGAAATTGGGATGAATTTCTTGATATGTGACACAAGAATCAGCTAACACTAGAGATGATCAAGTTTCCTTGACTTAGTTTTATAGACTCATTTATACACTTTTGGGGTACAAGATCCTGTATTTAAGTGTCACATTTATCTTAAAGGGAGAACTGAGGGCAGAAAATGCATATGGCTTGAGAATTACTTATATAAGTATGGAGTTGTAGATGGATTTCAAAGTCATGAAAGCCAATGCTTGCACATACTGCCATCTGAACATAGGTTTGAGTTCTGGCTGTTACAATACCCATTCAGCACCCAGTTAATGTTCCTGGGAAAGCAATGGAGCATAATCCAAATGCTCGGACCACTGCACCATTGTGGGGAACCTGGGAGAAACTTCTGGCTCCTGGTTTTGGACTGGCCCAGCTACAGTCTTCGCAGCCAACTGGGGAGTGAACCAGCATATGAAGATTTCCCTTTTTCTGTCTCTCTCCCCATCTCTCTTTTTCTCTGTGTAATTCTGCCTTTCAAATGAATAAATATATTTCACAAAACAGAATGTCAGTAGCTGATAATAAACACATTAGCATAGTGAGCCAACAGAAGAGGATTCATATATCCTTTAAATACCTGCTTCTTAACAATGGAGAATAAAGTAAGCACAGGAAATAATATGCCTTCTTTTTACCAGCTAGCCTGCAGTGAGACAAAGGGCTGACCCTGGCTTTGTCAGGCCTGACACTTTAGAAGTTTTCAAGCAACTTGGTTTTGAAAAAAAATATTGACTCTGTCATAAGATATTGGATAAAAAAGCAACTTTTTAGAATGAGAAAAATTACAACAGAAAATATTTTTCTAGAAAACTAACATCATCTGCATAAATATAATAACTCTGATCAAGTAAAGTTTATCATTCTCACGAAAAAGGAAAAAATTGTTTATAATAAATTGTACATGACAATCTATGTCATGAGTTATTGATTCATCAATGAGAACAATAACAAGTCTCTGCTTCCTTAGTCTTGTTCTTTCATTAACTCTGTAGTGCCAGCATCCTGAATATAAGATGTCTTCACACATTCATGTGAACCCAGGTGCTGCTTCTTCTCAGTCCTGTAACATATCAACAGAGCAGAGTCATCACCAGAAGCCATTTTAGTGTAGAGCAATAACTTACTAGATATGGAAGAGAATGCAGACCTTAAAGATGCCCCATTGACAGCCTACAGTAATTTCAATTTTGCTTTCTTGTAACTGAATCCCCAAAATGGCTGTACCATTCCATGCCACCGGATATTAAGAAGATATTGCACTAAGGAGAAAGAGTTGCTTGATAGTGATAAACAACTTCCTACTTCTTCAAACTTTACGAAAATAGGTTGATGTAAATATACCACACTGGACCTTACAAGATCCACGGAAGGACTTGTGACAATTGGGGCTTCCGTAGTCTAAATTTCATGTCTTATAATAAAGGAAGTAGAGAAAAAGTCTAAGGAAAAGAGGTGAGGAAGGAAGAAATTAGAAAGAAAAGAAAAAGAGTTACATATAGCTTTGTAACAATTTGCAGGTAGTTCTTTGCTGAGAAAACTAGACAGGTAATGTCAGTTCAGTGGAATGATCACTCTTTTTGAAGCTCAAATTGCTTCATGTTTGGCCATTGGAATCCACTTACAGTTGGCTCTCAAGTCCTTTTGCATGATCTAATAATCTCTTAAAGTCTGATTATTTGATTTGAAAGATGTAGATTTCATCCAAAATTTGGAAGTATAATTTATCTGTGAAGTTCCAACTTCTTAGTTGGAAAATATATTCCATTATCTAGCCACTACTAATGCTCGATGCTGTATGCATAATTGGATCAACCATTATTTCTAGACCTTTCAAATGGAAAGAACTGTGACATGTTTGCAGAAAAATATGTCACAGTGACACTTTCAATTCAAATTAAGAGTCAATATCTAATATTTTATATAAGAAATCCTGGAATTCAAGGACACAGTGGTTGATAGGATATTACTTTATTACTAAAAAAAAAAAAAAAATCTATGGATAAGTATAGTATCCACTGCCATTTTCTGGAATCTCTCACTCTTAAAATTTTGTTCTGAGTAAGTAGTTTTGCCTGTCAAGCTTAATTTGTAACTCATAGGAAACTACTTAAGATTTAGGGATCTAAAAAATTACTGGTACCATTGCAGCATTTTAATTATAAATTAACTTTGAAACACATTTAGATGTGAGAAATAGCATTCAATCTATAAATTCCATTAGGCTTCCCTTAGAATGAAGAGACATGTTTGATTCCTCAGAGTCCTTCACTGTGACCAACTCAAATGTAATTAAAAGTAGAGATTTAAAAAATTCTGTGATGGAATCTTTACTTATATTGTATTCTTTGTGAACGAATACCTGAGCACAATTTGAGAAGCAATGACTTCACAAGGATCGTATCTATAGTTTCATTGAACTGGTAAAGCACTTCATTGATGTTTAGATAATGGAGGAACAATAAAAAAACATAAAATTTTATCTGGATAACAGAAACCTGATCACTGGGCCATTGCTACTGCCTCCTAGGTTCTGCCCCAGCGGAAGGCTAGAATCAGCAAGTGCTGAAGACACGGACCTGTAACCAGCCTAGCCACCCATTCATGTAACATAATTTCAAGAAGATTTGTACCTAATATTTTTTTTAAATGCTGAAACATGATTCTGAGTATCACTGTCTAGAGTTGCTATGTGTATTTTCCTTTCATTTCATATATAAAATATTTATTTGTTTTTATGGATGTGTCTAGGTTCTCTCTCAGTTTGCTTATACCTGCTAGCCTTCTATAAATATGTCCTCCCAGAAGAGATGGACTGTTGGGGTGACTGTATGTCTGCCTTCGCAGATACCCTGGGCATTTGAGGGGAGATCATCTCTCACTTCAAAGTGTATTCTGAGACAAAATTCAGATGATCACTGTTGTGGTAATTGTATGAGCAAGTTACTTTGGCTTCTTGATGCCGTCGCTGAGCTATGGCACTAACATCAAACTGCAGCTCTCTACAACAAATACACAATTGCAATTATCAGTCTATTTTCTGGCTAGGCACATAAGTTCATATTTAACTTACGATTTGCCTATGAAACTGTTTTCCTGACAAGGAGTCACTCACTGCTGTGGCATCTTTCACTTGATTATTAAGATTCCCGCTCACTGTTCTCCCTGGAGCTTTAATTACAGGAGTGCGGCATGCCCAAAGCATGCTGCCAGATTTCTCACTTGTACAGGAAGCAGAACACATATTACACATCCCCTGCACGTCCTTTATCCTTCATTGATTTCCTAGGCAATTCTGTATCGATTTTATCTTCATATTTCAATGCCTCCTTGGTCTTTTTCCTTCTTATTTCTCTGAGCTCTTAGAACTCTGAATTTCTCCTTATTCAGTCAGGTCATCCAATTAGGATTTGTATATGATTCTCTTTTGCCACTCTGAGGAATGTCTGTGATCCAGGATAGAGCCCAAATACTCTTAACAGGATGACTTTTATCTCAAACCCAACTGCCTGTCTAAGCTCTGGTACCCTCACCTATGTTTATCTAAAATTGTGAAAAGAACACTTCTGCTTCAAAGTGTCACTCTGGCCTCCCACAAATCAGGGTTTCTGTGATTTGTGCCACACTGTTGTGTGCTACTGGTGCCGTAGCTGTGTCTTTGAGGCATCGTTTCAGCAGAGTATCTGCAATAGTGTTAACAACCAGGAAGAAATACAGACTTTTTTCCACTTTCATTCCTTTTCTCACAGCTTACTGTTGTGACTTGTCAGTAGCCTGCTGAAATGAAAGAAAATCAGACTTCTGTGGGAGCACTCAACTCTATGACAATCTCTATAAAGGGTTCCCAGCACCAAGTTTAAGCAGATGCAACAATACAGATAAGCTGGAAAAATATATTTGAAAATGCCACTTATTGTTAAATTTATGCCTGAATTTTAAAATACAGAGATATTACCCAAAACGGTGGCTTACATGAATGCTGTAAAAAAGTTCATGAAGTTTTGAAATTGATAAAATCTTAATTTGGTATACAGCTCTATAGCATCATATTTTCCAAAATATTTTGTTTTCTTCATTATTTAAAAGCCTTTTATTACAATTTGAAATTCATAAAGGAAAATACATGAGTCACAGGTTTGTCCTTCCCCTAATTGAAAAGATTTTAAAATTTAATATTTAGTATTTGAAAATTACTGTTTTCCTGCTCTCCTTACCTGCCTACTACTAACGCTGAGTTGGTCCTGTAACACAGAGTGCAAAATTATTATGCTGTCCTCAGAAATATTTACCTGATCAACATGAGGCTATGTGATTATATATATATATATATATATATATATATATATATATATGGATATAATATATATATATATGTGTATATATATATATTCATGTGTTGCTCCAAGAAGCACAGGAAACTATTTTGGTCCTTCTCCAGTTTTAAATATTGGCATGAAAAGATCCATGTGTAATTTCCTAATCTTGCTATAAGCAGTATTATTTAACTTTAAAATAATAGAAAGTGACAACATTATATCAGTTAAGAAGGTTGAATTTGTGCATACAAATTTTTGTGTATGAATTTTATATCCTGCAGCTTTGTAAAATTATATTAAGAGTACTAATAGTCTGTATCTTAATGGAATTTTCTTTCAAGATTTATTTTGTTTTTATTGGAAAGTTAGATATACAGAGAGAAGAGACAGAGAGGAAGATCTTCTCTCTGATGATTCACTCCCCAAGTGACTGCAATGGCTGGAGCTGAGCCAATCTGAAGCCAAGAGCCTGAGCCTCTTCTGGGTCTCCCATGCAGGTGCAGAGTTCCAAAGACTTTGGGCCATCCTTGACTGCTTTCCCAAGCCACAAGCAGGGAGCTGGATGGCAAGTGGGGCTGCCAGAATATGAACTGGTGTCCATATGGGATACTGGAGTATTCAATGTGAGGACTTCGACCACTACACTTCTGCGCCGGACCACTAATGGAGTTTTTTTTTTTTTAATGTAATTGGCAAACAGGGTGGATTTTACATCCTCCCTTCCTGTTAGTATCTCTGTTTTTTGTTGTCGTTTTCTTATCTAATGTTTTGGGGAAAATGTTCAGGTAAAAGTTGAATAATAATAGTTGATATGAGAAGAACCTCATTTTAGGTTATGTAGCTAGGCACCAAAGCCATCAAAGATAAAATGTTGGCGAGGCTCCATAGGACCTTTGCTGAATTTTAGAAAAAACAAAAATTATCATTTGTGGACTCTTTTTTCTGAGAACAGATGCACCTCAAAACTGAAAAGTCCAGTCTTCAGACATCAAGCCCTGTAACTTCTCCTTTAATGTGTCTCCAAGAGAGTATTAAGATAGAAGTTGTTTGTCCTCTTTTCTGACGTTGCTTACACTGGCTTTTCAGTCTTTACGTAGTGACTATTGTCCCTGATGAGTTCCCTGATCCCTCTACCTTTGAAGGAGGGAAGAGATTGAGTGTCAAGAGCAGCAAAACACAACCATGACTCAGCTGACTTAGATCTCATTTCTTACTGTTCCTCTTTGACTAGTACAGTGACATAGATATGATCATTTATCTCTGGAATACCTTTGTCTATAAAGAGATTTATCCACAGGAATCTTTGACAGTTGGTAGACACTTTCACAGCCACCTGCTTTTCATTTCTCCTCCAGTCCTTCTTGATTCAGCCACTTTCTGTTGGGACACAACACAATCTCAAGTAGACCTCTTGAGCAGAATCTCATAATGTTAGACCTCTTGAGCAGAATCTCATATATGTTATTATATACCTACCTCCTACTGAGGCCTTAGCAGTTTCCATGGCAGACCCATGCAGACATACATACTAGACTAACATTGGGTGGGGGAATATCTACTGATCATTTCAGTCCTCTTAATTCACCAACATGAGTTAACAGTATGCTCAGCCATGCCTATCATCTTTTTCCTTTCAGGAAAGAAAGGAAGGAAAAGGAGGGAAGAAGGAAATGGTGAGGTAGGGAGTGAGGGAGAAATAGACTGGTAGCGATCTTCAATTGCCTATTCATTCTTTAAATGTCCACACTGGCCTGGGCTGGGTCACATTGAAACCAGAAGCAAGGAACTCAAGCCAAGTTTCCCACATGGTTAGCAGAAAACCAGTTATTTGAACTCTCATCTGCTGTGTCCCTTGGTACACATTAACAGAATTGAAGCCAAAACTCAAACTTAAGCACTCCAAAATAGATGTAGGTGTCCCAACTTGCAGTTCAACTGACAAGCCAAATGCCTGCTCCCATTTCCGTTTTTGTCACAATTTCTATTCTCTGTGATCCCTGATTGCACTTGGCTTGGTTTAACAACACCTTTAGTCAAATTGCTAAGAAATTGGCTTCCACCTCTGTCTAGTTCTTGAAATTTGATTTTCTAAGAATGAGAAACTGAGCAATGGTTATGCATTGGTATGGTTTTCCTGGGTCATTCCTCCTTTGAATCAATCGGTTGTTTCTAGCCAATTCCGAGATTAAGAATGTGTGTCAAATAAAAATTGACTCAAGATGAATTTCCTCCTTGCAAAGAATAAGGTTTGGGCAACCACCAGGATGGAGTATATTCTAAGCAAAATAAAAACTTGGTACAATCATTTCAAAGCTGGAGGAGAGAGGAGTCCTGTGTAGCTGAACAAGAGGATGCTATTTCTACCAAAGCTCAGTGGGCTAGCATTAAGACGTTTTACTAACTGCTTCACAGATTCAACTCAAAGAAAAGTCAACTTGTAGATTTAAATGTACTCCAGTATTGATTTAGGTAGTTAATTATTTTTTTATAAAGATTTACTCATTTATATTACGAAGTCAGATATACAGAGAGGAGGAGAGATAGAGAGGAATATCGTCTGTCTGATGATTCACTCCCCAAGTGATTGCATTGGCCGGTGCAGTGCCAATCTGAAGCCAGGATCCAGGAAACTTACCCGGGTCTCCCACGCGGGTGCAGGGTCCCACAGCATTGGGCCGTTCTGGACTGCTTTCCCAGGCCACAGGCAGGGAGCTGGATGGGAAGTGGAGCTGCCGGGATTAGAACTGGCACCCATATGGGATCCTGGCGGGTTCAAGGCGAGGACTTTAGCCACTAGTCCACACCGCCAGGCCCAGTAGTTAATTCTTATTAATATGCCCTGAAACATTGATGAAGCAAGTTCAGGAGACATAGCATAACTTGTATTTCCTCTAGGTCTCCTAAAAGTTTGTGTTTATCAATTAATACCTCTTTTGATATTCAGTGTAATTTTTGTTGTGGAATGCATTTATTGGCTATATGTAATAATTTATTTGGAAATCTTTGATTTTTCATTAAGATTGATTTACAAAGAATCCGCTCAGCCAATAACAGACTAATGAAAATCATGGTTTGATCATTTAAAATTTCCAGCATTAACAATTCTGATATTTGTGATTTACAATTTTATTACTTTATTATTAATTAAATTGTTGTCTTCCATTTGAAAAAGATGAGAACTAGAGACATATAATTTCAAGCAGTCCTCCTCTTACCAACTGAACATCTTTAGTGTTTCTCTAACAAGAGTAAATATTATGAACCTTAGTAGATGTGTCTTCGAAGCCATATTTAATTTAAATGTTTATAATTTTCAAAATCCTTTCTATAGTTCCTTTATAATTCATAACAGGCATGGAATTCTAGCATCTGCATTTGCATTTGTACTTGTGATCACAGAGAAAAGTACTTTTTCAATGACCTTGGACTAATGAGAAAAGGGCAGGATAGAAGGCGTAAGTGTTATATTTATAATAAGGGAAGGTGAATTGAGGTCAGCGCACATAGTAAGAACTAGAAACTTTTTCATTGTTTCTAATAAATCAGGAGATAAACTGCTGGGAGAATCTCGTCTTCACACAGGGTTAGGTTCATAATCTAATGAAATGGCTATGTTGCATTTATGTTGCTGATAAGTGTGTATCTACAGGGAAATGTCAATTTCCGCCATAGACAATAAAGTATCTTATTTTCACTTTTCTTCTTTAAAGTCAATTGCATTTAGCATATTTTTTGGCTTTGAGTTGTAGAATTTCTTCAACCCTTTAGAATTTCACATAATTAAAATAAAAAGGCTTTGCATTAAAATTAAAGATCTTTTAATGATTTACTTTTGTAAGTGTATAATTTTTATTCAGATTTGACAAACACTGTGAAATTACAGTTTGCTTATGAGATCCAAAATGAAGGGATCCATGGAAAAGAGATAGATTCACCATTCAGCAGAAAAAGGTCTCTGTGGAGGTATCAGGAAAATAATTCCAAGCTTTCTTATGTCTCACAGTGAAGAATATGAATTACCATTGTAGAGTCACCTGGGAGAGATTTCAAACCATATCAAAAATGTGCAGTGAGTTAATTGCTTCAGAAGATCATATATTTAGGGGTCATGTTCATATTTTCAAAATACACCTTGCAGACAATGAATGAAATACCCATGCTACTTTGTATAGACCATGTTGTCTGTGTAGGAAAAATTCATTTTGCAAAATTAAATATCAGCAGGTCATTTCATGTTGATTTAAAGGTAGAATATTGTATCATGTCTCTTAGTCATAAAAATGGTATTTGGCAGCCTTTTTATATTCCTATATTTAAGATTCTAAATTGACAGCAGATGACAACAAGGGAGGGTAAAGGACTTGTAGCCCTGACAGTAGCTCCTCAGCTTTCAATTTTGCTGAAGTTGAAGCAGTCATGTGTTGGCTACCCTTCGCTGCTATCTCTGAAAAGCTTTAGTCTCTTATGAAAAGAGCAGAAAAGCAATCAGTCAGTACCGAATGTAAGCAATGCAATAGTGTTATTCTGAATAGAGCTGATTTAGAGATTTTCTCTGAAGCACAAAAAAGCACAATGAATGCATGGTGGTTTAAATTTCACTGCCATGAACCAGAAATGCAAAAGTGAAAAGGAGCTGAAGCAGCATTTGAGTGTGTGTATATAGACAGGGGATGTTACAGTAATTTGAAATGAGTTTTCCAACGTTGATTTTGGTTAGCATCGGTATGAGTTTTTCTAGTATTAGCTGTTGGTGGTGAGGGAGTGAATATTAAGGCTATGTTCCAGTTGAAATCTCAATAAGAATAATACCTAGAAAGCAAGAAAAATTCACAACATATGATAAAAATATGGAATAAAAACCTATGATAACTATTGTTTTCTAAAAAAAACCAGAAAGTAAATCAAAATATATGAACTGGTAGGCACAAATGAAAGGAGTTACACGTTTACAAACAAAACACTTTCTAAACAACCATAAAACAAGCTATTATTTAACAAAATGCTATGTTTTTAAATTAAGGAAGTATTCTAAACATTATTTGGGTACATGTCCTTATTATAAGATGTCAGGCTCATAAGTAAATTTTTGATCTATTAAATGTTTTCTTTCTATCCAATTGACCATTAAGTGTGACTTAGAGGGTTTTTTTTTCCCACACTTGCTCTTGGTTTTAATCCAATTATATATAAGAGGATTTAATTTGCATTTCCATGTATACTTTATAAATACTCTTATCATTGGGAATTTACATTTCAACCTGTCCACAGGATCAAACAGAGATTATAAAGCTCAAAATCATTTTCTGTAGTCAAGGCGTATTATAAATCTTGGACATGTTGAGGACTAGAGGCAACACAAGAAATGGTTCAATATATAAACCTTTATTTGCATTATGCTCCTTTTCTGGAGTGTGTGTTTCACTTTATATTCCAATTTGAATAATAATCACGTTTTAATTTCTCATCTTTCCACTGAACAGCCCGCATACCCTAACCTCATTCGTGCTAACTGGCTCTCACCCTGCATTGATTAAGAGTTCCCAGAGATAACAGTGTGTGTGTGGGAGCATGAATATTCTCCCTGATTCTCAAGTCAATTCGTGAGCATTTCTGCAGTCTGGCAATAACACTCACAATTTTAGTACCGAGGTCTAGCTGTGAACTCTGCAATAGCATATGTATGACCTTCTGTTAAACAAATAAAAACAGAAAAAAAATAATATTTATTGATTTAATGAATTTTATTCCAAGGAGAAAAAACTGTAGTGAAGGCAATTTGGTCTTCTGCTTTAGTCTTCCTTACTGAGAAGAGAACTCCGCTTGGTATCCAATTGGCCTATTTAAAATCTAAATGGAATACAAGCAATGTTGCTATCACTGTTAGAACACTAGACAAAATGGCAGAACCATGTGGTGTTGATACAGTATCACTGAGGCTGGCTAAAATGAAATCTTTATTTCTACTGTCCCTTATTATAGTCTTGGTTCAGTTATTCTTTATTCCTGTCATTGAAGCAGTCCCCACACTGGTCAGTCAACAAGTTTTGACTTTTCAACACTTGTGTTCCATTTGTGTTAAAGTTATCACCCTATTTTACAAATTCAATCACACCCTTGTGAGTTTCAGAATTGGCGTTGGCTACAGAGTGAAGTGTAAATTTCCTGCTTTAAATAAGGAAGTGTTGTAGCCCAATTATCCAGTATTATTTTCCCACATCTTAACTTGTCCACAAGTGTTCCCTAATGGTATTCACTCTATGCCACAGAAGGGTGTGTTCCTTTGGTGCCCATTTTTACATATCCAGGCCTATGCCCTTACTTTAAGTGTTTTGTTTCTTAGTTCAGTGAGTGTAAGTATCTAGCCACTTAACATGATTTCTTTTATGTTTACTTGTCCTATGCAATTATTGAACTAATATCTGTTATAACATTATGTTTTACATCAGTTACGATAGTAGAACTTTTTTTCTTTTTCTTTTTTTTTCAATAGAATCAGATCCAAGAAGGCAAAAACTTTGTTAGTCTCTTATATTTATTTTAAATCTCCAAATTTAGTTTATGATTGGGTTTAATGTTCATTTTGCTTCCCTATCTAGCATATTGAAACTGTAGATTATAAGAATTTTTCAATTCTTTTTTAATAAGAATTTTTAATTTACTATGAGAATTATCATAGTTAAATAATGTTGGTACCTGCTCACAAAGATATATACTAATAACCAATTTTTTTCATAAGCTTTTTTTCTCCAAAAGTTTTTGCACAGAAACTAGAATACAGTGTTATTTTAATAACTGTGCTGTTTTTCAGTAGGTCAGATGTTTTTGAAAAAAATGCAATCTTAAATCAGAACGATTTCAGTTCAAATGTAATTTACAGATGTAAGGAAAGTACCTGACTTCTTTACTGTCTTTTAAGTATGTTTTGAACGATAGAAACAATAAACTGGAGTGAAATGGCAACATTGCCAAACTCCACCATGTGTATCTACAGAGAATAGTTTTGCTTGTGGAAGGCAGTGCTGATAAGTTTTTGTTCCTGACAAAGTAGATGCTTATTAAGCACACTCAGTGATTGATTATGATGACAGGATGATGTGAAAGCAACAATGTGAAGATGACAATTTAGTATTCATTGCTCATCCAATGCTGTAAGAAAGGCATATATATTAACTTTGGTCAGTTTGTGATTAAGAAATACAGGGACACCAGTTGACCCAACAATAATTTGGAATAAGATTGTAACTAAGCAATTGAGTGGTTACTTGCTAAAAATAGACAAACTTTTGACTGCAAAGGGAGCTGAAAAAAAAATCTAAATTAAATTCAATCACTGTTTATTGAACTTCCAAAAAGTGACACGTGAGATACGGGGATACTGAAATGGGTGAGCTGTAACCTTTGTCTTTCAAGAGCCTGTATGTAGCTGGTCTATAGGCCAGAAACTTATGTACAGTAGGGAGGGAGAGAGAGGAAAGTTTTACTTTCCTGTGCAATATTTGTCTTCATACCATACTATTCTAGTCTGAAGGAAGATTATGATTGTTGTAATAATGCCTTCATATTGCTGGATATGCTTAATTTATTCATTTTAATGGAATTACAAAAATTTACCAACATAGTATAACAAAGTTTTTTCTTGATTTCTTTTCCTCTCTAGATTTCTACTCCTTCAGCAGTCTTTTTTCCCCTTCCTCCCTCTGAAAATAATATAAAAATAAGCTTTTCAAAAGGTATGCGAGTATGTCGGGGGGGGATGTATGATTTTTGAAATTTTCTCCACTGAAATGCATTTATACCCAATTGTCATAACCTTATGAAAGTACAAGAGCTAGGTAAAATGGCGGATTCCATTGCACATCAGGAAAATGAACAGAACTTACATAATGCTTTAGATTCTGAAAGATGCACTAAGCTCAATAAAGAGAAAAATAATCCACCAGTGTTTTATTGTTGGTTGTTTGCAGGTTATTTGTATGCTTAAGAAATTAGAAAAGTACACGGGATTATGAAGAACATTTCAGTAGAAAGAGAGTTAATGGCTTTTTAAATCTCCTTGAACAACATTATTCTTTGGTTTCATAGTCTAAAGTTATTTAAAAAGCATTTTAAATCAATTTTTTAACTTATAGAAGTTGCTTACAATCATTGAACAGAGAGTGCAGCTTTGTTTGGGAATATAAGCATGCACCCTAGTGTGGTCAATGAATTCACATTTTATAAACACTTTTCCAAAAATAGAAAATAGGAAAATAGAAATAAAAAAAATCACTGGTTATTTTTCTCTAAATTTTTGCTTTCTCTACTTTTCAGCTAATTTGAAAATGCATAGAAGAAAAAACTGGCTGTTTCTAAAATGAATCTCATACTAATATTTGTTTGTATCTACCTGACAGAATTATATTAGTTCTATGCATTTGAAATACTCTATTTTAAATCTGGAAAAGTAAATCTACAGCCAAATAGTCAACTGAAATATAGATATGTAAAAGAAAGGCAATTTTGAGGAGTGTTTTATATTCCTCATTGTTTAATTTCAGATTCTAACCACTTGCTTTGCAAGCAAATTTAATATGATAATACAAATAGTTTTGTGAATTTTGCTACATTTTTTGGCACAACCATGCTGGTGTTAGGAAGTATTCCTAGTTTTGATTATGACACACTTCATTGCTTATTGAAACAAAATTTTTTATCTTACAGAAATATAACATCTATTTTTAAATTCAAGATTTTTAGAACTCAATAATACTGTGTCTTATTATGTAGTCTAGTAAAACTATTCAAACATGAGGAATTATTTGAAGATGTTAAGAATGTATTACTTCAATTCTAATAATTTAAAAATTATGCTTAGTTTTTCCTCATGCGTGTGAGAACACGATTCAATTACATTGTACTCAAATTGAAAGAACTCACAAGAAGCTTTTAAAGCAAAGTGTATTAAAGGAACAGATCCAGCCAAACTCAATATGAGTATCCAACCAAATATGCAACTGTTTGAGAATTTTTTACTTTCTTTATTTAGAGTATTAGTTTTGGTGGTGAGTAATATCCCACATTTCTTGATTTCAAATGGCACATTAGAAACTAAGTGTTGAAAAATTCAAAATATTTTCATTATAATGGAACTTCAATTACTGAAAAGAAATGTCTTGCAATTATGAAATTCATGAAGATATCTCTGCTGTTCTTAAATTACATCCATAGAAAAAAAGCTAAATGTATCTAGTGAAAATCAACATGCATTCACACTTTTATAATGTGGAATGAAGTTGATGAACCTATAAATCACTGTGCAATTCTGTTTAAACTTCCACGTATGTGAAGGTTCAATAATTTTTAGAATTGCAGAAAATATATTAAGAATGCATTAGGTCAAAAGCATATCAGAAAGCAAAATAAAAAAGGAACGTGCCAGTGTAGGTGGAAAAAACAAGAATGGATGAGTAATGTACAGTGAGACATTCTCCGTCATGCTTTATGTGTGAATTTTTACATCAATATATTGACAACATATATTATTTTTAAGCAATGAAAACCTTCAGACTCAACAATGTTTTAATGCTCATCGTCAGCTTGTAGAAGTCTGTTACCAGTTATAGAGAAATACACTTGCAATTTGGATTTGAATTAATGAAATCTCAATTGGTACAGAAATAGCTGCCTATCCTTAGTATTTCAAGAGCCAAAACAAATATGAAGCAACCGCATCACTGCAATTTGATAGAAAAGGCAAATGTTTCAAACCACAGATGGAGAGTTGTCATTCTAATGGCAAAAAGTTTTCTTTTAAAAAGTGTGTGTGTACATTTAAACAGCACACGTAAACACATGAAGCATGCAACACAGGAAGCATTGGTTAAAGATTCAAATGGGACAATATTATGAAAAGTGTACTCCTATTGGCTAAAAGCTTTAGAATATCACTGCCAAACAGAAAGCTTGAGATTAACAGTTTGTCTACTTTTAAAAAAAATATTTCAAAATTAACTGAAGCAACAGACACAAGTACGTATTAGAAATGGAGCAAGAATAGCACACACACATATTTGTCTTTGCGATATGAAGTGGGAGAGGAGGGAATCTAAGCTTTACACTTTCAGTTGTTTAAGATCAAGCAATGTACATCGCAAAGTTCCAAAGGCATATTTGCAAAGACATTCTAATTATTAGTTCACGTTATCTGTGTTGGCTCAGTGTGGTTCTCAGCTTTTTAATCACTTCTTTACTGGCACTGCTAATGTGCCTACAAGTTGTCTAGAATTTTAATATTGCTAAATTTGGTGATATGAGTTGTGATTAAATTGTGAAAACTTGTTTAATGCAAACCTTGATTGAAAAGAATACATGCTTATTTAAGGAAAATGTACAACTTTGCAAAAATTATATAGTGCTATATATAGTCCCACATTTAACAGCTTTACCAACCTGCAAAAAAGTTGGTTCCTGTAGGAAACTGCCAGGCTATGTAGTCTGAAATCTGGAGTCGTAATACCAGAGAGCTGTCAGTCAGCCATCCATCCATCTAATTGGCTTCTTACCATCTTTCCATCATGTTTTTTTTATAACTGGTCGCCTCTGGCTAAAATGCAAATCATGAGGAAGAGCCGTCTAGAAAAAGCTGCTGCTTTCTTAATTATCTGTCAGAGTATGGACCAGTGGACCCAGGGCCGCACAGTAGAGTTATGCTAAGCAGCAAGGCATCATGGGAATTGGAGTGACAGCTCATTTTCCTCCTGTGTTTTCTGTGTTCGAATGACAATGCAGAAATGCGGGTTTTCCCACACTTTCTCTGAACACCTGGGCTATTGCTCAGGGGAGCACAAAGCCAAAACTGTCACATTTCCAGACATGGTCTTATTGCTGTCACTATGACAGGATTGTTGACAAATGCCAGCAGTCATCTCAGCATCTTGGGAAATGTCTGCCATGATTGTGTCAACAGCCTGACAGAAATTGTTAATGTTTAAACTTCTTCCACTGACAGAATCCTGTCTTGCTGACAATATTTGTCATATGAAACTCAATCTTTGTCAAACTTGCTTAAAAATTAACATTTTCTCAATTTCTTTTTTTTTTCTAGTTTACTGCCTAGCAGTGCAAAATTTTAGCAATAAGATTTCAATAATGTAATTTGGGTCTATATTCCTGCAAATGCTCTAACCCATTACAATTCATTATTACCTTGTCCTTTTGACCTTTGCTACCAAAATAGCTATGCATATTTATACATATATAATGTATATAAATATGTGTATGCCTTAGGATTTAAACTTATGAATTATTCAAGAGGAGCAAAATATTATTTCTCAGCATACTGTGTGGAAAATCAATTACACTTTGACAATTTTCTACTTATGTGAAATTAGTTGCAAAAGTGTAGATATATCATTAATTCTTTGAACTTTTCAATTTTGTCAGTTTGAACTTTGATTCAACAAAATCAATCTGAGAGGTTAAACAGTATTTTTGTAAGAACTCAGCAAAGAAGCTTTTCTCCTGCTTTTTTTACACAGAATTTTGTCAAAGCTGCACTACTCTAGGAACAACTGTTATATCCTAATTCTGATCAATTTGTTAACATATTTATTCAGATAGCTTAAAATGTGTTTAAAATATACAGCTTTCAGAGAGGAACGTCATCTAAAAACACACAGGTGGGGTTTTAAATAATCTTTTTAAATTAGAAGCAATGTTGATATTAGTAGGTGATGGCTAAATCATAGGACACTATAAATCTTACACACAATATAAAAAGGTCAATTATCCAGCAGAGTTAAAATGTCTGTCTGTCCCTTTCAGTACAATTCTTGTCACATAACAGTGGCAGCTTGTTCATAATGATTTAACTTGTATTAGTTCTATTATATGATATGTCATAAACATATGAAAATGGTATATGCTTACACAATCAGACATATTAAAATATTATAGGAAAAGAAAGTTAATGGAAAATAAAATATTTCTAGTTGCACCATTTACCTGAATTGTTGCCGAATATGATTTTTACTTAATATTTAAGCTCTATAAGTATTTGGTGTTATTTAACTTACTGAAAAATTAAACTTTTTAATAAACTTTATTGTTTTCTTTTTTTAACTTCTTTTTTTTTATTAATAACATTGTATTATGTGACACAGTTTCATAGGTACTGGGATTCCTCCCACCCCTCCTAGAAGCTTCCTCCCATGGTGGGCTCCCCTACCTCGCTGCATAACCACAGTTCAAGTTCAGTTGAGATTCCTTCGTTGCAAGCATATACCAAGCACAGAGTCCAACATCCCATCGTCCAGACAAGTTCAATGGGCTCTTGAGGAGACCCTCTCTGGTCCGAAGGCAGAGCCAACAGATTAAAATCCCGATCAATCAAAAGCCCCAACATAACATCAGCGACAATATACAATGTCATGGTACTAACTGACACAGTATTGAGTAAACAATATATTAAAAATAATGCAAGTTCTTAACCACATCCTGTGACCACTCAATTAACATTTCAACAATTGAGATGCATAACAGTTATAGGAGGGGTGTGCAGAGAAATCTTCGGTACCTTGGTGAGGAGTAGTTGCTCTGTGTCCTACCTAGTAAGGTATGTGTGAGTCCATGCTGACAAAGCTTTCCTTGTTGTTCTCTGTTTATTCTAATTTGTCTGTGTGTGTGTGTGTGTGTGTGTGTGTGTGTGTGTGTGTGTGTGTGTGTGTGTTTGGGGGATGGGGGCTCTGGAGCGACCCTGATGGTCATTGCAGAGAGGGTGGAGACCCAAAGTTGGAATTAAGCAAGGACAAGAGAAAGCTTCTCTCCCTAGTCCTGAAGGAAGTTTACTGTTCTTCTGATTCCGAGGACGGCTCATGGTTCCTGGCTATTGTTCTGACGACCTTGGATCCCACACGGAAGATTTCGGACTTCTTTCATCCCGTGTAGTAGATCCAAAGCGGGAGGATGCCCTCTGAGTTCTCAGCCTCCAAAGGCATTCCAGTTCCCCATGGTCTCCTTGGCAGTTGGGATGCAGTCCTTGGTGCCCGTACTCATAGTCCTCGGTGGGGATCCTGGAGTCTCCAGGTGTGGGATACAAGCCTCTTCCTGTCCTCCTGCTCCACTCTGGGGTCCACCCCTGCTCTGTGCATATGACCTCCTGTTAGTAGGTTGTCAGGATCACTCTTGGTTCCCCCAGTATGCCTTTGTAGTTTCACTATTGTCTAATAATGTTGTTTTGAATCTATTACCAATAAGTTACCTGTCATTTTCCTGATAGGTTACACTACAAGTCTTCCTCACACATTCTAAGGGGATGGAAGATTTCTTTGCTCTCCTGCCCCATTTCTGATTAGCACAAGGTTTTGAAAGTATAAAAGATTTTAAAATTGTTCAAAACACATGGGTTGAGACAGTATTAATTACAGGTTCATCTGAGGAAGATTAACTGTCATTGGGTGTGAGAGAGGAGGAATGAAGTTCCTGTAGCTTTTCCCTACAATGTTGATTCCAGGAATTCCCAAGTGGTTAGGTGGCTGGAGATTCTCTGAACAGTCTCCTCCTTCACCCCTCTGGTGCCAGGGAAGCTGTTTATGTAGGCATAATTGATTAAACCATTGGCCACTGGTGAACATTTGAAACTTCAGTCACTTTTCTGTCCACAGAGGCAATTAATAGAGAGGCTGAAATGCCAACTCTGTAATCCTGTTCTGGACTTGCTAGTGATCTGCTGCCATCTTGAAGATCCCACAGAGGCTGACACTGTGAGTGACTCTGTTCATATCCAGAATGGTGCATGCATGAAAACTCCAGGGAGTGTAGGAATTGCACAGTAGGACAGAAACCAAATGCATATTGACAGTATCTTGCAATAGATTGAGGGTCTGAACATAACCAAACAAAGAAGAAAACATTTGTTCTTTCTCTGCCTGATTGTTTCTAAATTGAGACAAAGATTTTCCCTAAACTAAAGGAGTTTGGAAGACGTGTGGCCTGTTCAACGCTTGGATTTCAGATTTCCAGTCCCCAAAATATGTGGAATTTTTTAAATTTGGTTTGTTATTTTGAGCTACATAAAAGAACATGCTATAATACAACATTCCTAGAAAACTACCAAAGAATAAATTATTTTAGTAATACCTGTAGTTTTAGAGTGAAATGGGTATGAATTAAAACATTAACTCCATCATATTATTTTCTGATGTGTATTTCCTCACCTACATTATGAGAATTCCTCCTATATAGAGCATCCTGAGACTTTCAGGGTAGGATAATGGCAACAAGAAGCCCATACTGACTAAACTAATATTGCGAGTATTATTGCCAGATATTCCAAGTCCTGACTAAACTCAGGTGGGCATCTGAAGCTATTGTGTTTCAGAGAAACCGAGTTTCTTTTAGGACACACTGTTGAGTATTGTGTGTCCTAAAAATCTCCATGTCCAAGTTGAAAAAAAATAGAAATAATTATAAAAAAAAAATAGAAAAGAATAACAGAAAAAAATATTTTTTTCAACTTGTTCTGCTTTTTTTTCTTTTTACAAAACAATGGGATATGGAATCTTCCTCCTTTAGGAACTTTGACTACAAGCATTAGGAGTTTGGAGATTTTTACATTTTGACTACATTCCAAAGCCAAACGATTGGTCATGTTTGTGAAAATGAGTGAAACTAGTAGATGCAGTAGGGCTAAGTAAAACTTTCTTTATGTAGCTAGACTATAAATAATGGGGAAACCCAACAGACTACTGTCTTCAGGCTGTAGAGTCTGTTACTCAGAGCTGAATCAAGATTATGTTCCCAAAGGCCAGTTGCAGGAACAGACTTAATTATAACATTCGAATAATTGATGGTCAATTAATTTTACCATATTTATAAACTCTACAATACAACAGATATAAAAATTAGATTTTTAATCACCTAAAATGCATCTACTTGAAAAATAAGCTTATAAAAGATAAATGCCAGAGAGTTAAAAACCTTTCTAAAAATAAAAGTCCTGAAAGGAAGAATTGATTTGTAAACATGATAAGTTGAGATATTTGGACAAAGTCAAATGTTGGGAGAAATAACACAAATAAGTCAGGGAGAGTCCATGTGCTTTAAGACAAAATTTCTCCCAGGCCTCAGAGGAAAGCCTCACTGATTTTGAAGTATGTGACACAGTTCAAAGCTGAAGAGAGAGAAAACACAACAAAACAATATTTCCTCTGAGTGACCACAAAGAGGAGAGCACAAAATTATATTTATAGGATCTACAGGAGAAAATCGGGATTTCGACTTGATTTCCACAATGGACATTGATAAACAACTTGATAACACTATAATGATGTTATGATTAAAAGTATTGCTGATTATAAGACAGCTGTATGAACAGTTTGGGAAAGAGAGTAGAAAGATTGAATTAATAAGCTGACAAGTGAGGCTTGATAAATTATTATTCAGGATTTTAGATAATTGGCATCATTTGGGAGTAGAGAGAGAGTGAGGTGGGAGAGTTATGAGCTACTGTAGAATACTTTAAACAATGCTACCTTTAGCAGCAGTTTTCATGTTATTTTGCCATTATCCCTAGGTTTTGTAAAATATTGTGATGTCCTTTGGGAAAATGTGTCATGCAAATGACAAAATGGGGTCAATTATAATAAATTCAAAAGAAGACACTTTTGATGCCATGCCTTGCTTGCTAAGACTTATTTTAATTAAATCTAGCAATTTTTGGTTTATGATTAGACAAGCTTTGGCAAACATTGTACTTCCGAGGAAGTACTATTCACCTTTTTGCCTTGTGATTGTATACTGAAGAGACAATACAGATGTTTGTTTTTTGATGTACAGCTGATTTTGCTACAAAACATTTTTTTATTTATAATCCATATAATGCTTTGGTAACTGCTCCTTCTAACCAAGAACAATAATGTTATAAATGTTATGCTGTTTGCTTATCATCAGTTACACATTTAAACAATGTGTGAAAGTTATTCCTTTCTCTTCCCCTAAACAGAAGAATCAGGCATTTTTTATGATGTACTAATCCCATTACTAATTGCACTAATTTTATCACTTGATCTTTCCTGACTAGTCTTTTACCTCTGAAACTGGTCCAAAGATTCCAATGAAATGAATTTCAGCTTTCCAATGAAATGAATTTCAACTTTCCATCCCAATAGAGAAGACTGATAGAGGTTTTCATGACATAAACTCATTAGCATGCACTAGGCCTTAGGTAATGGGTACAAGCCCATAATCTATTTCACTACTCACTTACAGATAAGCACTGAGACTTCAAGTCTACATTGTCGATCTAATATTGGAAAAAGTTTAAAGTACTTGTTTCCTTCTTGGATATGCAGCTTCAACTTTAAAGACACAGATTGTTATCTGAAGAAACCTCAAGTAAGAAAACTGAAATAACATTAATTGGAACCATTTATTTTAAAGTGTTATATTTTATTCTGACATCCATAAATCCTAAAATACACGTGATCAAAGTCTATTTTTAATTAAGGAAGTTTCTGTTTGTGATAAATTATTTTGGCTTTCTTGAGCTCATAGAAAAAAGAGTCCTTGAGAGTTTCTCCGGGCTACCTCTCCACCCACTGCAACCATCGTACATATAACACCTCTTCAGTATAGACTACAGGATTAATTCTTACGTGTTATAAGTTTGGACTCAGTGACACAAATGCTATCAATGTATCCCCTAGAAATTGAGAAGGGCTGGAACCCACCACAGAATCTTGAATATTATCAATATTTAAAAAGTGAATATAAATTATGGCAAAAACTTTTTCATTTTCTTTATTTGATTAATTATATTGCATTGTGTGACACAGTGTTATAGGCACTAGGATTCCCCCCACCCCTCTCCAAACCCTCCCCCCATGGTGAATTTCTCCACCTTGTTGCATTACCACAGTTCAAATTCAGTTGAGATTCTTTCATTAGAAGTATCCTGGTAAGTTCAACGGTTTCTAGGAGAGACCATCTCTGGTCTGAAGGTAAAGCCAGCAGAGTATCATCCCAATCAATTAACATAACATAACATCAGCAAAAATTTACAACATTATGGTATTAATTGACATGGTATTGATTAACCAATATGTTAAAAAGAAAAAACATGCAAGTTCTTAACCACATCCTGTGTCTTCTTCATAGACATTCCAATTTTGGTTTATATACTACTGGGTTCTATACACCTTAAAATGGCTATAGATTACTATTCAGCTGTCTCATGTCTATTTTCATTTTAATATTTAGCTGTTTATAGTGTTGAAGCATGATTTTGCTGAACCTGGTTGTTTTTCAGATGGTCTGAACTGGCTTATAACTCTAACAAGACATTTTTCAACAGTTTAGGTGCAGAACATTTTTAGGAGGGGTGTGCAGAGAAATCCTCAATACCCCAGTGAGGCGTAACTAATCCTTGTGTCCCACCTAGTGAGGTATGAGTGAATCCACACTGACTATTTCCTTTCTGATTCTCTGCTTTCCTTGTTGTTGTCTGTCTGTCTATTCTAGGTTTTTTTGTTTGTGTGTTTGTTTGTTTGTTTGTTTTGAGTGGTTTCTGGAGCGATCCAGATGGTCATTGCGAGAGAGGGTGGGAATCCAAAGCCAGAACCAGGCAAGGACCAGAGAAAGTTCCCCTCTCTAGTCATGAAGGAAGTTTATTCTTCTGTTTCTGCAGACCGCCCAGGGCTCCTGGTTGTTGTTCTGATGACGCTGGTTCCTGTACGGCAGAGTTTGGACTTCTTCCATCCCCTGTGGAGCTCCAGATGGGGGTGGGTGACCTCAGAGTTCTCGGCCTCCGAGGGTACTTCTACTCCCCGTGGTCTCCTTGGCAGTTGGGATGTAGTCCTTGGTGTCCGTGTTGATGGTCCTTGGTGAGGATCTGGGAGTCTTCAGGGTTGGGATACGAGCCTCATCCTGTCCACCTGCTCCACTCTGGGGTTCCCCCCCACACACTCAATGCGCTCGACTTCCTGTTAAGAGGCTGTCAGGATCACAGAGGAGTTTCCTTATTTTTTGTGAATGAGTAACACCTGATGCATACAGCGATTTGTACTTTATTGCTGATAATGATATATTTGAATTGATTTTTCCCCTTCAAATTAGTATCAGGAATCTCAGAACAGCAATTACTGTATATATAGCTACATGATTTTTTGAGCTTTTAATAAAAGTAATGTTTAGATGTATTGTAGTATCTAAATAAAACTCAGACACCTTAATTGCAATATAAAGAAATTCTGGGGGTAAGTGGGGGGTAGGGAGGGAGAGAGAACTCCAATGCCTATTAAACTGTGTTATAAAATAAATAATTAAAAAATAATAATAAAATAAACCTTAGAGAATGAAGATCCTGAGAACAATACTTGGGTCCTTTGTAGTTGTCAGGTTAATGCTGATCTGAAGAAAAAAGCCAGAGTTGTGACAAGCTGTGCAGATGATTATGGCAATTCTTTCTATCCCACACATGTAGGGACTTTTCATGGCCCTGCACTTAAAATTAGAATAATTCAAATAGAAAAATCAATCCCACCTACTCCTGCCTACTGCTGTATCTAATCATTAAGTGACATTGCGGATACATAAAACCAAAAGGTATCATATTTGAGCACCTCCAGTTCCATATTTTTCAACCTTTTATAATTTTATCTTTTAACAACTTATTGATGGTAATCAAGGATTTTATTTTACCACCACAGGCCTTTTATCTTTTTATAGAAGGTTTCTAAAGAATAGTTGATTTGAAATAGAAGAAAAAAATTTAAAAGAACAAAACACAAACTAATTTAAAAAGGATGCCTACATGTAGTGGAAAATAATGTCTGTGGAAAAGGATGTCTTTGAATTAAGTTTACCAAAACTATTTCCTGCATTTGGCCATGAAGGTTTTCAATAGACCACATATCAGTAGGTTACAGAAATGGTCACTCCATTGGAGAAATGGATTTCAAATGCACAGCAGATAGTATTCAAAATTGACTGAAGGCTTTTGAAGGTATGTTACAATTAACCAGACATGGACTGAACAATTCAGAAATTAAGTTATGTTGCCGACTCTGCAATGGGAATCCTATGATAATCTGAATAGTTGCGATCAGGTGGCAACATGAACCACTTCCAGCACAGAATGCAACGTGACAAGATGTGTGGCAGGGTGATGGAAGTTTTTACCAAAGTCATAAATGAATGACACTTCCTGACTTTTCATACTAACCCTGTTGCATATTAACATAAATCTAAAACAACATAACATCTGAATATGCACTGTGACAGCTCCCAAATAATCGCAGATTTGAAGGGCATTTGCAGCTTCTGAGTGTGTGAGCTGCGGGGAGGAGGATTCACTGAGTGCCACCCGGCTTCCATATGGCTGCCAAAATGTCCTCATTGTGATCTGGATGAAAATTAATGACAGACATCAATCAATTACCTCTTACAGAGCTCTTAAAATAATAGTCTGTTCATAGTTTAGTCTATATAAATACTTTCCCCACGCTGAATGTCCTGTAGCCTTAGGAAGAATAAACAGGATGATATACTAGGGAACTGAAAATAAGCAAGGAATTCTCATTAGCATAATTTTTTGTCTCTGATTTCTGAAACTTTGAGAAGTCTTGACAAAAGACATGTTTGGTTTTATTATCATTATTTTTAAGTATATTTCATTTTGCTGATGATCAAGAATAAAAATTTTGGAAAGTTACTTCCATTCTTTTGAGATTAAGATAGTTTTGTGGCCCAGCATGGTAGCCTAGCAGCTAAAGTCCTCGCCTTGCATGTACCAGGAACCCACATAGGTGATGGTTCTAGTCACACGTCCCATCCAGATCCTGCTTATGGCCTGGGAAAGCAGCTGGTCACGGCCTAAGGCTGTGGGACCCTGCACCTATGTGGGATACCTGGATAAGGCTTCGGCTCCTAGTTTTGAATTGGCTCAGCTCTTGCAGTTGCTGCCACTTGGAGAGTGAATCAGCGGATGGAAGAGCTTCCTCTCTGTCTCTCCCCTCTCTCTGTATATCTCACTTTCCAATAAAAATAAATAAATCTCTTTTTAGAAAAAGATTGCTTTTAGTTTTGATTTTCCATTAGCTCTTTCATTTCCCCCAGATTACAATCAGCTTGTTAAAAACATGGAATGGAGGCCCAACTGTAAGTTTCACAAGTGTTGAGATAGTATTTGCAGACACTTACTGAAGCCTTCCTCAGAGAGTGAGCCAGTCCAAATGCTTCCCAGTCATCAATGACATCCTTACATCAATTTAAAGCATTCAATTGAAACAGAAAGATGATTTGTTTGACAACATAGGAATAGAGTATGTCGCTGTAAAGACATATTCCAAACTTGGCTCCACGTCTTTTCCATAGCTTGGGAAGATGAGAAAATCACTTTCCTTGTTTTAGATCTAATCATTTCTATCTGTAGAAAGAATAGATCGGCAGAGATCACCTATAATTCTAATAACATAACTTTGAAAACAGTTGAGTGTAATTTTTTAAATATTTAGTATTTAGCCCTTATGTGTTTTCCTCAGAGATGCCACCATGGGCAGTTTGTAACAATGTGCCCGCACTTTGACCTTCCGCTCTTGAACCTTCTCCTTTCATAATGTCAGTCTTCACTGAGGAAATATTCATCTGATTTTATTGTGTGTCTCACTTACTCGATCCCTTGATGTATGAGAACAGAGGAAAAAGTTGTGTTCTGTTTTGTATTTTTCTTCACCATTTTACACTCACTATTGTAAAAAGATATGCTTGGTGTAAGCTAGCCATGCATACATTATTTACCTGATTTATTTAAACAGTTGTGCTGCATTGATGCATTTGATCATAATAGTCCCAATTCGCTGCTGGCTAACAATTGACTGCTAGTAAATACTACATAATCTGCAAAAGCAACATTGCAATCAGAATCATAGCAGCCATCATTGTAATCAAACTATTCTGAGTCTAAAGTTATGCTACATGTATTCGGGAAATATATCTCCAAATGGAGATTTAATATCTCATTACTTCTACATTACTATTTTTAACATTTTTTATCACAATGGGAGTAGATTTTGAAACATGACCTATACAATACTCTGCAACTCTTTCCAAGAGAATTAGAATCTATTTCCTTATCCATTTATCTCTTGAACCCGAGTGATTGCCATTTTTTTTTTTTTATTACCAACAGAGCACAATAATGACATTGTGTCAGTTCTAAGTCTGGAAAGAATGGTGCATTGCTTTCCGTATTGTTCTCTTGGGGGAGAAAACGCCCATCAAATGAGTAAGTGAATATTAGCGTAGTAGATGGGAAGGGACCCACAGCATGGTCATAGTTGTAACTTTCCCTTTCAGTGGCTGCATATGAATGAGATTTGCTAAATCTAGAAAACATGCCAGCCACTTACAGACTAACAGACTAGACAACTTAAGGTAGGAAAGTTCCATCAGAGCAGAAACACCGCCCAGCAATATCACAGGCCAATTTCTAGTCACCATGTTTTGGAGGGATTTGTTGTGTGTGAAAGCTAACAGATACTTTGTAACAAAATGAGAGTTTAAAAGCCTACTGTGATATTTTAGCCATCCATCTCATTCTCAAAAGCAGGTGGACGCCATACTTTTGTCTGCTTTTTTTGCTTTAGCATCAGGAGACAGCTTAACTCATTGTACCACAACATTGGTCCCATTTGGTGTTTTTTGGGGTTTTTTTTTGTGATTTGTCTTGTTTTGCTCTCATCACACAGTTTCATAGGCTCAAGGATTTCCCCTCACCCCTTCCCGCTGCCATCCCCTCCTTTCTCCAGAACTGATTTCCCCTATATTATTTCAATTATTACTTACAGAATAGTCTAGAACAGTCACAAATCCATTGTTGTGTTATTTTAGTGTATCCTGACTCTGTAAGTATAGACAATGGTAGAAAATTCAGCATCCTGTTGTCAAGATACATCCTTTTGAAAGAGTATTTATTTTTATCAGAAAGGCAGATTTATAGAGAGAAGGCCTAAATCATCTAGTTTCCTTCCCAAACGGACACAGCAGCCAGAGGTGGGCCAATCTTAAGACAGGAGCCACAGCCTCTTCTGAATCTCCCAGGTGAGTGCGCAGGGACCTGCGATTTTTAACCATCATCCACTACTTTTCTAGGCCATAATCAGAGAACTCAATTGGAAGTGTAGCAGTTAGATCATAACTGGCACCCATATGCAGTATCAGTGCCATGGGTAGACACAGCCTATTAAGCCACAGGCTCCTCTTATACTGTTTTAATTTTGATTCTGTGATTCACAGATTTTCCTTTCATTGTCTTTTATAGTTTATGTGAAGCCAGTTGGTCTTCTCTAGGCACCACATCTTTCCTACACTTCTAAAGGACATTTTAATGTACAACATAATATGCCTTTGTTGTAGTTAGGTATTATATAAAATAATAATAACTTTATGATTCTTTAAAGGGTACACTTACAATTGAATTTGGTTTATATGTAGATATTTCAGTGTCATTTGTTTTGCATGGAGTAGCTTTTTTTCCTTTATTTTTGGTCTTTTCTAAGTTCTTTCCTTTATCCAGCCTACTTAGGATTGTATGAAAACATGACACACAAGTGTATGAGTTGTTACCTTAGCTGGCATCATGTACCCCACACAATGCTTCACCACACCATTTCAAATTCCCGTAAACAAGTATATCAATTACATTGCATTATGTGACACTGAACTTAATTTTTACATACCCTTTGGATAAAGACGTTTGTGAAATGATTTCCTTCTGGTTCGGAAGGGGTAGTTCATGCTGTGTTAGATCAAAACAATGAGCAGGGCTAGAGAAACCTAAGGTAAAATAATAACTACTTTAAAATAAAATGTATGAACAAGTGAATTAATGAATGCTCCTTCAATTATGGGAATATTAATTCTGATGTTTCTTTTTTTAATATTTTATTATTTTTATTGAAAGGCGGATATACAGAGAGGAGAGACAGAGAGGAGGATCTTCCGTCTGATGATTCACTCCCCAAGTGAGCGCAACGGCCAATGCTATGCTGATCTGAAGCCAGGAGACTTTTCTGGGTCTCCCACACGGGTGCAGGGTCCCAAAGCTTTGGGCCATCTTCAAACTGCTTTCCAGGGCCACAGGCAGGGAGCTGGAAGGGAAGCGGGGCTGCTGGGATAGAACCGGTGCCCATCTGGGATCCCGGGCGTGCAAGGCAAGGACCTTAACCACTGCGCCACTGCGCCAGGCCCCTATTTTTTTTCTTTTTAAAAATATTATTATTTATTTGAAAAAGAAGAGATAGACATAGACATACACCATACACTGTATCACAAAGACCCACCACCACCCAGGGCTCACCCAAGAAGAAGCCAGGAAGCTGGAGTTCAATCCTGATGTCTCCAATGGGTGTGACGGACCTCTTGGTTGTCTCTGAGGTGGTGTTGAGTGCATAATAGGGCCAGATGCTGATACTGAGATGTTGTTATTTGCATTGCGTAACATTTTAAATGCAAGTCTCAGCAAGTTCACAGCTTTGCAAATTCTCAGATATTTAGTTTGAACCTGACTCCAAGATAAACTCAAGAAAGTGACAGCAATTCTATTAATAGTTGGATACAGAATTCATAAGAGAACACGGTAGGTCAACGAGAAATTCCTAAAGTAAAACACTGTCCAAACATTTTATCAAAACAGAAGGAAGAATTTGAGAGAAGTGAAAATGTTCAGTAAAAAGGATTAGCACAGACATTGCTAAGAATTTCACCGAGGAAGGAATAAACTAAACCGGAAAACTCGGATTTCGCCTGAAACACTTCGGAGCGGAGCAGCGCATTCAGGTGGGGGATAGGAGTGTGTGACCGAAGAGCTGAAGTCCAGAGAAATAGACAAAGCAGTAGCAGCCCCACATGCACACAGGAGCCACTGCTGGCTGACGACGACTTGGCCAGAATTATGTTTAGGACCCAAAAGTCTTTCACTTTTCGCTAATGATATAACAATATTTATTTATTTTCTCCCAGTTTGGACTTGTCAGTTTGCTTGCAGTCAGGACTGTGGACAACTCCCTTACCTTATAAGGCTGTCACGGCATAAGGTAATAAATATACTTGAATATGGAAAATATAAACTGTTAAAAAGAATTTTATAGTAATTATGGAACAAAAGTGCTAAAATTAAAATGCAGAATCTAAAAGTAAAAAAACAAATCTTGGATAGAGCTTTTGCCTAAGTACAGAAGCATAAACAAGGCAGTGAGAGAGCCAGGGTCATGGGGACTGCTCTGTCCAGGTGATGCATTTCAGAGCACAGCTCTAAGCTGGCAGAATGAAAGTTCTTGCCAAGTACATGTGTTCATGTACCGAGCGCTACATTTTTGTTTATGTTGCTGAATTTGGTGAATGATTTCCTCAAACCACTCATCAGAAAACATACACTGAAGAGGTAGGTGATTGTGTTTTTTTAAAAAAGTTAAAATCTACTTATTACTCTTGGCATATTTTACTTTGTTACTCTCTCTCATTTTCATGGTTCATCTTTAGTAGCTGCTCAGTTAAGCCTGTGGTTAAAATAATGATGAGGAGTGAGGGAAGGAGCAGAAAGAGTTGTACTGATATGACTCTAGAATGTGGCACTTAATGGCTTAATGGGTTAATGTGCTTAATGGCAACCTGCTTTTTAAGTAATTGCTGAGAATGAAGAAGGCACATAGAATTGGGCAAAACCTGATTTATTCAACCATGCCTATATTACCTTGAAGCTGGTGGTGCTATGTACACTTTCCCTTTTCTGTTTGGGAGACAGCAATGCACATATAGAGACAGAAGAACCTCCCATCTTCTGGCTCACTTCTCAAATGTCCTTAATTTCTGGAGCTCAGCCAGGCTGAAGCTGGGGGAAAAAAATCAATAATTTGAACCATCACTGTTTTAGCAAGCTACAGTCAGAGGAACAACTGGGCCTTGAATGCACATGCTTTAATATGCAATGTGTCTTAACTGCTAAAACCAACATTTGCTGCATTAGCTCTATTTCCAAGAAAAGCATGCCAGCCACAGATGACAGTGAAAGCGACAGAAGAGGTTAAGTTGGAATCATCACCCTCTCCTGTAGTTTAAATGCAGCCTTTGAAATCCAGGATATCAGGTGGGAAGTCTAGAGACCCTTTTTCTTTGTTTTGTCTTGTTTTTAAATTTTTCTATATTTATTTGAAAGATGGAGTTATACAGAGAGGAAAGATCTTGTGTGTTTTGGTTCATGCCCCAAATTCCATGATCTTTCTACTCTATTTTATAATGAATATACTCTTCATTCTGCAAAAGAGGGAGTTTGGAAATAAAAAAAGTGATTTGCT
Source organism: Ochotona curzoniae (assembly GCF_017591425.1). Lineage (NCBI taxonomy): Eukaryota > Metazoa > Chordata > Mammalia > Lagomorpha > Ochotonidae > Ochotona > Ochotona curzoniae. The sequence goes on along the minus strand of NW_024466004.1, from coordinate 13,442,774 downwards.
GAAAAATTCTTTGTGAAACAAAGACAGTCATTGGAATGAGTAAATCTGACTCCACTGTAAATTTGTTGAAGCATTTCCCATGCTAATTTAGCTGTGCTTTTATTGATTTCTCCCTTATATTGTAAGATATTTTTCTTCCTTTCATATGTTATCATTTAACTATTTTATGGAATTACAAGATAGAGTACGAGAAAGCAAACTCTGTACATTCAACATTTTTTTTGAAGAACCCATTTTGCCTGAAGTGCGTGTAGTCTGTACTCCCAAGTCAACAGCCTTAGACTCTTCCTTTACTGCTATGTTCTTACACATACTCTGAGGTTGAGATCATGACACAGGTAGATCCAGGACAAACAAAAAAAGAGAGGCTTTTATAAACAAAGTGTGCTCAAGAGAAAAGATTTGAGGGTCTGTACTAAAACTCAACTGGTTGGTCCTCAGTCAGGTTGTTCCATTTCCAGTTTAGGCCCTGTTTATGGCCTGAAAAGCAATGGAGGATGGTCTAAACCTTCAGATCCTGCAGCCCTTTGCGGAATCTAAAACAAGTTTCTGGCCCCTGGCTTCAGATGGACTTAGCTCCAGTCAGTGCAGTGATTTGGAGAGTAAACGTGCAGATGGAAAAATGTTTCTCTGTCTCTCCTTCTCTCTGCACATATGCCTTTCCATTAAAAATAAATTTTAAAAAGAAAAATTTCACTTTCCTGGCCAAACTGATATCTACAAACCATAATTGTTATCCTATGACTTTCACAACTTAATTTCTAAATTTTAAATATCTAACAGAATTTGCATATACAGATCACAAATTACATACAAAATATTAAGAGAAACACTATATATTGTCAGGATCAAGTTCAGGTTCAAAACCAGGAAATCACAAAAAGTATGATTCAGCTCAAAGCAAGTTTTATTGGGAGTGCTTTTGGGCAAGGTTCACTGCTGGTTCAGAGGGCAGGCAGGGAGGTTGAGTGCAAAGGTCAGGGTGTCATTTTTTATGGAGGTCAAAAGAGGAAACGGGTTGAGGTCTGGCAGGCAAATGCATTTTCCTTATACGGTGTTGTGGAGTGCTGATAGGTTCTTTCTGGACTCAGCAAGTCCATAGGTCACCACTCAGCCAAAGGGACTTTCTGGGTGTTGAGATCTCTGAGACCAATTGCATCAGCCACCTTCCCTTTCAGGCCACCCTTCACCCACCAAAGCTGGGCCTTGCATTCCCTCCATTTTCTTGGAATAGGGATGGCATTGGTCTCTTAATTACTTCTTGTTGAATAGAGGCATTGAGGGGAGGGAGGAGCTGGGCCACTGGAGGGTCATTGGTTGCCTCCCGGAGGGGTGATTGGGAGCTGAGTGTAAGGGTGTAGCAGCAGCTAGGGATACTTCCTGTATCTGCGGTCTGAGAAACTTGAAGAAACAAGTGGCAAACATTAGAAGAAGGCATATAGCAAGTATGGACCCTCACACTGGGACCGACCTCATAAATAAAGTAGAGGACTACCAATCTGGGAAAACAGAGGAAGACCAAATATATTTGTTTTTCAATTCCTCCATGAGCCATGGGAGGGTGTTAACATTTTCTTCTACAAGTCAGGTTTTGTTGATGTAGCAATGACACTCCTCCTGGAGCAACAAGTATTTATCTCTGTTGTCTGCTATCAGAGGATCCAGGGCCAAATGGTTTTGGAGGAGCACTGGTACCTGGGAGGTAATTGGCCTTTGGAGGGTGTCAATGGATGCAACAGAGGCCTCAAGAGTCACCTGCACCCCGTCTTCCAGGTCCTACAAAGTGATGATGCCGTGGGATAGGGTTCTGCTCCCTACTCTCACGACTACAAAGAATGAGGCAAGGGATATTCCCACAACCAGCGGCAGAAAAAAAAATCTTTTACTTTTTAAAGACTTATTTATTTTTATTGGGAAGTCATATACACAGCAGAGGAGAAGCAGGAAGGAAGATCTTCTATCCATTGATTCACTCCCCATGTGGCTATAATGACTGGTGCTGAGCTGACCTGAAGCCAGGGGCCATGAGCTTCTTCTGGGTCCCCCACACAGGGTGTGGTGTCCCAAAGCTTTGGGCCATCCTCAACTGCTCTCCCAAGACTCAAGCAGGGAACTGGATGGAAAATGGGGCTGTCAGGACATGATCCTATTTTCATATGGGATCCCAGAGCATGTCAGGTGAGTACTTTAGCCACTAGGCTACTGTGCTGGGTCCAATAACACATTTTTGTTAAGAAAAAGAGACAGCTGGAGAAGATTGGATAACATTGACAATATTATTACATGGAAAGGAAATGGATATTGGTCCATAGCAGATAGGTATGAGCTATGGTATGGGAGCTGGAATTGTACAGCAAAGAATGGGAAAGAACGGGAAAAGGAACACTGTGAGAGAAGAGGTGTTCACAGGGTCAGTCCTGGGAACAGCAATTAAAGGGCACACACAAGAAAGGCCATCTGAAGCATTATCTACCGCTGTATGGTTAAGCATGAGTGTCCCATGCTGGAAGAGGTTGAATCAAGAGAAAGGATTACCAGTTTGTGGTTGTGTCGCGACTACAAGTTGTGCTGTATGGGTGGAATTTAGCTGACCTGCTGTATTAATTGCTGAGCACCATCAGAGGGGGCTGCGGAATCGGTATTATAATGGGCATTAGGATCAACACATGAGCAGAAGATTTTGCTAGACATTGAGGGAGTGGAGGTGACTGTGGACCAGTAGGCACTGCCCATCACTCCTTAGTCCACCTGGGGTGCCAAGGTTCCTTGATAATAATGGTCCAGGGATCTTCCTGTGGGTCTGTGGTGAATAGCTGCTCCACCCACCAGTCCCCAACTCATATAAGCTACTATCACAGGTCCTTACCTAAGAGTTTCTTGGAAGTGCTTATGAAGGGCATTTCCAAGTGCATTAAAGGCCTGGTATACAGCAGAGGGTGAGGTGAGGAGTCCCACAATGGTCTTTCTGACTGCTGAATAGAGAGGCTTGGCTAGAACAGAAAAGTTGGGTGTCCAATAGCAGAAGAAGCCTGCCAGGCCCAGAAAGGAACGCGTTTTTCTACACTGTCTGAGGGGAACAACAGACAGAAAATCCGGGTACAACTGGCCATAAGGGCCTCTTTGGTGTGTTGAGGGAAATTCCTAGGTAAGTAATCTGAGAGACACAAAATGTGGCCTTGTTCCAGGAGACACTACATCCCAGTGTGCCCAAAAGTTTAGGAGGGATTCCATGTGGCACTGTGAAAAGGGCAGGGACTGGCTGTAAAGGAGAAGGCCATCCCTATATTGGAGTAAGGTGCTGGGAGAAATGTTGCAGGTTAGAGAGGTCCCTAACCAATACCTGACCAAAGAGATGGGGTTACTTGGAAGCCCTGAGTCAGCCCTGTCCAGGTTGGAGGTGGGTGACTGGGTCAGTTCAAGTAAAAGCAAAAAGGAAACAGCAGTCAGGGTGAAGGAGAATAAAAATAAATAAAGTATCTTTGAAGTCAAGTATGGTGAAATGTGAAGTGGTGGCTGGGACCTGTGATAGTAGTTTATACGAGTTGGGGACTACTTGATGGAGAAGAATTAAGGCCTCATTGATGAGGCAGAGATCCTGAACTAGGTGATAAGTCCTTGACGGCTTCTGAACAGGTAAAATGAGATCCTGATCAAGGAATTTGGAAATTATAAGCTATATTCCCTTAAGGTGGGTATGGGAGATAGGAAATCTGGGCCATGAAGGGACAAGCAGGCACACTATTACCGGGGGTTGGTATTTAGTTATAACAGGCCCAGATCATTGGATCTACTCTTTCTATGGGAATATTGGCAGAGGGCAAATGGCATGATTGGGCATGAGTGATGGGAGGAAAGGGAGCAGGAAGTGAGAGGCTGAGGTTTTTTTTTTTGTTTTTTATGCCGGATAATTGTGTGGAGACACCCAGTTGAGAAATAATATCTCATCCCAAGAGCTGAATTAGGCAAGAGTGGATAGAGAGTATATGGATGGATTATGGTCAAAAGAGCAGAAGAGAGGCGCAGTCTGCCTGGGGACCCAAGGGGTCCTGTCTATGCCCATAGCCAAGATCTGGGAAGAGTGGTAGATCCCACATGGAAGGGTATGATGCAGTAGGTAGCCCCCATATCCACAAAAGGAACTATGAACTTACCCACTACCTGTAGTGTTATCCTGGGCTCAGTGAGAGTGATGTGGGTCTCTGAGTCCAGGCACTGTCAATCCTAAGCCATGCCAAGCACTTCCAGGAACATGTCCCTGACCTTGGGACTTCTCCCACATTGAGGCACAGAGGGTAGGGTCGTGCCCAGGCAGGCCAGTTTCCAGTATCCAGCCTGTTCATAGTTTGGTCAAGGCCTCCAGGGTGGCCTGGGGGATGGGCACTGTCATGCCCAGTGACCCTACTTGCTGCACTAAAAGCAGTGAAGTGGGGCAGTCTTGAATGGTGTTCCATGTGTGGCCACATACCATGGCTTCCATGGGGCTAACACCAACCGCAGAGTGGCCATTAGGGCTTGAGTTTGGAGGGTCACCTTCTGCTAAACCTGCGCCTGTTGTACAATATCTGCCTAATCCTCTCAGGCATTGTATACTTTGAATGCCGTTTAAACCAGGTCTAGGATATGGGTCTGGGGTCATCTTCTGCTTTCTTTGAGTTCTTCTAGATATCAGGTGCTGATTTGGTGATAAAATAATTTGCCAGAACTGCGGCTCTTATGGTTAGTGGGGGGGTCTAACTGGGTGTAGTGAGTTAATGCCTTGGTAAGACATGTAAGAAAAAGGGCCAGATTCTCTTCTGGCTCCTGAAGGTTCTTTGAGTTTTTCAAAATTTGCAACTTTGTTAGAGGCCACCCTCATACCTGCCAAAAGGCAGAGAACTGTGTATTCTCTTTGCTGTTAGCAGAACTGGCCATCCTGGATATTCCAATTTGAGGGTTCAGTTGTGGGGACCATCTCGGCCCCCACTGGTAGGATGTTATCTGTAAAGTGGACATTGTCAGCATGAATGCCACTGTGAGGATTCATTGCTTCTCATCTTTGGTTAAGGTTGAGGGCAGTATAATAGAGGTCATGCCTTATCAGGTCACATACCCAAGTTAAATAGGTAAATTATTTAATATAACAGGAAGGATTGGCCGAAAAGGATGCCACATGCTTTCCTACCTGTGAGTGATGTTGAAGTGATACATGAATGTGGACCTTCACTTCTCCAACTGCCCTGCCATCTCTCATAAGGGGTAGGAAGATGAGACCAGGTGTGGGAGCTGATGGGAAAAGGGAGCTCTGTGGGAGAGAGAGAAGGGCCAGGCTAACGGCTCATGAGCCAGGTTGACAGAGGAGAACAGGGAGGGGAGGACTGCATGAAGTGTAAAAGGGGACAGAGAGAGGAAGGGGTGGTCAGAGTGGCCGAAGGGGTTAAGGACTGGGGCGTGGGAGGGACGGAGCCAAGGACATAGACAGTGGCACGGTTTTCAGGTAGGGAGGAGGTCAAACAGGAGGAAAGGACAGATCCACTGGAGGATCGGTGAAGGGGGAGGGTTGTTCATTGAGAGAGAGGGGTTTGGAGATGTCCTGCCTAGGGTTGGTGGTGTCTGACCACAGTGAGCAAAATTAGGGAGGTAGACCAGGAAACACAAAGGGAGGGACAAGAGCAAAGAGTTAGGAATACCTGAACATATGGGATCTCTGAGCACCTTTTCATCCTGTGGCAGTAACTATCTAGCTTGTGGAAGATGTTAGTTTTGAAAGTCCTCTCCCATGGTCATTGTGACTGGTTGTCCATTGTGACTGGTTGTCTCAACTTGACACGACTGTTCAAAGCATCTTGTTAGGACATAGAGTTCCTTATAATCCCCTCAGAGGCTGTGTGATGTACAGGCCAAAACTTCTGGTGTCCCTAACTGCTCATCTATCCAGAAAAGTTAGGAAACAGAGAATAGTCATCCAGTCAAGAGGTCTCCACAACCAAAACAGGAAAGAGTCTCAGACTAGAGAGTGGATCCCTGACACAGCTTAGACTTTGGGCAGGGAGGCCCCCGGAACCAGGAGAGCCCCAGCAGAGTTCCCCAGGGGAGGGCTTACTTCATATCTTCCAAGCCAGCTGGATGGTGGTCCACAGGACTTGTCCTAGAGCCTGAGGTTTGGTCCAGGAAAGGAAGTGGCCTCAATGGGGATCCATGAGATGACATAATTCCTCCTGGTTTTCAGGTCCAAATGTCAGGCTGGGATTCAGGTTTAGAATCAGGATATCACAAAATACATGATTCAGCTCAAAGCAAGCTTTATCAGGAGTGCTTTTGGGCAAGGTTCACTGGACCAGGTTCACAGAGGGCAAGCCAGGGAAATCACACCCAAGGGTCATGTGGAGGCATTTTTATATGGAGGTCAAAACAAGAGATGGGGTGCAGTCTGGCAGGCAAAGACATTTGCCTTATACTATGTTTTGGAGTGCTGAGAAGTTCCTTCTGGCCTCAGCAAGTCCATAGGTCACCACTGGCCGTCGGGCCAGACAGGGATTTTCTGAGTGTAGAGATCTCTGGGCCAGGTTGCATCAGCCATCCTCTTTTGACACCTTTGCAGACCATCCTTCACCCACCCCGGTTGGGCCTTCTATTTATAATAGCTACAAACTTCAAAATCTAAATATCTGGCAACATTAAAATAAGCAAGCAAATAGTATATGCATACATACTAGAATTTGTGTTAGCAATTTAGTGCTACACACAATTATGTGCTTGAGTCTCATAAACATGTTAGATGAAAAGCAATATTCCAAATATTATATATTGTGTGATTCTTCTGTTTTGAAATTAAATTGAAACTAATCTATGTCAGTTTCAGACAAGTATTGGTTATGAATTATATATAGCAAGATATGATGGTGCCTATGCAAATATTTTTATTTTCCATATTAGCATATGCAGTATATTCATTAAGGTACACTCATAGAATTTATGAACATTTTAATACTCAATATCATAAAAGCGATGGCAAAACCTATACATTAGCTATAAAGTAATTTTCCCATACACCTTCACAAGCACACCCTTCTTTAAGTCTTGCACCTGTTATATTTTGTAAATGGGCACATGCTCATTTTACTCTTGTCATATGAAATAAAAATTCTTTGTTCCAGGAACCTCAGGCTCATAGTATTATAAATAGATGGGTCTGAATGTATTACTCTCAATAATTCAGTTTGTTCTCACTCGTCCCTCTTGTTCCAGCTCTCTTTCTAGTTTGTCTCTATTTCCCTCTTTCCATTGTCTCTCATTCTCTTTATCTCAGGCGCACAAACACAATAGAACATGATAATGTTCTTAGTGATTGAGATGTAAAGGAGAAAATGATTTTTAATGCCTTTTATAAATGTTTGATCATTGTGTGCATTTGAAAATAGTGGTGTAACTACTAAACACATAATTTAAGAAGCAAAATTTATGATTTTGTAATAAGACTTTGCTTTAGGTTAGTCCAAGGTAGTCTTTCTTAAAACCTAGATAAATCCAACAGGAGCAAATGAGAATATTATGAGCAGGAGAGAAAATGGGGAACATAGAAAAAGGGTTTAGCCTGACAGACCATTTTGTGCCTACATAATTATTCTAATGCCATTCAATTTTTATTCAAGGTGAGGATTTGGGTCAGTTGCTCATTAATCCAATCTGGCTTTCACTTGTAGCGTACTATTATTAACTCTTTTATTCAAATGTGATTCAAATGAATCTCTCTATTAAAAGAAGTGAATTGATGCAAGCAAAACATATTGTTAGTAAATCCTTCCCAGTTTGGCAACACGTTAATGATAGATCTGGCAATCTCAGTGTCAAAAACTCTATCGGCATCTGTTACAACAGAATTAAGAGAAAATGAGCGAAATGAAAATAAGTGGAGGCAGGGAGGATAAAGCGCTATAAAATATTTGCACTGCATTATAATTTCTTTGTCCCTGAAAATCTATCTCAGCTATCATTACGTTGGTGGAGAGTTTGGTATCATTTCCTGCAGGAAGCTTTCCTACAGAAATAGAGGAATGATTCAAAATGTATATGGGAAAACTGGGGTAAAGTCAGTTGCTAGCACCATAATGCATGAGAAAATTATCTTTGATAGATTCCTGGTATTCTGTTTGTGTCTGAAGATTTATTTATTTTAAGGGTGCAATTAAATTGAGAGAGAGACAAAGCCAGTCTTGTATTACTTCCCAAATGGTCCCAGCATCCAGAGCTGAATTTGGCCAAAGCCAGAAGCCTGGAGCTCTCTTCGGATCTCCAGCACTTGGGTTGTCATCCACCGGATTCCTTGGTGCATCAACACGGAGCTGGATCAGAAACATTACAGCTCCGACTGCTCATGATATTTACACATGATGCTGGCATTGCAGGTGACAGCTTAATCGGTGCCAAAACACTGGCCCTTGAACAGCTAGTTTTACTCTACTCCACCTGCATTTATACCTTTAAAAAATCTTTGTTTTACTTGAAAGGCAGAACATCAGAGAGAGAAAGAGTGGGATAGACTGATGCTCCATGCACTGGTTAACAACCAAACAGCTGTAATATTTGAGCCCTTTGAAGTTCTTTCCTAGTCTTGCAGCTATTGCATTTTTTTTTTTTCGGACAATCTGACTTTACAAAAGCAAGCCACAGATTCCTGCTACTACCTGTGGGATTTTGAGCAAATTTCGTTTCCATTTCTCTCTCTTCCGTAAAATAAGTGGCAAAAGTAGCTTCTACATAAAGAGCTTGAGAAGATCAAATACAAAGATTTAATAGGAGAATATTACTGAGTTGTAGTAGAAGAGCTAATATATGAAGGATCTGGAACACAGAACTATCCTTGCTAGATCGACTTCAACATAATATCAGGATCTACATTTCATGCTTAGTGTATCACAAAAGTCCAATGTGAACACATGATCCATCGCAGCCACTCAGGCACAGTAAGAACCTCCCCCAATCTAAGGCCAGTGTTTTTGCCTTAAGACACTGTAATTGTCTAAGAAGAAAATCCCCTTCCTTAAAAAAACATTATTGGAAAGTCAGAGAGGAGGAGGAGAAAGAGAGGACAAAATTCTGTTTGCTGATTTACTCCCCAAGCAGCAGCAACTGCCGGAGCTGAGCTGATCCGAAGCCAGGAGCTGAAGTCTCTTCCAGGTCTGCCATGCTGGTGCAGGGTCCTAAGTTTTGCGCCATCCTTGACTGCTATCCCAGGCTACGAGCAGGCAGCTGGATGGGAAGCGGGGCCGCCAGGACATGACCCAGTGCCCATATGGGATCCTGGCATGTGCAAGGTGAGGATTTTAGCCAGTAGGCCACCGCGCCGGGCCTAATTCCTTTCTAATGATCTGTCATACACACCCTTCAAAGTCACCTTCCTAGATTGATGACATTCTCATACACACTTACTATTCGGATTTCACTTATCTAAGCTGAATTATAGGCAAGTGTGCGTAGACAACATCTGCATATTTCTTTAAAGCACTAAAATTCACAACAGTGTGAAAAAGAATAATTCAACAGTAATAATTTTGACATCTAACAGGCATTTGGGATGTGCCAAGAACACATACATTCCTCAGTCCAATGCAGTCAGTCCTCAGCCACGAAGAAAAGGAAATTGAAGCATAGAAAAGTCCAGGAACTTTCCCACTTGCACAGTGCAAGGCAGGGACAGGTGTAGGATTGAAGCCCATGTAAATGTATTTTAGAATCCACCATCTCTCCTCTCCTCCTGTAAGTTGTGCCTATGGCATTCTGGAAAGGCCTTCTAAGGTCGCCCATCATAACAAACTCACACGTGTTCTCTGTCTGAGAAGGATGCATTTCCAAATAGTAAATATCATTTTTTTAAAAATTTCTGTTTCCCCATGAAGTTCTTAGTCCGAAGTTTGGTGATTCTTAATCATATTCTTATATATGAAGTGAATTAATTGAAGGCAAATGTTTTAAAATGTTGCCACATACTCAGTGTTTTGTAACTTCCAAAAGCACTAGACTTTTTAATCTTGTTAAAACACTGTGTTAAAAAAAAAAAACTTGTAAAGTGGTATTCAACACAAATGATATTTTCTGTTAAGAATGCTTTGTACAGAATGGGACAGCAGAAAGAATGCCATAATAATAGCTAACATTCTTCTGATAGCTACTGGGAGCCAACTTGTCCACAGAAGGAGGTAATGTCACTAGAATTGTTTCTTATTTGTGAAGCTACTGAGTATCAGAGATACTCCGTTGCCAAATCCTGTAATTTTCATAGTGCATCTTACTACAACACCAAGGAATTGCCTCCTTCTTTTGTATGAAATTTGTCATCTTTTTTTTTTATTTGTTTTTTTGTACCTTGTATTTTCTGAAGTTTCTCTGAATCTGACTCAAAAGGGCAGAATTCTGCTTCTTCCTTGGAATTCAATGTGCATATCCTCTTTTGGCCACAAGAGGGAGACTGTTACATGCGTAGGGTGAATGAATTACTAGCAGGCATGCTGCTGGCTCGCAAAATCAAGCAAACACTTTAAACTTTGAACGGAAAATGGAAGCTCAATTTAATAAGCTTTGGGTTTCACAAACATTTTCATGTGCCACATTGGAGAAAAAGAGACACTGGGCCCCAGGAATTTATGATAGATAGAGAGAGAGAGAAAAATATTATACGTACATCCACACAGAGAGAACTATGAAATAACAAATATTACTAAGTATTGTTGGCTACAAGATGTGCAAATGTATAAGTAACTGTCGTGAAGTCATGAAATAACATTGCGTGTTTATAACGTGATCTGAAATGTTCCATCTTGATTCAGGCTCTGGATTCTTACACCTTCATACTGGACTATGCAATCCTTATCACCTCTCAGATGACCGAGTTGAGACTTCCAGGTTAAGTGAACGGCCGCGTCTTGTCTTTCCTCTCCACGAACATTCTTCTCGCGTCTTCCAATCTGCTTCTTTTCTTCCAGTGTTCTTCCCCTTACAGAAACTTATTAGGAAAGTGATCCATACTGACTATTTTATCAGCATAAAAAGTTTTGGATTATTGTTCTTTCCCTCACTTCTTTCCATTTCTATCAGTGTATTTTGGTGTATTTTTTTATTGATGTTTGCACAGCTAAAGCGTAAGATAGCTGAACGAATCAAACGTGTGTGGGGGGTTTAATTTCAGTAAAAAAAAAAATAATAAGTTATACGCCTCAGACCTTGTTTGTCAAGTTTACACAACATGAGAATTTTTATGGTCAGATTATAAAACTCTGAAAATAGGACTTCATAATGGAAATGCTGATACAACCGTGACTATAGTGTTGCAATTGCATCACTATGAGAAAATTGGTTTAGATAATATACCCTTCTGGAATGAATGCCATTCTAAACGATTGTGCATCTCCATAAATCTAAGCTAACTCAGTAATTCAAAATTACTAAGATTTAAGTTTACTACCAATAAGCAATAAACTTATGGCTACTGCTATAATAACTGTTGGTGACTACCCCCTTATTTCACAGCAGGTGGCCTGCTCCATGCTGGTAGCAGACTGAATAAAAGCAAGCAACACTTTGAAACTAATTCTTGAAGTTGATGGAAGACTCTGGAGCCATTTCAACTGGTGAAATAGAGTTGTGTTCTATGGATTTTTTTTCTTTTTAAATTAAATGCTCTGAGACTCTTGCCCTTTCTGACAAAGGAAGGGCAAAGATAGCTTTACTCTGATTTCATGTCACTGTTATGCGTCTCTAGATACTTAAAAGTGTTTTTAGCAAATTGTTTGAATTCATAAAGCATTGTTAAAATATCCCTATCAAAATAGGGAAAATAATAAATTACAAAGATTTCTCTGAGTTAAAAAATTAATTTTGGGCCTGGCGCGGTGGCGCAAGTGGTTAAGGTCCTTGCCTTGCACACCCGGGATCCCATATGGGCACCGGTTCTAATCCAGGCAGCCCTGCTTCCCTTCCAGCTCCCTGCCTGTGGCCTGGGAAAGCAGTCGAGGACAGACCAAAGCTTTGGGACCCTGCACCCGCGTGGGAGACCCAGAAGAGTCTCCTGGCTTGGGATCGGCATAGCATCGGTCATTGCGCTCACTTGGGGAGTGAATCATCGGACGGAAGATCTTCCTCTCTCTCTCCTCTCTGTATATCCGCCTTTCCAATAAAAATAATAAAAATAAATCTTTAAAAAAAAAAAGTAAGAGAGATTGACCCAAACAGTCTGATGCCGATAACCAAAAAAGCAGAAACAGCATAGGATGAAAATCTAAATTAACAATAATTTTGAATATGAAATAATCAATAAGGAATATTAAATAAATTATTTTTAAACATCAAAGATTAACATGAAACCACAAGCTATAGTGTTACATAGATTCACAGAAATCTAGTTGAAAAGTATAGGGGTTTTACTATCACTGGTTTTCATCCATTTCGCTAGCAGCACCAGGGCGATGTGACCTCATAAAAAGAGACTGGCTGAGCTGCATCCAGTTCAGTACTTTAGAACAGTTCAAACAATATTGGAGTTAGTTTACCTTTTGTTTTTATTTTTTGTTTGTTTTTGTTAGAGTTAGCTCTTCTTTTGGTTTTTATTTATTTTATTATTATTTTATAAGTTATTGGTACAGTCAATAGATCTGCAATTTTCCTTGATGGGGCACTGTCAGTCAGCATCTCAATCTTACTGCTTCTAAAGGGTTTGTTTAGATTTACTGAAAGAGAATGAGGAAGGAAGGAAGGAAGAATGAGAAAGGGAGAGAGAGGGAAAGAGAGAAACAGAAGTATTTTTATGCTGTTGGAATTGCACATATAAACTGCACTGGATCTATTCTGTTTGTGTGAATATAACACTGACATGAGAATTTCATTCCAGTGATTATCATGCATTTGCTATGCCCAGAGCATATATTAATAAAGTAAAACAAAAAACCATAATTTTTTATCCTACTATGTTTGTAGCAGAGCTACTAGCAGCAGTAAAATGAAATAAGCCAAGGTGTCTACCAGCAGATGAGTGGAAAAATAAAATGTAACGTACACAAAAATTTTATATATGTATGTTACATTTTATTTTTCCTCTCATCTGCTGGTATACATATATATATGTGATATATATCATGTATATATATATATATTACATATATGCACACTTGCACAAAAGCACCACAGATACTTTTCCAGTTATAAAATATTGAAATTTTCTTGTTTATAATAAATTAGGTGCAACTGGTAGGTAGCATGCTGAGCATAACAACCCAGATACAGAAAGACAAATACTGCATGTTCTCCTGTGTGAGAGAGAGCTAAAATTAAGAATCAAAGAACAAAAAAAAAAATCCCTGTGCATATCAGTTTTTCTAAAAACATGGTGCTTTTTCCAAATTGTCTAATGACTAACACTTGTCTAATGACTAACATTATTTAGATTATCAATGATTCATACATTTGAGTCAAGTGGCATGCAGCATTTCAATGAATAATTTACTCTGAAATAGCCAGGTGTTTGGCTTGAAAAGTGACACAATGTTCCACTTCGAATTACTTTTGCTCTCTGTCCTTGGTCTTACATAATGTTCTTAGGCCTTCAACCTTAACAATTTCTCTTTGTCCTCTCTCTCTCTCTCTCTGTTTTAATAATTAACTTATTTTTATTGGAAAAGCAGATTTACAGTGAGGAGAAACAGAAATATCTTCCATTCACTCTTCACTTCCCAAATGTCCACAGTGGCTGTAGCTGAGCTGAAACAAAGCCAGGAGCCCGGAGTGTCCTCTGTGTCTCCCACATGAGAGCAGTAGCCTAAGAACTCGAGACATCCTCTGTTGCTTTCCCAGGACATAAGCAGGGCGATGGGTCAGAAATAAGAGTATCGGGGCATGAACTAACACCATATGGGATCTCAGTAGCACTTGCAGTGGAGAGGAACAACCAATCGATCCATCACACCAAACTCAGCCTTATTTGCAAAAAACAAGAAAGAATTACGTCTCGATGCCATCTAAATTATAATCTTTCCCTGTTATTAATTCAGAGTAATTTCCTTTATCTTGAACGTAGGTTATTTTTTTCCCCTGTGTTAATCTCACTATTGCTAAATCCCTTTTTAAAAAGATTTAATCATTATTTGAAAGTCAGAGTTACAGAAAAAGGACATGGACTCACTCAGCAGATGGCCAGGTCAAAGGCAGGAGCCAAGAGATTCATCCTGTCTCTCACGTGGATGGCAGATGCCCAACACGTGGGCCACCCTTGCCACTTTCGTCAGGTCATAGCAAGCATCAGTAGTCTATTCCAGCGGTTTTTCCCCTCTCTGTTTCAGTTTCAGTGAAGTTAGAAGTCATCACTATTTTCTTGTCATTTGTGCTTGACAAAGGCCAACAAACAGAAATTGACTGTATTTAATTATGAAAAATTTCACTATTTCACACATATATGTATCTGTATATGTGTATGTAGATGCAAAACTAAATTTCAAAGGAGAAAAAGTGGGGATGTGGAGGGAACATAAGAGATATGGGTAAGTCCCCAAAGCATATAAAGTACAGCAGGTTTCAAAATTAGTTTTGCAAGAAGATAATTTTGTGGGAAAGCTATTTTCAGAATATGGAAAGTAAAGAGAAATTTGGAATATCTGCCATAGTTCTCCTCATTCAGTCTGATTTTTGTAAACCAAGGTAGTGTCAGAGGGTAGTTCCTAAAGTTGATGGAGAATGACATAAGAAAAAAAAAATTTATTTTGGTGCCTGAATATGAAGCCTGAGCTTCATTTTTTATAGCACAATTTAATGAACTTTATGAAGATACCTCAAATACATGGATTTTCAAAAGCAGATACCAAAATTCAATTACATTTCAACTTAATTTTCATAGACATTCTGAGGTCCCTTTGTACACAATTTCATTTTCCAAAAATTTAGTTACTATTCCATAGTTATGCATTTTATGGAGCACAATACAATATTTCAACATACAATATAACTGATCAAATCAGTCAATGTGCCTCTCATTTGCCCAGTTGCCCTCTTCATTATGAGCCTACCAGCAGCATCCAACACTTTTGCATATTGTATTAGATTTTCGTGGACTACAGTTGTCAGCTAGCACTGTGAAACATCAAAACTTTTTATTTCTTTCTGCACTTTGGTAACCCTTTCCAAACCTTTCTCTATCCTCCTCTTGCCTCTCCTAGGTTTTAGAATTTTTAATATTCACATCAACTTTTTTAAACTCATACAAGTGTGAACGATCATGCATTGTTTGTTCCTGCGTGTCTGCCTGCTCTCACTTCAAATGACTTGACTTTGGCCGAGACGTGGCTGACCCGTAAGAGACGCCATTATCCCTAGCATTGCTATCTGCAGTCACAGCAGTAAACTACAACCTAAAAACATTACATGCAGGATCCCAGAAACCAACAGTTCCCAAGTTTTAATTTCATGACAGTTTCAGGAGTGTGATGAAATCTCACATTATCTTGTTCCTTACAATCTGAAATATGAATCATCTCGTAGTTCGAATTATGAATACCTACACGTTACTTGCATATCAGCTGCTTGATTGCTGTCTCTATCATCAGAGAGATTTGTATGATGTTAGTGTTTATATTCAAGTAACTATTAATTTTTTTAGTAAGAGCCTGCAAGTAAAAGGTATTAGTTATTTAAATGTTAGATATTGAATCTGTAAAGTACTTTCATTAAGTGTTAGCTTGAGTATAATACAATATTAAAAGATGGTCCAGAGTGGCAATCCAGCAGCTAAAATACTTGCCTTCATGTGACAGAATCTCATATTCTTAGATAATAAAAATTTTCCGTATTTTATTTCCATTGTGAGAAATTCTAATGAAACACAAATTAATGTGACAATGGTTGGAATTCTTTTTCCAATCTAAGAGTCACAATTTTCAACATAGTATCATCATATATGATTTTTAAAGTAACATTCAAATTTTGTAGAGATTGTCAGATAAAATGAGTTCTTTCTTGTTTCTATGTTTGTAAAGTTTTCTCCAGATAGAAAACTCACTAAAACTCACGTAATGTTAGGAATCCACCATGGGGGAGGGCACAGGGAGGGGCTGGGGGAATCCCAGAGCCTATGAAACTGTGTCACATAATGCAATGTGATTAATAAAAAATGAGTAAATAAATAAAAATAAAAAGTAAAAATACTCCTCAGCAGGAAAAAAACTCACATAATGTTGTAATGAAATTAATGGGTTATTACAAGAAAAGAATACAAATTAAAATCAGTAAAGGGAAAGTTACAGAGGGCAGACCTCAAAACCTAGTTTCTAGTTTTTCTCTCCATTGGGTGTTATGAACTCCTGATGCTAGTATATTACAATATGCAAAATATTACCAAACAGGAAACCTCACACAGATCTCCTAGTCCTCAGTTTTTATTGATGCCTAATGATTAATAGCCAACATGACTGTTTTTCACTCTCTTAGTCCCACTAGATGTAGCTGGTGTTGCAAACAAGCTGTCTAGGGCAGACGCAGTAGTCTACTTTCCAATGTCCTTGCCTTGCATGTGCCAGAATCTCATACGTGTGTGGATTTGTGTCCCGGCTGCCCTACTTCCCTTCCAGCTCCCTGTGTGTGGCCCAAAACCTTGGGATCCTGCACCTACATAAGATAGCCAGAAGAAGATCCTGGCTCCTGGCTTCTGATCTGCTCAGCTCTGATCTTTGAGGTCACTTGGGGAATAAATCACTTGAACCAGTGGACAGATCTTTCTGTCACTTCTCCCTTTAAATATGCCTTTCCAATAAAAGTAAATGCATCTTAAAAAGAAAAAAAAAAAGCCATTTGCTCTCTAACCACCTTAACTAGGATGTAGGGTAAGCCTCGATTGGCGCCAAACCTCCATCATAATCCACTGCCTGGAATGTCTGTTGCAGAACTGCTCAGAGAAGCAAACACATTTTCACACAAACCTCCAAAGATCTACAGATCAGCTCTCACAAATCGCAAGAAAAGACTACGCCTTCTTAGAAATCTCTTAGTTTTATTTTTATTTTTATTAGAAAGGTAGATTCCCAGAGAGAAGTTGAGACACAGAGATCTTCTATCCGTTGGTTCACTCTTCAAATGACCACAATAGTTGTAGCTGAGCTGGTCTGAATCCAACAGCGTGGAGTTTCTTGCAGAGAGACTCAAGGACTTGAGCCATCTTCCGCTGCTTTTCCAAACCAAAAGCAGGGAGGAAAATCAAAAGAGGAGCATCTGGGACACGGATCGAAGCTTATCTGGGATGCTGGCATTTGTAGTTAATCAAGGCATTGTGCCAGCTCCAAGAATAATGCTTTTTCTGAGTAGAGCACATTTCTTTTTTACCCAGGCACTCATCTGTCTTTGGTTATAGGGGAAGATATATTTAAGAAAGGTGAGAGACATTAACACAAAAAGACTATATCACCGAACTTCCATTAGTGACTTTTCTAAGCGAGCTAAGCTTTTCAGCAATTTTCTAACCTGGGTGCATTTGTCTGGTTTTCACTTGGGGTGAGAACCACACGTAAAGGGCATGAACAGAAAGAAGCAAAGATAAATTAGGGCATTTTGATATGCTAGTACAAATGATTCAAATTTTAGAACAGCCCAAGACAACATTAATTTTTTCAAGGCATGCTTACTGAATAATGGAGAAATAGAAAACTTGACCTATGACTTTAGAAATCATAGCAGTGTTTCCTTGATGTGAAAAATTAACAAAAAAAGTTCTCAGATAATTAAAAGTATAGAAATACTGAGTTCCACAACTTTGTCAAACTGAATTTGACTCATTTAATCTTTGAAAAGAGTGCAGTTTGTTGCCCTGTTGTGCTCTGTTAAGAAGCAGAAATAAGCTTTTCTTTATAAAAGTTTTAATACAGGCTGGCAGGGTGGTGTGATGGGCTAATTTTTTGTCCTGTGGCGGCAGCATACCATGTGGGCCCTGGCTTATTATAGCCAAGCTGATCCACTTATGGTGAAGTTCTGTTTATGGCCTGGGAAAACACTGAAGAATGGCCCAAATCCTTGGGTCTCAGCTGGCATGTGGGACACCTGCAGAAGGCTCCTGGCTCTCAGCTTCAGTCCAAGTCAGCTTTGGGTATTGGGACCATTAAGAGAATGAACTAGCAAGATGGAAGGCATTTCTCTATTTCTCTCTCACTCTTTCTCTCTCCTTGTCTCTCTCTCCTCTCTTTAAATCAGCTTTTCAAATAAATCATTTAAAGCATTTAGCACATAGTGTTCATCACACTATTTAAAAACTACAACTACAACACAAAGAGCAAAACTAATTATGATCAAGATATGGAAGAAGACTCACAAATTATTCAAACGTTGCAATTGGTAGAGAAGAAATTTGAATTGGTTTTTATCAATATTGAATGAAAATAATTATGTTTCTGATCAAGCCTAAATTGTTTATTACTGCTAGAAATGAATGTAAAATGGAAATGAATATATATATACGTATAGTAAGACTTCTACCATCAGTCAATGGACAGGAGCGTTTCATAGAGACAGAGTAAGGAATTCACTTGAGACCTATGATTAATCAACATAACATCTTGGGAAGCATTCTGACTTCAGATTAAGTAGAGCCTCATGCGCACCCACGATTGAACAGAATGAATTGATTTCAGTGATTATGGTAGCCAGGGTACATAAGACAGTACCTGAGAGAAAGAATTACACAGAACAAATTCAGAAAATCTGCATATATTTATCTTCAAAGACTCAGTAGATTGATCAATGATGATCAGTCAAAATAAAATAAAACAAATGAACAAACTTACATAGGATCTAGCCAAGAAACACTCAAAATTAAAAGGAAAAAAAAAGAAAACCTGGGCCAGGACTGACACAAGCTTAGTACCCGATCCCTCAAGTTTGACAGAAGCATTCTATAACTCACGGAATGTTAACACTGAAAAATGTCCTGCCCCATTGATGTCTTTTTGCAAAGACATCAGGTGTATTACCCCATGTTGAGGAAGACTGTTTTAAGAGTTGTGTAGTCAAAGTGAATGAGAAGAGATAATCCTAAATTATTCAATTGGCACATAATTGCCACACAAGGGTCCCATAATGCTGTCCTTGTGCATAACAACAGAACAAATGGTTCTTCGCTAATTATGGGGACTGGGTAACAATTTCTGCACCTCAGAATCCATCACAGTATATTTTATGGAACTTAAAATTCAACTCAGAAACAAATCCAGACTACATAGAAAAACAAAAAGAAGATGAATTCTGGGGTTCAGCTGGATAGCATAGTGGTTAAAGTCCACACCTTGTACTCACAGGAATCTCATATGGGCGCCAGTTCTAATCCCAGTAGCCCTGCTTCCCATCCAGCTCTCTGCTTGTGACCTGGGAAAGCAGTCAAGGATGGCCCAAAGCCTTGGGACCCTGCACCTGTGTGGGAGACCTGGAAAGAAGTTCCTGGTTCCTGGCTTTGAATTGGCTCAGCTTCAGCCATTGCAGCCATTTGGGGAGACCTGGAAGAAGTTCCTGGTTCCTGGCTTTGGATCTGCACAGCACTGGTCATTGCAGTCACTTGGGGATTGAAGATGGAAGATCTTGCTCTCTGTCTCTCCTCTTCTCTGTATATCTGCCTTTCCAATAAAAATAAATAAATCCTTCAAAAATGAATTCTGATGTATAATGAGTATGCATCAACATGAATAAATCCTACTTGTGGCCAAAAGATCAACTTCAAGATACAACTAAATTGGCAAGTATAGTAGCTGGCGCTGTGGCCTAACAGCTGAAGTCCTCACCTTGAACACGCCAGAATCCCATATGGTCACCGGTTCTAATCCCGGCAACCCCAGTCCCATCCAGCTGCCGGCTTGAGCCCTGGGAAAACAGTTGAGGACGTTCCAAAGCCTTTGAATCCTGAACCTATATTGAGACCTGGAAGAAGTTCCTGACTCCTGGCTTCGGATTAGTGCAACTCTGGCCATTGCACTCACTTTGGGAGTGAATCATGGGACAGAAGATCTTTCTCTCTGTCTCTCCTACTCTCTATATCTGACTTTCTAATAAAAAAAAAAATCAATCTTTAAAAAATTAGGAAGTATTATAACCACATATATCACAGCATTATCCATGCACATTTTAAACAAAGATGTGAAGTTTTAAATTATCCAACCAAGTTGGACCTCAGTAACCATCTTTGCAAAATTACATATTCTCAATAATCATTGCTGTAAACATTATCTGCTGAATTTCTCACTACACTAAAATGTATTTTTAATATTGGGGTCTCTAAAATAACATATTTTAAAAAATATATGTTTTCTGGAATATTGAGTAAATTACTGCAACATTATCGCAAATATTGATCACTCATAAGTTTGCTCTCATATTCGTATTCTAAACAATTGTTTAGTTCCTAAAAAAATGACTACAAGGAAAATCATTAAATGGTTTTTCTGTGTGATAATGAGCCAACTTCTTCTAGCTACCATGTCTCTGATTCAGAAATTATTCAACCAAGAATAGAAATGTTCTCAATAAATAAGCCTCATTAATCAAGACCATGCAGTTAATAAATAAAAAGCTTTCTCTGTTCCTTTTTGTGTCCACACCTTGGTTTATACCGATCTGTAGAGATTTCTCAAACAGAAATCAATGAAGATGTTTTTCTTTTCCTCCATTTTTCTCTTTTTTGGTGTCTTCATTTCATCAGGTAATGTGAACACTATTGCCCGGGGAGGCAAATTGAAGGTGGGAAGGGGGCAGAAGTTTTTAGGTGAATAGCATAGATATACAATTACTACATTAGTACTTTTACTGTGGCACATTATATTAATTACAGTTCCCAGATGGAGGAAATTGTTGAATAACTTTTCAAGCATAAAATACTATGAAAGACTGGAGTTCACCTTGATTTCATGAATGCATATAAATTACATGTATGTGTTTGTGACCATTGCGGAGTGAAAATATTGTATTGACTTAGTCAATTTATTTATACAGTTAATCCATTAAATATATATTATATAAATTTCAAATTTAACTGAATTGAATATATTGATAAACATGAAATATCGAGAATGAGAAAATATGGCTACAAACAATTTGACCCTACATTGATATTATTAATAGTAGCAGCTAAATCAAATAAAATTCGTTGCTAACTCATTTCAGTTAAAGTCTCCTTCCATATGTTGCGATTTTTCTCTGTGTCAACTAGGCATTTGTTGTCAGTTTGGCCACGGGAGTCCTCAAAATGAACCCAGCATTCCATTCTTTCACTAGAAAATCATTTCTTAAACTGATGATTCTGCACCACAATAGAACAAATGGATAAACTTACATGAATAGTCTAATCCAAAGAGGGAGAACTAAATTAAATAAGAAGATAATTTAAGTAGGGAAAGATTTTTCCTGCATCTTTATAAAAATTATTAGACGGTGCTCATTAAATTTCTCTAGTTTTCAAAGTATTTGAGCAGTGAGGTAGTTTCTTCGTAATAATAAATTCAACAACTAACAATTGTCCAGAATTTTAGCTGCATTAACTTTTATGCCATAAGAACTGCACATAGTCCTTGTAATAATAATCATGCCACTCATTTATTTATTCCACTACATTTTAAACACATGCAGTATAATTATGTTTGTCATTTTAAAAAAGTCTTACAATATGTAGGGCCATAAAATAAAAACAAATTATTAATATTAGTCCTCACTTCTAAAGACAACTTTTTTTTTTCTATTTTGAAAATGGGTCTTGTTTCTCTTCCAGTGGATTCTAGGATTCCTTTAAAGCTTCTTGGCAGCACTCCCGCAGGATTGACAACAATATGTACACCAAATCTTCAAGCATTATTCTTAAAGACAACAGAATCTCCTCCAACACATAAAGACATGAAATTGAGGGGGGGAATTTTCAACACAGGTAAAATATACAAATTTTGTCTTGATTAGTTCGATGTCTGATAGAGTTAGATGAAATGAATTATGTTTTCTAAGTGTGATCTACATCACAATCCTCATCTGTTTAACTGCTTTTGTCACCAGCAAGACAAAAGGCCAACACTTTCAAATGTTCCTCCTTGCTATAGAAGTATTAGTATGAAAGACTAGCAAGTGTGAGAATATACTCACAATAGCTATGGTAGCCAAGCAATTCTATGACTTCTGTTTAGTCCAAAGGTGATTTTTGTTGTTATTTTCAGATTTTTAAAAAAAAATTATTTGAAAAAGTAAGAGAGAGGGAGAGAGATGGTGGGGCAGGGGTAGTGGTGTGGAATGTTTTATCTCACTATTCACTCCCCAGATAGCCTCAAAGAACTGAGCCAGGCTGAAGCTAGGAACAAAAAGTTTCACCCATGGGTGCTGAGGCACAGAAATGGGCCATCCTAAGCTGCTTTCCCAAGCATCTTAACAGGGAAGTGGATTGGAAGTGGAACATTCCAATTGAACCAGTAATTATATGAAGTGCCAGCTTTGCAGGTGGTAGTTTAATGGGGTGCTCCATAACACTGGCCCCAGAAATTTTAAAAAGACATTGCAATGGGTAGGAAGGGTGTCTGTAGGTTACTAGCTTTAGCTCCTTCCAGCCCCAGGTGTTACATCATGGAGACAGAATCACCTCAAGTAAAGGACAAAGGCTCAGCTTTTCTAACGTCATACAGGCTCCTAGGGCCCTACCCTGCACAGGAAACCCAGGATCCAGGCTTACTCCAGCAGACATCAGTCCTGTCTGGGCTTTGGTGATTTAAATTCCAGACAACCTCGGTGAGTTTAAATTACAGCTTGGAGCTCATAGTCAACTCTACAAGCCAGGTCCTGTGAACTCTGTATCAGGTTGACATAAAGAACACCAAGGCTCAAGCTAGCCACGATGGCCCAAAGCATTAGTGGAGTTAAATTCTGGATTTGTTTCTGCAGGCACAGAATCCAGGATTACAACAGTAATCTGGTGGCAGGCTAGCCTCGAGGGGCAGGATTCCTTTCCGTTAACCCACGTGCTAACTAGATCCATTCCAGCAGCTGAGTGGCTCCTGTACGTTAAGGCTCAAAGATCACTACCCACACATTCAACCCTGTGGATGGGGGCTTCTACCAAACTTCTGCTTATACAGGCTTTAGGCTAGAGGTGGATACGAGCCTCACATGAACATCTGCAGACCTTGTCATGCTCTTCTTTGGCAGAGCCAGTCTCCAGACACAGCTGACTTAATACCAGATATGCACATCAACTGACAAAGGCATGAGACTAGTCTAAGTACTCCAAAACATGATCAGCTGCACTCCATGCCAAGAAGACAGCCTCAAGCCTCTCCAGGGGCTAACAGATGCAAGAATTTCCCAGAAAGCACTAGCCTCCAGAGACCAGAATTACGCTCTACATCTTCAACTGTACAGATGATGACACAGAGTTGGATCAAAAACAATGAGAGAAGTGTCCCACAACCAAACAAAAGGAAACACTAGTGAATAACTTTAAAGAAATAGAGCTCTGCAAACTCCCCTTGAATGAACTCTCAACACAGTCATTTCAACAAAACACAAAGAAACAATTTATGAAATCCCTGGAGTTGAAAACACATTAAAATGAAATACAGCAAAAAACAACTCTCTTTCTCTCTTTCTCTCTCTCTCTCTCTCTCGCTCTCTGTAGAATACATTTACAACAGAATTAATTCTGCAACACGGTGAATCTGTGACATCAGATGTAGGTTATTTTGAAATGCACAATCAGAAGAGAAAGAATAAAAAGAACTAGGGAAAACAATATTAAATTTATTTTTAAAAGATTTATTTATTTATTGGAAAGTCAGATATACAGAGAGGAGGAGAGGAAGAGAGGAAGATCTTCCATCTGATGATTCACTCCCCAAGTGAGCTCAACGGCCGATGCTATGCTGATCCGAAGCCAGGAGCCAGGAACTTCTTCCGGGTCTCCTACACGGGTGCAGGGTCCCAAAGCTTTGGGCCGTCATCGACTGCTTTCCCAGGCCACAAGAGGGGAGCTGGATGGGAAGCAGGGCCGCCGGGATTAGAACCGGTGCCTATATGGGATCCTGGCGCGTTCAAGGTGAGGACTTTAGCTGCTAGGCCACGCCACCAGGCCCAGAAAACAATATTAAATTTAAAGAACAACATGCATTTTTCTGAATTATATGGGTTTAACAGGAGACAGAGAGATAAGATAGAAAATTTTCTTACAAATATGTTCTTTTCTTGTCAAACTCTCTAAATCTTGTCAAATATGTATGTGTCCAGATGTGCCAAAGTCAGAAGTTTCAAATCGGATTAAATCATAACAAGGTTACACTAAGCAGAATAAAACTACCCAAAACAGGATCATGGGCTGCTGGCACTGCTGAATTGGCTAATCCTCCAGCTCCAAGTGTAGAGATCCCATATGAGTGCCAATTTTTGTCCAGGCTCCATTTCCCATCCAGCTCCATGCCTGTACCCCAGGAAAGCAGTGAAGAGTGACCCCAAGCCTTGGGACCCTGTACCCACACAGGAGACCCAGAAGAAGCTCTGGCCAGAGCCCCCCAGCTTCAGATTGGCTCAGCTCTGGCCATTGCTACCATTTGAGAAATGTATCAATGGATGGAAGATGTTACTATCAATTCTTCTCTCAATAAATC
Organism: Ochotona curzoniae; assembly: GCF_017591425.1. Taxonomy (NCBI): domain Eukaryota; kingdom Metazoa; phylum Chordata; class Mammalia; order Lagomorpha; family Ochotonidae; genus Ochotona; species Ochotona curzoniae. The sequence goes on along the minus strand of NW_024466004.1, from coordinate 13,418,172 downwards.
AACCTTTCCAGTGTAAATAAATAAATTTAACAAAACAAAACCGAAAACTGGATTATGGAAGCAGTAAGAGAAAACAACAAAATCACAATCATAATCACATATAAATGGACTTTAATAGATTTGGCAGTAGAATTCTCAGCAGAAATTTTGTGAAACGAAAGGTAATTGGCTAATATAGTCAGCTAGAGTTCTTAAAGCTGAAACAACAAGGATGCTAATCAGTATTAAGAAACACATAAAAGGTTAGAGCTCACCAGCATAGAAAGGACATATTCTATTCAAACTACTAAAGTGTCATAGTAACAAAATAATGATGTTTAAATCACTTCTATCGTTAATACAGAGGTTGACACAAATGACAAAACTATTACAAATAATAGCAGCTAAAATAATCTGTGAAGAGGTATATTATAAAAAATAAGATGGAAAACATCACATCAAAAATATAAAGTACAAGGTTAGGTAAAAGCTTAGTCTTTTTCTGACCAAAGTTAAGTTATCACATTGAAATTGTCTATCATGTTTATGTAATATTCATGGCAAGCACAGAGCACAAAATAATAGTAGTTTTAGAGATAAAAAGTAGGAAATCAAATTATAAAATGTTAGCATAGAAAAACCATCTAATGAAAACCAAAAATCAGAAAAAAAATGACAAAACAATGACCAGAGGTATAGTACAATCATCTCTTGATATTTATAATATTCTCTCAATATTTACCAATTCTGTGATTGGATTGGTAATGCTGGAATTCCAAATACATAATTTCCCTATAAAGTAATATTTGCAGAAAACTTGTTAAATTCAATGAATATTTTAAATATTCTCTTATAATACTTAAAGTGTAAATACAATTGCTATGGAATAACAGCAAGAAAAAAACATATTTATTCAGTTTAGAAGCAGGATATTCTGACTATTCTTAAAATTTTTTTTTAAATATTCTATGCATTTGAGCGAAAAGGGGAAAAAAAAACTACTTGTTTTATTTCCCAAATGCATGCAACAACTGGGACTAGATTGGACCAAAGTCAGGAACACAACCTCTATGGCTGTCAGGAATTCAGTTAGTTGGGATACTACTGCTGCTTTCCAAGTTCTACGGAAACAAGGAAATAGAGTCAAGAACTGGAGTGAGGAAGTAAAGCAGGTAGTAAGGTAGCGAAAAAGGTACCCCACTGTGAAAAGATTTATTCATTTTTATTGGAAAGTCAGATATACAGAGAGGAGGAGAGACAGAGAGGAAGATCTTCCATCCGATGATTCACTCCCCTAGTGACTGCAATGGCCGGAAGCACCGATGTGAAGCCAGGAGCCAGGGGTTGGGAACGTCTTCCGATTCTCTCTTGTGAGTGCAGGGACTCAAAACTCCCATTGTAGAAAATTGCTTTTTGTTTGGTTCTGTGCTGCTTTGTGTGTGTGTGTGTGTTTTTTTTTTTTTTAAGTCTCCACATTTCCTAAATTGAGTGTTAATTTCAACCTTTCTTGCTTTCTTTCAGTCAAAGTGCCATGGCCCCTGACAAAAATTGATTGGTGGAAAGCTTGTGAATACATTGGGGGCCAATGCAGACGTAGATGTGGTCATAAAGAATTTGGATTTTCATTCTGTGAACAACCTGGATTTCCTTGCTGTTTAAGAGAATGTTTGCCAAGCAAAATATTATTCAACACCTAGATGGAAAAAGCAGACATATTGTAATTAAGTCTTCCCATAATCACATTACTTCACTCGTAGCCTGATATTTCTGCGCACGAATGTCCATAATGAATAAAAAAATTAAACAATATTTTTCAGCCTGAATCACTCATGAACATTGCACCAGCTTAATCAGTTGTTCTAGAATCTTGCTCCTTCTGAAGTTAATTCCTCTAGCACTCTAAATTTTGGTGAAAATGAGCAGATTAGCCTTTTTATCAATACATTTCCAAGGTTTCAAAGAGCTCGTACTCGCCTCTTGTCTCAGTCAAATCCTTGCTAGCCAGCACAGATAATATGTAAACCTATGTATTTCTCCCAGAAAATTTGGAAAGGCATTAAGCAAACGAGAGGGAAAATGCACAATATATTTTATAGATGTAATTCATAAATACATGCTGATCAAAATTGAAATATTTGTATTAGGTAATTTGTTTAGAAGTGAACTTTTATTCATTATTCTTGTCATTTTACAGAACTTACGTATGCATCACAGTTTCATGTATCATTGGTAAACTGAATTATGACAACATGTAATTAGATTGAGAAGACTGTGCGAACTTTTTCATCCATGTAAGGACAACATAATTATTAAACCTGAAAGACAAAATACGAATGACAGTACATAAAAATGATTGATTTTAGGGGCAGCTATTCAATGCAGCATTAAGGTGTCTAAATCCTGTTTCAGAGTACTACTTTCAGTCCGACTACTTCAAGTTTGATTTTCATTTTAGTTAAGGTGCACCCTGTGGGGAATCTGGTGTTGGATCGTTGACAGGTACTTGGAAGTTGTTGTTACCAGATTTGGCCTAAAACTAGTCCTTGCTCCTGAGAGTTTGGGCAGGCAGACCAGTTGATGAATGACTTATTTAGATCTGTGTATATGTGTGTGTGTGCGGGGAGGGTGGGGTAAGCATAAAACCAGATGCATTTTTAATCAAAATAATTGAACGGTGCAGTAATTTTCACATTAAAATATTATTTTCAATGAAGATTTGGGGGATTATTTTATTGCAACTCCAATCCAAGTAGATGGTATCAAATCCAGACAAGTAAACTAGTGTTGCAAAAGGAAGATAACTAGGTTTATGAGAAGATTCTAGGAAATTTCACACAGGGGACAGTGCTGGTGAAAACAAGTCTTCCAATCCATCTGTCTCCCATCTGACCTGAAGCCTAGATTCTGTGGGTTCTTAGTATTGCTAAATTAACGGTGTAGGAGTATTTAAGAGGAATTTAGGAAAGAATCCAGAAGGGATAGAAGAAATGCTGTATCCTGGGGTATGGTGTAATTTCCTCTCTCTAAAATGCTCTATAGTACATCTAACGTGAAAACCTAAACCAGAGGCTGCATTTCAAAAAGCATCGGTAACTATTTTAGGTTTTGCAGGAAACTTATACTTCTGGTGCAATTACTCAGCTCTGCTATGAAAAGAAGCATCCGTGGGCATTATGTAAAGCCTCATAGTGGATCAGATATTGTTGTACATCTATTTCCTAGTCCCTAGTCTGAACCCACAAGATGTACGGCATCCTTCATAAGCCATTGCTGCAATATCAATATCTTATAATCTTTCCTTGTATCTCATAAAATTAGGGGGAAAAAAGCTGCCACAGAAATGCAGTCATTAGTATAAATCACAAAAAACATAGTGTCTGTAATGAACAAGAAATGTTTTCACGTTGGGACTTTGTGTTATTGTAATCAATGGTAACAGAATGAAACAAAGAAATTTATGGAAACAAGGGGTTGAATTAATCATACAGAGGTGAGAACATCTGTTCATGCATCTTGAGTAATGACTAAAAACAAAGAAAACTTAATGTTGAGCCAAAGCAAATCAAAATTAGCCATCTGTGTGGAATACATTTGCAGTAGATACATTTGCAATAGAACATCTCACGGACTATTTCATATACAATCTCAGCGGCAATTCTTTGACAACCTAGGTCTAATAATCTGTGCCATTATTTTCATGGAGTTAATAGATCCAAACAGATCGTGGTAAGCCACAAGTATTCAAAAAATTTTACATGACTGAACCTTTTTGACTGCAGGCATTCAGTACATAAACTCACTTATATTAGCTTTAGGAAAAAAAATAAACTACAATATAAAAGATTGTATGTTTTAGAAATTTGGCCCTTTCAGGGAAAAAAAAAATAAGCTTCCTCTCATGAGTGACCAAGAATAAAAACAAGAGAAATAGAAAACAAGGGGAATTACATAGGATACAACCTGCATATTCAGTTACCATTTTTTGAGATGCACCCACAGCAAAGAAGAAAAAGTGAAATTTAAACAGCACAGCAATGCAAAAAAGATTAAGATCCAAAGAATTAGCCATGTTCCCAAAAAGCAAAAAGCCATGCACATTAACTTAGCTTCTTGAGACAGAAATTATCCCATTCAGAGATAAGTGAGAAACAAGGAATTCTGACAAATATCCACTGGCTCTTGCTTCAAGTTCCCTTACAATTATAGTAAAATTTCAGAAAAATTTTCCATTCACTACCTCAAAAATCTGTCTTATTTTAATAAAATCCAATTTGAAATTATTACATTTAGTCATACAGTTCAATTGCCATCAAAGTGGAGATAAAACCTGGAAGCAAGACAAATTGAAAATTCTCTAGCATCCTGAGAAAGAAATGAGAATACTAGAAAGACATGTGTTCCTTAAAAAGTCATTTGAAGCTGAAACTAAATGTAAGCTATAGTTAGGGCTTATTTGTTGATTTCAACACAATTGAATTCTCAAAAGCACCGAACTGTGTAAAAACTCATTTACTGAAGTTACATTATTTGTTCATAGTTGTTAATACATTATGTTTACTCTATTTAAAGATGACCTGAAAGAAAGTTCATAATTAAGTAGTAGCAGAATGATATCACTAATCTTTTTGTTATTGAATTTCTAGGATATAATAGTAAAGAATCAACTTTAAAACAAATCAAGATTAAAAACATAATTTTCTGTGTGCATTTGGAATAAGAAAAATAGGTAAATTTGTGATGTGGCACAAATTGAACTGAGTAAATCAAGTTTTCTAGTGACAAAGGTTGTAAAAATTCTAGATTTTCAAGGATGAAATGAAATAACCCATGCGATATAGGTGGCAACACAGCTTCAGGCTAAGTGGCTCACATGGGCAAGGCCGTATTCCTGCAACAGAAAACACGGGCCTCCACATGATCTTTCAAGTGAGAAGAGTTTCATATTATGGTAAAGGCCATAGTTGGCAAACTCCAAATACAAATGAAGCTAGTATTTGATGTTAATGCTTCAGTTAATAAAGGAAAGAATCCAGGGGCATTGAACATTGGCCTATTTAAAAGGTCAAATAAGCATGGTTGCAGAATCCTACAAAGCATTTCTTCTTCCATGAAGTTCAAAGCAATGGGAGCAATTCTGAGTAAACAGAATGAGAGAAAAATAGTTTACCACTTACAGTTTTGTGGGGAATTACGATTACAACTCTGGAATTGTATGCATAAAAGTCAATAGAAAGTGAACAGTTTAAGGAGTCACACATTCTTTTCCATCTCTTCCTCACACAATTTCAAGTGATTCTGCTCTACCCTCCCATTTTGGAGTTCCAAGAACTTCCTGAAAATACTGTTCTTGCTGAATAGTTCCGGCAAGGAATTCTAATATGTTGAACAACGGTGGTGAGAGTGTACATCCTTGACCAGTCCCAGATCTTTGTGGAAAAGCTTCCAGTCTTTCCCCAGTTAATATGATGTTGGCGTTGGCTTTTTTAATGTATTGCTTTGGTTATGTTACGGAATATTTCCTTTTTTGCTCTGAAAACTGACCTGCCAAATTATTCAGTTACCCCACTAGTGGGAACATATTCAAAGGAAATGAAGTTTGCATATGAGAAATGGGTCTGTAATCCTATATTTACAGCACAATCTACACTAGCAAAGTTATGGAGACAACCCAGATGCCCATCAAAGGAGAATGGATAAAGAAATGGCGGTACATCAAAACTGTGCCATTAAATAGGGTGAAAGTCTACCATTTACAACCAAATATTCCCAGCTAGAGATGATTATGCTCAATGAAATAAGTCAATCCTATAAGTTCAGATGTTATATGTTCTCTCTGACATAAGGCCAACTTCATGCAAAATTCAAGATCAATAGCATTTTCAAGAATACTGTTGTGCTATATCTCAGGGATTTTGATATTTTCGTTTTTAATTTTATTTATTCAGAATTTTTTCTGTTATTAATTTCCTCACTGACTCAAGGTCACAAAGCAGCATTTTTTGCTTCAACAAGGTTTCTTATTTTATCATTTGTTCAATGAGACATTGTCATTCAGTAGCATGTTATTTAATATCATGTTTTTGTTACTTTTCAATATTTTCTTCCTGTTGCAGATTTTGTTTTATAGCTTCTCATTTGAGGAAGTGTATAGTAACTTTGTAATAAAGACTATTATATCTAGATGTGAAGATTTAGTGCAGTATAAATCTCCTATTTTCAAATCAAAGATGTACTCTCAATGAGACTGTTAAATATAGTTTGACAACAGGAAGCTGGACTCTGCCATTATCCAAACCTACCATGTCAGAATACACCTACATAGAGGAGTGATGTATGTATGACTATTTATGAAGGACTTGACTATTATAAAAATATAGGGAAATCAATGTGTGGTTGTGTGTGGATGTTTAGAGAGGGAGAAGGGAAATCCCATAGTCTATATGACTGTATCATAAAACAATAAAAATACAAACTTAAAAGGAATTAATATTTGTTGAGGGAGGTACCACTTGCTCTCAAAGGACTGAATTGAGTAAACTGAGTTGAATGAACACAGAACCTCCCCTCAGTGCTTTACCTCTGAGCTCAGACATATGCTCACTCGCTTCCCTGCATACACTTCACTGTGCTATGCCATCCTAGGGGACTTCTCCAGAAGCTGGTGGAGCCCAGTACTATTCTCTTGAAACTTTAGAACTATATAATGAATATTTTATTTTTTTAAGATTCATTTATTTTTATTGGAAAGTCAGATTTACAAAAAGGAGGGAAAAAATAGAAATATTTTCCATTCATTCATTAACTCTGCAAGTGGCTACGATGGTTGGAGCTGACCAATCCCAGGCCAGGAGCCCAGAGCCTCTTCTGGTTCTCCTAAGCAGGTGCAGGGTCCCAAGGCTTTTGGTGGTCCTGGACTGCTTTCTGAGGTCTCAAACAGGGAGCATGGTGGGAAACGGGGCGTCTGGGACATGAACCTATACCCATATGGGATCCCAGTGCATGCAAAGAGAGGACTTTTGCGACTGAGTTACCATGCTGGGCCTCATTGGCCAACACCACATATTGACTAACTGACTGGCACCCAGCAATTCTGCTATGCGATCAATTAAATATTTTCCACTACAATAAAGTCAGAAGAAGTTTGATCAAAAAAGGTTTTATTGTTATTCCATCCAAGTTTTTTTCTGGAAAAAATTAAATAAAAAGAGATGAATACATGATTTCTGTTTGTTTTATTTTTTCCATTGTACATAGTAACAGGTCTGGCTCTATAGACAGGGACACCTGTTTCTTATTCTTACGTGCTTTAAAAAATTCTGCTGACTTACATATTGTTAGTGCTGAAATTAATCCAAGGGCCCAACATCAACACATGGTAATTATAGTGTTAGGAAATCATAACAGAATCACTTGGAGCAGTGAAAGATCAACTTGTAAGAGTTCCTGAAATCAGATAAATGAGGAGTACACAATCTCCTTTCAATAACCACAAAGACTACAATCTACAAGAACACACTGTTCACTGATCAAACCATTTTTCTGTAAGCATATTTTGTTCTTTGTTAAAATTATTCAACTTCCATAAATGTGTTTTCAATATTTTCATAGGAGTCTGCTGCACCGAATCAAGACTCCCTTATGAAATTGTGGAATATGGAAGTAGTTTTACCCACTATGCCACAATGACTGTCCCATAGTTAAGCATTTAAAAGACACTTTATTTTACTATCCATTTCATTAAATAATATAAATTTGAAACACCAGATTTCTCTAGTTTCTATGTAATTTTGAATCTAACTCTCAGAGAATATTCTGTACACAAATGCCTGCCACTGTAAGCTGAAAAAAATCTTTATGAATATCAATTAATTCTATTCTGTGCAATTGTAACAGTAGTCCTGTTATGATTTTAAGCCATATTTGTTGTAATCTATTGTGAAAATTTCAGTGAAGCTTTTCTGCATACCCAATTACAGCATTAACTATTCCAAATGCTTTTGATAATTATGGGGGTTTTTTTGTGTGTTATGTCAGACAGATAGGTAGAATGATGACCCCAAGATAGATTACATGTATTGATCCAATTTGGAAGCTAGAAATGTGCAACCTCAATGTTTGTTTCCTATTCTAAACGTATATTTAAGTACACTTGAATCATTACACAATAAAATTCTAAAATAAAAACTTTGTTATCAGTTACTTTTGATTTATTAATGAATACAGAATTGTTATTTTGAACCTCAGAACATCTTTTCAATGTCTTTGATTATTCATGAAAAGCTAGAAGATTTATAATGGGTTTCACTTAACTAGAAAGGTAACATACAACAGAAGTGTGTGTGTGTGTGTGTATACAGCTAAAGCATATTAGCCTTCTGAATATAAAACTTCATTAGTAACAATTTTTGTGGCACCATGTTTCAATAGTCAGGACACACTAAGAATTACAAGATATACTAGTAAATATACAGAGATTTATATTTTGAATGCAAAAACCTAACTAAACCAACCAATTGTCAAAAGTTACATATTGGGTGAAAGAGATGCCTATTGGTTCTAACAGAATGAAAGAAAGAATTAAGAATAAGTCTAAAATGGAGAACAAAGCATTTGGTGAAGAATATTTTGAATATGCAGCAAGATTAAGTCTAAAATCAAAAACTAACAAAAATTAAATTGAAGGTTATTAGGGAAATATAGTAATTATCTTAATAAGATATGGGAAAATAAGACTGACCTGCATGCATTGATAAAGGAGAGCAAGTTAAGAGCCCTCACCCAGGAGTGTGCTGAGGCGCACTTTTAGTGTGAACTACAGGAAAAACTCACACACATTTTGTGCTTGTAAAAGACTTTTTAGCTTTGTTGCTTTCTTAGTCGGTAAACGGTGCTTTAATGTAACCAGATGTTCTACACTCTCCAGTTTGCACACGTGTTATCTCACATTCAGAGTAGATTTTGTCTCTTCTTAGGAAAATGGCATTCTAATGGATAATAGACTGATAACTTAAGGTATCACTCTTGATTACAGCAGGAAGTAATTTGTCGCCAAAGTACAGATTTGAAAGATGCCAAAAAGTGAAAGGAATAAGCAAACCATTTTGTGACGATGTTGAGTACGATTATGGATACTGCATTAAATGGAGAAACCAGTGCTGCATATAAACCCTGGAATACGGATGTCACATTGAGCATCAAACCTGGAGCAGAGATGCATCTTACTCAAGAGTAGATAAAAACAAAGTGCTTATAAGCTTTAATGGTAATATGATGTGAAATCATAAATATGTCTACTTATGTACCAAGACATTTAGTCTATTATGTTCACTGGGCATTTTTGCATTTCAGATGAATGAGCACTTTGTCACCCAATGTCTCCTGTGGCTATTTAGGATACTCTGTTCCCTCTCTAAATATTTATATATGATTCTATTGCCAGCTTTACTTTAAGGATCGTAGTCATCTTCACATACTTTTGATTGCTCACAGATATTATTCTGTTCCCTGCCAATCACCTTCCTTTACAGAAAATGCTCATGTCTTTTCTTCTAAAACCTGGTTTAACTGCTGAATTGTGGCATAGACTTAGATAATTACACTTTTTCAGAAGACATAATTTTTAGATTTTTAAAATAAATGTTCATGATGAGGTTCCATAGATATAGGAAATTTCCATTTTTCATGGTTTCCCCATAGTTTTCCTTGATATTATTATGATGGTATATTGCCTCAGCAACAGTTACACGCCCAACATTCTGCTACTGGAATTTATCACGGTCTCGAATGTATGGTAACAGTAAAAAGTCCAGGAACCTATTGAGATGACATAATTTTAATGATGTTTTCCCAGCAAAATAATTAGAAACTATTCATATTCACAACACAGCAAAGGTTAAATGAAGTTTGCCACATGGAATATGTGGTTTAAAGGAAACCACAGAGGAAACTCAATAGCAGCTATCCTAGTCCTACCAACATAAGAGAACTGGCTTCTGAACAGATCAGACTTTTGCCTTTAGAGAATGGGAGGAAGATAAAGTTAGAGAGGGTGAGAGAGCGAGAGAGAGATCTTTGCCCCCTGGTCATGGTTCACTCCTCAAAAGCTCCCAACAGCTGGGGCTGAGCTAGGCTGAGATCACGGATCAAGAAACTCACTGTAGGCTTCCACAGAGATGGTAGTGACCCTAGTAAGTAACGTATCACCTGCTGCCCCTCAGTGTGGGCATAGAGGAAGTTGAATTAGGAGCAGATGAGGGATTCAAACCCAGGCACTACGATACTACGATATGGGAAACACAATCAACGCAGCAACCTCACCCACAGTGCTGTAGTGTGCTTCGCATCCTCTGTTACTTAAATATCTACAGAATATCTTCAATTTTTCATCTTGAACAGCAAGGCCTGAGAAACTGTCCGTAAAAGAGAACATTTGTCAAACTCAACATAGAAATAAACATTCAAGGCTTCAAGAATATAGAAAAAGATCCCTAAAGCAACAATCTTAGCATTACTTGAGAATTTGCTAAATATGTTAATTGATAGGGCTCAGAATCACTGAAGAAAAAAATTGTGGCCTATAATCTTTACTTAACTTGCCTTCTGTTTGGTTGCATTGAGCCAAAATCGCTAGGTATTAGTTACTTAGAAATGCTCTTAACAGTTTGAATGCTTGAACTATAGTCATAGTGCCTTAATTTTTTTTTCTAATTTAGGATTACATTTTAAAGACATCTTGACAATATTAACAAAATACACTCAGTAAGGAGAGGAAAGAGAGGTATTCCAATGATTCTTTAAAATGACTATGGCCTGTGGGCCCCGTGCGGTGGCCTAGTATCTAAAGTCCTCACTGTGAATGGGCCAAGGGAGATGCATGGATTGATGGTCCAAATGTAGAAATCCATGATCAGGGAAAAATGATTCAATCACTCACCCACATTGTGTTTGCTATATTGCCACAGGCATATCTGGATTGTGGGAACAGAGTTTTAAAACCACTTAACATGTGCTAAATGAAGCCTAAAGATTCAGAATGTACTTCCCAGAGAATTATTAACAATCTTAATGTTTAAAACTAATCAGCCTTGCATAGTAGTATTCGACATGTCTTTGCTGTTTAAAGTAGCATAGTGTAGTTCCAATGAAAATTTGGAAAACTAGGTTGTGGTAATGTATACATATGTCATATCCTAAATTCTGCAGTTTCATGCTTACAATTCCATCATTTCTCATTATATGAAATTCCGCCTGTCATTGAAATTTGTATTTCTCTCACATGTCTTATTTTGATATATATTTCTTCAAGTAATTATAATACATGGATTGGAAAAAATTTTAGCTGTTACCTAGGGGAGTATCAAGATGGCAGAACAGGGTATGGACACGTTTAAATGGACAAAGAATCATTAGTCAGTGTGAATCAGAGAGGGCACATTCCAGGAAATAGAAGACAGAACAACAGCAAAGGGGGAACCCAGAGGATGATAGACACAGGAAAGCAGAGAAAACAATGGTATTTATTGCAGTGACTGATACCCTAGCAACATTCCCTAGCAGCAGCAATCTGAATTGCGCAAACAGCTAGAATTCTTTCAGCACCAAGGTGGGAAGGGATGTTCTCTTGGGGTTCAGGAGGTGAACCCAGAGAAAGAACTGCCAGTCCTACTGGTCTGTTTGATTTGATCAGGAGGAGCAACAGAATGGCAGATTCCAGATGGGCAGTGTAGGAACAGGGTGGATTTCATAGTTCAGTCTGCCCCCTTAGAACCGTATGGGGCACCATTTTGTATATGAAGACAAAGGATATGGATACTACTGAGCATGTACTGAGCTGGGAGCAAACTCATTTCTGGCTCAGTGAACTGAAACAATGTGGCATCTTACAGGTTCCACCCAAGACAACCCTGGTAGTCCTCAGGTCTCATGGTCAGCAGATCTAGAACTGTAGCAGTGGCACATCAGGAGCCATTTTGTACAGTGTGGCAAAGAATTTTAGACTGCTGCAGATAACAGTGAGCTGCACATGCACTGAACTCAGCAGGAAACCACTGAGCTCAGTGCATTGCACTGGTCCTACAGGAAAACAATACCTACTATGGCATTGTTCGGGTCAAAATAGGTCCATGTAGCCCTCAGACCTAATGGCCAAAAGGTTCCAGCAAGATCAGCACCACCAACAACATAGCTATATAGGACACCTGGTGTCTCCCTAATCCTGGGACCTACTTCAACCAGAAGTGGAAGAAAGGTAGTATAGACAATGGTGCAGCCTCAGCACAGTATCACAGGAGGTGGAGACTGGTGAGCCAGGAGGTTGAACAATAAAGACCAATGTGGAAATCTATCATAAGACCCCAGAGCTGGAACTCACTGGCGGGAGTAGAACAAGTGACTGCAAACAAAGAGCCATGTAACCCCCACCCCACACACCCCTCAACCACATATTTATTTTTCCACATCTCAACTCCACATCCCCCCCATCCTCCTCCCAATCACTTCCTACAAACCATCTCCCTCATATAAACTCCTCCCATACTCACCCCCATCCCCTCCCCCCCCCCTCTTTCCCCCTTCCCCCCATCCATAACCATCCTCAACCCCATCCCCTTTCCCCACCCCAAATCCCCAACCTTAAACCCATTCTCACCTCCAACCACTCAATTTTTCACCCTCCAACCCCCCCAACACCCCCAACAACTCCCCTCCCCACCCATTTCTAACCCTTCCAAATACCCCCTTACAACTCCGACCCCCCACCCCATCACTTATAACACCCCCATCCTCCCCCTATTTCCCCTACCACTACCCTATTTCTCACCCCCACCCACTCAATCCTTCTTCTAACAACCACCCCCCACTCCTAACCCACCCCTACCCCCACCCCCACTACTCACAAAAAATACCCCCTTCTTCCAACCCCCCCCTCTTCCTCCTTATTTACCTCACCCCCCTACAACCCCTCCCAATCCCTCCCCCCCACAACCCTTCCCCCACCCCTCTAACCCTTCAACATCCTTATCCCCCCTAATCACCCCTAATCCAAACATCACACCACCCTCACCCACAAAACCCACAACAAATCCCACACAATTCACCACCACTTAATTCCCTCCAACCCCACATTCAATCCCCCATACCACAAACCCCCTCCACCACCAACACCACAACAACAACTCCCCACCTTCCCATCACCAACCCATACAACATCCCCCCAACATACCACACAACCCCCAACCCCCCACTTCTCAACCCCTCCCCCCACCCATTCCCTCCCCTCCATTCTCACACACAACCTCAACACAACTCCCCACCAAAATTCCCATCAACCCAACCCCTCCCCCAAACAAAATAAAATCCAATCCACCCAACCAACCCCCCACCCTCCAAACCCCTCAAATCCAAACCCCCCACCCCCACCAACCCCAACACACCCAACCCCCATAAAAAACCCTATCCCTTCATACCCACCCACCCCCCCCCTCCCCATATCCTCCCCAACACTACCAAACCCCCCCTCATCCAACAACCAAAAAACCCCCCAATCACCCAATCCCTGTACCAACATTACAACACTTTCATATTAACTCTGAATGTAAACAGATTTAATTCATCAATTAAATGTCATAGATTGGTAGACTGGATTAACAAACAATCTATATGTTGCCTACAGGAGACACATTTCACTAACAAAATCAGTGGAAGCTATATCATGGATTTTTATTTTTTGTTAGTTTCATGTTTTCTAAACACATTCTCATTACATACTTTAGTGATTCATATATCATGCAGTAGATTCATTTTCTTTCAAGAAGCTTTTTGATTTCCTTTTTCATTTCTTCAGCAACACATTAGTTATTCAGTAGAATGTTATTTAACCTAATGGTATTGTTAATTACTTTTTTCTTTTGTAGTTGATTTTTTTTCTGTCTTTTCTTATAAGGGGATATATAGTAGCTGGGTAGTAGAGACTATCATGTCTAGTAGCAAGTTATTTAACTTCATGGCATTGTGACTTTCTATTTTTCTTCTTCTTGTTGATTTTATATTGTGGCTTTTCACTTAAGGGGAAATATAGTAACTGTGTAGTGGAGCCTAGCATATCCCTGTGTGAAGATACAATGTAGTATGCATTTCTACTTCCAGATCAAAGATGGACTCACAATGAAACTGTTTACTATATCTTGACAATACAGTGCTAGACTCTCTCCATTGTCCGTGCCCACAATGATGGACATATGAGTGTCTATGAAGAACTATACTATAGTAATTATATGGGGGGGGGGACAAGGAAGGGGGATAATTTGGAAGGGGATAAGGGAAATCTCAGGGCCTATGAAATTGTGTCATAAAATTATGATGATGATAACGATAATAATAAGTAAAATTTAAAAAACACAAATATCTGACAAAAAAGTAATATAAATGTTCCTTTTGGGTTAGTGTGCATGATGTAAGTAAATAAAGAACTGATCTGGAGTAGTAGCCTAGTGGCTAAAGTCCTCATCTTGAATGTGCTGGGAGCCCATATGGACACCATTTCTAATTCCAGTGATCCTGCTTTCCATCCAGCTCTCTCCTTGTGGCCTGGGAAAGCAGTCAATGACAGCCCAAAGCCTTGGGATCCTGTCCCCTATGGCAGACCTGAACGAGCTCCTGGCTCCCAGCTTCAAACCAACGCAGTCCTGAATGTTGTAGTCACTTAGGAATAGAATCAATGGGCGGAAGATCTTCCTCTCTGTCTCTCCTCCTCTCCGTATGCCTGAGTGTTTGATAAAAATAAAGTAAATCTTTTTCGAGAAAATAAAGAGCCAGAAAACTGGCATCATGAAAAATGAGAATAAGTCAGAAGAATATTACCTTACTTGGAATTATGAACATTAAGAGCAAGCAATATTTTAAACAATAATTGATGGCTTAAGATTAAGGGCAAAGCTAATCCTTGAACCTTTATCTTTTATCAATGAACGTCGAGTGCAATGTTTACTGAAAGTCACTCAGCTTTATCAATACAGGCAGTAATATTTCTATATTACATTCTCTTATTCAGCATTTTGTTCCCATTTTGCTGGGAACATACCTGAAGAGAACTCTTTCTCCTCCTAAGTCTGTCTCCTCTGTAAAATGCCCTTCATGTGTCCCTGCATTTTTTCCCAAGTTCAACCACAGCAAACGCAGATAGGGAAGACTGATGAAACAACAGTAGTCACTGCCACAATGCCCTTTGACGTTGTCAGCACAGCCTACTTAGACAATGAACGCTGGCTCTGCATGCAGTGTGCTTCACAAACAAGGAACGTTTACACGCTCAGGTGCATCATCAGGGAACTTGAAGGAGGCGGATCACCTCAAATGCATTCCATATATATTATATTAAAACCTGAACATTTTAACATTCACATTCCAAAAAAGACTGATTCACAACAGACTTCAGGAAGTTTTTTTTTCTTTTTTTTCTTTTAAAAATGAGACATCAGAGCTCCCTCTCCAAAGCAATCTACCTCTTGTCTCACTCTCCTTTTTTCTCTGTCTTCTTTCTTATTGCTTCTTCATGCAAATTTTCTTGTCAACATCATTATTTTCTAAAACTTTTATTTAACCAGATTTAAGAAGGACATGCGTGTCATAAAAATGTACTCCATTTTCAACTATACACTATTTACAAAATTAAAATTTTAAATGATGGTCATTATAATAATTTACCCTAGGATGGCTTACTCAGTATATACCATCAAAAAGTGGCAAGCACACCCTGATGTTTATGAGATGCCATCTCCTTTCAAATCACAAAGTTAAAACAGCACAAATGCTAGGAAATATTAAAAAACAATGTGTAAAATAAGCATTTTAAGTGACTATAAATTGAAATAGGTGTTGACAAGAAAATTTGCATGAAGAAGCAATATAAAAACAAGTGAGTTATAATATATATTTATCTGGGAAACCATATTTTCTTTATGATAGGGATTCATTTGGGTTTTCAAAAACTGTCCCAGTTTATTTATTTATTTATTATTTTTGGTGTGTAATCCTAATGTTTTACAGTGAAGGCTCTGCAATGGTCTAATTTAGTTCACATCTCACCATATACCAGTAAAATGACTAGCTTATAAACATTACTTAAATTTTCTTGATTCAGATCCCAAGATTTATCAAATTTTATTTTCTCTATCAAAAAATAATTTATCTTTACATACGCTGCTTTTCTGCTAGGAATGATCGAATCTCATGGTTGATAATATGGAATGTAAAGAATGGAAGCTAATTAGTCCCTTAAAATCAGTTCTTTTATTAATTTGAAAAACAGACATAGAAGTAAGAAGAGACAGAAGTAGAAGAAAGAACTCTCCCTACGTTTTGTTCATTTCCCAAATCTGCAGCACTGGAGGTGGCCAGTCCTGAATCAAAAATTATCAGATCCTTCCAGGTCTCTGACATGATTCGCAGGGACACAGGTGCTTGAGTTCCATGCTACTGCCTTCCCAGGCACAATAGCAGGGAGTTGGGTTATAAGCATAATAGGACTCAAACTGGATCTCTGACACAGAAACTAGGTGTCCAAAGCATTCCCACCCCATCCCACAGATTATAATTTCTATTATAGAGTGAAGATGCTAGCATTTAAAAAAAATGTTTTATGTATTTTTGTTGGAATGGTAGATCTACAGAGTGGGTAAGAGACATAAAGAAAACGTTTCAATCTGGTGGTTCACACCTAAAAAGTGGCAATGACTAAAGTGAGCAGATGTGAAGCCAGGAGCCGGGAACCTCCTCCAGCTTTAAGCCATCCACCGTTACTTTCCCTGTTCACAATCAGGGAGCTGGATGGGAAATTGAGCAGCCAAGACACAAACTCGTACCCATTGGACTCCCAGTACTTGATAGGAGAGCCTTTAGCCATTGAGCTATTGTACTAGCACAAAAATGCTAATTAATGAGACAATACAGGTACCTATTATACAGTATTTCTATTTACAGAAAAGTAAAGCACAAGAGGCAATATCTGACTTATTTCATATGTGTGGAGAATGACTTGAAACAATGGAAACTGTGGACGTGAAGAGTGGTAAGTAAGGTGGTTAACTCTGTCACCACATAATCAAGGATTCACTCTGAGCTTTTGCTTCTGTTTTTTAGATTTATTTTTATTGTTAAGGTAGATTTACAGAGAGGAGAGACAGAGAGAAAGATTTTGTACCTGTTGGTTCACTCCCCAAGTGGCTGCAATGGCCAGACTGAGCTGATCTGAAGCTAGGAGACAGGGAGCATTCTCTAAGTCTCCCACACAAGTGCAGAGTCCCCAGAATCACGCCTTGTTCTGCTGCTTTCTTGCCACAAGCAGAAAGCTGGATGGAAAGTAAAGCAGCATGGCAAAGAACACATGTCCATGCAGGATGCTGGTGCCAGAAAATTGAGCCAACATGCTACCTAGCATTCAGGTTCATCAGTAACTACATAATCCTTCCATGTTACAGACCTTGAAACAAGATTGAACAGTCAAATTACTTGAAGTAATTAGAACAGAACCTGGCACATAATAAATGCTCAAGAAAGCATCACTGAATGTATCAATGATACTGATTGACCTTTCTTTTTTTCTTTTTTTTCATATTCCAGCTTGGCAGGAATAGGGTGGAAGTGGTGGGAGAAGAAGGGGAAAGCGAGGAGGGGAAAGAATACCGGAAGAGAGAGAGAGCGCATGAGCCACACCTTGGGGCCCTTTTTGTCTGCAAGGTGTGGGGGTGGGGATTGGGAGGGATTGAGGGTAGGCTCCAGGGGATTGGCAGCTGCAGGTGAATGCCTAGGAATGATTGGTGAGTAGGCAGGGTTGGGGAAGGGGCTGGAAGATTGGGGGTGGGATTCTCAGGAGGAAGGCCAGGTTACATCTGATTGGTGGATGGCTAGACCAGCGCGAATTTCGTGAGCTGTGAGGAAGAAGAAATGGCACTGGGTCCAAGGTGAGATATTCGAATAACTCTTACATTCCTCCCTTTTATTATATATAAAGGAAGAGGGGCATTGTTCTCTATCGCTTCTAGGAGCTGCTTTCTATTGGCAGTGGTTGCAGCCTGGTGGGAGGAATGGGAGATGGAGTGACACTTCTAGTCCTGCAAAAGAAACTGTCTAATAGTTTGATTAAAAACTTTTACATTCCAGTGGATGGGAATGGAGGGAAGGTTTATTAAGAGTCCTTTTGAAAAGGTGGCTTGAGTTCATTTTCTCTTAGCCAGACCTTCTTGTACTTGATTCTTCATTACTCCTGAATGGTCAATTTAGACAGGGTAGCTTCACCAGGAACTAGAGACCCTAACTGCCAATCATCCTATCTAATTCCTCACATTTCCAAACAGAGGAGTGAACAGGGAAAAAGGGACGATAACCGCTCTAGCTTCTTCGAGCTGAAAGGGACCGTTGCTGAGTAACCACAGCAGAAGAGGGTTCTAGAGGTTCTTTGTAGAAGGTAGAAGTCATTAGCTGTCTGAAGTACTGCCTGGCACTTGAAGGCGTCTTTTTGTTGAAGTCAAGATAGCAAAACATGTCGTAATTATAATTGTTCCCAACCTAGCAGGTCATGAATTCAGTTAGAAAACCAGTTGGAATACTTGGGCTTTCAAGCTTAGATGTAAAAGAATTGTCAGGTTTCAAACTTTGTCAGATTAACATTAGTTTAAAATGATGGACTAGATTTATATCAGCTTAACTTAACTACTTGAAGTCCCACATTTTGAAACATACCAAAATGAATGCAATGGAACACATGAATCCTTTTTGGTTGTATGAAATTGTTATCTGAAACCATAAAATGATTAGTGTGTGGCATCAGAATAAAAACCCATCACAGGACAGGAAAATGCAAGCTAACTTCTTGACTAACTTTAACAATTATTGCATTTGACTTGTGAAAACACTATCATGGTTTTGAATCTAGCTAGGAAGCTGGCAAGTGCTAGATTTTCTTTAAAATTATACTTTACCAATCGTTGCAATCCCTAAGAGTTTCAGGAAGACATTTATAGCCTAGAACGTAAAGCACAGCACTCAAAACATTCTGTTACAAGACTTACTAGTAACACTGTAGATGGCACAAGATTTAAACTTGTTTTCATTTACAATAACCCAGCAGTTTATAGTATTCCAACAAGATTTTATAGAACTTTATACACTTTAAGGCAGAGGCAAGCAATCTACTAATTTATAGGCTAACACGCCATGTACTGGCAATTGAAGAACACAGGAATCTTAAGTAGACAAGCTGAGAAATCACAAATAACTTGGCAAATCATGAGCAAGACATGAAATCTGCCTTAGGGCAGTGAGAGTATCCTACCTCAGTGAAGTCTGGCAAAAACTGAAGAGGGAGATGGCAAGCATGCCCTATCAGGAGCCTGGTAAACTAACCTTTCCCTTGACAATCTTTTCTGAGCTTCTAGATTAGTGTGTCACATAAGTTGATTTGGGGCTCTTGAGAGACCCTGATGGTCACCCTAAGAGAGGAAAAAAGCCAAAGCTAGCTGGGACAGAGAAGACAGTGTCCAGATGGAAACTTAGTTTTCCCTTTCACAGCAAGAAGTACCAAGGGCTCTTGGGTGCTGTTCTGAGATGTCACTGAAGTCCATGGATGGCCTTGAACCTGTGCAGGTCCCCGGGCTGCTTCTGTCCCATGTGGAAGATCCAATAGGAAATGACTAATCTGAAGTACTTGGCCTTCAGGGGCAGTCATATCTCCAATGACCTCTTTGGTAGTTGGGACATGGTCCTGAGTGTTCTTTCTTATGATCCTTGGCAAAGTGTCAGTTACTTCTGCAATGAAGAGCACTTGGGAGTCCTCTGGGTGTCTCACTGGAATCAGGAGCACACACCTCTCTTATCCTGCTTTGCTATGGGATCCCCTCCTGGTCTCTGAGGTAAAACACCATGGTGACCCTTTTAAGCAAGTTTCAGGGAACTTTCAGGTCCCATTTATAAGTTTCTAAAGCTCTTTCCTAATGTCCAGGGCAGTTAAGAATCTGTTATCTAAACATCACCTATTCTTCCCTACATAGAGTCTAATGGAATATACTTAAAGTCATTCCTCAATCATTTTAAGAAGCTGGAGGATTTCTCTGTGGCCCTAATCTCAAAGATTTCTTGAAATCAAAATTAAAAAATTTAGCTTAGCTATAAGACAGTTAAAATAGACTACATAGTTTGCCACATAAACATGTAAATGCATACCAGGTAATTTATATTATAAAACCAAACAACTTTTGTAATAGCTTTTGAAAAACAAGTTTAAAGTGTTAAAAAATTTTTAAAGTTACCAGTTATTCAAATTACATCTTGTTCTTAGTAACCTGAATTAAAGATGCTTTCAGTTGAAACTTGTCCACACCTTCCACATACTTTAACCTGGAAATATCTTGTAAAACAAGCACATAGGTTTGTTTTATGCTTTGGAGTAATTTAACAGGGGGTTAGGACAACTTTATTCTAGAGTATATATATATATAACTGTTACAATACATTAAGTTACAGAACAAGTTGCATTTTTGTCCTTTTTTTCTCTTTTTCTCCTTTTTTCTTTTTTAACATTAAATCACTTATCTCTTACTCCATCCCTCTCAGCTAAGAGGTGGGAGAGAAAGCTAGAGAAATGTAGGCCCTTAGGGTGGCTGGGTGTGGTCAAATCAAAAGAAACTGGGAGAGCAAGTTAGGCCAAGGGTTAAAACAGAAAAAAACTTCAAACAGGAAATCTTTGTCTGCTACCCAGTGAGGAGGGTAAATGGAGACATTCAGAGGGGCATGTAAGGGAGAGAAAAGGCAAGATGGCAGACAGAGGAATAGGGTGGGAGCTGAGACTGCAGATGGAGCAGGATAAGATGGGGGTTTGTTAGAAAGATGACAGAAGAGATGGGGAAAGCACGTGGCACCAGAGCCTTGGAAGAGGGTGCTGGGGTTTCCTACTTCATGGCTAGAAAACTATAGAAAACACAGACAGAAAGTTGAGAGAGAAGAGGGAATGAGACCACCCCCTCTGTTTTTCCAAATGCATGAAGTAATCAGCTAGATTCCAGAGGATGTCTAGATCCATAGTGCCATTAACGGGCCACTTGGAGTGGTTAGCTAGGGAAGACTGGGGCCAAACTGTATTGCAGAGGCATATTAGTTTATATTTTAGGTAATGAGCCAATTCAAGGGTTTCTAAATTTGCTAGAAGACAGCCCAATGGGGTGTTGGGAGGAACTGGTGATGAAAAAATAGCTCCCATGGTTAAAACTCAGGACTAATTACCACAGTGGAACCGGTGGTCCGGGATAATTACCCAGTGGTCGGACCCAGTGGTCAGGAGAAAATGACTCTCGTAGAAGGTCATCACCCTCTATGTAAGGGACAAGCCAGGTCCCAAAACACCGCCTGTATCCAAAGTCATTAACAGCCCAACACCTGATTCGGAGGTACAGGGGGCCCCTGCAGCCCAGTGATCGGGGAATTTCCAGCCAAGCAACTAAGAGACACAGCACTTGGCCAGGGTTTGCAAGTTTACAGAACCAGTCTCCTAAAAAACTCCCCAAAGTGGAAAATCAGACCTAGTTGGAGGAGCGCAAATGTGCCAAGCCACACCAAAAACTCCAAGGGCTGAGCGAGGGAACCCTACCTACAACAGTGTATGCATGGAACAACTTAGCATTCAGAAAGATGGGGATTACCTGGTGTGCTCCATGTGGAGATGGAGTACTAGGAACACATGTCGGGCTATGTCATTGCTGGATGGAGGCAGATGATAGCACAGTCAGGTCAGATGAATTCAGGAATGGTCACATGGAGGTGGAGAATTCTGGATCTAGCAGGTGAAGGCGAAGTCAGGAACAGGCTGTTGGAGATGAATTCATGAACCAGAAGGAGGATGGAGAGGGATTCTGATTCTCCATGGCGCAAAATGAAGACAGTTAACACAGATCACAGTCTTTATGGTTCGGGTCCTGTTAGTGGCTCAAGACCCGAAGGCCATGCAGCCAAGTGACAGAGGAAACTAACCAGCCACAGCACCAAATGTTACTTATTTAAACCAGTTCGAATTCTAGTTCATAGGATATTACAATATTATTACGCGCAGCTATTTCCTGCAACCTGGTTCTTTACCGTGAGCTGAAAACATCAGACGCAATAAGGTATCTTAGGAGGTTTATTCCAGCGGGGCAGGAATGGGGTAGGGGTGGTGGAAGGAAAAGGGGGAAGGGGAAAAGTGGAAGGGAGGCCAGAAGGAGAAGAGAGAGAGCGATTGTGCTTTCAATTAGATAGTAACTAAGAATACTTGCAGTCCATTTGTTCCTGAAAATGAGTTCATGTATAACTCATGGAAACCACAATGTGACTAGTCCTTCTATTACACTTTTGTCTGTTTCACAATACTAAGAGGAATATGTGCTCAATCTGGAAAGGCAACATTCTGCAGAATTATAATCACCCTGAAAAGGCTATAAAAACTAGAGTTCATTTTTTATTGAAGACATTTAGAGCTTTGTTCCAACTCTGTTCCAGTATTTCC
Source organism: Ochotona curzoniae (assembly GCF_017591425.1). Lineage (NCBI taxonomy): Eukaryota > Metazoa > Chordata > Mammalia > Lagomorpha > Ochotonidae > Ochotona > Ochotona curzoniae. The sequence continues at coordinate 13,395,671 of NW_024466004.1, read as the reverse complement.
ACCAACAATGAAGATACTTTACATTTTTATGATCTTCATCTTCACCTTCACTGTATCTTGTGGTCCTGCAGGTAATACTTAGTGGCATGGGAAAGGTGTTAAGGGCAAAATGTTTTTGTAGCTATTTTATTCTAAAAAAAAAATTTAGTTATTTTTAAGGAGATTTTATAGGAAAATACTCATGAGATGAATCTCTCTGTCTCATGGAAGAAGTGAAAAGAACCGACAGTTGATAAAACAGTCGGGCTAGTCCCCTCAAGATGTAGCATTTAAAATATTCATTGGTTAATTATGTTGTGAGTCAAGAGTTCCCTATCACTTTCTCTTTAAAAATACAATGTGGTGAGCTGATAGCTGTTGTCAAAAATTCAATTGAGAGTTGTTGTCAAGATCAAGCCTTTACAAAACTAGCAGTGGGAGAATTACAAGGAAACAAATTGGAGGGGAACATTTATTTAGGACACAAAGCATTTACACTGATTCTTTTATATAATATTTATTCTTGAGAAAACATGTAAATGATATATTTCAGGATGTTTTACTTCTTGAAGCAATTAAAATTTTAAAATGCTATGACAAATGAAATACTGTAAACAAATATTATCTGTATTAGATCAAATATTATCTGTATAGATACTTAAGGTATTAGCCTGGGTGCAATTGCATGAATTAGATTATGTCAGTAAAAGTTTTATCAATCATCAGCATATGGTTGGATTTATGATCACAATTTGTTTTCCTCAGGCCAACATAAAGAAACAGACGAAGCTTTATACAGAAAGCGAGAATGTTACCTTGTTCGTGGTATGTGCAAGAAAGTGTGTAACAACTGGGAATACGTATTTAATTATTGTGAATCTACGCCCTGCTGTGTGGTACGGGAATATATAAAGCCTCCACAATTCAATAAAACCAGTACAAATTAAGAAGATGCAAATTAAATTCCAGTACTTAGTAACACTTATCAGTATGCTTGTCCTATTTGGGATTGTAACATTCCTAAATCTTCTGTCATACATACAAGTTACTTTTTCACAAATAAATATATGTGCAATTTCAGAAGACAGTATTGAGAATCGTAATCACCCTGAAAAGGCTGTAAAAAACCAATGTCCATCTTTTTTTACTAAAGGCGCTTCAATAAAAATGATTTTTTACTCTGTACCAATTTGCTTGTAAATGAGTGCCTCTGTCTTATACATCTATATTACCAATAGTAAGTTCACTATTGAGTTAGAGTGAGGGAAATAAAGAAGAATGCATGGTAGTCTCATTAAGATGGCAGCAGTGTTTCTGCAGTGATGTGAGAGAGGACTACCACCCTTTATATTTGTCTTCATTTGGGATCTATTTATTCACCTTGTGGAGAGGTTGTTTTGGCTATGAATAGTCTGTCACAGCTAAGGCTATATTTCCATAGTTTTACATAATTGTTTAGGTTTTGGACATATGTGAACATAAAGTATAAAGTATACAGATATCCACATATATATGTAGAAATAGGTGTCTTAATCATAAAAAGACAATGTTCTAAAATAATTACATTAAACAATAAGCAAAACTGAAGAAGTGAAAGACATTAAAAATCTCACCTACATAAAAGTACAACAAGAAAATAGAAAGAAAACACTCTAAAACTCAGGCATGGTACTTAATTTTTAAAATGATGTATTTATTTATTTGAAAGGCAGAGTTATAGAGAGAGGAAAGAAAGAAAGAGAAAATTTTTCACACACTGGTTTGCTTCCCAAGTGGCCATAATTGCCAGAGCTGGACCAGGCTGAAATCTGAGCCAGGAAATTCATCCAGGATTCCTAAGTGGGTAATGGGAGCCCAGGTGCTGGAGTAGTCTTTGAGTGCTTTTCTCCAGGCCATCACCAGGGAGCTGGACCACAAGAGACAATGTGGGGGCAAATGGAGGGAAGGGGAAGGGGAATGGGGAGAGGAGAGGAGTGAAGAATATTTATATCTACAAGTATGAAAATAATAACAATAAAATAAGAAATAACAAAAGGATGTGGAAGCAGCTAGGTTATGAATAAATGCCCACAAGGAATGCCAATAGTGGCTTTACTCATTAAACCACAATACTGGAACTAAGAATGAGTATTTTTAAATGATGGGTTCATGATTTTTCTATTTTCTGTTTTTATAATACAATATTTTGTGCAAACAAAATAAAGATAATGTGAAAAACATGTAAGAATACATCTTTTTCTTAATGCAATATTGGAAATGCCCAAAGATACAAAAAAGTCTTTTAATTTTGCATCCAGAGCAATCGTACCTTAACACAGGCTGAGAATCCAAGGATCTATTCTCACCAATTTTACTTAAATTCTATCATTGTATAATTTAATATTCAATGTTTCTTTCCTTTTCTTTCTCTTCAGTGTACTTGTGTTTCCAAACTCACATTCTACGCCAACTTTTATCATAATCATGAATTAATCTTAACATGAACATTTCTACACATTATGAAGCCTCAGTAAAAGTTTTACTCGTAATATTTAAATGTAGCCACCAAGTATGTTTCTTCCTTACATTGTATTATACTGTTCTAAACAATATAAAATTGTAGAGTAGAATTATGGCTTATGAGAAATTAAAGAAATTCAGTGAATTGAAGGTCTATGAGGCATTTTTACTTGGATATTTAACGTGATCACTAAAAGGAAAATATATTAAATTTAGATTTACAGAGTAACATCTGTGTATGTTAAGATTTGATATTGTTGATATATATTGTGCGAAGTACAGGAAATAAAAATATGCACAATGCGGAGGCATTATCTAAAGCAATAAGACAAACATACCCAAAGAAATCACAAAGACAAAGAATAAAATGTCTAAAATCCTAAGGAGTCACAATTAATGTACATGAAGAAAAAAATGAACCCCACAAACAAGTTGAGAACATGATAATCAGTGGAATTTAACTGTAGATTAAAATTTCCTGAATTAGCTGTCACACATACTAGGAAATAGATAACCCATGCTACTGTTTTTGTTTGGTTTTTTGTTTGTTCCATACAATCCATGAACATTATAAAATATGTTTGTGCTTTGTAATTCAACACAATTCAAACTAAGTTTTTAAAAGAGAATCAAAAAATTAAAAAGCCCATGGAAAATTGAAGTTTTTTGTGTAAGTTATATTTTTCAGAATTTTGCATTTCATTAAATTTTTGAAGACCCTTTGTAATTCTAGAATAATGAAATACATACCCTAAGCAATCATCACTTTCAGAAAAACAATTGTTTGTGTTACCTTCAAGGTGGGTGCCAGGTATGCCTTTTATTGAGTCATGGGGTCCAGTATAACCTGGTTGCCTTGCCTAGTTCCCATGCCAGCCAGTGTGATGGGTGCCCCTGAGCCTCGAAGCAGGGGTACACAAGTACTGTGGGGCCTATGTCCATTGGCCCACCTGCAAGGTGGGTGCTGTGTCTGTGAGCCCCAGGTTTTGGTGCTTCAGTGGGGTCTGGGTCGCCTTGCCAAGTCATTGGTCCACCTGTAAAAAATGGTCCTCCTCAGTGGACAAGATGGAGTAGTGAGCAGAAGGCCCAGATCAACATGAAGAATCTAGCAGCCCACTTAGCCCTGCAACTTAAATCTGATATGATAGCAGAGGTAGGAGTACAGAATAAATTGGACAACTATTGTAGCCAAATGATGACAGCAAATATCAGTGAATGGAGAATCCGAGGTCGACAATATCAGCCAATGAAAATTGAAAGGATTCTTCATCATTGGATTGGTTAGATCAACATTTTAAAACTATTGAAACCAGCAGGGCAAAATCCCTGAAGCGTACATCACATTGGGACCCTAGGTTGATATCAGGTGGCTATTCCTCATCCCTGGATATTAGGGCAGTTGGGAGGTTGGGTATGACATCTCCCTTTATATCCCTACCCCACCCAAGAAACAAGAAGGAGAAACAGAAAATTTGGAAAAAAATAATCACACCCATTTTTCAGTAACCCTTGATTCATCCAACTCTTATCAACTATATTAACAATTTTTAAAAAGTCCAACAAATAGGATGAAAAGAAGATAACCAGGGGAATTTAACTGAAGATCCTTATTTCCCAGTTACTGTCACACATACCAGGAAATACATAACCCATCCTATTATTTGTGTAATGTTTTTTGTTCCACACAACCTTGAACATTATATATATACATGTATTTTTTTTTAATTCAAACTATATTGGGCCCAGAGTGATGGCCTAGGAGCTGAAATCTTCGCCTTGCACACACCAGTATTTCATATGGGTACCGGTTCTAATCATGGTGGCCCAACTTCCCATCCAGCTCCCTGCTTGTGGCCTTAGGACTCTGCACCTGTGTGGGAGACCTGGAAGAGGATCCAGGATCCTGGCTTTGGATCAGCTCAGCTCCGACCATTGCAGTACTTGGGGACTGAGTCATCGGACAGAAGATTTTTCTCTCTGTCTCTCCTTTTCTCTGTATGTCTGACGTTGCAATAAAAGCAAAAACAAACAAACAGAAGAAAAAAAAAAAAACCTCAAAGTTTTTAGTAAAAATATATAACTTTAAAAAGTTGATGGGAAACTGAGTTTTTTTCTTACAGAAATTATATTTTCAGAATGTTTGTATTTCAGGAAATTCTTGAAGACCTGTTGTAACTCAATATTGCAATAAAATTTTCCAAATCAACTGTTTAAGATCTCTGCAAGTTAATCAGACTTAGACATAAATCCAGGTGTTTTATCTTAAATAAAAGTAGAAGTTTTACATAAGATTTATGTTTATGTTTTGTCATTGAGTGTCCTCAATCGTACATGTATAGTGTAATTTCAATTTAGGGGAAACATCTATAACAAAATTTTAAAATATCTTATTGATAAAAAGATACAAACTACTTTTTGAGCTTTAAGTATATGTAAGTTACCATTTATAATTTTGAGGACAATACTGTCAAACAGAAAATAACAATTTCTTTCTCCTAACTATATCTTTAATGGTTTTGAGCTCTAGCAATGGCCATTTCAGTCTCAACATGTGTGGACTTAATGTTATTTCAAATTCTGCTTACTAATGGAAATCATACAATTAAGGTTCTTTGATTGTTATGCTTCTCTCATTTTACTTAACATGTTTTCACAAATAATGGCATCTTATTCCTTATTACTATTAGAGCTTAGCATCTACCCAGTGTATATTTATTATATTTCATTCACTTATTATCTGTTTTGTGTTATTTCTACAGTTTAGCTGTTATGAATAATGCTGCAATAAACCTGTCTTTCCAATAACAAGTGAAGCAATTTTTCTTTGTTGTAACTTTTGCTTTTCTATTTCCTTTGATTGTATAATTTTCATTGTTTCTATTTCTATAACATGAACACATTTCACATGTATCTCAATGCACATTTGGGAGCTCAGTGAGACCTCTATCACACCCTCCCTTCCTCCTGTATTCCCCAACCAATTCCCTCTTTCCTCATATCTTTGTTTTCAATAATAGCATACTTTCACTGCACTTTCCAATCACAGTTTGAACATTCTATTAAAGATATCAACAAGTAGAAAATACCAATAAAAAATAATTAAAAATCTCCTACTATTCCTCAGTACTAAAATCAAAGCTATACGGAATAATCAAATCTCAGAATGTCAGTCTCTCAATCTCTCTCCTATAGATTACATTGTTTTATACTCTGTGTGTTACCACATACAATAGAAAAACACATAATTTTTTTTTTTTCTTTTTGGAACTGGCTTAAAGTTTACTAAAAATAACGGGGCCCAGTTGGGTCCATTCAGTAGCAAAAGACAAGATTTATTATTGTTATTGTTATTATAATTACATTTTAATGGATGAGTAATACATGCTATATATATTATACTTATGTGTATATGTTTTATATATGTCATGTACATATATTATATTTCCTCATCCAGTCCTCAGGTGATGAGTACCTCAACTGATTCCGCAATGTAGCTCTAGCAAATTGAGGTGTTATAAACATTGAGATAACTAACCAATATGCTGATTTTTTTGTTTGTTTGTTTGCATGTGTGGGGGCGGGTGAGCAAATTACCAAGAGTGGAATGGTTGGGTGATTTGGTGAATCTATTATCAGATTTCTTAGTGATCTCTATATTCCATAATAATTTACTATCTCATCAACAGCAGGTTAGGGTACCTTAGTTCCTTCATCCTCACCAGCATTGATTGTATTTTATCTCTCTGTGCTAGCCATCTGAACAGGGGTGAGGTTAAAATTCAATATCATTATTATTTGAATTTTCATGATGGCTAGTGAAGATAAGTTTTTGGGTTTTTTTTTTTTTTTTGTATACCTGTAGGCCTGTTGAATTTCTTCCCTTGAAACATATCTGTTCATATCCTGTGCCCATTTCTTAAATGGATTTCTGTTTCACCATTGTTGACTCACTTGGGCTTTTTATAAATGTGATAATTACTGTCTATCAGTTGCACAGTCTGAAGTATTTTTTTCTCATTCTGTTGGCAACCTCTTCACTTTGCTGGTATTTTCCTTTGCAATTCAAAAGCTTAACATAGTCCCATTTATTTATTTTCCCTTTAATTGCTTGTGTTTGTGTGTTGTTGTTGCTCATTTTGTTTTATTTTCCCAAGAAGTCTTTGCCCACGATTATGTCTTGCAGTGCTTTTCAAATGTTTTCTTCTGATAAGGAGGAAAACATAGATTAGGACATAGATTCAGATCTTTCATTCCATTTTGACTTGATTTTATACAAGGTGTAAGGTTACATATTCATGTAGGTTTACACACTATTTTCTAAGCACCATTTCTTGAAAAGACTATCCATTTACCCTGAACTGATTTCACTCTTCTTGTCAAAAATTAGCAGACTATAGGAGTATGTGATCATTTAATGGGGTTCTTTTTTTAACAATTTTTTTCTGATTTTTATATTATTTTATGAAAAAATTCTATAGGCTCTGAAATTTCCCTTACTCCTTCTCCAAATTTCCTAACACTTCTTACTGATACTCTTAGGGTATTACAATGATGTATTCCTTCATACAGAGTGATAACTCCATCATTCTGCTATTTAAGTGTATCCTGATACGGTGGGTATTTTACTGGCAAAGACTGCAGCATCCTACCATAAAGATAAACTCAACAACTTTGCTGGAACTTCGTCTTTGACTTGGAAGAAATGTGTACTGCATCCCATCCTCACATATGGTTATGATAGACTCTAGTAAACAGTTACTATACATCCCATTAAATTGAAAGCCCTTAAACAAAATCAACCAGAAAGATGGAAGCTTACAATGCCAAGATGTTAAATAACATGCTACTGAATGACTAATAAAGAATATGGTGTTGCTGCCTGAACTGTGGGTCAGTGAAGAATTGAATATGAGAAAAAAACACACTGTCTTGAAGAAATGAAAATAAAAACAAAAACATCAAAATCAATGAGATATAGTTTCTACTGATCTTTGTTGGTGAGATGTGTTTCCTATAGGCAACAGTCAGATGGGTTTTGTTTTTTGACCCAGTCCATTAATCTAATGATGTTTGATTGATGAGTTTAAGCCATTTACCATCTGGGTTATTATGGATAGCTGGAAATATTGTTTTATCATTTTAGCTATGGGCTGTTCATTGTTTGGTTTAATTTTCTGTGCTTATTTTACTGGGATGTTCTCCTCTTTTCTCTTTGTTTTCACTGGGTGTAACTCATTTTTACCCACAGGTCTACAGTTGATTTTACTGATTGTGATTGGCATCCATTCCTTCATTTGTACTTGCTTGTGTTACTCCCTCCAGTGAGTTTCAGTTCTGGGTTCTTTCATTAGGATTCCACAATGGTCTGTGTAGCCCCAGCTCCCAGATCACCACTCTCCAGCTCCTGTGAGGCCATGCTCTAGCTGTACTCTAAAACATTTTTACACTTCAGTACAAATTGTTCCCAGGATTCGGAATACATCAGGTGTCCTAAATAACTCAGTTGTTCATGTTGTTGATATTTCCAGATCCCACTGGCCTTAGTTCCTAGGGCCACCTGGACCTATTTAGGTGGGACTTGTAGGATGCCAATGTCAGTGCAACTTTCCCTGTTGGACAAATAAAATGCAATGAGGCCCTGCTGGTCAGAACCCTGCCAGGGACCTGGCCAGAGCCCCCGCCGAAAGGCAGGGGCAGGGTCCTCGGTTTCTCTTTGCCTGGGAGCAACTATAACCCCTCATGGGTGAGTAGCAGCCATGAGAGAGGGCTGGGAGCTGGGGTAGAATCCTAGCTCCTCCCTGCCACCAGCCAAAAGTCGGTGGCAGGATAGGTCGGGTGGGTTCCAGTCTCAGGGCAAGGGGCAGGCTTAACTCCTCCCCAAGGTGGCACTTGGGGGGGATGCCACTACAGTGAGCTCTGGGGTTTTTATGATATGAAATAGCTGCTTAATGACACCCATAAATAAGGCCAGCTTTAGTATAGGTGAGACACGAATTTCTGGTGATTCCCAGGAACAGGTACATGAAACCTCAATGCAAGTGTGGGACTGAGGCCTGAAGGTCTGGACTGAGCAAACCTTAGCTCATAAGCATGATTGGAAAACAGGGTGGAGCTCAGGATGTGCTCAGCTAGGTTTTGGCACCAACTGGTCTATATGAACCACAGATTTGAGGCATGGTGTCTAAAGCAGGGGTCATGACAGATGGATGGGGCTGCGGTCGGGCCAGGATACAGTTATCATCTCCCTTGACACAAATGTGGACTGGAATAAGACGTACCGGGCCGGGCCAGACTGGAACACCTTCTGGTGCTCTGAAGGACCAGGGTAGATGTGGGACAGACTAGGCTAGGTCTCAACCCCAACTGAGCCATATACGAGCAATATGGGGGTGTGGACAAGCTGTGGCTGGGCTGAAATATCCTACAGCAAGGACCAGAATGGGATGAAGGCCAGGTAGAAAGTGCCACTGTTCCTGTTAGGACAGGAGACGAACTGGCATATGGACCCACTGGTATGCACAAAACCTGGTACTTGGAAGGATTCTGATGGAGGAGCCTGGGCAACTCCTCTGGCAGGACCCAGACCCTGCAGGTTAGCACAAGAAACATGGAAGGTAACAGCCAAGAGGTCATGGAAAGCGTCCCACTGGCATGCATTTGGCATGGTTCGGGGGCAGACTGGGCTGAATCTGTTCATGTCACCCACTGGTAAATCGAACTCCAGAACAGAGTGTGAGTCAAACTGGCTCGGTTGCAACAAAAGCAGTACATAACACGGAATGCCAAGGTGGGGTTGCCTGAACCAGATGTGACCGCAGCACCCAACCAGCACACGCGAGAACAAGGAAGGGAGAGGGCAGATTTGGTAGAGGAATAAGGAGTGGGTCCCTAGCTGAACAGCTACTTCCACTGGGGAGCGTGAGCTGGGAAGGGGGTAGACCAGACCAGGCAGGGCCACAGCACCTGTGCACCTCATGTGGACCAGATCAGGTGAAAACCAGGCTGGGTTGATTGTTCCTACTGGTGCAATCTACAGAGTGGGTGAGGGTTGTTGGGGCTTGGTCGTAGCATCAGGTGGCAGAGGCTGGTACAGGGGGCTAGTCATGTCAAGTTAAACCACAGGGTCACCTGGAGAGGGCATAAACTGGGAGTGGGAGTGACGTGGGAGGGAAATAGTGGGCTCCTCCCTCTTGGGTCACCACCTTCCATGGGAGGGCACAGGAACTAGGACAGGGACTGGGGTGGCCAGACAGACACCCAATAACATACGTGAGAGCTGGATGGATGAGATGGTTGGATGGAACTAGATCACAATACTCGTTGACATGTATGTGAGCAGAAGGGAATGTGGGACAGACTGGACTAGTCTGCCATACATACTGGCAAGCCAGGGTAGGGGGTGGGCCTGGTTGGGGTTACTGTGGGTCGCCCTGACTGGGCTGCAGCTCCTACTGGTTTGTGTGAGGGCAGAGTGTGTGCTGGGCAGAACTAGGCTGGACTGCAACACCCATTGCTTCCACTGGAGGACATGGATGGAGACAGAACCGACCCAGCAACTGCAACCACCAGCTTATTGGTGCGATGAACTGTGCTGGGACCTATGCCTGCTAGAACATGCAGGAATCTGGACTGAGAATACCTCAAAATTTCTTTGGGGATCTCCCCAGTCGAGATACCAGACTCAGAGTTCTAACCAAGAAAAGACAGACCAAGCCAATCAACAACTTCAGCTATCTGTCGGCAGCGAAACACTGGGCTAATGGAGACTCTATAAGGGACTGAGTTAATCAGTGGATTCCTCAACGACCACATCTTGCTCAGAGTGATGAGACTGGTAGCGATCCATAAATGGTGAACTATTGAAACCGCTTGAGTGATTACCTCAGAGCATGCCCCACATCCGGGACTTGGAGTGGGTGGGAAACTGGGCGGGGCTTCTCCCTCTATATCCCCCTTTACCTCAGATACATGAAGGAAGCAGTATGGAAATGATGGTCTTACTCACTTCCCTGTAGCCCTTGAACCTTTTTTTACCCCAATTAACTATGTAAAGATTGTCAAAATATAATAAAAACATATAAATATTAAAAAGTGCAATGAGGTGGCAGTGAGTTCATTACAGAATAGTGTATGTGCAACTCATTGTTGTCCCACCAGTCTCTCAGTCTTTGTCGCACTGTAAAATAATAGCACCTGATATGGTACTGGTGGAGTTCTGGAATTGCTGGCCCTTTGGTCTGCATGCCACTTGGACCTGTTTTGGGTGGAATTTGTAGAATAACTGTTTTTCCTGTGGGACTAGTGCAACGCACTAAGCCAGAAATTAATTCACTCCCTATGTATGCCCAGCTTATTATTGCCCTTCCAGTCTCATAGTTTTTTCTTCACTATGCAAAATGGTGCCTGATGCGGCACTTGTGAAGGTCTGGGTTATGAAATCCATCCTGTTTTTGTACCACCTGCTTGGGTCTGCTGCTCTGTCTCTGTTGCTGGAATCAAACAAATCTTTGCCTGGGTTCACCTCCTCTAATCTCGCTGCCAATGGAGCTTTAAAGACTAGTGGGGCTCAGTTTACCACTTGTTGACTGCCAATAGGAAATCTGGTGATGGAAACACCACTCTGTTGTCTCCATTGCTTCTCTGTGTCTGTCAGTTTCGAGGTGCCACTGTGCTGTACGCCTGTTCTTTTCGTTTTCCTGAAATCTGCCCTCTCTGCTTCACCATGACTAATGATTTTCTGTCTATTTAAGTATGTCCTTACCCTATTCTTCCATCTTAATTCTTCTGCATTTAATGGATTTCAATTACATTACATTGATCTTCAATGTCTGTTTTGGTGGCAGTACCCGAATGTTTTCATTTATAAATGGTACTGTAGTACATTACTACATCTTTAACCTTGACACTGTGATGACTCCAGCTCTTTTTTGGTTGTTGTATTTTGCTATTTAAGAATGCTTTAAATAATTAGTTTTGATATAGTGATTTTATGTCCTTATGTTATATATTCCATAATGGGAATTTGGGAATATATAATATATGTATATTTTGTTTTTTGAAAACTTTTTCATGCTGCTTTTCACAATGACTCTTCAACTTTATTTTTATATAAACGGTGCGCATTGATTTCCTTTCCTCTGCATTTTCCAACCTGAGTATTTGTATAATAACCATTCTAAAATAAACAAATGATATCAAGATTTGGATTTGCATTTTTATGGTGACTGAAGCACGCTTTTCTGTATCATTTGGCTTATTTTTGTCTTTATGGGTTATATTCTCTGGTTATATTCTCTGGTTATTTACTCCCTCTATAAGTAGAATTTGAAAATATTTTTTTTTTAAAGATTTATTTTTATTATTTTTTATTGGAAAGGCGGATATACAGAGAGGAGAGACAGAGAGGAAGATCTTCCATCCGATGATTCACTCCCCAAGTGAGCGCAACGGGCCGATACTATGCCGATCCAAAGCCAGGAGCCTCTTCCGGGTCTCCCACGTGGGTGCAGGTTCCCAAAGCTTTGGGCCGTCCTCGACTGCTTTCCCGGGCCACAGGCAGGGAGCTGGAAGGGAAGCGGGGCTGCCGGGATTAGAACCGGCGCCCATATGGGATCCCGGGCGTGCAAGGCGAGGACTTAACCACTTGCGCCACCGCGCCGGGCCCGAATTTGAAAATATTTTTTCACAACATATACCTTGTGTCTAATTTGTATATATTGGGTTTTAGTAGAATATATCTCATATGTCTATTTATTTTCTATTGTTTTATGATACAGTTTCACTATGGGCTATGGGATTTCCTTTCCCACTCCTCAACTTCTCTCCAGGCACCTACTGAAATGGCCTCTAGTATCACAATGGGTGGTCCTTCATGAACAGTCATAAGTCCATCATTCAACCATTGAAGTGTTTCCTGTCATTATAGGCATGGACAGTGTCAGAGTCCAGCATCCTACCATCAGGATATGATCAACTGTTTCACTGGGAGTCCATCTTTGTCTGGATGCAGAGAGCCATACTGTACTATATCTCCACATCTGGAAATTTCAGTCCCAGTTTTGTGTTATAGATTCCCTTATATACAGAGCCAGAAAACCCTGCCTGCAACAGAGAGAAAAAACATAAACTTTTAATGAAGTTGAAGCTAAACATCATGCTACAGAATTATTAATGTGTCAAAAAAGTGATGGAAAAAATGTTTAAAATCCTATGGAAATTGATGTTAATTATGCAACCCATGTGATGCTGACGAACTGACAATAAGTATAAGAGCATCATTGTTCATGAGATGTAACCAAAACAGTGTTGAAAGGGACATTTACAAAATCAGATGCTTCATCAAAAACACACACTATCCATATGAAAGATGAACATCATAAGAATCCAACCACTTAAAATTACAATTAAAGAGAAATGGTTCAAAAGTATTGCACCTTATGTGAGTCATAACCATTGAAATGGCAGTAGCAAGGATTGCAATTTTTTTTTTTTTGTTCTCTAGCTATACTTAGAACTTTCACTGGGGAAGTACTTTCATTCCATAGTGGAGATGCATTTTGTTGATTTTCCTTGATTCCTGATAGTCTGGTATCCCTTACATCATTTGTTTTGGGGATTACATGTGAATTTATTCTCATTTTTAATCCAAGATGTCGTATATTAAGGCAAATATATGATATCTCTCTCTCTTGGTAGGCTCATTTCACTTAGTATAATGATGTCCAGATGAGTCCATTTGAATGCAAGTAATAGAGTTTCTTTCTTTTTAGTAACTGAATAGTATTTCATAGAGTAGATATACCATGGTTTCTTTATCCAGTCCTCTGTCAATGGGCACCTAGGATGTGTCCATTAATTGGAATTCCATGATTCCAGTGAATCTAGGATGATTCATCTAGGATGAATCTAGGATGATTCAGTTCATGTTTCAGTGAATACAGTAGTGCAAGTTGCTTTCTCATGTATCATGTATACCAACTTCCAAAATTGGCTGTACCAGCTTGTAAGCCCACCAGCACTGAGTAGGGTTCCTTTTACCCACAAACTTATATCCTCACCAGCAGGTGTTGTTGGAAGTTTTCTGTACGTGGGCCATTCTCACTGGAGTTAAGTGGAGCCTCAGTGTTTTTTTGTTGTTGTTGTTGTTTTGTTTTTTAATCTGAATTACTCCTATTGCTAGGGAGCTTGAGCATTTTTTCATGTCTGTTAGCCATTTGGATGTTTTCCCATGACAAGTGTCTTTTCATTTTCTTCACCCATTTCTTGACTGATTTGTTAGTTTTGTTAGAGTTTTTCTGAATCTCTTTAGAGTCTAGTTATTACCCCCGTCAGTTGTGTAATGTGCGAAGATTTTCTTCCACTCTGTTGACTGTTTTCTTAGATTGTTGATAGTTTCTGTTGCTGTGCAGAAGCTTCTTACTTTAATGTAGTCCATCTGCTTATTTTGGTCTTGAATACCATTGTTTTTGATTATTTTTCTAGGGAGTCTGCCTGTACCTATATCTTCTAGAACATTTCCTACATATTCTTCTGAAGGCTTGATGGTTTCTGTGTCTAGGTTTAGATGCTTTTCCCATTTTTATATGATCTTTGTCTGTGGGTCTTGTTTCTTACTTCTACAGGCTGCTTTAATATTGTTTCAACAGCATTTGTTGAACAAACTTTTTTCTTACCTAGGATGATTTCTGTTTTCTACTTGAAAATTAGATAAATGTACATGTGTGAGCTCACTTGTGGTTTTTCTATTCTACTCTATTCATTTTCTTCTGTTTCTGTACCAGTAACTGGCTGTTTTGATTATTACCACCCTATAATATTTTGTATGGTCTGAGGTTTTGATCTCAACAACTAAATTCATATTCCTCAAGATAGTTTCAGCTGTTTGTGCTCTAATGTATTTCCAGATGATCTTTTGTAATATTTTTTTTCCAGCTCTGTGCTGAATGTTTTTGATATTTTGACTGGAATCAATTAAATCTGTATATTGTTTTTGATAATATCAACATTTTGATGATATTGGCTCTGCCCGTCCTGGAACATGCTATGCATTCTTTTTTTCCAAATTTGAAAGTCTTCTATTTCCTTTTCAATGTTTGGTAATTTTCCTCGTAAATATCTTCCATGTCTTAGGTTAGAGTTTTTCCAAAGTACTTCCAATATATTTTCTGTTATTTTGAAAGTTACCATACTAATTATTCTTTTTCAGCCTTTGAGTTGTTTGCATACTCTAGAGCTTTTGATTTCTGTTGATTTATTTTATGCTCTGCCACATTTTTACACTCTGATATAAGCTCTAGTTGTTTATTTATCTTTTATTTCTTCTTTGTATAGAATCTTGTCATCTGCAAACAGATAGCTTGACTTTCTCTACTCCAATGTGAATTCCTTTCATTTCCTTTTCTTGTATAATAGCTTTTTTTTTGTAGGTATCATGCATTCTCATACATTTTTATTCTTCAGGAAAAAGGAAAAAAAAAAGGATAGCAGTCAGGACCCACTAAATTGATTGCAATACACATTACACTGAAGTCCCATCATTTGGAAACCATGCTATAGACCTTGTTACCAGTAGTTGCACCTTATAAACTTTTAAAATGTTTTTATTATTATTATTATACTTTTATTCTGACAATTTTTACATAGTTGATTAGGGCACAAAGTGTCAAGGGCTACAGGAAAGTGGGTAAGACATTATTCCCGCAATCAATCTCTCTCTCTTTCTCTCTCTCTCTTTCTTTTCCCCCTGTGTCTGGAGTAAGGGGGTAGATAAAGAAGCCACACTCAACCTCCCACCCATCCCAGGGTCCCCCCAATATTTGGCATGCTCCAAAGGCACTGCTCAAGTCATGTTGGTACTTGAACAGTTCTGAATTGCTGCCAATCTTGCCATTCCAAGCATGATGAAATCTCTCTAGAATCCACTAAACCTCAATTACTTTGAGATGTTTTAAATTTCAATAATTCTACCCACAGCTGTAGTTAGTGAAGCAGAGCCAGGTACACAAGGGCAAAACAATTTCCAGGTAATAGTGAGTCATTTTCACTAGAAAAACTATAAATAGCAAAAGCTTCCTGGGTTAATTTAAAAGTTCCAGATTCTCCTTTATATTTTTCAGTTAATCTTGTCTACAGAATGAAGATGTTGTACTATCTGCTTCATTTTTTGAGTTTTATGGCCTTTATTCTACCAGGTAAGATATACTTAGTATTTTTCCAAACATACACTCTATAACTACAAATAGAAATATTGGATTATTTGGAAAATCAGAGTTTTCAACAAAGTCATATCAATTAAAGTGCCTAAGTATATGTATCCTAATGAGGATTAAACTATTTTGGTTTCCAAATTTGTGATAATATTGAAGTTTTTTACAAATACAATTTTCAAAAAAAATTTTAAAGATTTATTTTTATTATTTTTTTTATTGGAAAGGCAGATATACACAGAGGAGAGACAGAGAGGAAGATCTTCTGTCAGATGATTCACTCCCCAAGTGAGCACAACGGCCAATGCTATGCCAATCCGAAGCTGGGAGCCTCTTCCATGTCTCCCACGCGGGTGCAGGGTCCCAAAGCTTTGGGACGTCCTGGACTGCTTTCCTGGGCCACAGGCAGGGAGCTGGAAGGGAAGCGGGGCTGCCAGGATTAGAACCGGCGCCCCTATGGGATCCCGAGCGTGCAAGGCGAGGACCTTAATCACTTGTGCCACCGCACTGGGCCCAATTTTCAAATTTAATCTGTAGATATTTTTGAGAAATAAACATGATCCTTTGACTTCTTTGGATCCTGGTTTTGGTGTTTAGGTATTTAAATAGGAAAACTGTAATTCATTAAATTCATTTTGAAAACTCAGAATTTTGGCGTTATAGTAAGAAAGACCCATGGAAAATGAATGAAGAGCAACAGGATATGAACTTTGGGATTTAAATAATACAACCTATAAAATGATTCTGGATATGCCTTAGACAATTTTAAGACATGAGGAACTCATTGGAAATTAAAGAGAAATATAAGATGTAGTACCTGAAACATATTTTCTAAATTAGTGAATGCATCAAGGAAGAATACAGCAATGACCCATGAGTTAATTTAAAAGAAATAATAAAGTATTTCCAGTATTTTTAACTATGAAGCTCCTGATAGTCATTATAATCTTTCTTGATACAAGGCACTTACATAATCTGAACTTTAGTAATGGAGTTATAATTTTAAGTTCACACACAGTCCACTCAGCTCTAGAAAAATTTGGAGCTTAAGGAGTATATCATGTATCAAATGAGAAGCTGGAATCAACTGGGAGGATCTAGATATAATGTTTAGCTCTTCATCTAACAATACTTTGAAGAACCTTGTTACTTGAAAGTTTTCATAGATTTGACAGCATATGTGACAGCAAGTGAAGAAAGTACAATAATAATTAGAAATAAAGTTAGAATTTAAATTTGATATATAATTGATTCTACTGCCACAAGCTTTACATTGCCTTATTACTATCCAACAAATTAACTGAGGAATTCAAACAAAAATGCTATTTTTGTCACTATCATCAGTCCAATGAAATGAAGAGGAAAATACAAGGTATCAGAGTGGATTGCTTTAATGCCATCCACCAAATATTACGTATGAGTTGTACAATAGTGTCTTTGGTTATTATTAAAACCTGAAAGTTAAAATAAAGCTATAACTAAGTTCATTCTAAGTGGTAGTTGATGAGTATGAAGTGGAACAGTAAACGAAAGACCTGCTCCCTCTCTTTTCTTTGGATAAAATATATATATATATAAATATAAATATAAATATATATATATATTTAAAAAAAGAACAGATGATGAATTTAAAAAAGATAACAGAATCCATGATGTCTTTGGTAGCTTGACAATATATTTCAGAGTACATGGGAGTCTGAATTAAGAATATTGAAGAGGAGTCATTATTGTGGCATAACCAGCTAAACTATTACCTGCAATGCCAGATTCTCATGTAGTGCTGTGGCATAGTAGGTGCTTGCTAATGTTGTGTTAGCATACTACATGGTCAACTGTTCATGTCCTGGCTACTCTATTTCTAAATCCTAAATCTAAATCTGAAATCCTGAGAAAGCAGTGGAGGATGGTCTAAATAGTTCGGTTCAAGCATTTATGTAGGAGATCCAGAAAAACCTTCTGGCTTTAAATCAGTTCAGCTCTGACTGTTGTGACTACTTGGGGGAAAGAACCAGCAGATGGAAGATATTTTTTCTCTGTAATTTTCTCTCTTTCTGTCTCTTTGTAACTTTATATTTCAATTAAAAATAAAGCAACTTCATTTCAGTAAGCTTTGGTATTTAAGTGATTTTTCAAATTCAGATTTCACTTAGAAATGAAGTGCCTGCAACTACAAAACTGATCAGTTTAAAAATAATTCTGCAATAAATATAGTAAATGAAAATTCACTTGAAATTTTTCCTTTGAGATCAGTACCAAAATGCCTTGTATAATTCATTACAGCTAACATTTTGATGGAGTCCTATCTGTAAATTGAGAAAATAATATAAAATTATATATTTAAAAAAAAGCAGAAGAAGGAGAAGAAATAGGAAGGGAACAAAAAATGACCACAATGAAAAAAAAAGTGCTTATCATCAGTAATCATTAGAGAAATGCAGATCAAAATCCAAGCAATATAATCACTCTGTACGTGTGCAAAGATTTGTTATAAAAACATTGTAAAGTAATGAATGTAGGATACAAAAAAGGGGAACCATTATGCACTGTGAGGATTTAAACTAGTGAAGCCATCTCTGGAAAACAATATGGAGATTTCTTCAAATGCTGGAAATGGCACCTCCATATGATCCAGGAACCCCACTTCTGGGTATCTAACCAAAGGACAGAAGCACAACAATGTATCTGCCCCATGATTTCATGTTATGCCTATGTGTACTAAAAATTAAGTTTTCCTTTAGATTATATTGATTTCCAAAGAGCTAAAAATAATTAACTTAGAAGTGCTTTATAAGAAAATATCCACAATGTTATAAGTTGATTTTCATGATGATTCTTGGAAATTAGAACTTCATTATAGCAATGGTGAAGCATCAAAGCCATGCTGGCCATGTTCTATTTCTTGTTCAAACTAGAGTGTTTTATTTTTTATTTCACAGTTAGCTCAACATTTACATGCAGACAATTTTCACCCATTTGTTGTGTTTATTAAGTATAGCAATAATAGAAGTTGAAGCAATAAGTCACTTATTTTTTATTATGCATTTGAATAATCTAAGCTGATTTTATTTTTAAAATCTAAATGTATTTTCAAAACACAATATAGAGACCTCAAGAAGATCTAGAATGTGTACAAACAAGATGTAGCAGCATTATTCGATAGTATAAAGTCATTTCCAAGGATCAGAGCAATTTTTCAATAGTGTGGGACAATTATTAACTTGTTCTGGGTAAATGAAGCTTGAAGTCATCTATGTTCTGAACCTAACAATTAATTTCCAGAGAAAAATTTTAGTCAGTAAACGTTACGACAAAAGAGTTTGTGATAGAATATCATACTGTGAATGTGGAATAATTTGAACAACTTGCAAACTATTTTGTGTATTTATGTCTGAACTAGAAGAACTTTAACATTTTGGAACATAAATATGTATTTGTCTTAAACTAAAATTACTATTGCCTAAAAACTATGACTAGCAAAAACATAAATTAATAAAAATTATTTGTATTAAATATAATAGATGGAATAATATATAAATATCTTACAATTACTAACAATCAAAAAGCATTGCCAAAATAATCAACAGATTCATGAACAATAGAAGAAAGAGCTATCGAAGATAAATAACTGAAAACATAAAAATCAAAATAACAATGAAACAATGAAATAATTTTATTTGAGTGAAAATTATATGGATTGTCAGTGGCAGAATAAGTTACATTCCTAGAATTCAACATGTTTAAGCCATCATTAAGATGTATTAATATAATTCATATTAGTCATATCTAAACTAATATAATATTGAATAGGAACTGATTATCCAAAAGTATCTAAAAGAATAAACAAATTATGTAATTCCAAGGAAATTAAAAGTAATCTTGAATCTTCTTGGAAAGAAAAATGTCTTGCCAACTTTTTATCAAATATTATTTAAAATGTTTCAATCTTACAAATACCTCTGATTCTAGAATGTTTATGGTGTGTTCATATCTTACAGTAGCTTTTAAATTTAGTATGATGTTTATATATATTATTATTGTCAAAAGTTATATATGCTCAAATAAAAGATAAGTAATTTCAGTTATTCTTTTTTACTATAGCCTCATGTTCTTTTGTGGAAGCTGATCGTTGCACAAGATGGAAAGGTTTGTGTAGGAGAAAATGTCTCTTGCGTGAAAAGCAGGTTGACATATGTCCCACACAAAGCAAGATTTGCTGTGTTGGAAGGTTATCATTTGAAGATTAATATTGAAAAGAAGATATCCTTTTGAATAAAGAATTTGTGCACCTATACAGAAATTTTGAGATTATTTTTAAAGTCTATGAAATAAACAAACATGTAAACCAATGGGTCTATCTTTCTTTAAAGATATTAATTTAGCCACATATAAAGTGAAAAAAGTAGGGATTAAAGCTAAAGCGTTATTTTTTTCAGATATATGTCTGCACTAAATATTCCCAACATGATTAAGGTTCAACTTAAGCTTACAAAATTGTATATTTCTCAAATTAATGATTATTTTTTAAAATTGTATTTCATTTTGTATTATTAAGTCAGATATGCATAGAGGAGGAGAGATGGAATGGAAGATCTTCCATCCATTGGTTCACTCCGCCAGTGACCACAATGGCTGGAGCTGAGCCAAACCGAAGCCAGGAGCCTGGAGCTTTCTTGGGGTCTCCCACACAAAGCAGGGTCCCAAAGATTTGGGCCATCATCTACTTCTTTTCTGCTCTGCAAGCAGGGAGCTGGATGGGAAATAGGGCTAACGGGACACAAACCAGTGTCCATATAGGATCCTGGTGCATGCAAGTCAAAGACTTTAGGCACTAGTCTACAACGTGCGAGGCTACTTCCCATTCATAATTTCATTAGAACATTTTCTATAGCTTTATATTTGAAATGCAGATTTTACACAGACAAGAGGAGGCAGAAGGATCACCCATCCACTGGCTCACTCCCCAAATAGCCCCAACAGCTGCAGTTTGAGCTGATACAACGTCAGGCAGAAGTTAGGAATCTCTTCTAAGTCTTCTATGTGGGCACAAGCTTCTAAGACATTGCACAAAACTCCACTGCTTTAACGCTGCATAAGCAAGCATCAGAAGTGGGCAATGGCGACTTGAACCCTTGCATTTATAGGTTACCCTGACTTGAAGATGGTGGTTGATTAGCCTATTGAGCCATGGTGCAGGCCACACCATTAGAAATTTCATTGATGAAAATATTCATGAATGTATTAATTTTTTAAAGATTATCATTAGTTTATTGCAAGTGGAGATTGGATATAGTCTTTGCTCCTTCCTATGGATACACTCATTAAGAAAGGAATAGTAACAAAACGCTATCTTACAGGAACTGAATTATATAAATGCTTTACTTATGCTAAAGGACAGACTTACAATAACTCTCCCTACATTTTCTTATTTATTTCTGAATGGAATGGGGAAGTCTATTATTTCAACTTCATTCAGCGCATTAATAACATCTGCTAAATGAAACCTGGAGATACAGAATGTACTTCTAGGGAATCGTTAACTTAATGTTGTTGAAAACTAACCAACCTTGTATAATAGCATGCAATATGTCTTTATTATTTAAAGTAGCATAATAAAGAAGTCATCAATTATAGTTCTTTTCAATAACATGTAGTTTCAATGGAGTTCTAAGATCTGGAAAACCAGGCTGTAGGCAATGCATGAATATATACTGAATTCTGCAGAGCTTCATGCTTACAATCTCATTGTTTTTCATTTTATGGAAGTCCACCTACCATGAAAATCCATATTTCTGACATTTATCTTATTTCTTCAAGTAATTTTAACACATGAATTGGAATTTTTCTTATATGTTATGTAAGGAGACCCAGGTAGTTCTTTTTCGGTTACCACACATGATGCAAATAAATAAAGAGCTAATGAATTAGAATCATGAAAAACATGACTAAGTCAGTGGAATATTGCCTTAGTTGGAACTAGGAACATTAAGATTAAGAAATATTGCAAGCAGTAATAGGTGGGTTTAAGATTAAGAGAAAATTCTTGACAATATCTTGACAACATGATGTTGGACTCTCTGCCATTGTCCATGCTGGCAATGATGGACATATGACTGTTTATGAAGAACTATACCATAGTAAATATATAGTGGAACCCAGTGAGAGGGGAGAGCATTTGGGTGGGATAAGGGAAATTGCAGGACCTGTGGAACTGTATCAAAACATGTTAATAATAATATCAACAAAAAACCATTCAAAAGGAAATTATTAAGAGGAAATGCTAATCCTTGAATCTTTACCTTTTATCAATAACATCAACTACAATGTTTACTGAAAGCCACTCAGGTTGATTTATACCAGCAGCTCTGTTTCTATATTGCATTCTCTTATTCAGCATTTTGTTCCCATTTTGCTGGGAACATACCTGAAGAGAACTCTTTCTCCTCCTAAGTCTGTCTCCTCTGTAAAATGCCCTTCATGTGTCTCTACATTTTTTCCCAAGTTCAACCACAGCAAACGCAGATAGGGAAGACTGATGAAACAACAGTAGTCACTGCCACAACGCCCTTTGACGTTGTCAGCACAGCCTACTTAGACAATGAACGCTGGCTCTGCATGCTGTGTGCTTCACAAACGAGGAACGTTTACACGCTCAGGTGCATCATCAGGGAACTTGAAGGAGGCGGATCACCTCAAATGCATTCCATATATATTATATTAAAACCTGAACATTTTAACATTCACATTCCAAAAAAGACTGATTCACAACAAACTTCAGGAAGTTTTTTTTTTTTTTTTTAAATGAGACATCAGAGCTCCCTCTCCAAAGCAATCTACCTCTTGTCTCACTCTCCTTTTTTCTATGTCTTCTTTCTTATTGCTTCTTCATGCAAATTTTCTTCTCAACATCTGTCTCCAGCTGTTTAATTCGCTGGGCACCTTCATTTTGTGTGTCTTCTGTTTCAGAGATCCTTTCCTCTGCCGCATTTATTCTGTTGATGAGGCTTTCAATCTTATTATCTTGGATAATTATGATAGATTCCTTTTTGTTGCAAGAACTGTCCCATGTTTTTCTTGTGTGATCCTAATGTTTTACAGTGAAGGCTCTGCAATGGTCTAATTTAGTTCGCATCTCACCATATACCAGTAAAATGACTGGCTTATAAACATTAAATTTTCTTGATTCAGATCCCAAGATTTATCAAATTTTATTTTCTCTATCAAAAATAATTTATCTTTACATACGCTGCTTTTCTGCCAGGAATGATCGAATCTCATGGTTGATAATATGGCATGTAAAGAATGGAAGCTAATTAGTCCCTTAAAATCAGTTCTTTTATTAATTTGAAAAACAGACATAGAAGTAAGAAGAGACAGAAGTAGAAGTAAGAAGAGACAGAAGTAGAAGAAAGAACTCTCCCTACGTTTTGTTCATTTCCCAAATCTGCAGCACTGGAGGTGACCAGTCCTGAATCAAAAATTATCGGATCCTTCTAGGTCTCTGATGTGATTCGCAGGGACACAGGTGCTTGAGTTCCATGCTACTGCCTTCCCAGGCACAATAGCAGGGAGTTGGGTTATAAGCATAACAGGATTCAAGCAGGAACTCTGGTACAGAAACTAAGTGTCCAAAGCCTTACCACCACATCTCCCAGAATGTAATTTCTATTATAGGGTGACAATAAATAACTCTTGAAAATATTTAATGTGTTTTTATTGGAAAGGCATACCTACAGAGTGGGTAAGAGATATAAAGTAAAATCTTTCATCCAGTGGTTCACACCCAAGCAATGGCAATGACTGGACTGAGCTGATGCCAAGGCAGGAGCCAGGAGCTGCCTCCAGGTCTCCCACAGAGGTGCTGAGTCCCATGATGTTTGGCCATTCTCTGTTATCTGTCTTTGAAACAGGCAAAGAGCTGGATGAAAAGTGTATCAGCAGGGGCATGAACCAACAAGTTTATGGAATTGCAGTATGTGCAAGTAAAAGAATTGCAAAGGGCCCAATAATCATAACATTTAATGCAACAGAATAAGTAACTTGTTATAGAGTTGTTTCCATTTGCAGCAAACTAATCAACCAGAAGCAACATCCGACTTATTTCATATATACAGATTATTGCTTCATACAATAGAAACCAATTAGGCAGATTTGGGTGTGGTGAGAATGGTGATTGCGATGATGAACTTTGTTACCATATGATCAAAGATTAACTCTCAGCTTTTGTTTTTATCTTTTATGTTTATTTTTATTGTAAAAGTGGATTTACAGAGAGGAGAGAAAGATTTTGTATCTGTTGGTTCACTTCCCAAGTTGCTGCAACGGCCAGAGCTGAGTTGATCAAAAGCCAGGAGACAGGGAGCATTCTCTAGGTCTACCATGCTGATGAAGTATCCCCAGAATCACACCTTGTTCTGCTGCTTTCTGGCCACAAACAGAAAGCTGGATGGAAAGTAAAACAGCATGGTAAAGAACACATATCCATACAGGATGCTGGTGCCATAAAATTGAGCCAACATGCTACCTAGCATTCAGAGTCAGCAATAACTACATGATCCTTCAATGTTACAGAATTTGTCACAAGAATATACTGGTTAAACGACTGGAAGTGATCAGAACAGAGCCTGGCACACAATAAATGCTCAAGAAAACATTTTTGAATATATCACTGATATTAATTGTGCTTTCAGTTAGATAGTAACTGAGAATAGTTTTGGTCCATTTTGTCCTGGAAATGAAAAAGATTTCATATATAGCTCATGGAAACTGCAATGTGACTAGTCCTTCTATTATACTTTTGTCTGTTTCACAATACTAAGAGGAATATGTGCTCAATCTGGAAAGGCAGCATTCTGCAGAATTATAATCACCCTGAAAAGGCTATAAAAACTAGAGTTCATTTTTTATTGAAGACATTAGAGTTTTGCTCCAACTCTGTTCCAGTATTTCCACCAATAATGAAGATACTTTGCATTTTTATGATCTTTGTCTTCACCTTCACTGTATCTTGTGGTCCTGCAGGTAATACTTAGTGGCATGGGAAAGGTATTAAGGGCAAAATGTTTTTGTAGCTATTTTATTCTAAAAAAAAATTTAGTTATTTTTAAAGAGATTTGATAGGAAAATGCTCATGAGATGAATCTCTCTGTCTCATGGAAGAAATGAAAAGAACCGACAGTTGATGAAACAGTGGGATTAGTCCCCTCAAGAAGTAGCATTTAATACACTTTATTTGATTAAGCTATGAGCCATGAGTTCCCTATTACATTCTCTTTCAAACTGCAATGTGTTGAATTGACAGCTGTTGTCAAAATTGAGTTGAGAATCATTGCCAAAATCAAGCTTTCACAAAACTAACAAAACAGTAGGAGAATTAGAGGGGAATCAACTGGAGGTGAACATTTATCTAGAACAAAAAGCATTGATATTGTGTCTTCTATATCTTTTTTATTCTTGAGAAAACATATACGAATGATACGTTTGAGGATGTTTTACTTCTTTAAAACAATAAGCCAAAACTATAAAATATGTGACACATGAAATAGTACAGAGCAAATATCTGTATTTTCAAGTCATAGGTTAAAAGATACTTGATATATTAGTCTGTGTACAATTGCAGGAACACAATTTTAGGTTATATCGGTGAAGGTTTATCAATCATCAGTATAAAATATGATTGATGATCACATTTAATTTTTGTTTTCTCAACTCAACACGAAGAATCAAAAAAATTTGAAAACACTAGACAAGAATGTTACAGTCTTCGTGGTGTATGCAGGATGTCATGCGGCCCCGAAGAATTTGTACATGGTTATTGTGAAGAAACACCCTGCTGTGTGGCACAGTTCGATTATTAGACTCTAAATCACTTGAAGCAGAACACTACACATAGGTGTAAATTAGATCCCAGCACTTAGTAGTAGTTAAAAATATGACTGACCTATTTGGGATTGTAACATTCCTAAGTCTTCTGTCATACTTACCCGTTACTTTATCACAAGTAGATATATGTTCAATTTCACAAGGCCATATTATTCAGAATGAAAATCACCCTGAGAAATTTTTAAAAACCAATGGCTATCTTTCTTTTACTAAGGGCACTTCAGTAAAAATGTTTTTTATTTTTTCTCTCTCTCTCTACCAGTTTGCTGGCAACTGAGTGAGTTTGTCTTATACACTTATTTTACCAATAGTAAGTTCACTATTGATTTAGGGTGAAGGAAATAAAGAAGAAAGCATGGTAGTCTTATTAAGATGGCAGCAGTGTTTCTGCAGTGATGTGAGAGAGGACTACCACCCTTTATATTTGTCTTCTTTTAGGATCTATTTATTCACTTTGCGGAGAAGCTGTTTTGGTTATGAATAGTCCATCACAACTATTGCTATATTTCCATAGTTTACCATAATTGTTTAGCTTGAAATGAAGACAATGTTTTGACAATGTTTTGTCTTGATTCTCTTCCATTTAAAGGATATCAATTTTGTTCCATAGATCTTCATGTCAGTTTTGGTATCAGCACTACGATTTTTTCATTTATAAAGGTCCTGTAATACATCATGAAGTTGGATATTTTGATATCTCTAGCTTTTTTTTCTATTTAAGAATGTTTTAAATCATTTATATTTATAGATTGATTTTATGTCCTTATGTTATATATTCGATAATGGGAATTTGGCAATACAATATTTTCTATTTTCAGTTATTAGGTTGATTTACTTTTATTTACTTTTTGGAGAATTTATTTACTTTTATTGTTGGAGAGTCAGACATACAGAGAGCAGGAGAGACAGAGAGGAAGATTTTCCATCTGTTGATTCACTCCCCAAGTGACTGCAATTCACGGAGCTGCGTCAATATAAAGCCAGGAGACAGGAGTTTTATCCAGGACTCCCATATGGGTGCAGGGTCCCAGTCTTTGGCCATCCATGCATGACTGCTTTCCCAGGCCACAAGTTGGGAGCTGGATGGGAAGCAGGGCTGCCAGGATTGGAACCAAAATATATATGGGATCCCAGTACGTGGAAGGCAAGGACATTAGAAACTAGCCTACCAAGCCAAGCCCATCTTTATTTTAAAAATAGTTATTGCCTTTTGTATAATTCAACATTTGTTCTTGGGATATCTTATGTTTTCTGGTTATTAACTTCCTCTAGAAGTAGAATTTGAAAACATTTTTTTTTTTTACAACATGGAGCTTGTGTCTAATTTTTGTGTAGTAGGTTTTAGTTGAATCACTCTCATATATCTATTTTTTTTAATGATAGAGTTACACAGGCTCTGGGATTTCCCACCCTCCTTCCTTCCCCCTCCCCTCCATGCACCTATTGAATTTCCCTCTAGTATCACAATCAGTGGTCCTTCATGAGCAGTCATAATTTCATCATTACACTATTGACCTGCTTCCCATCATTGTAGGAATGGAAACTGTCAGAGAGTCCAGCATCCTATTGTCAGGATATGTTCAGTTGTTTCACTGGGAATCCACCTTTGGTCTGGATATAGAGAGACAAAAGCACAACGTCTCCACATCTGGACATGCCAGTCCCCACTATATATCTGTTATACATGTCCTTAAATACAGAGTCTGAAAACATGGTCTACAACAGGGAGAAAAAATATAAACTTTTTATTGAAGTTGGAGCTAAACATCATGCTACAGAATTTAAAATGTGTCAACAAAGCAATGGAAAATTTTTTTTAAATCTTCTTGTAGAAATTGATGTAATTGTATGACTGATGTGGTGCAGAAGAACTGACAATAAATACAAGGACTTCATCATACATGATACGTAGTTTAAACAGTGTTGACAGGGACATTTACAACATCAGGTGTTTGAGCAAAACAACCCCTCAGCCAAATTAACAATGCGCATCATGACAGGAGAATTGTGGTGAATTGCTCCCCAGTCTCTGCCTGCTATCTGAAGGGTGTGGCTTAGACCTTACCTGCCATGGCATGAGACACAGCTTTCAGGCCTACACATGAAGTGCTACCTCCCACATTGCTACAAGTTCAATGGAAATACACATGGAAATGACCTCTAACATGAACAGGAGGTCAAGGGAAATAGACATGTTGTATAGCCAATTACAGTGTCTTTGGAGGGCAGAGCATGTGCCAGAAGATTCCTTCCTGCCCTCTCCTTTCCTATCCTTTAAAAGCTACACAATTAAGGGACATTTTTCACCAGCTTGTCTCTGCTAGTTCTTATGGACAAAGGACACTGTTGCTTCTCCCTTGGTGAACTCAGGACCTGCTGGCAGGCTTAAACCCCTAAAGACAACCACTCAAAATTACAGATAAAAGATAAATAGCTGCAACTTGTTGTTCTCTATGTGGATCATTGCAGCGTTGCATGGTCAGTAGTAAGGATTGTGATTTTTTTTTCCTTGTCTATCTATACTTAGAAGTTTTACTGGGAAGCTACCCTCATTCTTTAGTAGAGATGCATTCTGTTGATTTTCCCTGATTCTGAGTAGTCTGATATCCATTGCATCATTTACTTTGGGGTCACATGTGTGTGTTTATTCTTATGTATGTGTGTATGTATTGCATTTTTATGGAAGTCGTCTTATATAAGAACAAATATATGATATTTCTCTTTCTGGGATTAGCTAATTTCACTGAGTATAATGATCTCCAGTTGAGCTCATTTGAATGCAAATGATAGAATTTCATTCTTTTCAGTAAGCTGAGTAGTATTTCATAGGGCAGATGTACTATGGTTTCTTTATCCAGTGCTCTGTCAATGGGCATATATGATGTTTCCATGTTTTTATAAGTTGCACTGCAATGAATAAAAGAGATCAAGTTGCTGGTTCAGGAATTATATATGACAATATATAAAACACATGCATAAATATATATGTATTTAGCATACATCATATATATCTGTATCTATCTATTTATCAATGTATATACAAATGAGTGGAGTTGGTGGGTCACATGGTAGGTGAATTTTCAGTTGCCTGAGTATTCTCCATTCCAACTTCCAAAGTGGCTGCACCAGCTTACAATCCCACCAGCAGTGGGGTAGTCTTCCTTTTCCCCCACATCCTCACCAGCAGGTGTTGTTGGAAGTTTTCTGTATGTGGGCCATACTCACTGGAGTTAAGTGGAACCTCAGTGTTGTTTTTTTGTTGTTGCTGCTGTTGTTGTTTTAATCTGAATTCCCCTTATTGCTAGGGAGCGTGAACATTTTTTCATGTCTGTTAGCCATTTCGATGTGTTCCCATGAAAAGTGTCTTCTCATTTCCTTCACCCATTTCTTGACTAATTTATTTGTTTTGTTGTTACGGTTTTTCTGGAGCTCTTTTTAGATTCTAGATATTATCCTCTGTCAGTTGTGTAGTGTGCAAAGATTTTCTTCCACTTTGTTGGCTGTTTTATTTTTTTTAAGATTTATTTATTTATGTATTAGAAAGTCAGATATACAGAGAGGAAGAGAGACAGAGAGGAAGATCTTCCATCCAATGATTCACTCCGCAAATGAACACAACAGCTGATGCTATGCCAATCCGAAGCCAGGAGCCAGGAACTTCTTCCAGGTCTGCCACACAGGTGCAGGGTCCCAAAGCTTTGGACCGTCCTTGACTGCTTTCCCAGGCCACAACGAGGGAGCTGGATGAGAAGTGGAGTTGCCGGGTTTAGAACCGGCGCCTATATGGGATCCCGATGCGTTCAAAGCGAGGACTTTAGCTGCTAGGCCATGCCACGGGGCCCTGTTGGCTGTTTTCTTACAGGGTTGATAGTTTCTTCTACTGTGCAGAAGCTTCTTATTTTAATGTAGTCCCATCTGTTTATTTTGGTCTTGAATACCATTATTTTTGATGAAGTATGTAGGAAGTCTTTGCCTGTACCTATATCCTCTAGAATATTTCCTACATATTCTTCTGAAGGCTTGATGGTTTCTCTGTGTAGGTTTAGATGCTTTATCCATTTTTACATGATCTTCATGAATTATCACTTTCTCTCAAAGGACTGAACTGAGTGAGTTAAGTGAGCATAGGACCTCCCCGCAGTGTGCTTTACCTCTGAGCTCATGCACATGTCAGTTGCTTCCCTGCATGCATTTCACCATGTGATGCCATCCTCAGGGGAGTTCTCTATAAGCTAGTGGATCCCATTAAAATTATCTTGGAAATTCAAAACTGTGAAATGAATACATATTTTTTCTTTATAAATCATCCAGTTCATATATTTCATTATAGCAATAAAAAAATTAAGACCTAAAGAATGCATTCATATTAGACTTCCTTCTCGAATTCCAAATGATATCATAGATTGGCTAACACTGCATTTTGACTGACTCACTGGTGGACAGCTACTATGCTACAGGATGAATTAAATATTCTCCACTACAGTAGAATCAAGAGAAGTTTGTACTCAGAGAATCTTAGTGCTATTCTATCAAAGTTTTATATTCTGGAAAAAAAAAAGCTACAAAGAAATGAAGACATGATTTTGTCTCTTTTGTTTGTTAATTTTCAATATTACATATTTATGGCACTGGATCTATTTATAGAAACACCTGCTTATTATTTTTACCTACTATATAAAACTCTATTGACTCAGAGATTATCAAAGCTGAAATCAATCCAAAGGCCCAACAATGACAAATGGCAATTGCATTGTCACAAAACTATGGCAGAACCACTTGGAGCAGTGAGATGGAAGCTTCTGAGAGTTCCTGAAATCAGAAAAACGAGGCTTACACAATCTCCTTTCAAAAGCCACAATAACTCCCACCTAGAAGAACATACTGTTCACTGATCAAGGCAGTTTCCTGTAAGCATATTTCCTTCCTTGTTAAAATTATTCTACTCCCACACAAGTTTGTACAATGTTTTCAAAGGAGCCTGCTGCAGGCAATCAAGAATTGTGGTTGGGCCCGGCGCGGTGGCGCAGTGGTTAAGGTCCTCACCTTGCACGCCCAGGATCCCATATGGGCGCCGGTTCTAATCCCGGCAGCCCCGCTTCCCTTCCAGCTCCCTGCCTGTGGCCCGGGAAAGCAGTTGAGGACACCCCAAAGCTTTGGGACCCTGCACCCGCGTGGGAGACCCGGAAGAGGCTCCTGACTTCGGATCGGCATAGTATCGGCCCGTTGCGCTCACTTGGGGAGTGAATCATCGGAAGGAAGATCTTCCTCTCTGTCTCTCCTCTCTGTATATCCGCCTTTCCAATAAAAAAATAATAAAAATAAAAATAAAAAAGAATTGTGGTTAAACTTAACAGTTTTGTAAAATCACATTAAAGCTTCCTGTATTTCCAGCTCTTCAATTCTTGAAATCCATTGCACCATTTCCAGTATTTTCCAGTTTTCATAAGAATTAATTTGAAACTTAAATACTCAGCAATCATTGACTGATAGCACAATATCGGCAACTTCTGATATCTGAACAGTGTAATTATGCACTCCTCAGTATCTAAACATAGACTATCAGTTTATCCTATTCTTTTTTAATTTATGTCTCTGTCTTCAGTAAAATTAAGGATCGAAAAAATAAGAAAAAAATTGCCTAATGATTCTTCTATATAGGATTGTTGTCTTATAAATATATTATTAATAGCTCTCTAATAATTTAGGGATGCTTAGTCACTTCAACCACATCAATTGCTTTCCCAAATTTACACAAATTAATGTTGGTATAAGAAAATTCCAATTCATGCAGTTGTGCATGGAATGGAAGGCAAAGTTTGGGAAATACATCTAACATTCTGACTGCTCAAGAATTTGCCCAAAGGATTGGCTTATGAAGTGGTTCACCTTGAACATGGATGAAACTGGCATATGGTGTACATCTAGAATTTTAGAGAAAAAAAACAAAGCTAAATGGCCTGCTGTTTTCAAAGAAACTGTAGTGCCACTGATTGACATAATGTGACCAAGAGCTCCTAAAAAGAAAACAGCAACACTTTCTAATTGTCAAGTTATGCCCACGGAAATACAGCCAGGTAAAAGATTCTTTGATGATTGGTTCATTTTAAACTCAGTTTACAGGGAGACAGAGAAAAACCATCCATCCATCCATCCACTGATTCACTCCCTCATCCCCATGTGGACGTAAAGGCCAGCAGTAGGCCACATTGTAGTAATGAGCCAGTAGTTTCATCTGGGTCAACCACTTAGGTATCAGAGGGCCAAACACTTTCACCATTTTCTGTTACCAGTGAGCTAAACCAGGAATGAAATAGCCAATTCATGACCCTTTATGAAATTCTGGCATTTATTGCTGGAGGTAATCTTACTATGCCATAATGCTAGCTCCATAATTACATATGTAAAAGACACCTAAAATTTAGCAGGTCGGACATACAAGGATCACATACCAATCAAATTTGTAAAGCAAATTTGGAGAGTTAGCAGCAGTTTTAAGTACATACATCAGATTACAACCACAAAATATCCAGGTGCCCAAAAACAGAGTAAAGAAGACAATCAGGAGAATCAAGATTGCAGAATAAGATACCACATTTAAACAGATGCAGAATCATTAGCCAAAATGAAGCAGGGAGAGCACATTTCAGGAAATAGGAGAGGACAAGCTGATAGCAGAAGGGCATCTGGAAACTAACAAACACAGGAAAACAGCCTACACAGCAGTGTGATATTGCAGTGAACAGATCCATCAGTGGCATTCAGTGACTGGAAATCTAAAATCCACTGGTGGCTAAAGCTCCCCAAGAAACCAGGTGGGAAAGGAAGTACATTGAGAGCTCAGCAGGTGAACCCAGGCAAAGAACTGCATGTGCTGCTGATTTGTTTGATTTAACCAGGAGCATAGAGGGAACAGCAGATCCCAAACAGCCAGTACAGAAACAGGGTAGATTTCCGAGCTCAGACCCCAACCAGAGCACATTGGGCTTCATTTTGTACAGGAATTTAAAGGTTATGGGACAGGACTGTTCAAGCACTACACTGGGAACAAAATAGCTATTGTCTCACTGCATTGTAATGATGTGTCCTCCTACAGTTCTACCCAAAAGAGGTCCATGTAGCCCCTAGACATAATGGCCAGCAGATCCAGAACTCCAGAAGTGGCACATAAGGCACCATTTTGAATAGGATGGCAAAGGCTATGAGATTGAAGGGATAAAAATGAGCTGTGCATGCACTTGTGCTGGAAATGAGCTCACAATTAAGTGCATTGCACTGGTCCCACAGGAAAAATAATACTAACTATGACATCTTTAGTGTCGAAATAGGTCCAGGTTGGAGGAAGACCTAAGTGCCAGCAGGTTCTGGCAAGAGCAACACCACCACAACCTAGTTATTTAGGAAAGCTGGTGTCTCCCTAATCCTGGGAAGTGCTCAAACCAAGCGGGAGAAAACATCTACAGACCATGGTACAGCCTCAACACAGATCACAGGAGGTGGAGAATCGTGATCCAAGAGCCAAGGCTACAGAGACTGTGGTGGAAATCCAACATAAGAGCACAGACCAGAAGCTTGCTGGAGGGAGTAGCACAAGTGACTGCCAACAAAGAACTGCTACCAACTCCAAAAAGTAAAATCAAACTGCAGACCTGTGGGTGATAAAACTTAGAAACCTGTCCCAAGTGAAAGAATCTGCTAATCAGAAGTAGAATGACCAAGAGCAAAAGAAGAGGCAGAGGAATAAGCAATATTACTGAAGATTCCTCAACAAATGAGCAAAACCCTTTGCCAACCTCAGAGTTAACTGAGGAATAGATTGAGAAAATGAGGGATATAAAATTCAGAAAACTCATAATAAAGCTTCTTATCAACAATTTCAAGCATATAGAGTAGTTCAAGAAATTTAAAGATTATGTGAAACAAGTGATGCAACACTGACACATCTAGAAGAATTATGGGAAGCAAAAGATACAATAAAGTCAGTCAAAAATTCAGTGGAAAATCTCAACAGAATGAATAAGACAAAGAAAGAATTTCAGAGTTGGAAGATATTTCTTGCTGCAAGGGGAAACAATCAAAAAGTTGGTAACAGAGCCCCCTCAAGCAAAAGAAAAAAAATGTATGAAAAATTAAGAGACCAAAGGCCAAGGCCATGCTCTCTTCGGCAGCACATATACCAAAATTGGAATGATAAAAATGTTAGCATGGCCCCTGTGCAAGGATGATTCAAAGGCCAAGGCCAAATATAAAAGACACAAGAGTTCCAGAAAAGGCATAAAGAGAAGTCAGGCTTAACAATATATTTAATGAAATAATAAAGGAAAACTTCCCTAATCTGCAGAAAGAATTTGGAAACAGAATACAGGAGCGGCACAGAATTCCCAATAATGTTGATCAAAAGTGATCTTCACCAGGATACATGATAACCAAGCTCTCTTCAGTTAAATATAAGGAAAATATCTTTATATGTCCATATGAAAAAAATCAATTGACCTATAGAGTAATCCTGAAACAGACTCACAGCTGACCTCTCAGAGGACACTCTACGGGCCAAAAGATAATGCAGTGACATATTGCAGATTCTAAAAGGAAAAACAAAATGTCAACCCAGAATAACATATCCAGCAAAGCTTTTCTTTGTCTTTATAAATGAAATACATTTTTCTAAGGTAAAGAAAAATATTTCTATAGTAAAGAACATGCCTCTTCCCAACTTGACCTATAAATTATGCTTAAAGAGGTTTTCTTGACAGAAAAATATAATAGCACCCACCAAAACCAAAGGCAAATGTGAAGAACATCCCAGTAAAATAACAACAGAAGATTAAATCACACAATGAATAACCATTGTAAAAATGGTTGGACCAAATTACCACCTATACATATTAACCTTGAATGCAAATGACTTAAACTCAATAATGAAATGTTTGCTAGTGGAATGGATGAAAAAGCAAAACCAATCTATCTGTTGCTTACCAGAGACACATCTCACCAACTAAGAGTAGTAGAAACTATCTGATGAATTTCAATGATTTTATATTTATTTTCATTTCTTGAAAACTTTTTTCAAAATGTTTACTTACTGATAAATCATACAGTAGCATCATTTTCTTCAAGAAGGTTCTTGATTTTCTTTTTTACTTCTGCAGAGAAACCTTAGTAATTCAGTATAGCGTTATTTAACTTGATGGCATTATAAATTTCTGTCTTTTTCTGCATTGTTGATTTTGTTCCATGACTTTTCATTGAACAGGATGTATAGTAACTGTGTAATGGAGGTGATCATATCCAAATGTGAGGACACAATGCAATGTGCATCTTTACTTCCAGATAAAAGATGGACGCCCAATAAAAATGCAAATATGTGTTGACAATAGGATGCTGAACTCTCTACCGCTGTATATTCCTTCAGTGATGGACTTATGACAGTTTGTTAAAATTCAAAATAATCCATATAACATAAAACTAACCATTTGAAGATACATAATTTGGTGGGTTTAAGCATATTCATAATTTTGAAAGGTAGCTTTGGTGTATTTGCATAATAGAAATGTTCTAGCTTTAGTTTGGTAATGATATTAGGCCTCAGTAGCATAGAGGGTTGCAGCTGTAGGATAGATTTATAGAATTTGTTAAAACAATCAAGCTTGCTTTGTAAGCCTTTCACTACTTGTTATCCTGTAAACTTTGCCAGGTGATTGTAACCACCGGCTGCTCTGGAGCCTCCATTGCTGGAATTGTGTTACTCTTGCTGATACCACTCTCCCCTGTCCCATTTCGACCTGGTAACATCCACTCTTGTTGCCCTTCTCTCACTCTGTCTTTGGCACACTCTTAGCTTTAAATTGTATCTCCAAAGTTTCTCAACCAATGGGAAATTAGAGGAAGGAATCTGTACAAGATAAGGAAGAAAAGGAGATGAGGGTGCATACATCTACATCTTGGTCACCACTTTCTTTTTTTAAGATTTATTAATTTTTAAAACAAACTCAGATATACAGAGAGGAGGAGAGAAAGAGAGGAAGATCTTCCATCCGATGATTCACTCCCCAAGTGAGTGCAACGGCCAATGCTGCGCCAATCCAAAGCCAGGAGCCAGGAAACTCCTCCAGGTCTCCCACATGATTGCAGGGTCCCAAGGCTTTGGGCCATCCTCGACTGCTTTTCCAGGCCACAAGCAGAGAGCTGGTTGGGAAGCGGGGCTGCCGTGATTAGAACCGGAGCCATATGGGATTCTAGCGCTTTCAAGGCAAGAACTTGTATAACATTTCCAGGATTCTAAAAATGTAACCTTATTTTAGCAGTCATTCTCAACTCCCCTATACACTCTCTTGGGAAATTATGAATGCATCTGATGAATAAGTATCCTACAGAATGTTCTATTTGTTTCAGGAGAGTATGCATTTTCCTTTTAGAAGACAAAAAAAAAATTCACAATTTGCAAGTCTGTATAGCTATAACGTTGTTCCTTTTTTCTGTTTTCTTTCAATACTTGTTGCATCCATTATCAAAAATGTGTCCTTTATCCATTGCTGATTTTTTTCTGTTTTTTTTTTTTCTGCCTTCATTTTTGTCATTGTTTGCTTCATTCATCTTGGTGTTCTTACTACAGTTAAATAAAAACTTAAGTTGGCATACTTGTCAGATTATTTCCTCATTATGTATTTTGTTGTTTATATTAACATTTTTGCCTTAAATGTCTTGCATAATAATAGAGTCTGTTCCCATTTTTTATGGGTTAATGATTGTGTGGGAAATCTTCCATTCAGTTTCTATGCATCCCTTTAATATAACCAGTTAGTAAGGAGTGAAGCTCTCCATTCAACTTTTCCATTTAGATTTCGCATTTGTCAGGAAACAGTATTCTCTTAGTAGTAGAGAATTCTTGTATTGTTCTTCATTTTTTTCTACTATTACAAAAGGAATTATAATGAATTCCTGATGTATGATTGTAGTGATCAATTATATTTGTTGAATAAATCTTACATTTGGAGAGCTGAAGTAGTCTGTCTCATAATGAGCTGATTTTTTTTTTTTAACTTTATACTACAGGGCCCGGCACCATGGCCTAGCGGCCAAAAGTCAGCAACTTCAATACGCCAGGATCCCATATGGACGCTGGTTCTAATCCTGGCCACTCCACTTCCCATCCTGCTCCCTGCTTGTGGCCTGGAAAAGCAGTCCAGGAAGACCCAAGGCTTTGGGACCCTGTACCCACGTGGGAGATCCGGAAGAAGTTCCTGGCTCCTGGCTTCGGATTGGCATAGCATTGGCCGTTGCGCTCACTTGGGGAGTGAATCATCGGCTGGAAGATCTTCCTCTCTGTCTCTCCCGTTCTCTGTATATCTGACCTTCTAATAAATAAATAAATCTTTAAAAAATTATAGTACAATTCCATAAGGCCTGAGATTTCCCACCCGCATATTCCCACCGTCCAACTGATTTTCCACATTTTATTACAATAGTGTAGACCTTTATAAGGAGTCATGATTCCATCAGCCCATTATTTAAGTGTGCCCTGACATTGCTGGTTAAGATAATGTCAGAGAGTGCAGCACCCCATTGTCTAGATATGTCCAACAGTTTCTTTGGGAGTCCAATTTGGAATTAGGGATGCATTTTGCATTGAATCTTTACATCTGGATATTGTAGTTTCTGTCAAGCCATCACTATACACTCCTTTAAATGAGAAGCCGTTTAAAAAGTAAAAAACAGCAAGAACAACAAAAAAAAGAGTAGAGCACCATGGAGTCAAAAAAGCATGCCATCGAATAATCAACGCATGGGTGATGAAAAGAAAGCACAAAAGTCTCTTTGCTGAAATGATGCTACTATGTGATGCATGAGCCAGTGTGAATTCAAAATTTGCATGATTTCTTCCTAATATTCCAGAGAGCATATTTTATCTGTCCTATTGGAATTGATTTATTTCATTGAACATAATGATCTCTAGTTGG
This sequence comes from Ochotona curzoniae, assembly GCF_017591425.1. Taxonomy (NCBI): domain Eukaryota; kingdom Metazoa; phylum Chordata; class Mammalia; order Lagomorpha; family Ochotonidae; genus Ochotona; species Ochotona curzoniae. The sequence continues at coordinate 13,358,155 of NW_024466004.1, read as the reverse complement.
GACCATTGAGTTGAAACCGGTATAAATTCATTCTTTTTAATGGCTGAGTAATGTTCCAAGAAGTAGATGTACCAATTTCTTTAACCACTCCTCTTTGGATGGACATCTGGATTGTTTCCTTGTCTTTGCTATTGTATATTGTGCTGCTATAAATTCGGGATTACAGAACCACTTCAAATATGCAGTTTTCATTTCTTTGGGTATATTCTTAGGAGCATGAAAGCTAGATCATATGGCATGTTTATTTTCAATTTTTTTAAGCACTCTCCAAACTGATTTACATAGTGGTTGTACTAGCCCAGAGTCTCGCCAGCAGTGAATGAGGGTAACTTTTTCCCCACGTGCACGCCAGCAGGCTTTGTTAGTAGAGTTCCATTAAAAGGCAAAATCACTGGAGTTAAATGGGGTTTTAATTTGTATCTTCCTGATGGCTAAGGATCCTGTTAATCATTTGAGTCTGTTCTTTTTTAAGTTTTTTTTTTTAATTGGAAAGTCAGATATGCAGAAAAGAAGAGAGACAGAGAAAAAATCGTACAACTTGTAATTCAATCCCCAATGGCCACAATGCTGGAGCTGAGCTGATCCAATGCCAGGAGCCCAGAGTCTCCTCTGGATCTCCCACATGCACTCAAGATCCCATGGCTATGGGCCATCCTCAATTGCTTTCCCAGGACATAGAGAGCTATGCTGTTATGCTGGGACCACCAACCTACATATTTAAGCTGTAAGTTCAATAACTATTAGTTGGTTTTCTTTTATTTTATAGAACATATGGTTTAGATTTTTTCTGCAGTAATATGTGTCCCCTTTTTGTTATCTTGGCATACCAAGGTATTGTTAGTACTGTAAAAGGATGCTCCTCATCCCAGACCCATTAAATCAAAAGCACTTGATGTTGGGCCTTGTAACCTTTGTTCTATGCACTTTCAAGTGGATTCTGATGCAGATAAAAAGTAGAGATTCTCTTGATTCTACTGTTGAAGAGAGAATTGATCATTTTTCTTTACAGCATTAACTTTCAGATATTGGGAAAAATGTCTAGCTTTTCCACATTTATCTGAAATAGTTGAATTAGTAAACCTATAACGCTGGGTAGGATATTGCATTGAATTTCACAAATAAAAGCATCAAACCTGGAATTTTGAAAGCAGATAACTTATTATAACCAATGTGTCAATAATACTTATACTTGATCTTAGTCAAAAGGCTGAGAAATGATCATCAGTAATACTTATAGCATATTGCGTAAAGTTATTAGTGAATCCAGAATTTTCTGATCATGTTACTTTTACATAATTAAACATTACACTAACTGAAATAAGTCACTTCATCTCTCGCTGTCATTACCTACAGAAAAGTGATGTCAACAAAAGTTTCCAAATGCAAAATTCTGTGACTCACTCATTCATCAGTTTAATATTAGAGGCATTAGTATTTTAGCCTTACAAAGATTAAATTTTTTAAATTGTTTTTAAAATGATAGATCAGATTGCTATAACATGTTCACCTTGATGTTTAGCACTCCATGCACATATCACTTATAAATAATTCCTTTCATGATTCCATCTTAATTTAAATCTCTTTAAGGAACACAAACAGGTTTTACTTTCACAGATAAACGTAATATTTTTGTGGTCACCTTCTTTGATGTTCGTATTCAACCAAGCATACAAATTTTCTGGCTCATGATAAGTCCCAACTGTTAAAAAAAACCCTGCCCAGGAGATTGTATAAATAAAGCCAATCGCTGTTTCCTTACTTCAAAACATCTGACTTTGCCAAAGAAGTTCTATTTCCATATTGTCAGCACTTAAAAAAAAAACCCTTCTACCATGAAGATTTATCTTTTTTTCTTTATTCTACTCTTATCACTCACAATTTTGCCAGGTAACATACAAATATTTATGGGATTATTTTATTAGTCATTATAAGAAACAACTGCTTTTATTGATTGTAATATGATAATGGCATAGAAATGATAAAGCTGTGGCATTAAATATGTAATACCTTGGACCCTGAAATAGAAAAAATAATCTTGTGTAACTGGTATGTAATAAATAAAATGTAGTATTTACATCAGTAGAATTTCTCAGTTTAGATTAGCATCACATGGTTATTCAAAGTGCCAGGTATGGGGGATATTGTGTATTATCATTGCATCTTCTGTTAATCTAAAATTGGAATTAAAAAATGAGATAATAATGAAGTGTTAAAGTGTAAATTGATCAATATTATAGATATTTCTGAGTATTTTCTATATTGCATGGAAATTACATCCATCATTGCCCTTTCTTCAAATTTATCTTATCATTAACTGTCTTTGAATGCTACAGATTGCATGAATGTTGAATTTTACCCTCTACACAAGCTGTGCTTTTGATGTAATTTCCCCCTTTTCAAGAACTATCCCTATATGGAAGGCATACAACAAGATTCTCTTTGCTGAGTTAATGTGTAAGCATCGATTTCACAGAAATTTAGAAACCAACAGGTCTACCACCTTCCTCTGCAATACCTAGTAATGAACTAATGAGCTCAAATCTGGACGTTTCTGATGGCACCAAAGAAATCCAAGTCTTGTTCAGTGATTATCAAGCAATAACTCTTTTCAGTATTTGGATTATTTTTCTAGGCTTCCCAGAAATAAAAATAGAGGGTCAGGAGAATTAATTATTTTGTCTTTTTCCTGTGAGTATTACAGAGTTCATCATAATTATCTAATTATCCACACATAATACATTTTAAAAATAACCATTTAAAACTTATGAATGGATAAATTCCATATTGTGGCCAAGCATTCAGCAATAAAATAAATAAAGTATTAACAGCTCAGGGTGACCAACATAAGAGTCATATGCTCCAAGAGAACACCAGCTTTGTGAATCCATCTCAAAATATCCTGTAAGTTTTGTGTGACTTGATGAAACAGAATTAAGCAATGTTTTGTGCAATCATTTGATAAAGATAAGGATGCATTTATTTCCTCCAAGTTAGAAGAAATCAACAGTCAGAATAGAGATCTCAATGGATAGTTCATCCATATTTAACAATTGAGGTAAGTCAATAAAATAAGATAGATTTAAATATTATTTTTAATACATTTTATTTTCAGTGTTCTGGCTGTTGAAGTTTCCAACCTAAAATTGAGAGAAAATTTTAATTGTTCCTACTAAAAAAAATTCAATTGAAATATGTCTAGATAAAATTCCTATATATCTGTATCAAGAAAGGTCCATTCAAGTGACAACTTTGTTCATTGTCTAGAGTACAGAAAGTCTAGAAGAGAGTTTTGTATCATAAATCTGTTCCTTTCTTTTTCCCTGAAAAGTTGGAAAAAATTATTTTTCCAATGTCACATTTTTTAAATCTTACATTTATTTTGAATCTAGAATAGTATAGTTTCTTAATGAGAAGTAAAGCTGATTTTACCCATGACTCCAGGGAGATCGATGGAGCCCAAAAAACAAAGAAGCAAGTTGTGAAAATAAAAAGGAATTGTATGTTGACGATTTGTTTGGAGGAAGTTTTGCCCAGTGTATACCAACAGCTGATGCAGATAGCATGCCAGTAAGTGGTGGGTGATTGTAGTAATAAAATCTTACAAAAGTTGATGGAAGACTGAAATTGGTATGCTGTCTACAGGTTTTTGATTCTCAATGAAGATTATTAAGATACAACTATTGATTGTAAGAAATTATCTTTTAATCACTACCATTTCAGAAACTGTGGTGGAAATGGAAAAAAAAATGTAGCTCTAGAAATTTTAAAAAACATTTATTTGTTCATTAGTGTCTGAGACACTCTGCTTTTTAACAGCTCCTTTTTTAATTTCTTTATGTCATTTTTTATTGCAATCAATGCTATCATCAGGCTTGTATCTAAATTTGATCATCTCTTGGGGGGTGGAATTTAAAAACATTGAGAGTAGTTGGGAAAATTTTGAAAAATTGCAAACACACAACATTTTAGTTATGTAGTATCAAGATGTAGGAAAATCGATGACAAATTGATAAAGCATAATGCTTATTGGATATAAAACAGAATAGGAACAGCCGGATGGAACCTAATAGCTGTAAAGATAACTTGTGTTTACTCTTTTACTGTAGACATTGGAAACATTTCCGTAAATAAGTGTTCAATCACTTGTAAGACTACAGTTTGAAAATGCACTTTAGGTCAAAAACAATTTATGATCTTAGGATTGGTTTTGTACGAAATGGTAGGAAATTCACCTAAACTCTATGTTGTAGGCAAATATTTTCACTCTTTTCCTTCTTGGAATTTCTCCTTTTGTGACATGGGCATGGTACTGTCAGGATGTTAACTCTAGTCATTTTGTCCTCCTTACAGCCAAAAGGAAATACCCCCACTATGGTAGCTTGGATTTGACAAGAGAGTGCATAGATGGTAACGGTCGATGTAGAACCTTTTGCCCTGAATTTGAAGTTAGAATTGCTTACTGCATCAGGCCTGGAACTCATTGCTGCCTTCAGACATAAGGACGAGAGAAGAAAAGACACACACGCTCCAAGAGAAGATAAGTGTTACTGTCTTTTCAGCATATCCGTCAAGGCCTGTGTGTCTCCCCAAAGTTCAGAAGTCCACATAAAATATGATTTTGAATCATTTAGAAAAGATTCTGTCTCTGTAAATCAATTATAAAAATAATTTGCTTCCTTGAGGAAATCTTTCAAATGCGTTTGATATGTGATATCAAGACTAAAATTACTCCAGGAGCACCTTTGGTGAAGTTCTGCAAATTGTTCCCTTAAAGAGATTATTTGTTACAAACTATACTGTCTCAGCAATCTAACATGCATCCAATCTTATAGTTTATTAACAAAACAAAAGGAAATACCAAAAAATGAGCATTTGCCTGTCTTATTAATATACTGTTTTTATTTATAGATACATACATGCACATTTATAATATGTATAAATATAATAGCAAAGTAAATGTCAATAAAATTTTTTAAATAAACGACTTTATTAAAGAGATATATAGAGAGAAAGAAAATGAGAGATTCTTCCATCTGCTGGTTCATTGCCCAGTTGGGCCAAAACTAAGCTAGGAACAAAAATATCCTTCAGGTCTCCCATGAGGGCAGCAGGAGCCCACGTATTTAGACCATCTCCCCTGCCTTTCTCAGGCCATTAGCTGGAAGCTGGATTAGAAACGGACAGCTCTTGAGCACACAGAAATATAGAAGGCCTGCACTGCACTGCACCACAATGATCCTCTGCATCACAAAGCTGGCTGGAGTGTAGTGTCTTTAAAAAATTATATTATTGTTCTTATTTGGCAGTAGGCAGGGAGATAGGGAAACAGAGACACGAAGACAGCTCCTCTCTGATAATGGACTTCTCAAATGCCCACAATTAGGGCTGGGGAAAACCAGGTTGGGAATCAGCAACTCCGTGTTTATCTCCCATGTTGTGACTCCCATGTCTCTGCTTTGGTTTCAGTACTTGAGAATAAACTGCCCCTGCTAATTTGTGCAATAACAGGAAGATTCAAACTAGCTGAACAGCATTCTGACCATGGTATTTTAGTAGTGATTGTGGCTGTCTTAACCACTACACCAAACAGCCTCTCCATGCTAGAAAATTTTTAATTTTAAATTAAACTGGTCACTTTTTAAATGTTAAGGTTTTATACTTTGTATGCTTTGACCACAAATACCCACATAAAGTTGTATGTGACTCTATTTTCATTTTTGTTCTAGTTTCTGAGAATATTTTGATGTTGCTGTTGTTAAGATATGTTGTATTAATTTGAATCATAGAGTGACAAAGAGAAAGAAACCTTTTAATCACTGATTCACTCTATGTGTTCAAATGTTCTAGGCTCAGTAAGACCAAAGCCAGGAGCCAGGAACTCCATCTACATCTCCAGGGGAGGTGGATATGGTATACACACCTGGGTCCTTATCCACTGCTCCCTATGCACATTAGAGTAGGAGCTCAATTGGAACCAGAACAGCAAACTCAAACTAGCATTCTGATTGGATGCAGGCATCACAGGTGGCAGGTTCACCCACTAATGTCACAATGCCAACTCCTTCCATGGGTCTCCACTAGCAGAAACTCTGATGCAATAATGAACATCTTGTCTGATACTTGGTAGTTTATGTAGATGTGAATTGGTCAATAAGAATTATGTTAAAATGAGAGTTTTATCACCACCAAATTTTAGCACTGAGTAGGAGAAGGATTAGAATCCTACCTGACATCACCCTTTCTAAGCCAATCTATTTCAAGATTTGCTTCACCTCAACGTCCTTGCATAATCACAAAATCTAATTGTAATTAGAACTTGATTCTGCCAACATCATTAAAGACTCACTTCTTCCTAGTAATGTCATAGTGTTGAATGCAGAGAGCAAGTATTATAGCACCTCTGTTAAGAAACTGATATTGATGGATCACAAACTGAACTTAATGTAACATACACTGCAACTGAGCTCAAAAATGAGCAAGATAGGGACTCTTCTACCAGGGCAATCAATTGCAGTTTCTAATATGGATAACACAAATGTTAAACACTGTATTCCTTCACTTGTTTAACAATTCAATAAAAGTCACTGACCATCAACTTATGTATCAGTGTTAGAGGAGTTATTATTGTAAGACATCAACAAATAAGATGGATATGATTCATATGTCTGTGATGTCTACAGATGCCTGCATAGTTGCTAGAGAGCAAATATAAGCAACTTTTATATGCATTATTGAAGAAAATGTTAAGTATTACAGAAACAATATAAAAACAGGATGGGAGAGTCAAAAATGCTGTGAGCCATAGAAAATCTAAATATGATTTTCTACGAGTGTCTGCTGAGAAGTAACATTTAAGCAGAATGGAAAGGAAAGGTTGTGGCAGCATTCTTGAATTCCTTCCAGTGAGCAATGCTTGAGGGGCAAGAGCTGCTAGAAAAATATGGTCCAGAAGCGAGATCCAGTGAGGAGGCAGAGAGGAAATGTGCAGAGTGTCTATGAGTTTTTAAGAACTTGAGGATATCTTGACTTACTCTAGGAAGAAGTTAAGTAGGATTAACCAAAAGAGATTCATTATTTGAATGGTCTTTATAAAATCCCGTGCACAATGTTCCAACAAGTTATGAAGCAAACACTTGGGGGCTTAAGGACTTGTGCTATCCTCTGCAGCTTTCCCAGACCATAGGTAGAGAGCTGGATTAGGGACAGAACATCTGGAACACAAGTCAGCACCATTATGCAGGGGGAGAACTAGCCTGTTGAATCACACCAGTCTAAATCACATAGTTTTTTGGGACAAAATCACTTGGTTTCCACCATACTTTATTTCTCAGTAGGCTAACCTCCTCACTGCTCCCCAATTCCTGAAATTTCCAAACTTGGATGCTTTGCATTCAGAAGCATTTCCTAGATTCACTTTCTGACTTGGTTTTCAAGTTCTACTAGATTATAATTCAATTCTGCAAAGAGTTCCTGCTACAAAAATGCTCTGTTCTATCCCCGTTAAAGAGAAATATTTGAAACGTCCTCAGTTCTAGCATTGCTTTCCTGTAACATTCAGCTCCTCAAGTTTTTGGGGCCATTTACAACTGCTTCAAGATTGGTTTATCAGTGTTTTAAGAATGCATGTTCAAATTACTTCAATAATGTTAAAATGCCACACCATTCTAAATAGGTCACAGATTCCTTGAAAATATTGTGGATAGATAGAGATCGAGCGATAGATATTTTTCTTACAAACCTTTCCCTGAAACTCCTTATAAATATGCTATTGACTCATCAAGATAAAACTCAAGTTCCCTTCAGTAAATCTATTTCAGTTCAATGTACCCGACTGCCTTTTCTATATCCTCCGAAGTTGGTGTCCTAATAGATTAAATGGAAAAATCATGCCTATTTCACAAGATTGCTAATTAATTACTATACGTTTTCTATTAAAAAATCTGAAATCAAGGGAATACTTCATTACCCCATTTGAAGTACTAGTTATAACAGCAGTAGTTACTGTAATGAAATGTAAAAATTAAAAGTAAACTTTTTCTAGGAAGATCTTTCGCCTCTGTTCTGTGTTGCAAGTACTTATTTTTGTGTTTGAATACTTATTTATATTCCAGAATTGCATTTACAAGTGATATGATTTTATTTTCCGAATCAATGTCATAATTTTCTAATCTTTTCTGAGGGCAAGTATACTTATATTTCTATTCGTTTTTCCCTATCTCCCAAACATAATACTGAATACATTGGTACAAAATCCATGAAATGGATAAGAAGGCAGGATATTCTTTCCTTTTTACAGCGAATGTGAGGAAAAGATAGTATGTTGAGAAAGGGTCATTTTAAACAGCTACAAATATATAATCACTCATACTAATGAAATACTTCATGAATTATAGTATGAAATATTCCTACGTTGAATACCTCATTTGAATGGCACACAAGCCTATGAAATGGGAGATCCTTATTCAATATGTTTCATGGTCGAGGAAACTATCAAAAGGCTTAAAGTTGGCAAAGGGAATAACTAAAGGAAAGCTTATCATGGAACTGAAATAATTTTGCATTATTTATCATATATATGGGTCCTGGATAACATACTCACCCATCCAATCACATTGCTCAGTCATATGTCATGCTTATTGAGAATGTAAATGTAACTATTTTCTTATATGTTGAAATATATCAGTGATTAAGGCAAACATTTAGCCTGATATATTGTAACTTTAAATATTGTATATAGAGAGATCAAAGCCATTGGTTTTAGCAATGCCTAACTTTGGGATAGGTTTTTGTGTGACTCTGAAAGGGAAATGAAGACAAAACAAATTAGAATTGGCTGTATTTGAACACTTGGTAGTTTTTTTTTAACACTAGAAGGACCATTATATATTTTATCTCATTATGCCATTTTCAAATTTCACTGAACCCTCAATTAAATGTGGAAGCTGAATCATCATCAGTTCAATCATTTATGTAGCTTGGGATGGATGATAAATAGAATAACCACTATTGAAAGTACCCACTGTTTGATTTGGAGAGATCACATCCTCTAGAACTTCCAGCTGTATGGAAGTTGACGCTAACTTGACGCTCACCTGGCTTTCAAATTCAAAGCGGGGGAGGCAGATATCCTTCCAGTCATTTTAGCAACGGGTTGTTATTCATTGTTGTATTTGGATTTCTGTTGCTATTTTACTGAGATTTTCTACATTTCTTGTTCCTACCTTATTTTAAACTCTGCTTGTGTCTATCTGGCAGTATTATGAATCTAATTCTGGAGGTTTAAGAAACAAATGGTTTGTTACAAAGGTTGGAGATACATGCCAGACTTTTCTCACAAGAGAAGGGCCACTCACAGCAGAGATGTCATTTGCTATTAGAGGGAATTGCTGCATGCAGCTTACATGACCAAAACCTCCTGGCAATCTTTTTACATTAGTTTACTTATCTTTTCTATCCACTTCATTAAAAACAACAAATTTGGTACACTACAAGATTTCTCTACTTCCTATGCAATTTTGAACCTATTTCTCAGAGAATACTCTATGCACAAAGAAACGCGTGCCACTTTAAGCTAAAGACAATTAACTTTATAAATGTCAGTTGATTATATTCTGTGTAATTCAAAGAATAGACCTGTTATGATTTGAAGCCATATTTGTTATAATTTATCATAAAAACTTCAATGAAGTTTTTTTTGTATACCCAATCACAGCATTAAATATTTGAAATATTTTGATAGCTGTTTTTATTGTGTTATGTCAGACAGATAGGAAAAATGATGGCCCCAGATAAACTACATGCACTGATCAAATTTGGAAGATAGGAATGTCTATCCCAAAGGTTTTTTTTTTCCTGTTCTAAGGACATGCTTAATCACATTTGAATCATTGGAAAATAAAATCCTATAATAACAACTTTTGTTATCAGTTACTTTTGTTTTATTAATGAATACAAAAACCCTGTTTTGGAACCTCAGAACAACTTTTCAATGTGTTTGATTGTTCACAAAAATCTAGAAGATTTATAATGGGCTTCACTTAACTGGCAAAGTAATATACAACAAAACTCTGTGTGTGTGCGTGTGTGTGTGTGTGTATACAGCTAAAGCATGTTAGCTTTCTGAATAAATGACTCAATTAGTAAGGATTTGCATGGCCATCATGTTTTAATCATCAGGATACACTAAGAGAGAATTATAGGAAATAATAGCAAACATACAGAGATTTATATTTTGAATGCGAACATGTAACTCAAATAACAAATTATCAAACTTACCTATTGGTTGAAAGATATCTTTATATGTTTTATCAGACTGAAAGAAAGGATTAAGAGTAAGATCTAGTATGGAGAACAAATCATTTAGTAAAGGATACATTTAACATGCCACAAGATTAAGTCTAAAATCAAAAACTAACAAAAATTAAATTGAAGGTTATTAGGGAAATATAGTAATTATCTTAATAAGATATGGGAAAATAAGACTGACCTTCATAGATTGATAAAGGAGAGCATGGTAAGAGCCCCCACCCAGGAGCGTGCTGAGGCGCACTTTTAGTGTGAACTACAGGAAAAACTCACACACATTTTGTGCTTGTAAAAGACTTTTTAGCTTTGTTGCTTTCTTAGCCAGTAAACGGTGCTTTAATGTAACCAGATGTTCTACACTCTCCAGCTTGCACACGTCTTATCTCGCATTCAGAATAGATTTTGTCTCTTCTTAGGAAAATGGCATTCTGATGGATAATGGACTGATAACTTAAGGTATCACTCTTGATTACAGCAGGAAGTAATTTGTCACCAAAGTACAGATTTGAAAGATGTCAAAAAGTGAAAGGAATATGCAAACCATTTTGTGACGATGTTGAGTATGATTATGGATACTGCATTAAATGGAGAAACCAGTGCTGCATATAAACCCTGGAATGCGGAAGTCACATTGAGCATCAAACCTGGAGCAGAGATGCATCTTACTCAAGAGTAGATAAAAACAAAGTGCTTATAAGCTTTAACGGTAATATGATGTGAAATCATAAATATGTCTACTTATGTACCAAGACATTTAGTCTATTATGTTCACTGGGCATTTTTGAATTTTAGAAGAATGAATAATTAATGTAGCAATAGACATATTTCTGTAATTGATACTTTTCAACCCGGTCCTTCCTATGCCACTCTAGGATAGTCTGTGCCCTATCGAAATATTTTTATGCAAGTCTATTCCCAGCTTACTCTGAGGAGCACAGCTACCTTCGCTAAATAACTCCCTTCCCCATCATTCTCTCTTGCGCGCGTTTTTTTTTTTTTAACAGAAAACGCTCATGGTGTTCTTTCCAAAACTTTACTATTGAATTTTGGGAGAGACTAAAATGGTTATATTTTTGAGATGACATACTTTTAATATTTAAATTTTTTCATGATCATTTCCATAGGCACAGAAACTTTTTTGTTTTTCCTTCTACCTCCATGGTTTTCCTTGGTATTACTATGATGCTATAGACCTTCAGCAGCAGTTACAATTCCAACATTCTGATATAGACATTTATCATGGCATTGATGATGATATAGATAAAAGCATAAAATCCTTGATTCTATTGAACTGATTTAATTTTAATGATGTTCTCCCAGCAAATTAATTATATATTATTAATAGTTACAACACAAAAAAGTTTAAATGAAGTTTGACATATGGAATATGTGGTTTAAAGGAAATCACAGAGGAAACTCACTAGTAGGTACCTTATGCTACTAGCATAAAAGAAGTGACTACTGAACAGATCAGTGTTTGGCCCTTAGAGAATAAGAAAGAGGGGAGAGAATGGGACAGAATGGGACAGAATGGGACAGAAAGAGAGAGAGAGAGAAGAGAGAGAACTTTGCCCCCTCGTCATGGTTCACTCCTCAAAAGCTCCCAACAGCTGGGGCTGAGCTAAGCTGAGGTCATGAATCAAGAAACTCACTGTAGGCTTCCACAGAGATGGTAGTGACCCTAATAAGTAACGTATCACCTGCTGCCCCTCAGTGTGGGCATAGAGGAAGTTGAATTAGGAGCAGATGAGGGATTCAAACCCAGGCACTATGATATGGGAAACACAAAGTAGCACCTCACCCACAGTACCACAATGCGCTTCACATCCTGTCTTACTTAAATATCTACAGAATATCCGTGGCTTTTCATCTTGGACAGCAAAGCCTGAGAAACTGTCCTTAACAGAGAACATTTATAAAACTCAACTTAGAAAAAGAAAAATACTCAAAGCTTTAAGAATACAGAAAAAAAATCCTTAAAGCAACAATCTTAGCATTACTTGAGAATTTGCTAAACTTGCAATTTTATATGGCTCAGAAACATTGAATCAGAATTTTGTGTGTTAGGGCCCTGTACTCTTTACTTAACCTGCCTTCTCTTTGGTTATATTGGACAAAAATCTTAGATATTCAATATTTAGAAACGCTCTTAACAGTTTGAATGCCTGAACTATAGTTATATTGCCGTATTTTTTTTTTAACTTAAGATCACATTTTGAAGACACCTTGGCAATATTAACAAAATGTACTCAGAAAGGAGAAGAAAGAGGGGCAGTCAAATGATTCTTTAAAATGCCTATGGCCTGGGCCCATCACTGTAGTCTAGTGGCTAAAGCCCTTGTCTTACATGCATCAGGTTCCTCTATGGGCTCCAGTTTGTGTCCAGGATGCTCCACTTCCTTTCATGGCTCCACTTGCCCCCTCCCCCCGCCCCATTGCGGAGTGTACCAGCAGACAGGAAACGTTGCTTTCTGTCTCTCTTTCTCTTTGTCCAGCTGACTCTCCAACAAAAATTAATTAATTTTAAAAAAAAGGATATGGACCCCCCAAACTGTAAAATGACTAAATAAATTCAAATCCATTTTCCTTATAATTATTAGTAATATTTCATTATATAAATTAAGTAGAACTAATTTTGATCACTGTGAGTTTTTCTATTCATTTTAGATATCATCCCAATGATTCTGAAAAACGCAAGTTCTAGTTCCAAATTCAAAAGCCAAGAAATAATATTATTTAATCCCAATTGGGAGTTATAGGTATCCAAATGGATGTATAACTGCAAATTTTTAATTTGTACATTACAGAGATAACTTTTTATCTCAAAACTGTTAGTGTAGCTTTAAAGAAAAATTCTCCCATTTTACAATCATGTTTCAGACTTCATATCATTGACCAAAATCACAGTTCAAATAAGCAAAAAAAAAAAAAAAAAAAACTTTACAGGTACCTGGTTGCAGGAGTGTGGCAAAGATTTTCTGTCATGAACATCCTGAAATTATATATATTTCCCTATTTATTATGTTGCTACATTCAGTGGAATGAGATAGTAACACATGGTACACAAGGGAAGAAGCCAAAATCTATAAGGCAGATGTTAACCTATTGTAGGAGGCGATGAGGAAAGTATAACCACATAGAGCAATAAGCACAACATTTATCACATCTATGTAGTTAACACCATCATTGTTGCATTATTGCCTGGGACATTAAAAACAAACATTGCTTGGGATAGTGACAAGAAATTTTGCACTTGCCACAATAAAAATATGGAGGAAGATAAGAGTATGGATACCTCTTTTGAAAATCTTGAAAAATGTGTTACGAAAATAGGTCAGGAGAGGGGAAATATTTTTGCAACGATAATGGCAGAAACAGAAGAATGGAACAGGAGGGATCCCTCCTCTGTCTAGAGAGAAAGTTCAGAATCACTGAAAGAGCAGTGAAACCCAAAGTCATGAGCACACAGAAGAGTCCTAAGGTAAAGACAGAGGGTAATGAAGGTCGACCAGCAGCTTCAATGGAAAACATAAGATGATCAAAGAAAATGCAGCAGATACTGCCAGACTGTGCAGGAGACAGGGGAGACGCATAGATCGACTGTCCAAAATGTAGGGATCAGGGAAAATGATCAGGGATTATGATTGGGGAAAGTCTATTCAATCACTCACCCACATTGTGTTTGCTATATTGTCACAGGCAGATGTGCAACTTGAGAATACACCTTTAAACCACATTACAAATATTTGAAAAAGGAAACCTGGAGATTCAGAAAGCACTTCTAGAGAATTATTAACAATCTTAGTGTTGTTAAAATTAACCATCCTTGTACAATAGCATGCGACATGTCTTTACTGTTTAAAGTAGCATAATAAGGGTTTCTTTAGTTATAATCCTTTTAAATGGCATGTAGTTTCAATGGGGTTCTAAAATTTGGAAAATACAGCTGTGGATGATGTATGAATGTATCCTGAATGCTCTCTGAATGTGTGCAATGTATGAACACATCCTGAATTCTGCAGAGCTTCATACTTACAATCTCATTGATTTTCACTCCATGAAGCTCCACCTGCCATGGAAATTCATATTTCTGACATTTTTTTCTTCAAGTAATTTTACAAAAGGATTGGAATTTTTCTTTTAAGTATACGGGAGATCTTTGCAGTTATTTCTTGGTTAGCATGCATGTTGCAAGTAAATAAAGAGCTAGTAAACTAGCATCACACACACAATTGAAACTGTGAACATTAATCAGTAATCAGTGGTTTTAAGGTTAAGGGAAAATGCTAATCCTTGAACCTTTATCTTTTATCTATAAAGTGAAGTGCAATGTTGAATGAAAGTCACTCAGCTTTATCAATACAAGCAGTAATATTTCTATATTACATTCTCTTATTCAGCGTTTTGTTCCCATTTTGAAGAGAACTCTTTCTCCTCCTAAGTCTGTCTCCTCTGTAAAATGCCCTTCATGTGTCCCTGCATTTTTTCCCAAGTTCAACCACAGCAAACGCAGATAGGGAAGACTGATGAAACAACAGTAGTCACTGCCACAATGCCCTTTGACGTTGTCAGCACAGCCTACTTAGATAATGAACGCTGGCTCTGCATGCTGTGTGCTTCACAAACAAGGAACGTTTACACGCTCAGGTGCATCATCAGGGAACTTGAAGGAGGCGGATCACCTCAAATGCATTCCATATATATTATATTAAAACCTGAACATTTTAACATTCACATTCCAAAAAAGACTGATTCACATTCACAACAGACTTCAGGAAGCCTTTGTTTTTTTTGTTTTGGTTTTTTAAAAAAAGGCATCAGAGCTGCCTCTACTAACCAATCTACTTCTTTTCACTCTCCTTTTCTCTGTCTTCTCTCTTATTGCTTCCTCCAGTAACTTTTCTTGTGAAGCCGTTCTCAAACATTTATTCTCACTACTTTTGTTTGTCAACTCTGTTCATTTCTAATCCACCTAAAACATTCCTAATGAGGGTTTCTATTTTCATTCTTTGGTTAGGTGCCAATATGTTTTCACAATGAAAACATTCCAGGTCCATTTATTGCAGGCATTTAGAAAATGAATAAGTATTAGTAGTCTCTCTCTCTCTCTCTCTCTCCTTCTATTACTCTCATTAAGAAAATAACAAAAAACTAAATTGACACACAGAGGTTGATCATATACAAAATACATGAACTAGGTGCTTAATGCACAATTATAATTCTAGCTTTAAAATTGAACCAGAGTTAAGGAGGACATATATATCATGGTGAATAATATCTTATTTTTCAAATATACTCTGTTTTCAAAATTAAAATTCTAAACTATGATCATCATATTAATCACATTGAGATGGCTCATTCAGTATGTAGTATCACAAGATACCATTTCCCTTCAAATCACAAAGTTAAGACAGCACAAATACTAGGAAATATTAAAAACAATGTGTAAAATAAGCATTTTAAACGACTATAAATTGAAACAGGTGTATCTTTTTTTTTGAAAGATTTATGTTTATTATTTTTTTATTGGAAAGGCAGATATACAGAGAGGAAAGACAGAGAGGAAGATCTTCCGTCCAATGATTCACTCCCCAAGTGAGCGCAATGGCCGATGCTATGCCAAGCCGAAGCCAGGAGCCTCTTCCGGGTCTCCCACGCGGGTGTAGGGTCCCAAAGCTTTGGGCTGACCTCAACTGCTTTCCCGGGCCACAGGCAGGGAGCTGGAAGGGAAGCAGGGCTGCTGGGATAGAACGGGCGCCCATATGGGATCCCGGGCATGCAAGGCAATGCAGCAAATCAAAAGAGAGAAAGAGATACACAAAAGAAAACTCTTTCATCCAGTGGTTCACACCCAAGAAGCAGCAATGAATGGAGTAGTCCAGTCTGAAGCCAAGAGCCAGGAACCTCCTCTGCATCTCCCACACATGTGTGGGGTCCCATGACTTAGAGCCATTCTATGCTGGCTTCCCTGGCCACAAGCATGGAGCTCTATGCAAAGTGTATGTGCTGGGATATGAACCAGCAAACCTATGGGATCCCAGCATGTCCAAGGCAAGGAAATAGCTAATGAGTGATTGCACAGGGCCACACAAACATAACATTCAATCGAACAACACAAGTACTCTATTATAGAATACTTTTGATTTACAGAAAAGTAATCCACCAGAAGCAGTATCTGACTTATTTCATATGTGTAGAGAATGACTTCAGACAATGGAAACCCATTAGCAGCTCTGGGTGAGGAGAGAATGGTGATTGAGATGATTAACCCTGCCACATATTATCAAAGATTCATTCTCAGTTTTTGTTTTTAGATTTATTTTTTATGGTAAAGTCAGATTTAAAGAGAAGAGAGACAGAGAAAAAAAATTATATCTGTTGGTTCACTTCCCAAGAGGCTGCAGTGGGTAGAGCCAAGTTGAGCTGAAGCCAGGAGGCAGGGTGAGTTCTCTAGGTCTCCCAAGCAAATGAAGAGTCCCCAGAATCAAGTCTTACTGTGCTGCTTTCTCAGGCCACAAGCAGAAAGCTGGATGGAAAGTGAAACAGCATGGTAAAGAGCACATATCCATACAGGATGCTGGTGCTTATAGGTAGAATACAGAAAACTGAGCCATCATACCATCTCCCACTCAGCTTTATCAGTAACTATATAATCTTTTTATGTTACAGAATTTGAAAACAAAATTAAACCAGTTAAACTACTTGAAGTAATTGGAACAGAGCCTGACTTATAATAAATGCTCAAGAAAGCATTACGGAATGTATCAATGATATTGATTGTGCTTTCAATTAGATAGTAACTAAGAATAGTTTTGGTCCATTTCTTCCTGGAAATGAGAATGAGTTCATCTTTGACTCATTAAGATCAATATGAACCCAGTCGTTTTGTTACACTTTTGTCTGTTTCACAATACTAAGAGGAATATGTGCTCAATCTGGAAAGGCAGCATTCTGCAGAATTATAATCACCCTGAAAAGGCTATAAAAACTAGAGTTCATTTTTTATTGAAGACAGGTAGAGCTTTGCTCCAACTCTGTTCCAGTAATTCCAGCAACAATGAAGATACTTTGCATTTTTATGATCTTCGTCTTCACTTTCACTGTATCTTGTGGTCCTGCAGGTAATACTTAATGATATGGGAAAGGTGTTAAAGGCAAGATGTTTTATTCTTAGAAAAAAAATAATCATTTTTAAGGAGATTTTATAGGAAAATACTCATGAGATAAATCTCTCTGTCTCATGGAAGAATTGACAGTTGATAAAACAGTGGGATTATCCCCCACAAGCTGTAGTATTAAAAATGTTTTATTGGTTTGATTAAGCTGTAAGTCAAGAGTTCCCTATTGCTTTCTCTTTCAAAATATAATGTGATGACTTGGTAGTTGTCAAAACAGAATTGGTAGTTGTCAAAATGAAGCCTTGACAAAGCTAACCAAAGAGTAGAATTGGAAAGCAACCAATTGGAGGGGAACATTTATTTAGGACACAAAGCATTTACACTGTCTCTTTTATATGATTTTTTATTCTTGAGAGAGAAAACATATACAAATGGGATTATTGATGATGTTTTACTTCTTAAAACAAAAATCAAAACTCCAAATGCTTTGAGACATAGAATACTGCTGAGCAAATATTATCTGTATACAGATAAAAAGATATTTGATATATTTGCCTGAGCACAACTGCAGGAATAAAATTTTAGATTCTATCAATCAAAGATTTTTGAAATCATCACCATAAAATTGGATTTATAATCACATATTTTTTTTTCCTTAGCTCAACATGGAGAATCAAAAGAAATTAAAAGAACCAAAGAAGAATGTCACCGTATTCGTGGTGTGTGCAGGAATTCATGCAGACCCCAAGAGTTTGTACATATTTATTGTGGAGAAATACCCTGCTGTGTGGCACGGGTACATTATTTGCCTGTAAATCGCTAGAACCAATAAAATTCACATAGATGTAAATTTCATTCCAGCACTTAATACTACTTAATATTATGTTTGATTCATTTGAGATTGCAACATTTATGTCTTCTGTCATACTTTGCAGTTACTTTATCATAAATAAATATATGTACAATCTCAGAAAGTAGTATTATTCAGAATCGAAACAACTCTGAGAAGGTTATGAAAACCAATGTCTATATTTGTTTTACTAAAAACACTTCAATAAAAATAGTTTATACTCTTTACCAATTTGCTTGCAAATGAGTGCCTCTGTCTTATACACATGATTTACCAATAGTAAGTTCACTATTGATTTAGGATGATGGAAATAAAGAAGAAAGCATGGTAGTGTTTACAAGATGGCAGCTGTTTTTGCACTGATGTGAGAAAGGGCCACCACCGTTTATATTCCCCTTTCATTTAGGATCTCTGTATCCACCTGGTGGAGAAGCTTTTTGTTTATGAATAGTCAGTCACAGCTAATGCTTCATTTTCATAGTATAACATAATTGTTTAGCTTGAACTATATATATATATATATATATTTCAACTTAAGGTATAAAATATATTGAAATACACATGTATATTTTCATATATATGTATGTATATATGTATATTTACACATACATATAGCACCCAAGAAGACAATATTATAAAAATAGTTACATTAAATGGTAAACAAATTTGAAAAAATTAAGTGTATTAAACCTCACCTATGTTAATATATACCCAAAAAAAACAGAAACTTCAGACAGAATGTTAAAGCTCAAGAAATATTATTAATTTTTTAAAATATTAAAGTTATTTGAAAGGCAGAGTTAAAGAGAGAAGAAAAACAGGGACAGAGAGACAGATATTTTTGACACGTACTGGTATGCTTCTCAAGTGACCACAATTGCCAGAGCTGGATCAGGCTGAAATCTGAACCAGGAAAGTCATCCAGGATTCCTAAGTGGGTGATGGGAGCCCAGGTGCTGGAGCCATCTTTGACTTCTTTTCTCCAGGCCATCACCAGGGAGCTGGATCACAAGAGACAATGTGGGGGCAAATGGAGGGAAGGAAGTGGGGAGGGGAGAGGCGACATGGTGTGAGGAATTTTTCTACCTACAAAATGGTATCATGAAAGCAATAACAATAAAATAAGAAAGATCAAAAGAGTGGGGGCCAATAGTACATGAATAAATGCCTAAGAATGCCAGCAGTGGTTTTATTCATTACACCACAATACTGGAGACAAGAATGAGTATTTTAAAGTGATGAGTTCATGATTATCATATTTTCTATTTTTGTAATAAGCGATTTTAGTGCAAACCAAATAAAGGCAGTGTAAAAACATTTGAAGAGATGGGCCGGGTGGCATGTCCTAGTGCCTAAAAGTGCTGGCTTTGAACGACCCCAGGCTCCTATATGGGTGCCGTTCTAATCCTAGCAGCTCCACTTCCTATCCAGCTCCCTGCTTTGTGGCCTGGGAAACCAGTTAAGGACGACCCAAAGGTTTGGGACCCTGCACTGGTATGGGAGACCTGGAAGAGGTTCCTGGTTCCCCCTTTCGGATTGGCGCAGAACCTGCCATTGCGCTCACTTGGGGAGTGAATCATCGGAAGGAAGATCTTCCTTTCTGTCTCTCCTCCTCTCTGTATATTCCACTTTGTAATAAAAATAATTAAATAGATAAATCTTTAAAAAAAAGGTTGAAGAGTACATCTTTTCTTATTCTAAAATAATACAAAATTGGAAATACCCAGTGATACAAAGAAAGATTCTTTAAATTTTGCATCTAGAGTCATTGTAGTAAATCATGAACAAGGCCTGAGATTCCAAGAATCTACTCCCAAGGTCCTCAAAAATTTTATTTAACATCTATCATTATATAATGCAATGTTTAATGTTTCTTTCTTTTTCTTCTCTTCAGGGAATTTGTGTTTCCAAGCTTCCACATTCTACTCCAACTTTCATAATACTCATGAATTAATTTTAACATAAATGTTTCCGCACATTATGAGGTCTCAGTAAAAGTTTAACTCTTAGCGTTTAAATGTAGCCACCAACTATGTTTCTCTCTTACATTATATTATACTGTTCTGAAAAACAAACAAAAAAAATTAGAGCAGAATTCTTCCTAATGAGAAAAATAAAGAAATTCATTGAATTGGAGGTTGAGAAATTTTTACTTGGATATGTTACTTAACAATGTGTTCACAAAATGAAAATATAATAAATTTAGATTTACGAAGTAACATCTGTGCATGTTAAGATTTGATGTTTCTGATAAATATTGTGTAAAGTTCAGGTAATGAAAATATGATTCAACTAGAGATTTGTAGAGACATTATCTAAAATAATGAGACAAACATACCAAGGAAATTATAAAGATAAAGAATAAAATATCTGAAATTCCACGGAGTCACATTTGATTTACATGAAGAAACATTGTAACTCACAAACAAGTTGAAAAAATGATAACCAGGGCAATTTAACTGAAGATTAATTTTTCTCAAAATAACTGTCACACATCCCAGGAAGTGGATAACCTATCCCACCATTTATATGTGATTGTTTTTGTTCCGCACAGTTCTTAAACATAGTAAAATATTTTTTATGTTTTTTGATGAAACATATCTCAAAGTTAGCAATTGAAGAGAAACAATATATTTAAAAGTTCATGTAAAACTGGATTTTTTATGTAAACGTTATTTTTTCTCATTTTTCGTATTGCATGGAATTCTTGAATCACAAAATTCAAAATTTAAAATAAAATTTAAAAAAATAAGGCAATTTTAAAAAAGAAAAAAAAAACCCTAAATTTTATTTCTAGAATAATAGAGTAATAACCTTGAATTGGGCCCGGCGCGGTGGCGCAAGTGGTTAAAGGTCCTCGCCTTGCACGCCCGGGATCCCATATGGGCGCCCGTTCTAATCCCAGCAGCCCCGCTTCCCTTCCAGCTCCCTGCCTGTGGCCCGGGAAAGCAGTCGAGGATGGCCCAAGGCTTTGGGAACCTGCACCCGCGTGGGAGACCCGGAAGAGGCTCCTGGCTTCGGATCGGCATGGTATCGGCCCGTTTCGCTCACTTGGGGAGTGAATCATCGGACGGAAGATCTTCCTCTCTGTCTCTCCTCTCTCTGTATATCCGCCTTTCCAATAAAGAAAATAATAAAAATAAATCTTTAAAAAAAAAAATAACCTTGAATTATCTTTGCTTTCAGAAAGCAGTTCCTTGAACCACCTGCAAGGTGGGCGCTGGATACATGAGTCCCAGGGTCATGCGTTCCAGCGGCTGCAGGTCACTTGGCCTGGGCCCTTGTGCACCTGCATAATGGGTTCTGTGTCCCTAAGCCTTGAAGAAGGAAGGTAAGGGTTCTGGCGGGGGCCGATGTTGGCCCAGGTCCTTGGGCACACCTGCAAGGTGGGTGTCAAATCCATGAGCCCAAAAGGTGGGGTTCCGATCAGGTCTGGGTCACCTGATCAGGTCCTTGGCTCACCTGCAAGAAATGGACCTTATCAGTGGAAAAAATGGAATAGCGAACAGACAGCCCAAATCCACATGCAGGATACATCACTCCATTTAGCTCTGCAGGGAACATCTGTACCATCCCAGAAGGACAAAGCAACTTGGACAACTACCCGAGCAAAATGATGACAGCAAATATATGTATAAAAGGAGCCTAAGGTCACTATGTCAGCCAGTGGACATTGAATCCTGGAATTGGTGATATAAACAATATTTCAGAGTTGTCAAAAACACCTGGGCAGAACCCACAGATTGTGCACCACATTGGGACCCTAGGTTAATATCAGGTGGCCATTCCCCATCCCTGGATACTGGGGTGATTCAGGGGCCTGGTATGACTTCCTCCCACTCTCCTCCCCGGCAACCACCCTAGAAGCAGGAAGGAAAAATAGAAAATTTGGAAACAAAAATCACACTCACTTTTCCCTATCTGTTGATCCATCCCATTCTGTACAACTATATTAATATCAGGTATTAAGAAAATTGACCTCAAACCTCAAAAACAGGATGAGAAAAGAATAATTAGGGGAATTTAACTGAATGTTAATATTTCCCAAAAAAACTGTCAGATATACCAGGATAGAGATAACCTATCCCATCATCTTGTGTGATATGTTATGTTCCCCTGAACATAATAAAATGTTTGTGTGTTTTTTTTTAATTCAACACATTTCAAGGTAAATTTATTACACAGAGGTGCAAAACTTTAAAATGTTGATGGGAAACAGATTTTTTTTTTTGCAAAGAAGTTATGTTTTCAGAATTTTTGTATTTCATGAACTCTTGAAGACCCTTTGTAGATCAACTTTCAAATAAAATTTTCCAAATTAATTATTACCCTGCAAGTTAATCAGTTAGAAACAAAACCAAGGAGTCTTTTCTTAAATAAAAGTAGAATTTAAAAATAGAAGTGATGTTTATCTTGTGTCATTCAATGCCTTCCATCATAAATATATATATATGTATAAAGAGAGAGAGAGAGAGCGTAATTTTCAATTTAGGGTAAATTTAGCTATAACATCAAAATTTTAATATTTCTTCTTGATAAAATATATAAAATAATTTTTGATCTGCCAAAAGTGCCTTGCATAATTCATTACAGCTAACATTTTGATAGAGTTCTACCTGTAAGTTGAGAAAAGAATATAGAATTGTATATTAAAAAAAAAAACAGAAGAAGGAAAAGAAACCGGAAGGGAACAACAATAGACCAAGAAGAAAAAATAACTCGTTGTCAGCAGCTTTCAGGGAAATATATATCAAAATCCCAGCAATAGAAGCACCCTGTATCTGTTTTAAAAGTTCTTATAAAAATGTTGAAACGTAATAAATGCTAGGTAGAATGTGAAGAAAGGGGAACCCTTTAAATTAGTGAAGCCAAATGCGGAATATAATATTGAGATTTCTTTAAATTCTGCAAATGGCACTTCCGTATAATCCAGCAACCCCACTACTGGGTATCTCCTTAAAGGACAGAAGCACAACAATATATCTACCCCACAATTTCAATTTATGCTCTCATGTGCTAAAATCCAATTTTCTTTTCAATTATATTGCTTTGCAAAAAGCCAAAAAAAATGCATTTAGAAATGCTTTATGGATTAAAGTAGAAGAAAACAGCAACCATATTATAAATCAATATAGTGATGATTCTTGCAAATGAGCTGTTAGTGTTTCATTATGATCATAATAAATCACAAATGTCATGCTGGCCATGTTCTATTTTTTGATCTAGCTAGTTAATACAAGTGCTTTATTTCTTATCTATTTTTTTATTGCAAAGTCAGATATACAGAGAGGAGGAGAGACAAAGAGAAAGATCTTACATCCAATGATTCACTCCCCATGTGACTGAAATGGCTGGAGCTAAGCCAATTCTAAACCAGGGACCAGGAGTATCTTCTGGGTCCCCCACGTGGAGACAGGGTCCCAGGGCTTTGGGCTGTCCTTGACTACTTTCCCAGGCCATAAGCAGGGAGCTGGAAGGAAACAAGGCCACTGTGATTAGAACTGTTGCCCATATGGGATCCCGGTGTGTGCAAGGTGAGGATTTTAATGCTCACCACGTTTAATGCTTTATTTTTTTTTACACGCTTAGCTCAACATTTACATGTTTGTGCTTGTAAACATTTACGTGTTTGAGCTCTTCAATTTGTTGTTTCCTTATGAAGTGTATACATAAAAGAAGTTGAAGCAAAGATGCTTTTTCTGCTGTACAGTTGTATTATCTAAGCTGATTTTATTTCAAAAATCTAAATGTATTTTCAAGATGCAATATAGAGCTTTAAAGAGGATTTAGAATTTGTATAAACTTGACATATAAAAGCATTATTCGATAGTATAATGAATGTCATCTCAAAGGATGAGATGAATTTTTCATTAAGTACTGTGGGACAATTGTTAACTTGTCCAGAAGAAATAAAGCTCGGAGTCAGCTGTGTTCTGACACTAACAATTAATTTCCAGAGAACAATTTAGTATGTAAACATTATGACAAGAGAGCTTTTGCTAGAATATCATACTGTGAACGAGGAAAAATCCATACAATTTGGAATCTATTTTGTGTATTTCTCTATATTTTAACTAAAACACATTTTTGGAAAGTAAATATATATTTATCTAAAAATAAAACGACCGTTGCCTAAAAACTATCACTAACAAAACATCAATTTTGAAAAATTATTTGTGTTAAATATAAGTGGTAAAATATATAAAATATTATATTTACTAAACACTCAAAAATCATCTCCAAAATAATAAACAAATTATTGATCAATTGAGAAAAGAAATATCAAAGATGACTAAAAACATAAAACTTACAATAACAATGAATCAATCAGATTTTTTATTTGGGGTAAAAATTATTTGGATTGTCAGTGGCAGAATGAGTTACATTCCTAGATTCTGATGTGTTTAAACAATTTTTGGGATGTATAAATATAATGCACATTAATCATAATCTAAACTACTACAACCTTATACAGAAAGTTATTATCCAAAAGTATCTGAAAGATTGAATAAATTATATAGTTCCAAGGAAATACTTGAATCTTCTTGGAAAGAAAAATATTTTGCCCACTATTAATCATATATTAATTTAAGATGTTTTAATTTTACAAATGTCTAGAATTCTAAAATATTTATGGTATGTTCATGTCTTATAATATTTTTTGAACTTATTACAATGTGTACATACTGTTTTTATCAGAACTTATGCATGCTCAAATAAAAGATAAGTAATTTCAGTTTCTCTTTTTTACTGTAGCCTCATGTTCTTTTGTGGAAGCTGATCGTTGCTCAAGATGGAAAGGTTTGTGTAGGAGAAAGTGTTTCTCAAATGAAAAGCAGGTTGACATATGTCCCACACAAAGTAAGATTTGCTGTGTTGAAGGGCTATTTCTTGAGGATTAATACTGAAAAGAACACATCGTTTTGAACAAAGAAGTTGTGGACCTATACAGAAACCTTAAATATTATTCTTAAAGCCTATGAAATAAACAAGTAAATATGTAAACAGTGTTACCTTCCTTTATAGATATTAATTTAGTCACATATATAGTGAAAGAAGATAAAGTGAAAGCGCCTCTAGGAAGTGAAAAACTAAATTTGTTTAATATTCCTGCCATTTAACTTGACAGAATTTGCCCCCAATTCTAGCTTCTGCCACCTAATGCTGTGGCAAAGCCCAACCAACCCTCATCCACACTATTTTATGCTTGCACCAGGAGGAACAATCAGCCCAGCCTGGCTTTTCCCTGATCTAATGCACATGAGGTCCACAGGTGTTGTAACTGCCTAGTCTGGTCTGCCCCCATTCCAGCTCACACTCTCCAGTGGGAGTAGCTGTCCAGCAGCAGAACCCCCGCATATAGCCCCTGCCAGCTTCACCCCCTCCTTCCCGGCATTCACATGTGCTATTGGGCACTGTGGCCATATCCAGTACAAATAACCTCACCTTGGCGCTCCGTAATATGCACTGGTTTTTGTCGCCACCGAACCTGGCTCGACCCACACTCTGCTCTGGTGCTCGGATTCACCAGCGGCTGATGTGAACTGATTCAGACTGGTCTGCCCCCGACCCATGCCAAATGTATGCCAGTGGGATACTTTCCATGGCCTGTTCTGGGCTGTTTCCGATCATGCTTCTTGTGCTTACTTGCAGGGACTCTGTCCTGCCATGGGTTTTGCCCAGGCTCCTCCATCAGAACTTTTCCCAATGTCAGAATTTGCGTAAACCAAAGGGTCTATGAGCCAACCCTACTCAGTTCACCTCCTGTCCTAATAGGAATAGTGGCCTTTGCTGACTAGCCTTCAACCCAATCCGGTTATTGCCGTTGGATGTATCAGCCAGGCCATGGCTCATCCATACACACAAACAGCCCACACTAGGCCCAATAGGGGCTGAGACCTAGCCTAGTCCATCCCGCATCTACCGGGGTCCTCCAGAGTACCAGAGGGTGTTGGAGTCTAGCCTGGCTATGTACATCCAGTTCCAGTCCACACTTGTGCCAAGGGAGACTACAACAGTATCTTGATCAGGATGCAACCCCCATTCCAGCCCACTTGCTCCTCGGTGGGAACCTCAACCCAACTAGGGTGTCCCCTTAGCTCCCCAACTGGGCCTTTTCCTAGGGATAGCTCGCATGCATGCCAGTGGTTACTCTGACTCAGCTTGGCACAGCCCCTCACCTGTCCCGGCCCCTGCTTTAGATGCTGTGACTTAGCATCCCTGGCTCACATAGACCGGTAGTTGCAAGAGCCTAGCATGACCTGCACTCCATCCTCATTTCTAATTTTGCTTGTGAGCTAAGATTTGCTCAGTCCTGCCCAGTCCACCCTATTCCATTACCAACCCACACATTACCCAGCTGTTGGAGCTACTTTGTCCAGCTTGTCCAACCCCCAGGTCTGGACCATGTGTTCACTAGCAGAAGCTACGGCCCACCAGGGGAGTTTCCCAAGTTCCTCCACTTGACCCACTCTCTGACCCAGTTCTCATACATGCCAGTGGTTTTGAGCCAGTGCCTGGCATAGTCTGGCACTCCATTTGGCCTTGTATGAGCTAGTGAACGTTGCAGCCAGGTCCACCCCCCACCCTATTTGGGATGCACATTCAAGGCTGCAGCCTTGACCAGTCCAGACTGTTGTCGGTTCCTTCACTAGTGAGTGATGGCAGGACCCTTGGTCACACCTAGCTTAGTCCATCAACACCCCAACTCTTGTGCTAACCAGTGGGGCTAGTATTTCCACAGGTTTTGGCCCACATCACCCCCACAGAATCTACCCCAGATATGGTTCTCTCATGTGCTAGTTAATGTCATGGCCCTACCTAATGTGACCCGTCTCCTGATCCATCATCATCTCAGGCAATAGAGTATGATCCTGCTAGATAAGCCCAGAGCATTAGCTTTTGCATGGACTGGTGTTCGGTGGTCAGCATTGCTCAGTGATTACAAGTTCTACACAGGATTTGAAGGACTTTGGTATGACAGTCTCATCCATAAGTATCATCTGGTCCCTCCCCTCCAATCTACTAGGTGTCATTACCCTCACTTACCTTCAAAGGAAAATTACTCTGTTGTTGGGAATCTTTAGGATTGACTGACATCCCAGAAGCACAGTGGGATCAACATGGAGCTATCTAAGCAGCAATTCAAAGAACCAAAACTCCAGAGCTTGCCGCTGGGAAGCCAGCAGGCAGAGCCAGGCACCAAATGGCACTCTGGCTGCCCCAGAGACAGCTCACCAGGTGTATGCAGTGGCTGGAATCAGGGCTCTGAGCATGGAGACGTCCCCGACTTGACACCCACCAGCAGCCAGTAGGCTGTGGAAAGTTTTAACCCCCAGAATCCAAGGTCACAATCTTCCATCTTCTGGTTCATTTCCCAAATAGCTGCAATGGCCTGAGCTTAGCTGATCCAAAGCCAAAATCAGGAGCGACTTCCAGGTCCCAAACCTGGCGTTATCCTCCCCTTATTTCCCAGACTGTAATCAGAGAATTGGATTGTAATTGGAGCAACTGGAATTAGAATCATGCTCATAAGACATGTTAATGATGAATGGAACAGGTAGACAGGAGGATGCTTGTATCTCAACCATGGAGACTCCCAGATCCTCACTTAAGACTATCAGTACAGGCACCAACAGCTATATCCCAACTGCCAAGGAGACCACAGGAAATTGGACTGCCCTTGTAGGTCAAGTACTCTGAGGTCATCCACTCCCTTTCGGATCTCCCACATTGGATGAAAGATGCCCAGATCCTTCCTCACAGGATCTAATCTCATTAGAACAATAGCCAGGAGCCCTGAGCAGTCCTCAGAAACAGAAGAACAGTAAACTTCCATCAGGACTTAGGAGGGGAGCTTTCTCTGGTCCTCACTTAGCTCCAAGTTTGGATCCCCACCCTCTCTTGCAATGACCATCAGGGTAGCTCCAGAGCCCCTCCCCCCCCTAAAAAAAATTATTAGATTAGCTACACAGAGACCAATAAAGAAAGCTTAGAACCAGACAGGAAGTGGTCAGCTTGGACTCACATATACCTTACTAGGCAGGACACAAAGATTAGTTATTTCTCACTAAGGTAGGGAGGATTTCTCTGCACACCTTTCCTAAAACTGTCCTGCACCTCAACTGTTCACATATGCCATGTTAGAATTATAAGCCAGTTTGGACTATCCTGACATCAGCCAGGTTCAGTAAAAAATATGCTTCAATACTATAAACTGCTAAATACAAAAATGAAAATAGACACGAGACAGCTGAATAGTACCCTATAGCCATTTTAAGGTGTATAGCAGCCTGTTGTGTATAAGCTAAATTTGAAATGTCAATGCAGTAGTCACAGGATGTGGTTAAGAACTTGCATTTTCTAAGATATTGGTCACTCAATACCATGTCAATTAACTCCATAATGTTGTAAATTGTTCTTGATGTTATGTGGTGGCTTTTCATTGGATGGGATGATATTCTGCCAGCTCTGCTTTCAGACTAGAGATGGTCTCCCAAGAAACTGTGGAATTTATCTGGACAATAAGATGCTGGACTCTATCCATTTTACATGCTTGTAATGAGTGATTCATGATTGGATTGAACTGTAATACTGCAACAAGGTAGAGGAATCCACCATGGAAGAAGCGGGGCAGGGGTTGGGGAATCCCGGAGCCTATGAAACTATGTCATAAAATGAAATAAAATTTTAAAAAAGAGAGAGATGTTGATGATTCAGAGCAGAGGATCTGTAAGCCACCACACTGTCCCCTGCTGTAATTATTTTTTAAAACTCATTCTTAAATGCTGACACTCTACTATTTTCATCTTCTTTTCTTAAATCTTCAAATCTTATCCAGATTTCTCACTTCTGATCCTATACTAATAGTGATGTTAATTATCTTTGTTTTCCTACCATGTTCATTGTATTACTTAAACTTGCTTTTTGAGGTACACCTCTTTCAAATCCCCAACACGTTTTGGTCCCTGTTTTGGTATAGGATCCCTTCCAAGTAACAAATTGCAATTAGTATTTTAGATATTCTCACTGGTTCAGATCTCTAATGAAAAATAAAACAAAATAATAGTGATAGACCAGCAAATGTTTTAAAGGAACATTTTTACTCAGGATACTCCATTTAATTTAACCCTATTCTTTATTACCTGGCATATAAATTGATCAGATATTGCCTGGCATAGAAGGCTTTGGGTCTACTCTAAATCATAATGAAAAGTCAAAACAGATCCAATTACATTTTGGCAAGCCTTTTCATAGATTTCCTCCAGAAATTCAAATATTTCCCACATCAAAGCTACTGAATAATTTTGCAATGTACCAGGCTGCCTTGTTTAGCAATTAAGCACAATAATATTTATCCTATTTTTAATCATTAATGGAAGTTCTTCCCTATTCTCAAAGAGCAGAAAACTTTAATACTTGTAAATTGAGATGTTTATCTGTAATAGGCCATGATAACTGCCATTTTTAGCAATTCTTATCATGTCTTTAATGAATATAAAAATCAAAGCAAAGAAAAATATTAATTGAATTTTATGAACTATTCCTTTGTGTAAATATAGCTAAAATAACTACACATAAAAACATTTAATAATTCGGGCCCGGTGCGATGGCGCAGTGGTTAAGGTCCTCGCCTTGCACGCCCGGGATCCCATATGGGCGCCGGTTCTGATCCCGGTGACTCCGCTTCCCTTCCAGCTCCCTGCCTGTGGCCTGGGAAAGCAGTCGAGGACGGCCCAAAGCTTTGGGACCCTGTACCCATGTGGGAGACCCAGAAGAGTCTCCTGGCTTCAGATCGGCATAGCATCGACCGTTGCGTTCACTTGGGGAATGAATCATCAGACGGGAGATCTTCCTCTCTGTCTCTCCTCTCTGTATATCCGCCTTTCCAATAAAAAATAAAATAAATCTTATAAAAAACATTTAATAATTCACACTCATATTATTATAGATTAGTACTTATTGCTATTGTTACCATTTGGCAACTTGCACATGTAACATTTCATAAATTTTATATGGTTGTATACCTGTTTGATTGTGTGTATGTATGGAAAAATCAATGCCACTAATAATCTACATTGTGTACAAAATCAGTGAAGACTCATAGGAGGGCCAGCACTGTGGCATAGCAGTAAAGCTAGGGACTACAATGTCTGCATCCCATATGTATGCTAGCTTCTCCACTTCCCACTTTCAATCCAACTCTTTAATAACACACCTGAGAAAACAGCATTCAGAAGACCCAAGTCCTTAGACTCCTGCACCTACTTGGGAGACCCAGAAGAAGTTTCTGGTTCCTATTTTCAATCTGGTCCAGTTCTGCCATTGTGCCCATATGAGGATTGAAACAGAGAATGGAAGCTCAATTGTCTCTCTGCTTCTCACCATCTCTATCTGTAACATTGCCTTTCAAATAAATACATAAATATTTTGAAACGTAATAATTTGGGGCACAACAGGATGGGTGCTGTTTTTGCCCCAGCTGCTCCACTTCCCATCCAGCTTTCTGCTTTTGCCTGGGAAATCAGAGGACAGTCCAAAATTTTGGAAGCCCACACCTGAAAGAAGCTCCTGGATCCTGGTTTTGGCTCAGCTCCCCCCTTTGGGGCCACTTGGGGAGCGAACCAGCAGATGAAAGATATTTCTGTCTCTTCTATTTGCAAGCCTGCTTTTTCAATAAAAATAAATAAACATGAAGAAAGAATAATTTGTCTTTGAAGTTTGATGCTTTATTAATAATTGTGGATAATAAAAATATTATTAGTAATTAAAATAATACATTTGGAAATAAGAAGTTCTACTAGTTTGAAATTTAGCAGCACTTCTTTTTCATTTTTTCATAGCTGCTTAAGAAAAACAATGAAAAGTAAAAGCGAAGATTAAATTCTTATGTTTGTATTCCTTGGCATTCCTGCAGGAAATTATAAGTGTCATTGAGATTTGGTAGATAATTACTAACCAGAAAACAATAATCAGCTGTGATGTCATAAGTGTTTTATATCTCAAACATAAAAGAAAAGGAATGCCCAGCACTGTTGCCCCAGGCTCTGTTAGTAGGTGTGTTACCTTTTGAGAAACATGAATGACTCAGTTCATGCCACTGTATGAAGAGAAGAATCCAAAGCTATTCTCGACATTCCTCTGTCAAACATTCCACAGCTTTTGATGTGACTGACACTCTTCAGCGATGAAGATTCCTCTCTTCTTTGTTTTATTTTTCTTGCTGCCATCATTATTAACACCAGGTAAAACAAAAACGATCCCTGAGAGGGTAAAATAGATTTCTGAAGACTGAAACCTTGGAGATTGAAATCTTGGTTGCTGTCAAAACTGGACATAAATGAGTGAACAAACTGCCAAGAGAATAATTTGTTAAGGTGCCTAGAGTGAATCATAAACAAATTTTACTCAAAAAGACAGTTCCCAGTGTGGAATATCACTGTGGGAGGTTAAGAATTTAAAGACTTAGAAGACATGGCTGGTAGTCTAGAAAGACAAGCTAGATAGGTTATAATTTTCTGAAGGATATTTCATATCCTTATGAAATGTTGGTCACTGTAAGTATAAACAGGAAGAGTGTGGTTTCCAGCGACTTAGTGGTTCGGTTATTATATTTTACATGATTTACTCTGTAAATGTCAATTTAAAATGACACTTTCAACTTCTTTAGTATAAAATAATGATTTTAATATCTCTAACATATCAAGTCCAATGGCATAGCAATCAATATTAAACAGATAATATAGTTAATATTGGCTTGAATCAACTGTTGCCTGGGTTCAGATT
Source organism: Ochotona curzoniae (assembly GCF_017591425.1). Classification (NCBI taxonomy): domain Eukaryota; kingdom Metazoa; phylum Chordata; class Mammalia; order Lagomorpha; family Ochotonidae; genus Ochotona; species Ochotona curzoniae. The sequence goes on along the minus strand of NW_024466004.1, from coordinate 13,326,097 downwards.
TCATTTCTGCCGTGTGTTGACTATTTATAAATGTTCCAGGTGATTTAAGCATCTATAGAAACAGCTTCCTCATCTATAAGCTAATATTAGGCATATTTCAGAATACTATGAAGATTAATGATATATAAATGTGTAAATTGCCTAGTAGAGAACATAAAAGAGAATATAGCTTTCTCATAGAGTATTATAATTATTTTTTACATTTTGTTGAAATATCTTAAAAATCAGTATGTTTTAGACATGCTATCTCATAGAAACTTCCCTTTGACATTTATTGTGGTAGAACTTGTGTAATTCAAGTTTGTAGGACTCTAAATCCATCCATTTTGCAAGAAAAATGCAGAAAAGTTCTTAAATCTTAAGTCCACCTTTAGGTAAATTTTAAGATTTCACCATCTAAGAATCTTGTATACAAGACATAAATGGTATCAGTTCTTTAAAATTCAAACAAGATTTATGGGATAATCATGAGTACTATTATTATATCACAGCATCTAAACTCAGAACAATTAAAATAAGCATTAATTTTTATATATCAAACAGTTGTTACATTAAAAGAGAGAATACTGATACTTAATACAAATCTGTTTGTATAAAATTAGTAACTCCAACAGTATTATCAACATTTACATGTGTTCCTAATATGACTCACTCTGGAAAAAAATTTTGAAAAGCTCAATGTCATTTTCAGTAACTGCAGAAGCCAGAGAGATACTCTGTGTGTGTGTGTGTGTGTGTGTGTGTGCTTTTATATAAAAGATACAAAATTTGAATATCCTGTTGTGCATAAAAGTGAATTTTCATAAGATATAATCGTCGTTATCTAGAGAGAAACTAGTTGCTATTTTCGTTACTAGTAGGGAAATGCTAATTTAAAATTCTCATTTAAATAATGCTATTGTTTCTCTTCATTATGGTTCTTGACAGCTGTCAACCTATGTTATTTGGAAGTTGTAGTGAAGTCAACATATATGCTTCAAAGCCATCATGTAGGATAGTGTAATTCAAGGATGCATTTGTAAGTTGGTGAAACAATATTTTCTCCTCTGGTGTCAAGAGTAAAAAAAAAAATAGTGTCTTTCTGAAATATACACTTAAAATAATATCATTAATATATGCAGTAAAAAGTGATCACATGTGGCTTGAAATATATGGCAAAATGCTGTCTAAACTGCAGGTCTAATTTTTCTTTAAATGTATATGCATGTGCCCATACACATTACTAGGTATAGTGCTTTGAACCTCAAATGAACTTCAATTATGATATCAAAAATTAAGCCTGGTAAGTAAGTAGCCATAGAACTGTTTGGTCTCTATCCTTGAACTGCTTTGGATAAAACCAAATCAACTTTTAAATTTTTTTATGAAAAACACAATTTTAACCATTGTTAAACTCAGCCAAAGGACAGAGAGAAAAGTGACAGTGAGGCAGAAAAAAACATGAAAGTTACTACTAGAAAAATACAAAGCAAATATCATCCCCAATCCAAACCTGAAAGTGTAAAGCTACATTTGATTTTTATCTCAGCAACTGTCTTGGGAATCAATGATTTATGAAAGTTTTCCTTTCTTTTTACAGTGAAATGTGCCATGAAAGACACCTATTCTTGCTTTGTCAACAAAGGGAAATGTAGAAACAAGTGTCATCAATTTGAAAAAACAGTTGGTTCCTGCACAAAGCTAAATGCTTCCTGTTGTAAGTAGAAGTCTGAAATAAAAGTCAACATGTTTGAAGACTAAAGCACAGTGAATACATAAAAATGAATAATAAATGAAACTATATTACCAACATTCTGTGTTCTTTTCATTACATAATATCATTTAAGAAGTTGGGTTTTCTCCTAAGGAGGTTGACAACCATGGGAGGTATACAAAATCATCTGTTACTTGACAGAGGAACACTTGATAACAGAAAGTTATACAAGTTAATAGAAATATGCTTACAAGCCTGAGAGAAGTTAAGAGTAACCAATGAAAAGAAACAAATAAATTTTCATCAGGTCAAGAATCAAAGGAACTGACTTAACTGCAAGACTGTTTACACCCACCTAGATCCTTTGTTCTTTGAACCAGAAATTTTAAGAAACTGGATTTTAAATTAAGGAAAGGAAGAAGGCCTGGAAGGTCTAATTTTAGCTAGAGTTGTCCAAAACTAAAATCTGAACAGGGAAGAGAGAACATAGTGTGATAAGTACAAAAAGCACTAACTTGCTAAAGACATCTAGAACTTGTCAAAAATCTTACCATTTTTAATGTACTCTGTGTACATTAAGACATAAAGGTATCTGGGACCAAGTGCAATGGCTAAACCCTTGCCTTTCCTCAGCCAGGATCCAGTATGGGCACACGTTCTTGGCCTGGCTGCTACACTTTCCATCCAGCTCCCTGCTTGTGGCCTAGCAAAGCAGAAGAGGATGGTCCAAAGCCTTGGGACCCTGTACTCACCTGGGAGACACAAAAGAAGCTACTGGCTCCTGGCCAGCTCAGCTCCGTACACTGTGGCAACTTGCAGAGTGAACCAGCAGATGGAAGACCTTTCTCTCTGTATCTCCTCTCTATATCGGCCTTTCCAGTACAACTAACTAAATAAATTAATCTTTCAAAAAAAATAAATCTAATGCTCACAAAAATTCAATGAGGCAGATCAATCTGTGTGAAACATACAAGGTGACTTTAGAGAGCCATAAATTTAAGGGCACAGACCTAAGATGAAATGAACAGAATTCTAATTTTATAGAGAAAACTCCATTAAAATGTTTATTAATTAAACCAAATCAGGTTCATAAGTAAATAATGTTTACAGAGTCCGTGAGGTCGTGTGACTTGAAGTTTGTCAGCACCAGCAGTTTTACCCTACAAGTCAATAAAGCTTGATATTTTCCAACTCTGAAGTCTGAAATTTAACAGATCACCATAAGGCTTTAAAGTAGTATTCCCAAACTCATGTGCCTGCAGATAAATAGGTATATACCAGACTGTATTATTAATTCAATCTATGGAATATGTTTTTGTAATATTTTTTTCTCACCACTGCTTGCAACTATTTACTGCTACTGCAACCTAACAAACACTGGAATCTGTTGTTTTATAAAATGTTCGCACACTACATAATTTTCAATATCAAATACAGCATGATACATGTACATTACATTAGTCCACTTTTCATTAATAGTGACATAATGTATAATAAATAAAATGTAAATCCTACATAAAATAATGTTGTATCACATATAACAACATTACTAATTGTATAATATATCATTTTGTAGGCTAAAAGAACGAGACTAAGAAAACCCAAGGATTTGGCATATGGGGAGGCAGTAACGGAGGATAGTGCATGGAGAAGATTAGTGAAATCACGAAGTAAGAATCCCTTCTCTTTCTCTGTATCTGTGTGTTCTCCACAGTCATGTTTATTGCAAGAACTATTTCAGGATCACATGAGAGCTATTTTACTTCCTGGTTACAAAAGCAGGGCCTAAGGTTGTTCTCCCTCAACTCCCTCTCTTACAGATCCCATCATTATCAACTCACCATAATGAAGACAAAATCCTCAGTACATAAAATCTGGGGAAATATCATCTGAACAAAGCCAAACAAGTATTTTATTCAATCCACACTATCATTTCAATTTTCCTTTTTTTTTAAAATTTTTGATGATGATTACATGGTTGATCAGGGTGTGAAAGATCAAGGGTTAGGGAAAGGTGGGTGAAATCATTGTTTTCAAATTTGCTATTTCTTCTTGTTGTTTCTGGAGTAAGGGGAGATAATGGGGAAACCCACATGCAGTCTCCCAAATGTCCCAGTACTAGAGACTGGGAACCACTACCTGATATCAACCGTGATGTGTATATGTTCCAAGGGTTCTGCTCAAGTGGTTTGGATAGTTTTACAATGCTGCAGTTTCGCCAATCAAAGGATGATGCAGCCCTCCCAATATCCATTGGCTGACCTAGTCAACATCAAGTCTTCATTCACCCAGATTTTTGCTGTCATCATGTGGCTGGGGGAGTTGCCCAATTTGTTCTGTACTCCTTCTGCTACAATACTGAATGGGTTGCTACATTTTCCATTTAGCATCAGGTTCTGCATCCATTGCTCTGCCTTTTTCACATACTCTTGCAGGCATGCCCAAGGACTTGGGCCAGGCTACACAAATCCTGCAGTATTGCTCACCCCCAGAGCTCACAAACCCAGCACACCCTCAGAGGTGGGCCAAAGGACCCAGGCCAGGTGACCTGAGCTCCATCAGATCTTCCAAACCCAGGGCTCATGAACCTAACACACCCTTCACAGGCAGATTCAAGGACCCAAACCAGGCAACCAAAGCCTCGCTGGATCCCACAGCCCTGGAGTTCACAAACCCAGCACTCACCTCACTTGTGGGCACAGGGACCCAGACCAGGCAAGTTGAACCCCACTGCAATCCCACTCCTGTGGCTCATGAATTTAGCAATCCTTGCAGGTGAGCCCTACAATTCAGGCTAAGTGCCCTGAGCTCTGCTAGATCCCCTAACCCTTTGGCTCATGTACTCAGCACCCACCTCATAGGCAGGCGCCAGGATCTAGGTCAGTTGACCTGAGCCCCCCAAGATTCCTCATCCCCCAGGGCTCATGAACCTGGCTCCAACTGTCCCCAGGCTGGCATGGCTTGCCTCCCCTATCCACTATCACATTGCACACTCTAGCTCAATCCAGCTTGCTCCCCAGGTGTCCCAGCTCCTGCTTGTGGTTGTTTCAGCCTAGCCTAGCCCAGCAAGATCCCTGTCCTGGCCCTATTGTGAACTGGTGTTGTTGTGGCCCAACCTAGGCCCTGTCCTGGTTCTCAGATCTGCCGGAGGATGTTATGAACTGGCCCAGGCTGGTCTGTCTCTAAAAATGATCCACAGGTATGTTGGTGGATACTGTAAGCTGGTATGGTCTGGGCTGTTCCTTGCCTTGATTCTTGCCCTAGCTACAGGGACTGCATCCTGACAAAGGAGTTTCCCAAGCTCCTCTCAGGTCTCCTCCCAATGGTGATCTTGCACGTACTAGTGGGTCTTTGGCCCAGGTTGACTTTGCCCACCTCTTGTCCTGCCAGAAACAGTGGCCTCGCTCTCAACCAGCCCACACCCATTTTGGTTCTTACTGTTGGGTGTTGCAGCCCAGCCACACCTGCTCAGTGCCCAGACATAGCCTTTGTGTGGTTCAGGAGTTAACACCTAGCTCAATCCATTCTACATCCATGTTTGCTCTCACAAGTACCAGTGGATGCTAGAGAGTTCCTTCCAGATAGTGTGTTAGCATTATATTCCATATAAAGAAAAAAAATTTCATCTCTGACTAGTTAAGTTTTTACTGTTTGCTCCAACTGCCCCATTCTCATTTAAATGAAAGTGCCTACAATACCTGCTTTTCAGGATAGTTTTTCCTTAACTTACAGAAAGTGTCAATTATGAGCAAATTCATTCACACAGTATTTGTTCAGTGTCACATACCACTACAACACTTAATGGAGGGGAATGTAGATTACATTAGGAATGTACCAAATATGTTAATATGACAGTGTGAAACTAGCATAAATTCTGTAAAATTCTGTAAAATTCTTAGATTTTACTCCATATTCTCAATTCTACCAACATAAGTAGAAATAAATTCTATCTACCGGGTTTGTTCTGTTTTGGTTTGGCTTTTTCATCCGTCATCACCCCTCAGCTGTGGCTAACATCCACAGTCACTGAAAATTTCTCTCCTGATTAAGAAAAAGAAAAGTAATGATGACATATTCAAAAAATTGTTATTTCATCTCTTTATCAAATTCATTTTCACTAGAATTCCAGGAATTGAAACAGTTATTCTTTAGGCTTTTCAACTCTTTCAATTTTTTAAGTTGTATCCATTTATTTCTTTTTTTAAATTTTTGTTGGCATGTCATATCCACAGGGAGGAGAAACCAAGAGAAAGGTTTTCTGTCTTCTGATTCACTCCCCAAGTGGCTGCAGTGGTGAGAGCTGAGCCAATCTGAAGCAAGGAGCCAGGAGCCAGAAGCCAGAGGCCTCCCACATGGGTGCAGGTTCCCAAGGCTTTGGGCTGTCCTCTACTGCTTTCCAAGGCCACATGAGAGAGTTCGATGGTCAGTAGAGTTGTCAAGACACCAACCAGAGCCCAGCGAGTGGAAGGCAAGGGTTTAACAAATAGGTTATTCCTTTGAACCCAGGATTTTCAACTCTTTAATCCACTCACACTTATGTGAAAGTTGAGATAAGGTTGCAATAAAAACAATTAAAATCTGGCCATATTTTGCATGTGGACCTATTATTATCCCTTATCCTAAATCAGTGGCTCAGGTCTCTCACTTGCCTTCCGGTAAAACCTATTTGGTCACTGCTAAGACTCCATAGGAACACGGTAATTTTAAAAGTGATATGAGATTTATTCTTCTTCTGAGTCAGTCTTTGTTTCTTCTGGCATTTATCCTGCTGTAGTCTCCACAAGGTTGACCAGCAGGCGAGCCATTGCCTGTAAGAGGCCTCAGGGAAAATGCCATTTGTGCTGTAGGAAAGTAGTTGCAACCTTTTATTCTTTTGCCTGTCCTCTCTCTTTCTCAACTAAGCCCATCCTTGTGCCTTGGTCTCAAGCAGTAATTATTCACACCAAAGGCAACAAAGTTGAACATTAATCTCTTCAATTAATGATTGTATTTCCATAGCAGACTGGTTAGCAATTTGAAATTGCAAACCTGTTTCCTGCTGAGACAACTGTATTCTAAGTGGAGTAAAACTAAAACACTTTCATGTACGTAGTTTATCTAAAGAGATATACCTTAAGGCTGACACAACCTACTAGTCATTCAGTAGATTAAAGTCAAAGTTTCATTTTCACCTGCATGAAATGCACCTTTTTGAATATTTTAGGAAAGAATAAAAAGATGTCCTCTCTAAATTTTTTAAATACAACTTCCATTCAGATATTAGAATTCCTAGAATGATACTGACTTATTGAACTCAAGTTGAAAATTGATCAAATAATGTAAAAAAAATTCCATTTCAGAGATTGACCATTTCGGCAGCTACATGGACATATGTAGAACAGAGTTAAATTCAAGCTACCCAAGATAGTATTGGCATAAATTGGGAGAAGACCAATTGAGGCATGTATTACTTATCTCCACTGTATGGAATATTTTTAGGCCATCATCAAATGATATGTTATGTCATTATACTGTATTTCTATATAATAATGCTCTCCAACTATTCATCATGATACCATTTACAATTTTATTATTTATATTGTGTGTTACTGCTTAAAGATACCAAAAACCACTGCATGAAAGTGTTTTGTTACATTTCATGAATCAGAAATTTTCATAGCATTTTTATTTATGATTAATACTTCAGTATTCACTAGCCAAAATTAATCTCTATCATTTTAAATATGTGGATTAGGTAAGTACCGTAATGTAGATGCTATCACTTGTGTAAAGGCAAAGCTACTCGTATGCTGTTAGAAGTTAAGATAATGGGAATAACTCTATGATTCAATGGGTTAAGCTGCCACCTACACTGCCACCGTGCCATATGCACACCAGTTCAAGCCATGGATGTTCTGATATTTTAAATAAAATATTTTTTTTCATTTGAAGGGCAGAGACACAGGGGAAAAAAAGAGAGAGAGAGAGAGAGAGAGAGGGATTTTTCCATCTACTATTTCACTTCTCCAATGGCCACAACAGCCAGAGCAAAGCTAATCTGAAGCCAGAAGCCAGAAATTTCTTGCATGTCTCCCAGATGTGTTCAGGGGTCCAAGGACTTGAGCCACCTTCCATTGCTTTTCAAGGCTAAAAGTAGAGACGGATCAGAAGTGCAGCAGCCAGGACACAAATCAGTGCATATATAGGATGTTTGCACTGAAGTTTAGACTACAAAGCACCAGCCCCATCCATGACTGACCCAGCACCCTGATAATGCATCTGGGAAAGAAGCAAAAGATGACTCAAATGCTTGGGTCCCTTTATCCATGTACGAGATCCAAAGAAAGCTCCTGGCTCCTGGCTTCTGTCTAACCCTACCATGTCTGTTACAGCCATTTGGGGAATAAACCAAGGGTTAGAAGATCTCCGTCTAATTCTTCCTTGCTTGCTGTCTCTATTCTCTGCCTTTTAAATAAATTAAAACAAATCAATAATTAAGTCTTAAAAAATGAAAATAATGGTTATCCCTGGATATCAGTGAAAAGTGATTGACAGATATTGGTGAGATTGACCTTTAGTTCTGAATATAAAGAGTGATTTTATAGGCATATTCAATTTTTTAAAACAAAGCTAAATAAAGCTAAATACATGTTTACAATGGACGCACATTTTCTTTTTTATATTTATTACTTTTCACCATACAGTTTAATAGACACAGGGGTTCATCCCTTCCTTTCTAGTTCCTCTCTTCCCATTTTTCCCTCTCACCATTTGTCCCCCAGTTAGCACAACAGTATATTTCTTTAGTACAAGATACAAGTGTATCTTTCTGACTCTTAAATGTATCATTACAAAGTAAATATAGAAAAAGGTGGTATACCTAGTGTTGCATTATAAAAATGTATTTACAAGTTTCATTGGTTTTCCTGCCTTTATTCAGGAGTAGAGATGCATATTATATGTCATATCTTAACTAATGTTTTGTAAAAAGTAAAACACATACAGATTAAAATGGAAAATTCCCTCTAATCAGACATATCTTAAATTCATAATCATATCCAAAACAAACCACTGTGAATAATGTTATTCATATTCTTGAACACATTTTATAACTATAAGCTATATTATAATTATGAGCACACACATTTAATCACATTCTTAAGACAATTGTCATTAGTTTTATGAACAAAAGTTTGTACCTCCCTCTCAACTTTCATGTCAATGAATTGATGTTTGTGCCTTGAAATTGACCAGGGTGAGAATATTCGCACGACAGAAAGTTGACAAATGTTAGAAACCATTGGGCTGATATGTGGCACAGGATACTAATACTCAGTCTGCCAATATTGGCATCCAATACAGGTCCTGGTTTGTATCCTGGTTGCTCCATTTCTTTTTTTAATAGGATTTATTTTATTTTTATTGGAAAGTCATATTTCACAGAGATGAGAGACAGAGAAAGGTCATCTATCCACTGAGTCAATCCCAAGTGGTTGCAACTGCTGGAGTTGAGTCAATCTGAAGGTAGGAGCCAGGACCCTCCTATGGATCTCCCATGCAGGTACAGGGTTCCAAGGCTCTAGGCCACCCTCCACCACATTCCCAGAGCACAAGCAGGGAGCCAGCCAGGAAGTGGAGCATCCAAGATACAAACTGATGTCCATATGGGATCCCAGAACGTTCAAGGCAAGGATTTAGCCACTAGGCCATCACACCTGGCCTGGCTACTCCATTGCTTATCCAGATTCCGCTTACAGACTTGAAAAGAAGCAAATTTTAGCATTTAAAATGAGAATTACTTTGAGAACTAATATAATGGCTAGCATTGATTGAATTATTTCTGTGCCAAGAATCAGTTGCAAAACTCTCATGCAGTTTTCACTTTAAACTTGACCCTATTACTATCTCCCACAAGTATGGATATTGAAAATAAATGAGATTATTAATGGTTTGGCCATATACTAAAATCAACAAGATACAGAACAAAGTCTATGCGTGGCTGTTTTTAATAAAGTAACAGAGAAAGAAGAAATGAAATTGAAAATTAAAGGAAGATTCATAAGGTAAACACTGAGTTAAAAATCTTTGTGACTTGGGCCCAGCGCGGTGGCGCAAGTGGTTAAAGGTCCTCGCCTTGCACGCCCGGATCCCATATGGGCGCCCGTTCTAATCCCGGCAGCCCCGCTTCCCTTCCAGCTCCCTGCCTGTGGCCCGGGAAAGCAGTCGAGGACAGCCCAAAGCTTTGGGACCCTGCACCCGCGTGGGAGACCCGGAAGAGGCTCCTGGCTTCGGATCGGCATAGCACCGGCCATTGCGGCTCATTTGGGGAGTGAATCATCGGACGGAAGATCTTCCTCTCTGTATCTCCTCTCTGTATATCCGCCTTTCCAATAAAAAATAATAAAAATAAATCTTTAAAAAAAAATCTTTGTGACTCAAAATGTCAGACAAAATATGTTGTACATTCAGCTCTAAGAAATAGTTTTAGATTATTGTTTCTGATACACACACATAAACTCAGAAAGAAAGCCAAATAATGTTTAACTAATATTAACTATAAAATGATGATTCTAACAGTCATAGAATTCATCTTAGAGATCTAACAGTTCTAGTACGCACAGTTCAGTGACAGTACAAATGCATCTTTCGTGCTCTTTGGGCTTTGGCATCTAATAACGTAGACAGGAACAGCCAGTTCATTGTGGGAAGTCAGTGGTCCAGGTGCCAGGCTGATTCACTTTTTTAATAACTTGTAGGGTTAGAACATATTGTACCGTTCTTTCTAACCCATGCACCCATTTGATGCTTGAATTCCTCCTAATGTATTCCTGCAAAGAGTAACCCAATCCATTCTTCAATAATCACAGCAACCGCAAAGTTAGAATGCCTGAAAGCAAATTACTCCTGTTTTAGAAAGCTGATTCCCACATCATCTTCTTGATAGTCAACCCTGATAATTTTCCATATTACTTCTAGGATTAGGATGTATATTTTGAAGTCATATTTAACTGATGTAACTGCATTTTCCATGCTTGATATTTGAATACCTGAACATGTTTCAGCAGTGTCCCATTACATACTTGAAGTTCCATTTCCTAAACATTCTCATATATCTTCCCATATGATGTAATTTTACTTTATACCTTTGTGAAACTGCCACAAGAACAACTTCCCCAGGGTTTCATTTTGTTTACTAGAAATAAACTTAATATTTTGGGTTGGAGATGGCCTTTTGGTTAATGGCAAACATTCTCTTCGTATGGAATTATATTTTTCATGCCAATGATAGTTTAACTTCATTTTCATCATCAAAATCATGTCCCAATTATGGATTTCTATCTTTGCTTTTACTAGACTAGTGGAGTTAATATTTTTTTTCTTGTTTGTATTTGAGACATAAAAAGGATATTCCAAACTAATGGAAAGAAAAAAAAAAAAAAAGAAAAGAAAAGAACAAGTGTAGCCATTTCAATATCAGATAACATAGACTTTGGCATGAAATGCATTAATGGGTTAAAAAAGGACATCACATAATGATCAAACAATCCACTGAGCAAGAAGAAATTATGATAATAAATGCACCAAATGCCGGGGCACCTAGCTACATGAAACAAATGCCAATTTAAAGGATCACAGTGAGGGGCTGTAACACTCCACTAGCCTCAAATGACAGTTCAACAAGCCAGCAACTCAGCATGGGAGCAACAGATCCCAACCAGACAATAGAATTAATGGACTTCATTGATATCTACAAAATCTTTTATCCTACAGATAAAAAATACACATTTTTTATCAGTACATGGAATATTCTCCAGGATTGATCACATTATAGGCCACAATACAACCCTTAGAAAATGTTAAAAGATTGAAATCATATGCCTGGTGCAATGGCTGACTGTACAATCTGCCTTGCAAGCACCAGGATTCCATATGGACAGTGGTTCATGTTCCAGCTGTTCCACTTCCCATTAACGGCCTGATTAGAGTCTGGAAAGGCAGTAGAGACGGGCCCAATGCCTTGGAACCCTGCATCCGCTATGGATTTCCATAGGAAGCTCCAGGCCCTTGGGTTTGGATGGGCTCAGTTCCAGCCATTACACCCACTTAGAGAACGAATCAGCAGATGGAAGATCTTTCTTTCTGCCCCTCCTTCTCCTCATAAATCTGAGAATTCTTTGCAGTAAAAATAAATTTTAAAATTTAAGATTCATTGTTTTATTGGAAAATCAGATTTACAGAGAGATGAATTAAAGAGAAAGATCTTCCATCCACTGGTTCACTCCCAAAGTGGCCACAATGGCTGGAGCTGAGCCAATCCAAAGCCAGAAGCCAGAAAACTCCTTCGGGTCTCCCATGTGGAGGCAAGGTCCCAAGGTTTTGGGCCATATTCCAGGCCATAAGCAGGGAGCTGGATGGGAGGTGGAGCAGCACAGACACTACTCAAAACCCATATGGAATCTCCGCACATGCAAGACAAGAACTCCAGCCACCAGGCTATCATGTTGGGCCCAATAAAGAAATATTTTTTTTAAAGATTTATTTTTATTATTTTTTCATTGGAAAGGCAGATATACAGAGAGGAGAGACAGAGAGGAAGATCTTCCGTCTGATGATTCATTCCCCAAGTGAGCGCAACGGCCGATGCTATGCGAAGCTGAAGCCTGTGCCCCATGCATGTATAATAATGGGGCTTCAGATAATACTTACAGTGTCTGGACATGCATATATATATAGCAAGCCTATGCATACATATCCTATTTCACAACAATGGAAGAGACAACAGAAAAAATATCACACATGTGCTCTATATAGTTTCATAAGTATATTTTAGGTAGTATCAAAAGTCTTATGAGATCCTATTTCACCTAATTTTAAAAATAGATCACCTTGAAGGAAAGAGGTTACAATCAATACATGACTGGGTTTGTGGTTTTGATTTTCACATAGCATCCATATAGTGTTATCATATTTAACTTCTAGGCATCATGTCAACAAGAATGATTATGTCTGTTTATAATAAATCTAGATCTGCCCCTTTTGAAAAAGGGAAAGATATACCACACCATTTATCACCAATATTTTCCATCACCTTATACAGCTCACACTAAAAAAATTTAACCTTGCATTGTTTCAGTTCCCATCTTCTGTGCTGTATTGCTGCATGCTGCAATAGAAAACGTTTACTCTATGGTCATCTTATAACCCTGATTTAATTTTTTTTTCTGTTTTGCTCTCTTTCTCAGTACCCAAATGGGATCTTTATTACATTAATATTTCCTACCACTCCTGCCACAGCTTACTTATCATTTTACAAAAAGACTTCAACAAGGAACTATTTTGACTGCAGAAATGCTGTGTTCTGTCTGCCCTCTCTGAATATAGTCATCCATGGTGTCTTTTTTTCCCCAAGTTTATGTTTTAATTTTTATGAATATAGTTGATTTGGAGCATTCCTCAGGTACACTTCCAAGATGACAACCATGTTTCCATCCCTCATTTCCAATTCTCTTCATCCATTACCCCACCTCTTTTCATTAACTTTTCCAAAGATATAAATTTAATATACTGCATTCACAAGCTTAGGCCACCATTGACTTATTCAACAAGTAAAAAGGTAGGAAGACCACCGTTCCACAGGAGTATACACAATGGCTAAAATGACAGTCACTTCACAAAATGTCTATTTCATTCCTGTAATGAGCGGTTTTTCCTGCCTGAGGCGAAGCCACTACCTCTAAGGATGTCTGTCTTCTAGCTGTCTTCTGACACCTCACCCATTACTTCTTCTCTCTGCTTTTATTTCATCTCATTCTATAAATCTATTTAAGTTGCGTCTTCCAAAAAGTCTCTGTCGATATATGTTTTTTGTTGTTGTTGCATCTTTCTCATAACAATACAGCATCTTTCACTCTGTATCCAGCTGAATTACTTCCTTCCTTAATTTGTAATTGTTTTTGATGCTGCTGTGTCTTTGTTTTCTTCCTGATACTGAAAATGAGGTGTTTTTTTTTTGCCTGTGTTACCAATATTACTGAAATGTTATCATTTGTAAACTTTTTATTCATTAGTCTTGAAAGATAATGTGAACCCTTATTACTGAGGAAGATACTACTAAGTTCAACTGTAGGGATCCAGCTTAACATCACTACAACCCGCATGATCATCACCGCTATCCTGCCCTGTAGTTGACCCTGACAGTCATCACAGCACTGTAGAATAAATACAATTGATTTTTTTTTAAAGATTTATTTTTATTATTTTTTATTGGAAAGGCGGATATACAGAGAGGAGATACAGAGAGGAAGATCTTCCATCCGATGATTCACTCCCCAAGTGAGCGCAACGGGTCGATACTATGCCGATCCGAAGCCAGGAGCCTCTTCCGGGTCTCCCACGCGGGTGCAGGGTCCCAAAGCTTTGGGCCGTCCTCGACTGCTTTCCCGGGCCACAGGCAGGGAGCTGGAAGGGAAGCGGGGCTGCCGGGATTAGAACCGGTGCCCATATGGGATCCCGGGTGTGCAAGGCGAGGACTTAACCACTTGCGCCACCGCGCTGGGCCCAATACAATTGATTTTTAAGGATTTATTTATTTGAAAGGCCTAGTGACAGAGGGAGTGGGAAAGAAAGTCTCCCATGCACTGATTTACTCCACAAACAGACAGGGCTGGGCTTGGACAAGTCCAGGAGACGCTTGCATCTCCCAACACATAAAATGGGCCCATGTTTTGGAGGTACCTTTTGCTGTGTTACCAAAAGCGTAAGCAGGAAGGCTAAATCAGAAGCAGAGTAGCAAGGATTCGAAATCATTATCATTTGGTTATCAGACACCAGTGTCAAAACCAGAAGTCTAACCACCTGTCACTCATCACCCATTGACATCTAAAATATCATTTGATTTTTAGGTTCATTTTAATAAGTTCATTCCCTCCAGAGTATTTTTATGTCTACTTCATTATTCACCTTAATATTTAGAGATACTGTATTTTTACTATTACTTTCTTTTTTTCTTTCTGTATTTGTACTGGAAAGTCAGATATACAGAGAGGAGGAGAGACAGAGAGGAAGATCTTCCTTCCTTTGATTTACTTCCCGGATGGCTACAATGGCCAGAGCTGAGCTGATCCAAACCCAGGAGCCTGAAACCACTTCTGGGTCTCCCACACTGGTGCAGGGTCCCAAGGTTTTGGGCCATTCTTGACTGCTTTTCCAGCCCACAAGCAGGGAGCCGGATAGGAAGCAAGGCTGCTGGAATTAGAACTGGTGCCTGTATGGGATCCTGGCACATGCAAGGTGAGGACTTTAGCTACTAGGCTACTTTCATTTTTGATGTTACAAGCTTTCCAAATGCATGAAGAGAATTAACACTATAAATAATTTTGCTGTCTATAGATTTTACTTCTTATTATTCCTTCAAAAGCAGTTTTCAAAAATCCTACTCTACTTTTCGATCCTTTTAAATACTAAACTTTTGAGTTTTCTGTGATGTTATGTAAGTGGAAAGAGTTAAATCTTCTGTATATAGTATGTGAGACTACCTTATTAGACATGTAGGATATAATTATTTTATACTTAAAAACAACCTATTTAAGTTTTAAAGGCAGCTAAAGTAAATGGAAAAGATGACATTTGCAATGGAAATGTATTTTATATGGTCACAATGTGTTCAGCTTTTTTCTTAGGATAAAGAAAAATATTAAATCTATAAAATGTTATTAACACCTTATCATTTTCTGACTACTTCTCACTTGATTTCATTACTTAACTATTTGCTACCCATGCTATTTGTTTCTTTTGCATTCTCTTATTGTGCAATCCAGAAAAATATAATATACATGCTTTATATGTGTATTCATTAATTTTTTACTGAATCATTTGAGAATATGTTACAGATATAAAAGTCTTTGCAAAACTTTAGCTTACATCCCTACAGATCAAAAGCATTATATTATGTAATTACATACACTTGTATAAAATTAATTGAATATAACATTGATATGATATTTTTATCTAATATAAAAATCATTATTCAATTTTTTGAAATTATCTAAATAATAACTAATACAAACATTTCGTGATTACTTAGGTAGTTTGCTTCTTCCATTGTCCATGTGGCTTTCAGAAGCAGGGAACTCAAGCTGAGGCTAGGTCTGGACTCAGTGGAGCCAGTTTGGGTTCTGGTTGGGTGGGGTGGAAGAAGCGTGCCCCAAGTTGGCATGTTGTGGTGGTGGTGTGCTAGTGGACAAAGCTGGGGAATCATGCACATGCTGAGTCCCGAATGAGTAGAAGGACAGAGTTCTAGACCAGCAGGACCATGTCCTGGGACCCCTGTATACTGGAATCCCAGGGCTGGCAGGCAGGGATCCAGAACAGTATGCCACCCCAAGAGAAGGTTGGGCTGGGGAACCAATGTGCTCACAGGAGCAGGGGCTGTGGATTGACCAGGAAAAAGAGAGGGGACATGTGGGATGGGGGACCACAGAGGGAGTACATTGCAGGTAAAGAATGACTTCCTGGAGACTTCTGCTGACAAGGCCTCTATACTTGGGGTGAGCAAGGGGTTTGAGAGTTTTCAAGTAGGGAAATGGAAAGATCTTTCTGGGTCAGACTAAAGCATCCACCCAAGTGGGAAACCAGATCAGAGTTAGACAGTGGGCATAAAAACTAGGGTTGGGGGCCTACCTGGCACGGCTGGACCACAGTACCTCTGAGTGTCAGAATAGAAGATGGGCCACATCAGGCTAACCCATGACACTAAACAACATGTGAGAGAACCAAGACTGGGAGAAGATTCTGAGGGGAACATATTCTTGTGGGATTGCAATATCAACTGGTTTGCTTAAGACCTGGGAATGGTGGAAACAAGTTATAACCATAGAACTCACCAATATTAATGAATACTTCAATTTGGACCAGGCCAGGCTGGTCTAGACTGCAGGTGCATCCAAGAATTGGGGGTGGGTAGGTGGGGAGATGCAGTCGCCTAGGGACTCACATCCAGGAATGATGGTCTGGCTGTGGAATTGATGTATCAGAGCTGGCCCTTCTCAGTGGAAAAGACTGAGAAACAAATGGCCAGCTCAGATGATATGGCAGCCCATCGGGGCCTGCATATGAAATATGATATAAAAGCAGAGGAAGGATGAAAGAACAAACTGAACAGCTACCCCAGCCAAATGATGACAGCAAATATCTGGGTGAATCAGAACTCTAAGGGCAACTATGTCAACCAATGGATATCGGAAGGCCTTCCTTACTCTTGGATCAATGAGATTAACAGCATTTCAAACTAGCGAAGCCACTTTGCTACATTGGGGACCCTGGGTTGGTATAAGGTGGCCATTCCCCATCACTGGATACTGGGGTGATTAGGAGGCTGGGTATGTCTCCTCCCTTTATGTTCCCCTTCCCTGAGATACAGGAAGAAAAGATTAAACATTTGGAAACAATGATTACACCCATTTTCCCTGGCCCTCAATCCTCCCCATCCTGATCAACTATGTAAACATCATTAAAATTTTTTAAATAGAAAGAAATTAACAAATTAAGGATATCCAACACTTAAATCAGTTCTGAAAATTATTGAAATCCTAAATAAACATAGAGTAACATATCATGTTCATTGATTTAAAAAACAAAAATTGAATGTGGGTCAATACAGGCTGCATGATCCACCAAAACACACAAAGGCAGAGACTGAGAAGCAGACTAAACTGGATATGGGCCTAGCATATGCTAGCATGCCTGAGATCTGGGTCTGGGAGTGAGCCTGGTAGGGAAATCTGGGAAACTTTCTTGGTGGGCCATAGCTCCTACTGGTGAGCACATGAGTCAGTATTGGGCGTTGGTCAGGCTGGGAAAAACTGCTCCACTTGTCAGTAGGTTTATGGGCTGTGTTGGGGGGTGCTCTTAGCAGGGATGGGCCAAACTGTATCACACTAAAGTGCATAGGAACCAAGAAGAGATGTGAGCCATTTTGGGCTGAACTATCACACATATCAAAATGTATAGAAGCCAGAGATGGTAGCAGGCTGGGTAGGGTGAGGCTACAACATTCACCAGCTAGAGTTGGAAATGAAAACTGTCCAGGCCAAGCCATGCTGGAACATCCAAAAGCAATGACCAAGCTGGTGTATAGGCTATACCAGACTGGATCAGAGCAACCAACAGCATCTACCAAGATCTGTGGCTGGGAGCAGGCCTGGTTAAGGAGCTAAGGGGACATCATGGTTGGGTTGAAGTTTCAACTGGTGAGTGTAAGAGCTGAAATGAGGGCAATGAACTGGCTAGACATGGCTGCAGCACCCCTTTGCATGAGTGTGGACTGGATCTGGAGTGTATCTGACTGGACTAGCCTACAGCATCCTCTGGTGCTGCCAAGAGCCAGTATGAGATTGGTTAGGCCAGGCTAGGTCTTGGCATCCACTGATATACATGGGAGCTGGGTCTGGGGATGGGCCAGGTTGAGCAGGGCTGTAGCAGCAAATACTAAGAGCCTTAATAGGTATAGGCTGGTCAGGCAAGGCAATTTTACCTTCCAGGACAGGAGGCTGGGCAATTCAGGCTGGGCCAAGAACCTATCAGTGTACATGAGATCTGCAACTGGGAGATGACTTGATAAAGGGGCTTGTACAGTCCCTGCAGGTGAACCCAACAAGTGATGCTATAGGAGCAACCTGGGTTGGAACAACCACCAACATACATATGGCTCAGTTCTGGGGTCTGGCCAGGCTGGGTCAGTTCATAACATACACTGGCTGATATGAGAAATAGGATGTGGTGCCAAACAGATCAGGTTAGGCCACAACACTAGCCAGTTCACTTTGAGACCATGACTTGGTGGATGGCTGGGCTTGCCTGGACAGCAGTACCCAACAGCATGAGCTAGAACTGGGGCCAAGCTTCAGCATCCTATGGTAAACTGGGCAATGCCAGACTGGGTTATAGCACCCATCAGCACACATAAGACCTCTGGAATGGGAGCAGTGTGGGCTTCCCTAATGGGCCACTGCTCTGCTGGTGAGTGTGAGAGTTGGAACTTGGGGTGTACCATGACTACAGCACCTGTTGGTCTACATGTGAGCTTGGTTAAGATGAGTCAGGGTAGGCTAACTGATCATCTGGCACATACATAAATCAGACTAAGTACAACCTGCTTGGGCTTTGCTACGGCATCAGCTGGAAAGTGTTGGGACAATGCCAAATCCTGACAGGCTAGACTATAGTACCACTTAGAAAGTACAAGATCCAAGTCTTGGAGTGGGCCTAGTAAAGAAAGTATGTACACCCCTCCGATGGACTGCAGCTCTCACCAGCAAGCATGAGAACCAGAGATGGGGTGGGCCTGGCTGGACAAGCAGTAGTACCCCCATAGTAACTGTGGGCTGGATAGTGGGGTCAGTTTTGATTAGCTAGGCTCCAACATCCATTGACGTATATGAGACCCAAGTTGAACTCAGGAACAACTGGACCAGTCTGCTGTACATACTGGAATGTACTTGAGCTGAGGTTGAGAGCAGGCCTGGTGAAAACTTTTGGAGTCACTCCAACTAGGCTGCAGTTTCCACTGGTGTGTGTGAAGGATGGGTATGTAGTGGAGAGGACTGGACTGGGCTGCATCCATTGGTTTGTGTATGAAATGGGGCTGGGGACAGAACTGATCCAGCAACCACATCCACCAGTGTCTGTGTAGGCTGATATTGGTGATAGACTGAGCCATGCTCCACATTGGCTGGCACGCACAGGAGTCCCTTCTGGGGTCACCTCTGCTGGGGTTTTTGTCCCCTCTCAACTAGACCTCTGTTCTCAAAATCCCAGTCATGGAGAAAAATCACAGGATGTTCAGTCTGACCATGGAGTGCACGTGTCAGAACCACGCCTTCTCAATTGCTGAAATCTATGCAGTGGACAGCATGCCCAGATGCACATGTGGGTCATGACAGACCCTTGAGGCCTACAGAGAATCCTGGTACCACAGAGAGCAGAACAAGTTGGACAATTGTCCTGGCCAAGCTTTTACAGCAAGTATCATGTTGAACGGAGAATGTAAGTGAACCATGTTAGCCCATGGACCTTGACAGAATTGCCTCAACCTCAACAACACCGTAGAACTACTGAAACAACTGTAACAATACCTTTGGAACATGCTCCACATCGGAGAACCTGAAATCACATCAAATGACTGTCTCCCACCTCTAGGTCCTAATGCAGTTAAGTAGCTGAGAACAGCCCTCTCCACTTTTTCCCTCCTTTTCTCCAGATACAGGACGAAAAAATAAATCAAAACAATTGTTTCATTCACTTTCCCCAATTCCTTGACCCTCCCCACCCTCATCAGTGCTCCTCACAGGCATTCATCCTTTTTAACTTTGCAAACACCATCAATATATTTTCTTTTAAAAAGGAACATTTATCCCAGTAAAAATCCAGTAAAAGATCACACATTCCATTAGTCTTCAGGACTCACTAGTTTTCTTTGACAGTATTCAAATTCTTGACCAATATTTAAATAATAATTTGAAATTACTTAAGACAAATTATTTGTAAAGCATTCAATTTCTGTTGTTGCTTTATGATAAGTATGTGGTTTTTGAGCCTTAATTTTTGACAGGAATACCATCTGAATAACCGTAATCCTATCACATCTTTAAAAGAAATACATAATGCCAGTTTAAACCATCTTTGAGACATACAGATTTCTCCTGTGTAAAGGAACTCTTGCTTTTTCTTTCTTTTTGTTAGATAACAGGTCTTCTTTGGAGATGCAGGATAAATAAAGAAAAGCAACAGATGTTACTCAGGGCTGTCAGAGGCTACCTTTCATTGGAATCAATGTCTGTTAAGTCAATTATGAATTCTCACACTGAATATGAAAAACAAGCTTAGAGTAGAAATAAGCTAAGGGAAATTGAATATAGTAAATCTAATGATGTATGCACTGGTATGATTTCTTTGGAGATTTCTTGAGAAATTTGTTTCCTGTAATCTTAAATGTCCTATGTACAAATGGTTTGGAGTTAGTGTTTATATAATACATTCTATTTGGTGATTTAAAAACTGGCATGATTTTTTTCCTCTGTAACTCCCAGTAAAAAACAAAATGACTGACAGCTACTCTTAAGGATAAGCATGTGTCTCTTTGCAAGGAGCTGCTCCATAATTTTAACAGAATCTAATCATAAAGAAGCTATCTGAGTTGACTTCATTATACATTCACACATTCAATCACACCAACATCACTTTTTAAATACCATCCCTTTCAAATGAATGCTGTGAACTTTCTCAGCAGTAAAGGCAGGCATGTGATTTTTACCCATCAATGGAGACTTAATAAATCACCCAACATATTACAGTTTCACGCCAAGTTAGCACCTTCATCAGAGAATAAAACCAGTAGGGCAAATCCTGCCTACTTGTGAAAGATGCTAATTACTCGCTCACCCTCTAAAATAAGACATGAGTGCTTTGTCACAAACCCTGTACAATGTCATGAAAACTTTAAAAATGAAACACTTAAATAAAGCCTGAAACAGCTTATTCATACAGAAATACGGGAGACAGCAAGCAGTGGGGGGCGGGGGGGCACAATTTTCAGAGATTATGAAATCTCATTTCCGAACTCTGGCAAAATAATGGCTATTTCTATGATGTCAGGGATTCTTTTTGGAGTCTTTGCTTTTAGTTCTTCAATGCAAAGTCCCATCTGACCGCTTCTGAGAGTAACTCCTCGCTGGGTGATAGCTGTTCTCAGGGAAACATGAGATAGCTTGTGAAAGAACTGCCCTCAGTCTATTCAGCAAATCTCAGGGGTGGCCTATCCGAAGACCAGAAATGATTAGTTCACGTACTGGTGGTCTCTGCAGAAAAGCCAGGAACCATGCTGGCCATAGGATGTGAAATGCATGCAGACATTTGTGAATCACCAGCACCATCAGAGGTTGGTTGACATGAGCTGAGAGAAGTGTGATGGGAGGGGTGTCACTGACAGTTTGGTACCCAGTCTCTGACAGGAGATACTCTTTTCCCCTGAAGCTGTCAATTTATCACCTTTAAAGTATTCAAGGCTCATATTATGAACACATCATGTTCTTACCTAACAATGCTGTTTATGTGCATGATTTAAAAAAAATCACTATACACTGTGCTTCTCTATTCTTTCTTCCTCCTTTAACCATCTGAACAAGCAGTTAAGACTTCAAAAAATCTATAAAACTATAACCAGATTAAGAAAACCAATACTCTGATCTTTCAACTTACCTCTTTAGCTCACTGATATCTGCTCATGAAATGTAATTATCCCTTTAGATTGTACTGCTTGTTGGCATGTGCAAGCCACCAAACCAGTCATAGTTTACAACTGTAAAGAGAGCCCAGAGAAAGCTTGTGTTGCGGCTAATCTGTGTAATAATGGCAATGCAACAAATTACTAAATTCCCAGAGAAAATATAAAATCCCCAAAAATGATTTTGGTAAAGCAACTGTGCCTATTATGGAAGGAAAGAAGGAAGTTGGAAAGAAAAAAAGAAAGGAAGGAAGAAAAAGGGAAGAAGAAGGAAGGAAGAGAAATACAAAAGAAAAGGGCAAATTAAACATCCAAACTTTCATACTATCTTTTTTAATAAGAAAGATTAAAAAATAAAAGCAGGATTTAAAACATCGCTTAACTGTTAAAAAAAGAACATTCTGTTCTTAAATGTTTTCACTTTATTCATAAACCATAACAATACATAACACATATTAAAGGCGCTTGCTCATTTCATTTGGGGATTATTTACCTTAAGTATTTCATGTGTTCTAATTTATTCTAAATTAAAAGCATATGTTTCAAAACAAATTTTCGCCTCAGAAGAGAAGGAACATGACAGAAACTCTTATAAAAAAGCGTTATACAAAGGAAATTATCATTTCTGTTATTTTTGTATAAAATTACAATCAGAACCAGAGAACGGAGAGATCTTCCGTTCACTGATTCATTTCCCAAACGGCTGCTACAGCCTGAGCTGGGCTGGTTGTATCCAGAAGCCAGGGGTCAATTATGATTCTCCCACAGGGATTTAGTAGGCCAAAGGATTTGGGCCATATTCCTTTGCTTTCCCAGGCCATTATCAGGGAGCTGGATCAGAACAGGAGAAGCAAGACCCTGTGCTATAGCCTAGCAGCTAAAGTCTTCACCTTGCATGTGCCAGGATGCCATATGGCCACAAGTTCTAATCCCATTGGCCCCACTTCCCACCCTGCTCCCTGCTTAAAGCCTGGGAAAGCAGTCAAGGACATATCAAAACCTTGGGACCCTGCAGCAGCATGGGCAATCTGGAAGAGGCTCTGGGCTTCTGGCTTTGGATCAGCACAGCTCCGGCCATTGGGGCTACTTGGGGAGTGAATCAATGGACGGAAGATCTTCCTCTCAACTTCTCCTCCTCTCTGTATATCTGACTTTCCAATAAAAATAAATAAATCTTTAAAAAAATTGGAGAAGGAGAAATAGGAAATAGTCCCCATATTGGATGCCAACACCATGGGCAGAGAATTAGCCTCTTATTTCACTGCATAAGCCTCAACCTTCTCTGTTTGCCTGTTTGTTTTAATGACTCTTACTTTGGAAGTAAGATCTTAGAATGGCAACTCCTTAAAAAAAAAGGAATCGTTTTACCTGTCTCCATCAATGTTTAAAACACACTCCATACAAAGCATAAATTTCATGAAAGTTAACTTCATTCCAATATTATAAATTGTATTATGCTTAAAAAAATTTCTCAAATTTTTCACATTTAAAAATTCCCCTGGTCTGTACAACAAAGGAATCAGTTAACAAAGTGAAGAAGCAACCAACAGAATGGGAGAAAATTATCGCATACTACACAAGTGATAGGGGACTAAGAGCCAGGATTTACAAAGAGCTTCAGAAACCCAGGGACAGGGAAAAAAAAAATGTAACAAAATGGGCAAAGGAAATGAACAGAACTTTTTTAAAGAACAGATTCAAATGGCTAACAGACATATGAAAAGATGTTCAGGCTCCCTAGCCATCGGAGAGCTAAATGAAAACCACGTACCCTCCCCCACTGCTGGTGGGAGTGTAGGCTAGTACAACCATGATGGAAATCAATATGGAGCGTGCTGGAGAATTGCAAATAAATCTGCCATATGACCAAGCTATCCTGCTACTAGGAATATGCCCAATTGAAATTAAATCTGCATATGAGAAGAGGATCTATAATCCTATATTGGAGCAGCACAATTTACAATAGCACAGACATGGGAACAATCCAGATGTGCTTCCAAAGAAGAGTGGTTAAAGAAACTGAGGATTTCTTCCATTTACCCCCAGCTAGTCTTCTCTCACTGCTTTCCACTGTACCATAATATTAATTTAGTCCTCAACAACAGACACAAGTCCATAATTCTTCTATCAAAGTATATCTTGACATTGCAGGTATAGACAATGGTTGAAAGACCAACATCCTATTGTTGAGATATATTCAACAGTTTAATTTGGAGTCCATCTTTTATTCTGAAGTAGATTCATACTGTGATGTATCTCCACTTCATGGTGTGCTAGTCTTTATTATACTGTTACTCTAGATAAATATATGCATGTATATGTTTATCCACATATCTGTTTGCTTTGTAGTTTGCATGAATGTTGCCTTATATCAGAGAGAACATATGATATTTGTCCTTTGGAGATTGGCTTATTTTACTGAGCATGATAGTCATAATAATTTTGTTACAAATGGTTGAATTCCATTCATTTTAACGCTGAATGGTATTCCACTCCTTTGATGGGTATTTGGGTTGTTTCTATGTTTTTGCTATTGTAGGTTGTGCTACTGTAAATATAAGATCACAGGTCACATTCTCACATGCAGATTTCATCCTTTTGGCATATTCCCAGAAGCAGGACTGCTGGATCATATAGCAGATCAATTTACAGTTCTCTTAGCACTCTCCATATTGGCTTCCATAGTGGTTGTAACAGTTGAATAGTAGAGTTACAGGAAAAAGGAAAAGAGAAAAAGTCTGCCATATACTAATTTACTCCTAAATGGCTGCAACAGCCATTGCTGAGCTCATCCAAAGCCAGAAGCCATGAGCTTCTTCCAGGTCTCCCACATGGATACATGGGCCTTAAGACTTGAGGCATCATCTGATGCTTTCACAAGCCACACCAAGAATGTGGATAGAAAGTGAAGCTACTGGGCCTAGGCTGGCACCACAGGCAGAGGCTTAGCCTACTGTTTTATGGAACTGGTCCCAGAAATCTTTAATTCTATTTTCCTCTAGCTTTTTCAGGTCCTCTCATGCTTGATTCAGTATCATTTTGACTGACCTCAAATTTTAAATTTTAAATTATTTTAAAAAGTAATATGACCTAGAGAAAAATAACATATGACTAGAGTCAATGGTCATGAAACAATGATTCTCAATTGGAAATACTTATAAAGTGATTTAGATCCCACACATAATGTTCATACTCCAACAAAAACACACTCAAATTTACAAATGCAATACCTGCACAGATGCTTTAAGATCATCATCAGTGCTCAACATGAAAGATTAGGCCCTGCCTTAATAAAGCAGAAGGTATAGCCAATTTCTAGCTATTGTTCAAGTAGGAATTTTCATCTATAGAATTTTTCAAATAACCCCAAGAAATGTGCTTAACACATTTTCTTCCTATTCTTATTCGCCAAAGTCAAGGTGAAGTTTAAACTATCATTTAAGAAAATAAGGAGAGATGGAGGAAAAGAAAAAAAACCTGTACCTACAAAACAGTATCATAGAAAATAATAATAATACTAATAATTTAAAAACACCTTAACTTTCAATGCTTTACACAAACAGAAACTAAAATTAATAAACATATTTATTGTGGCCAGTTCTTTTTTTTTTTTAAGATTTATTTTATTTTTATTAGAAAGGCAGATATACAGAGAGGAGGAGAGACAGAGAGGAAGATCTTCCGTCTGATGATTCACTCCCCAAGTGAGCGCAACGGCCGATGCTATGCCAAGCCGAAGCCAGGAGCCTCTCACGCGGGTGCAGGGTTCCAAAGCTTTGGGCCGTCCTCGACTGCTTTCCTGGGCCACAGGCAGGGAGCTGGATGGGAAGCCTGGCCACCGGGATTGGAACCGGCGCCCATATAGGATCCTGGGCGTGCAAGGCGAGGACCTTATACACTGCGCTATCGCGCCGGGCCCTCTTGTGGCCAGTTCTATAATGCCACCAACTAAATGCTGCTTGTACTCCCAGCTCCCAGCATCCCATGTGTAGTCCCACATCCCTACTAATGCACCTGGAGATGAAGCAGAAAAAGGTCCAAGTGCGTGGGCCCTGTGATCACGTGGGAGCCCCAGGTGAAGCTGCTGGATACTTGCTTTGACCTGGCCCAACCCTGGCTATTGGGGTTATTTGGGGAGTAGTGAACCCCAAAGTAGTAGAGGGAAAAACCATATTATCTGTGTGTTAATCTGCTTTCCAAATAACAAATAAATATTTTTATTAAAAACTTTTTTCTTATATCTGTATCATTCAATCCCCTATGTTTCCTAGAAAAACAAGAAAAAAAAGATGTGTGTCTGTCTGATTTTCCCTAAAGAAGAAATAACGTAAGTATCTTTCTTCTTGGGATGACATTCTGCATTCCTGATGGTATTGATTTATGAACTGTCCTTTAAACTGCAATGTAGCGGGTTCACTTCACCAAAAATCCCACAGGGCAGTGACCAATATAAGCACTGTTTCAATTCACAGATTATGAAACTCATGTGAAGAGAAGTTAAGACTCTTACCAAGGATCAGACAAACAATATTATGAATACTATCTGGATTAAAACACCAGTAATCTGACTCCAATTCCATGTTCTGGTGTTAAACAAGCATCCAATGGTTTGGGGATGAGGGTGGGCGATGTTTGGCATAGCCAGTAAGAAAACACTTCAGATACTACATTCCATATAAGAGTGTTTAGATTCAAATTTAGGGTCAGATTGTAATTCCAGATTCTTGCTAAGAAGTACCATTGGTTGTAGCAATGGTTTAAGTACTTGGTCTCTGTTACCCATCTGAGAGATACAGACTGAGTTTCTGACTCCTTGCCCATGCTGGCTACAGTAAAAATCTGAGAAATGAACTGATAATTCTCTCCCTTATAAGCAACTAAAATAACTGTTTAATATATGTATATATATATATATATATAATATAAGCATGTAGGACATTTAAACAAATATATACTTAACTTATAAATAATACTATTATAATATATAAACATAACATGTGAATGCATAGATAGGTATATAATTACAAAGATATAACAATTCCTTAGTGTTGTTTGATGTCTAGATGGTTTCTATATATGCTGCAAATGTGTTCTGCCATGAGATATTTACGTTTCCAAAATGAGTGAAAATCAGTGTTATCAAAAATTAAGCACTGACAAAGCAAATGCAGGGACATAAATTTTGACAGGCACAGACAGAGGATATATGAATATGAACAAATAATGAAAGAAGTGTCATGGTCAAGTGACAGCTAACAATGGTTTTGCTTAAGCTCTAACACAAAATTAAATTTAATCAAATTAATTCTCGGAAGTCAGCTGAGTTGAAACTTGGATAAGTGAGAACCAGAAAAAAAATCTGCAGAGATATGCAGAAAAGAGCAGTAGCATAGATCAGGGGCCTCAGCAATGAAGCAGCAAATGCATTACCATTTATATTGTGTTTCCATGAAAAATATATTAATACTCTATATCATTTGAAATATTTCCAAAAGACAGTACATTTTATGAAATCACTGGTGGTAGATTAGTAAACCCAACAGAATGCTAGAGGACTAAAAATATTGCATCTAGAAAACTTCAACTCAAAATTTTCACCATCCTTAAAAAAAAAAAAAAGAAAGAAAAGAAAATGCTTGATCTAATGTTGAATGATAGAAAGGACAAGGAACTCTTGGTGTGTTGCATTATCCAGACACTGGCCCCAAAAAGCCAAAAGGCTGGAATGTGGATGGATTCACACCTTTGCAATATGTAAACCTACTAATTTGCATAGATTAAAAAATCTTTTGGAACATTTTAGGAGTCCCATATGTTTTGCAATAATACAGAAATCATGTTGATAACTTAAAAATTAAACCTTATGGCAATTATTAGCTTTGTTCTCTAGAAGATTTTGTTGCAAACTTGCAAGTGAATAATAGCAATTGCTACTTCAGCTGCAATCTTAGTAAAGAAGCTAGATTTCAATCTATTTCACAAAGTATTGTATGTAAGATCATATTGAAATTATGAATGGGGGCAGGATTTGGAGTAAAATGCTAGTTTTAGTTTCCATTTGCAACAAATCTGTGTTTGCTCTGAGGAGCTATGGAAATATGTCAATGGAAAACTTGAAAATACAGTTTTCAGAATTAAGCAGATGGTAAAAATCTCTATTTCCCGTCACTCTCATTTGTTACCTAAAATGTGGTTGTGGAAGATACAGCATTCCATGTACTATTCCTAGCTGAAGCTTTGATTTTGCTTTTGATTCCCCTGAGTCTTCCACTAGCTAAATTATTTTGTATTTGATTCCTGGGAGATACTGGTTGTAGAGCTTGTGATTGCTTATTCTGACAAGGACCAGAACAGCAGCAGTAGTGTCCTTCTCACAGTCGGTATCACTGTCAGGGAAAGAATGGTGCCAGCAGCAAGCAGTCTGCAAAGGCCTCTCTTGGCATCAGCAATTGTGGTGCTGACAGCTTCTTGGCTCACTCAGCATTTTCAGACACACTGCACACACCAGACCCTGAGGGCCTGAATGGATTGCACCCACATTTTTCCTGATTTAGCATTAAGTAGAATCATGTATGCATAAAGTGATTTAACAAAGCATTCTCTAGCCCTCTAAATTACTACAACAAAATATTCTTTTATATAAAAATAACATCACAAGGGTCATCTGGCTGGTGACACTTTGTTTTTCCCCTA
The DNA here is from genome assembly GCF_017591425.1 of Ochotona curzoniae. Classification (NCBI taxonomy): domain Eukaryota; kingdom Metazoa; phylum Chordata; class Mammalia; order Lagomorpha; family Ochotonidae; genus Ochotona; species Ochotona curzoniae. The sequence goes on along the minus strand of NW_024466004.1, from coordinate 13,297,454 downwards.
GAAACAATAGCTAGTTAGAGTAGAAATGACCAATGAGCATTGAAGATGCCTTGAAAATTGACAGTTACGGGACTCAGGCAGACCGAGTCTTAGCCTAAAAGTTTTATTTCAAGTATACAACCATTGGAGTTTTAAAAATCAAAGACCTAAGTTCATAACAAGATTATATGCTATCATAAATGCTAGAGAAAGAAAGATGCTTTTTTTTTTTTTTTTGGTCTTGTCAAGGCAGCACATTTCAATGTAAGTTCTTCAAAGCATTGATATGTTGTTTTAGTCTTGGCCACAGAAAACGTTTTTTATTGACTAAGTAGATTGAAATTCAGAATTTTGGCTTTATTTATTTTTATGAGAGAGCAATATAGAAAGGGTGTGTGAAAGAGACAGATCCCATTTGCTCGATCTCCTGTCGAATGCTTGCGATAGCCAGGCTGTGTCAGATTGAAACCAAGAGTCACAGAAATCCATCAAGACATTTCACAAGGATGAGTCATCATCTGCTGCCTTCCAGGTGCATCAACAAGAAGCTAACTAAGAAGTGGAGGTGATATGGAATGCATCATCCCAAGCAGTGACTTTCCTCACTGTGCCACAATGCCTGTCTGTGGAGACCCAGTCTCAATGCTGTGTTTTCTAACTGCTATGATCGGGGCTTCATTGAGGGACATACTGTTTCCTTGCTGATAATAACCTTGTGAAATTCTAGGCTGATACACAACAGAATCACTTCATCCATTCAGTGCTAACGGAACTAAAATCTCTCCAAGGGAGGGGCAATGCACTTGGGTTACATGTTTGTTTGTTTCTAAGATTAATAGTATTTTCTTTCTTCATATCCAACAGTTCTTGATACATATCCAACTGATTTCATTTCACAGCTTTCTGTTTTTTAAATTCTTGTTATATTTTTTTGGAAACACTTATTCAGTCTTATTCTAATCCCTTTTTTGATCATTTTATTTTGGTTATCTTAGGAGTGATCTCTTATTGGGATCATTCCATGAAACTAATGTTTCTTCTGGCAGCAATAGTTGGGGAAAAAATTTCTTGGCTGGCTGGTTGTTTTCTTTCATACTTTTCTAGGTTTGTTTGTTTGGTCTGTGCTTGCTTTCATTGGATTCCAGGCTTCTCAAGTAAAAACCGATTGTTACTGTCTGGAGCATATATAATGAATACCACTCCGGAGTCCGTGCATACTTTGGCGAGGTTTCTGATTGAAGGCTGCCACTGTCCTTTGCTGATACTCCTGGCATCTTGCTGCTTGTGGGTGTCAGATCATAGCCAGAGTCAAAATGTTTACATCTTCCAATTGCAAACAGGTGGTCTCTACCCAGTCCTCTGTTCCTTCACAGTGGGTGGGGCACTGTTGGAGATGCCTCCCCTAGAGGAATACAAATACGCCACTAGGCATTTCTAGTAGTGGGTCTTTCTAGCTTTGCTCCATCAAGGGACCATCCTGTTTGTATTCATTTCATTTCTGATCCTTTGAGAAATGTGTCTGCTTTCAAGCATGAGTGTTTTAAGCATGAGTGCTTTAAAGCATGAGCAATAATGTTTTGTCTGCTGTTACCATTTTTTCAATATGGATATACAGTGTGAACTATCTCTAATATATTTACCAGAAGAGCTCTCTAAAGTACTTTAAAATCTGTGTGTGTGTGTGTGTGTGTGTGTGTGTGTGAGAGAGAGAAAGGGAGAGAGACAAATGCCTACAGACATTGCCAATCCACTGGTTTACTCCCTAAAAGCTTTCAACAGCCAGAGAGGCCAGGTCAGAATCAGGCATCCAGAAGACAATCCATCTCCAGTGTGAGTGGCGGGGAGTATATCAGCAGCGACCAGAATCCTAGGGTAGACTAGCAACCAAACGTGGGATGTTAGTGTCCAACTGATACAATGTCTAATGCACAAAATGCCTGTTCTCTCAAAATATGTTTTTATTGTTTTTCACGGTATGGTTTTATAGGCATAGGAAATTTCTACCATACCTCCCATTCCTCTTTTCCCATTCTCCCCTGCTCCATTGTTTTCCCCGTATTATTAGAGTGGTACATAACCCTTCAGCATCGATCACAAGTCCAACATCCTGCTATTGCACAAATGTTTCTAAGACATGTTTATATTTAACTATAGATTAAAAATAAATTGTGTCCTGTGCATAGTTCAGTGATCAAAAGGAATAGAAGCTCTGTTAAATCCCAGAACAAAAAAATGTTGATTTGAGCAGGAAGTTTCTGAGCTCATGTGTGATGACAACAGAATGATAATTTTTAATTGGTATAAAGAATACTTTTAATTTTCACTATTTTTAACTCACACAAATTTGAAAATTAAAATTTAAAATATTCATCAGAATCTAAGTTTTATCTTCAATTATAAATCTGCACATAACATCTCAAAAATGCGTGGAAATAGCAGAATTAAAATATGTTAATTTACAGGCCCGTGCAGTGGCCTAGCAGCTAAAGTTCTCGCCTTGGTCTCACTGGGATCCCATATGAGCGTTGGTTCTAGCCCTGACGGCGCCGCTTCCCAACCAGCTCCCTGCTGTGGCCTGGGAAAGCAGTCCAGGACGGCCCAAGGCCTTGGGGCCTTGCACCCACATGGGAGACCTGGAGGAAGTTCCTGGCTCCCGGCTTCGAACAGGCACAGCACCAGGTGTTGAGGTCACTTGGGGAGTGACTCATCGGACGGAGGATCTTCCTCTGTGTTTCTCCTCCTCTCTGTATATTTGACTATACAATAAAAATGAAATAAAATCTTTAAAGGAAAGGTTAAATACTTCCTATGTCTCAAGGTGTTTTATTAACTTGATATACCTAAGAAGGGAAAATCTCTTCAGATGAGAGAAATTCGACATTCTGACAACAAACACAATGAATCAAGATTCTTCAATTTTATACATTTTGGCTTACATTTTAATACCTAAAGTAGTAAAAAAATGATTCTTATCTGCCATTCTGGTTAGAAAGAAAATAAACCTAATACTGAGAAAAATATAAGAGATTTTCAGGGTTTTACAGTAAAAGATCGTAAACAAAGATATAGAAGCAAGGGGTTTAAATCCCACTCAAAAACTCGACAGTTATGTGACCTTGAATAGGTATTTAACTTCTGTGTCTTCTGTAAAGTAAACTCATTTCATCGTTTTTGTAAGAAGAAATGTAAAGTGACCAGATAAGCAACTGACAACAACAGATACTAGGAGAGATTATATCATATTCACTTTGTAATCATAAAAATCATTCTAATTACATAGGGGTTTTTTTTCTCAATCTTTTCAACCAATATTCAAGTGCTAAGATATTTTGAATACAAGAATTTCTCAAATGGTTTATGGAACATGTGTATTATTAAATAAATGGAGTTCAAGTTTTTCGGGACCAAAGTAAACTTGCTTTTAATTACACTTTTCCATAAACTTTATTAAACAACTTCCTATGCACTTTGCTCACAAAACATTTTTTGCCACGTTGTTATATAGTTCATATCAAAGAGCACAGCACTTACAATGCACCTATAGTAACAGAGACAGATATTTAACACTAAAGATAAAAGTTTCTCAATCTTACATCTCCAGATAAAATATATGTATTTTTTTACTTATTTATACTGATAAGTAAAATGCATAATATAATTTTTTTTAGCTAGGAAAATCTGTCTGAACAGACAAAATAAAGCTTGATTGAAAGTAACAAATATTTTTCCTGTAGTTCAATTAAAAACAAATCTGCAAAATGCCATTTTGCAACTGTCTACTCACTAAATGTGATATTAGTTTCATTTATTTTACAAATACCTATAAAATAAAACAAAAAGTAAATAATTATATTTAAGTATCAGTTTAGTTCATTTTTATGCATGGAGTATAACATGCTTTAGCAAATGCATTTTAGATTCAATTCATTTACCACAAGTAGCCATACAAAAACCATGGCAATGTGTGTATGTTGAATACACTAAGTAATAAGTTGTAAGTTAACTGGTCGTAATATCAATGGATTCCCAGAGGCATGTGGGGACTGAAGCAAACCATAACTTTTATATCTTTCTCTTTAGAATAAATTGCACATCCATCAAGCCCAACAGACCTTTTTGATCACCGATCATCTATAGAGACAGTTCACATGCAACACACGTGCTAAATGTAATCTACTCACTTGGGTAGTTACCTTTTGCACCAGATGTGCTCATTAGCCTCAAATGAAGCTTTGGCAGCTCTATTTTAGTGAGGGAAAAGAGATTTTTAGTGGGGCATTGGAGCCCAAGTCGAGGTTAACAAGCCTTGGCTTTCATTACTCAAAGGATTGCCAAATCTAGTTGAGAATATGACCTGCCATGGTGTCACCACCTCGCAGCTGCTAGATGCTGACAGTAATCTATTTGGGAGCTAAGTGTCCTAACACATAGCACCTCCTCATGATTTATTTTTGGCATATCTCCAAGTATTCATAAGCATTGCCAAAAAACATATCAGTTAATCCTATAGGAATTTTTAGAATGGAAATTAATTATTTCCCTAGTTTATGATTATTATGCAGTGACAGAAGGCAATGAAGCAGAAAATTTTTCAGTCAAAATAAGCTCTTATTAATTGAATATTTGTAAAACATTAACAATGATTTTATAAAATACTCTCGGAAAAATAAGAAAAGCTCAGAAGAATTGCACCATACAAGGCACAGAAAAAATTTACCTTGCCTGATTGCTCTGTACAGAAAGTTTGTGGCTGATCTGGAATATTCTTCATTTGAACCCTATTTAAAAAGGACAGACCAGAGATATCCTGCTAGTCATGTGTCATGGTATGTTTAAAACCTGTTCTGAAAAGAAGAGGTAAACATTTCTATCCTCTAAGTTGAACCCTTCAACTGCTCAGATACTTAAGTCCTATTTTTTAAAATCCTTCACTATATTTATAATATGCGAAAACAAAACATTTTACACTAACCTACAAACATAGGAACATATACAGGTCAGAATTTTTTATTAGTAAAACTTATGATTTGTGGACCATTTAGAAAGTGAGTGTTTTTATAAAACCTAAATTAGACTACGAATGATTAACTCATATAGCATAACTATCTAATAAGTTGGGCTAAATCTTCTCTCAATGTAAGAGCTCTATTATATTTATTTTTACATGTGAGGCAAAATTAAAATGTATACCATAATAATTCTTTCTTGAATATCAAAATATTATTTCAGTGACTTACATATCAATGAGTTACAGAGGTGCTCACAAAATATTTTGACTGTTTCCCTTAGTCCATTATGGCTGGATTTATAACATCTACAACCTTCAAACTCTGAGTAAATGCGACACATGTTACTTCTGGGCCTAAAAATAAACTGGTAAACAGTACTGTTTATTTCTTCCAAAGCCACAGTGATTCTAGCTCCCACATGTTCAAAACAAAGTTCAAGAAAAATGCATGTGATGAAAGAACTGTACATACATTCTAATTTTCAAATTTGCCCTAAAATCAATGCATCTTTTAATTGCATTTTTTTCCAAAAATTCTTTGACGTACACCAGCATGTCCTGAAATCAGAGGCAAAAAAATGTATTTAAATCCTATCACTACTACTTACAAAGTGGTACTGGATCTTTCACCTGAAAAACGAGGGTTGGGTCCAGCGCGATGGTGCATAAGGTCCTCACCTTGCACGCCCTGGGATCCCATATGGGCGCCGGTTCTAATCCCAGCAGCCCTACTTCCCATCCAGTTCCCTACTTGTGGGCTGGGAAAGCAGTTGAGGACAGCCCAAAGCTTTGGGACCCTGCACCTGTGTGGGAGACCCAGAGGAGGCTCCTAGGTTCGGATTGGCTCAGCTCCGGATTGCGGCCACCTGGGGAGTGAACCATTGGACAGAAGATCTTCCTCTCTGTCTCTCCTCTCTGTATATCCGCCTTTCCAATAAAAATAAATCTTAAAAAAAGAAAAAAAAAAACCGAGGGTAGAAGTGAGCATTAAGTGGCAACATGTATTTATTTTACTGACATTTTTACAAAATCAGAGACTATTTGATGTCTTTTAATCCTTGAAACTTTTTGAGACTAAACTTTTTAATTCAGGAAATGTAAAAAATAAGATTTTCTTTTAAGGTTTCTTTATTTTTATTTGACAGAATCATAGAGAGATCTTCCATCTGTGAGATTACCCCTCAAATGGCTGTAAAAGGACAAATGTGGGCCAGTCCTGAATTTAGGTGCCAGAATGTTCCTCTGGATTTCCCAGTGGTAACATGGACCCAAGCCCTTGGACCATCCTACTCTGCTTTCCCATATCATTAACAGGGAGCTGAATCGGAAGCAGAGCCATCAGGATTGGACTTAAACTGTAGGCCAAAAGGATACAATACCATAAGCAGAAGTTTAATAAGCTACACCACAGTACCAGCTCCAGAAAAATTAGTTTTAAGGTGAGCCATTTTCATAACACAATCAAGCTTTCAACAATGGCATAATGACACTATTTCCTTACATGAATATCACTCTGACTGATTTTGTTCTAAATATAGGCCATATACTTTATTACTCATTAAATTATAAATTGCAGACTTGTAACTTCATAGCCCCATGGCAAAATATTTGGTAAATATTTGGTTTCTGTCTATCAATTTTAGAAGGAACACATTTTGAGATAGGAAGAAGAAAGTGTGAGAAGGTAATATTGCTAAGACTCCTTAAATTTTAGGATGCCTTTGTACAAATGAATATCAAAAACTATCAAAAGCTTGAATACAGCTTCCATTTTAAGAATCTTAGAAGAATAAGGTTTCTGTTCTTTAGTGCAGCTATTCAGATTTTACCTCGTATTTGTAAGAGTCTCATCTTATTCTAGTCTGAGTTACATCAAGCTATGTTTGATTTCCTAAATCGCCCGTATTCACTGATATTTCCTGGCCAGCAGGAAGTTTCCCATTGTGAATCTCGGGATAATGACACCCCCACATGGAGGACAGAGTCATTTTCAGAGAGAGATCTAGAGAAGTATGGAAGACAAACCTTCCTATTCTCTTAGGAGAGGCCCATCAGATATAAATGGACTTGAGTAATGGAAAAAACTAAGGAGAAAGGCACTGAGCACTTGGGTCAGGCTCCTGGTGGGTCCTGTATTATCCCATGAAAGTTTTCCATATACATTAACCAAAAGTTACATTTATGCTTACTCACATGGATTTGACTACTTCCAACTTTCCTTAAAACACCCTTAAAAATACAAAGTTAAATTCAGTTGTCAAATGATTCTCTGAAAACAAATTTATTAATGTCAAATTTATAACTTGACCCTAAAATTTCTGATTGATGGCTTAGAGGGAAAAAATATTACGTTTTTTAGAAACTATCCCATGTTTCTTACGCATCTGAAGGTTTTTATACCATAAATTAAGCTGAGCAAGACGTTTAAGAAATTCTATGTTTTGGTAGTACATGAAATATATCCATCATAATGCAAACAGTGGATCTTTTTGTATCTACCATTATACTTAAAATGACTATTATTTACTGTTCCCTGATGCATCACTAAAAATATGGCAGCATTTTTGCAGAGGCACCCTTCTGTTCAACAGCCATTGTTTGTCTTTACCTAACAACTAATACCAGTGCACACTAGCAAATGATCCTTGGAACAGTGACCTCACATTGTATGAGGTTCAGGACAGCTGTTTCAGAGTCTTTTACCATGAACTTATACCTCTCCCGGCTGAAGGCTGCTGTGGCCTCTGCCATTGCACCATCTGCTCAGCTCTCACTCCAGCAGCTGCTATTCTTGCCTTGCCACCATCTGTCTGGTTAGCTCGGATTCCCATCTGCACTATTTGTTGTCACCACTAAAATTTCAGCACTCTCCAAAGACAGGAAGTCTGTAATCATTTCTCCTTTTGGATTTAGGAAAGTCCTTTGTGGAATATCTATAGGAAATACATTAAAAAAAAAAAAAACACCTTTCTTAGGATGGGCATTTGATCTAGCAGTTAAAATTCAAGATACTAGGTTAAATGCCAGCTCCTGCATAACAGTGCTTGAGCTCAATGAGCAAGTACCTCTCTCCATCAGGAATTAATCTTTTCGCTGACTCTAGGAGCCCCTACAGTTAGGACTCTTACTAGAACACACACACACGTTCTAACTAGTTTAGTTTGCTCTCTTTCGTTATTTATAGTAAACTAATCTGACTACTCAGTATTATTTGATAATTTATCAGTGAGGAAAAGTGACTTTCTAGATAAAAATTTAATATAATAATGGACGAATACACACAAAATAATTAGCCATTGGACCCTGCATGGTAACCTAGCAGCTAAAGTCCCCACCTTACATGCACTGGAATTCATATGGGCAACGGTTTTAATCCCACGAGACCTGTTTCCCACTCAGCTCCTTGCTTGTAGTCTGAGAAAGCAGTCATGGATGGCACAATAACCTTGGGACCCTGCACCTGCATGGGAGACCCAGGCTCCTGGCTCTTGGCTTTGCATTGGCTCAGCTCTGGCATTTCAGCCACTTGGGCAGTGACTGATTGGACATAAGTACCTCCTTTCTGTTTCTTTTTCTGTCTGTATATCTGACCTTACAATTATAAATAAACACATTTTTTTAAAAAAAAATCAGATATTATTCATGTGATTCATTCATTTTGCTGGTTTTTAAATAATGACATTTTTAACTGTAGCTTTGTGGAGTCCCAATGGGGGTGAGGGGATTGGAGGAAATTACGTGACACAGTTAAAGGTTATTTTGCTGATACAAACCCTGGTTTGCATTAGGGGAGAAAATATCATGAAAGAGTTCTTACATCCCCAAGCTCAATGACTGGACCTTGATGCCTTGCAGTTGCAAATGACCACTGGGCAAGGTAGATATTGAGAACTGAATCCTGCTGAGAATCTCTTCTGAGAACGCTGTGTTAGGACGTTAGACAGTGAGTGCTCTTAAGATTAATGTCTTCATAGAATCATTAGGGAACTTTAGGTACACATAGCAAATCGAAATGTCTCTTCAGAACAAAGAAAAGAAGATTTCTTACTGCAGCAATGTAGACTGGAGTTTCTTCCCTTTTGCTCATGTGGAATGCTTAGGCATAGTAAGTGAGAATAAAGGGTTCAATTTAATCTGTTTAGAACGAAATCCACTAAAAGATCATTTTTGAGGCAGGAACTAAATAAATGAAGTTTTTTTAAAAAAAGATGTATTTATTTTTATTGAAAAGTCAAAGAGAGAAGGAGAGACAGAGAGGAAGGTCTTCCATCAGATGATTCACTCCCCAAGTGACCGCAACACCTGGTGATGTGCTGATCCGAAGCCAGGAGCCAGGAGCCAGGAGCTCTTCCAGGTCTCCCACGTGGGTGCAGGGTCCCAAGACTTTAGGCTGTCCTCAACTGCTTTCCCAGGCCACAAGCAGGGCGCTGGAAGGGAAGCAGGGCCACTGGGATTAGAACCGGCAACCATATCAGATTCCGGCATGTTCAAGGTTAGGACTTTAGCCTCTAGGAACCATAAACTAAATTTTAATGTGATTCAGTATGTTAATTTCTACATTCAACGAAAAATATGCATATGAATCCTAAACGCTGTACAAGACTATTTTATGGTGCGATAAAAGTCATACTATCATTCAAACTAACCAAAACTAAGCAACATGCATACTGACAGTCTAATGAGTTGTGTACTTTTTAAACATATTTTATTCAAAACTTAGACTAATTGGGATGTTATTACATATATCAACATAAACAAAATGCACAAATATAGAACTAAAAAGAAAAAAAACTAAGCATAAATATATTGCATGATTTTACTCCTGCAGAATCCAAAATTGTGGGCCTGGCATGATGGCACAATTGTCTATATCCTTCTTTTGCAAGCACTGAGATCCCATATGGGTGCTGGTTCATGTCTCGGCTGTGGCCTGGGAAAGCAGCAGAGAAAGGCCCAAGTCCTTGGGACCCTGGAACTACATAGTGACCCCAAAAGAGCTCCTGGTTCCTGGCTTCATATGGGCTTGGCTCTAGCTACTATGGCCACTAAGGGAGTGAGCCAATGGATGGAAGACCTTTTCCTCTGTCTTTCCTTCTCTCTGTAAATCTAACTTTCCAATTGCCCCTCACAGCTCTGGAGACCACAAGTCTGAAATCAAGGTGTAGGCAGGCCATGCTATCTCTGAAGTCCCGAGAATGAAACCCACGATGCTCCTGTGTGCGCCTGCAAGCGGTGCTTCTGCCAGTACTTACATAACTCCTAATTCTTCCTCTACTTTACATGGCCAACTTTTCTGAATCTTTGTCTTTTTTTCCTTTCGTCTCTTAGAGTTATCATTGGATTTAAGTTCCAACTAGATAATCTATGATAATCCTTAATTCAAGATTCTTAATTAACGCTTGTGAAGCCCCCTTTCCCAAATAAGGTTACATTCGGTTTGCAGGCAGCAGGATGTAGTTGACCACTGGACTGATTACATGTGGACATATTCATTTTGGAAATGTACATGGAGTTGCATGCTGAAGATTTACATGCTTTCCTCTTTATAAATTATACTTTACAAAAATGTAGGAAATTATTAAGCCTCTCCAATTTATAAGTTTTCCAGTTGTGTAAATTTTGAATGATTTTGTGCATATTGAACATTAGAATGAAAAACAAGAGTTGCTATGTTTTTTCTAACCATGAAATGTACCAAGTACTTTGTAACTTGTTTTGTTATACTAATAGTCCTGTCCCCACATAATAATATTAGTCACATAGAATTAAAACAGAACAGGGGCTGATGTCGTGGTATAGTATATTAGACAACAATCTGCAATGCTGGAATCTAATATAGATCCCAGTTCAAATCTTGGCTGCTCCACTCCCTGTCCAACTCCCTGCTATTGGCCTGAGAAAAGAAGTAGAAATGATACAGCCGGTCGCATGATCCAGAAGAAGCTCCTGACGGCTGGCTGTGACTTCAGCCTCGCCCAGGCATGGTTGGTAGAAATCTGGAAATCTCTCTCTCTCTCTTATTGTCTCTCTCTGTGTATAAGTAACTAATTTTCAAATAAATAAATATTTAATAAAAGATTAAATAAAGCTGAAAGATTCCTGTAATGTAATGGTGCATTTGCTGTTCTAACGTAGCTCTACACGTTCCTCACAAGTTTATGGTAATGTAGTAGACCTACTGCACTGCCAGTCTTATAAAGGGTAGCACATGTAATCATTCACAGTACATAATAGTTGATGATAATAAGCCAGTATTTTAACAATTTTTTAAATTTATTTTCACTGTGAAGTCAGATAAACAGAGAGGAGGAGAGACAGAGAGGAAGATCCTCCGTCCGATGACTCACTCCCCAAGTGAGCGCAACAGCCAGCGCTGCGCTGATCCAAAGCCAGGAGCCAGGAACCTCTTCCAAGCCTCCCACGTGGGTATAGAGTCCCAAGACTTTGGGCTGTCCTCAACTGTTTTGCCAGGCCACAAAGAGGGAGCAGGATGGGAAGTGGATCTGCCAGGATTAGAACTGGCACCCAAATGGGATCCTGGAACATTCAAAGCAAGGACTTTAGCCACTAATCCACCATACTGGGCCCCCACAAGCCACTGTTTAGCTGATTTAAGTATTTAAAATGCCATATGTTATAACTGCTTTTCTTTCTTTCTAAAAAATTTATTAATGTTATATTCAGAGACACAGCAAATGTCTGATAATTACTACAGCACGATGCCCATCAATAACCATCTTACTGTGATATTAATGCAATTCAAATAGTTTCAGTGAAGTTCATAGATACAATTCTACAAATACAACGATATTTTCCTGTGAGGATCAGAGAAGTCTTCCATTTTCTGACCTACTCCATAAATGTCCACAACAGTCAGTGTTGGGCCAGGTCAAAACTAGGAGCCTGAAACCCAGGCTGTCTCTCATTTGGTGGGAAAGACTCGATGTTAGCATCTGCTGTTGCTCAAGGTTCGCATAAGCAATAACGTGATTCAGGTGCAAAGAAGCCATTCCACCAGAGCCACAATTTCAAAGAACAAGAACAAAGTGATGGAAACTTAAAAGTATCTGCTTCATGCAGGTAATAGAACTTGCAGAAGTGGAAGGAGGACCTTAGTATGGAGAATCTCCTATGCAAGTCTTCCCCACATAGAAAGAAATCTCTAACGACCTGGACTGAGGACTAGAGAGAGGCACATTCCTCATCAGCATGGCTACTGAGGCTAAAGAAAAATGTTTTGTGTCACTAAAAGAAGAGGTTGGTCCAGGACTAAGACATTGAATTTATCAGCAGCTCTGGATGGTTTAAATGATTCAAGAATTGTTGTTCTTTTTTTTATCTGGAAGTGAGAGGCAAGTTGGCAGTTGGTGGGGTGATCACAGCAGCAGAGTGTTTGGGAAATCTAAATAAACTTGTAGTAGAGAAAAATTAATTGCCAGAAAGAAATCTTCAATATGAATGAAACATTTTGAAGTTAATGCCTGAAAAGTGTTTCATAGCTAGATTAGTGGATTGGCTGGAAATGTTGCCCTCTCAAGCACTACACAATAGCAAAATGGCATTTTTGTTTTGTTTATCTGTGTGAACCAGTAGAGGAACATGCCTAAACACCTGCAGTCCAGGTTTGTCACTTACTAGTTCTGACATTTGCTTAAATCACTTCTCAGAAATGTAATCTATGCATTTGAGGAAAAAAATTATAGTGGACTCCTTTGTCACCTGTCTAACTGGATTTAGAAAAGATTTTAATTCGCTAAAGCAGATTCCTAAGAAGAAAAATATCTGGTGAGATGCCCTGGCTGACACATGCCATTTATTTGTGTCATTACACTCTTAAGGATGGATGTTTTTTACTTATTAATTTTGATTATTAAGTGTTTTCTCCAGATTGTTTTCATGAGATGATTTTTAAAGTGATATCCTGAAGGAAATGTCTCTTTGTATTTATGATCTGAATTAAAATTGCTCCCCCAAATTTATTCAAGGCTGTAACTCTTTATTTGTGTCTTGGATTATTGATGCTATTATATGTTAGTCTCTACGCAGAGAGGTAAAATCTAGAGATCAAATTAGTTGAAGAAAGTTGCATTTTATCAAGTATGTGGACTAAGCTTAAAAAACAACTTTGTGATGTCCCTGATAAAGCTACCCCTGTGACATCCACATCGGTACTGGTTCTTGTCTCAGACCCTGGAATCAGGATTTAGGAGAATGTGGCCTTGATTTCAACTCCATTGTTGCTTAGCTTTTATTCTCAGTGAGCCTGCCCTTTTTCAAAAGCTATACTCTCTCTGCCATTCATACCAGCAGGATGTCCTGGTTATGCCAGCAGAATATCCCGATGACCCAATTTCACTATTACTGGTTAGCATGAAGCATTGCCCTTCTTGATGAACTGTCTTTGAAGTATTGATGTCTTAGTCATCATCCTGTATCTATTTCCTTAATCCATGAAATCACTATAAGGAAGAGTCCTTGCTAGCTGGGAAATTCTATTCAAAATTGCCTTCATCATCTTCTACATCACATGGCAGTACTGACAGCTATTAAACATTTTAGAACAAATTAGTGTATCATATTAGAAGGAAATCCAACATACACTTTCTTGGTCATGAATACAAATGTTATGTTTCCTCATTCATAGAACTTGATCATCATTTCAAATCAAGATCTCTGTATTTTTTTTGTCTGATATCTGTCTCATTTGGAGTTGCAGATTATGACAGAGATGGCAGTGTAACTTTTTGTTTGACAATATCCAGATTATTCAGACATAATAAAATCATTTTATCATTATACCAATGCTGGTGAACAATATTATTACTGCTCTTTATGCAAGCAGAGATACACAGTGGAACTCATCCATGTAAGTCACAGAACATTTGGACTCAGGCTTTTTGACACCTTAATCCACTCTTAGAAATCAACTTTATAAATTTTTACAGATGTACCTGCTTCAGTCTACTATTTGCTATCAGATTCAACTATTATCTTAGTGCTTTTTCTTCCCAAACATTTGGTCCTTGGTAAAATTGTTTTGCATCACAACCTGCTGACATTTATTGCAACGTCCAGTGTCAGCTCAACCATGGTGGTGTGACGATTGCTGTCTCCTTTCAGTGTGTGTTCTGCCTTAGCAGAAACAAAAGGCATTGATCGATATGTAACTTGCAGTCATAAGGAAATGTAAACATTGAAAAGTGTTTTGGGCAGAGTTGAATTTGTTAGAAACACAAGATAAAGTTTACATAAACCCTTGTAAAAGTTGAGGACTATTTGAAGCAGAAAACAACTTCAGAACTCAAAAGCAGGCAATGTAGTTGGATGTCCCAGCAGTTGAGAATAATAAATTCTAGCACATACTTACATGATTATATCAACAGGGTCTCCAGAATGCAGCTTTGGGATAAGTGATCAATGTCAGTAGATATTTATTCTGAAATATCATCATAGGCTAGCTGTGCTCCTAAACCCAAGCTCTACCTTAGAGTCCCCTTTCCACAGAGCTCTCACGACTTCTCAGATTTCTTAGTTTCTCCTTCCCCTCACATATTTAGGTTAGAAGTGATTAATGTACTTACCATTTCTGGGTTGTGAATATTGTTTTGCTCATGCTCCACTCACATTTTAGGAAATTTCCATTTTAAAAAAAAATGCTTCTCTAACTACCCAATTTGCATATTTCATTTCTTTCTTTTTTTTTAAGGTTTATTCATTTTTATTGCAAAGGCAGATTTACATAGAGAAGGAGATATAGAGAGAAAGATCTTCCATTCGCTGGTTCACTCTTCAAGAGGTTGAAGTGATCAGAGCTGAGCCAATCCAAAGCCAGGAGCCAGGAGCTTCTTCCAGGTCTGTCATGCTGGTACAGAGTCCCAAGACCTTGGGCTGTCCTCAACTGTTTTCCCAGGCCACAAGCAGGGAACTGAAAGGAAAGTGGAGCAGCCAGAATATTAACTAGCACCCATATGGTATCCCAGCACAGGCAAGGTGACAACGTTAGCCAGTAGGCTACCATGCTGGTTCCATGTTATTTATTTCTTATTGATTTTTATTCTGATTCAAATTTTAAATAAATTCTAACTCTCTACAGTATATTTCTTTTAAGGAAGATGCAATTACTATGTTTAAAATTAGCTGGGAATGTTTTTCATATGGTACAGTTTATTTTTCTGTTTTTAGCCCATTCACACAAAACAAAAATACCTTAAATTAGATCAATTGTAAACCACAGAAATTTATTGATCATATTCCTGAAGACAGAGAAGTCCAAGTTAAAGGCATTGTCATATTCAAAGTCTGGTGATGAGCCAATTTGTCATACCTGATATACCCTCTAGTTATGTCTGCAAATGGCGGAAGGGATAAAACCACATCCTACAACCCCTTTTATGAGGACAGTAATTCCATTCATGATGTTATGGGGCATGCTGTATAAAACACCGCCAAAGTCAATTTAAAATTTGGGCAGTTTTATTAACCACCAGTGACCGTCCCCGCTAAGAACGGTTCTGAAGGCGACAAACCTGAGCTGTCGTGGCAGTGAGCATCTAAGGGAGAAACTCACATTCTACTGATCCTTATGCTGGCAAATAAACCAGCAAGGATATAAAAACTACAATAAAGCAGGTTAGAGCACGATGGGAAATTCTACAGTTTAACTTCTTGGAAATTGGTTCCATTTTCACGGGGTTCAGTTCCCAGTTCCTGGTTCCTCCTTTCTTGGGGCCCAGTTCCTAGGAGTTGGTTCCTCCTTAGGGCAGAAGGGTCAATCTAACCCAATGCTGACTGTTGTATGCACTCACTCTGTAATATTTCACCCTGTTGCAATGAGACCTCACCCTGCATAGTATATGGTTTCCCAGAAGGTTCCATTTTCTAATATGGTTGCATTAAGTTTTATGTTCCAATAAATGATTTTTAGCAGGGATAGCAACCTTTAAACCTCCACACCTGTTTTCCACCTGTTTTTGCATGTGATATAGAAAAACATTTACTCTTGACAAACATCAGCTTCTACTGATGTCCTCCTGATAGAAAATCTAAGCCTTTCTTTAAATAAGATACGGAAAGCCAGTTTCTGAGTTAAGAGTGTAGGAGTTTGAGAGCAATTTCTATGATGTCTACAATAATCCTAGTCTTCTGATACTTAAGCCCTGCTGTGGTCTCTTTACTAACTGAATCAAGTTTGTCTTTGATCATGAAAAGCAGCTTCTCAACTGGTTTGCTAGAACACACTGCTGCTTCCTGTGCTGTTGTGCACTTCAGCAGGTCCATGACATGGTCTCAGACTATCAAAGAAGCCCATTCTGGAGAAGGACTAAACCTCTGCACCAAAGAACAAAGTCAGCCTGCAAGCCATTTGAGTGCATCAACCTGAAAGCAATTAAGCCATCAGAGAGGAAAATATGTAGCCCTAACATCATTACAGCTAAGCAGATTTAACCCAAAACTGCTCAGTCATGACATTGTAGAACTTCTGATCTCCAGAAAGGGTGAGCAAATATATTTAATGTTTCAAACTGCTAAGCCTTGGGGTTATTTCATATAAGAAATATACAACCAAAATTGAAAGTAAGAGCATTTGGGTATTGACCTGCATGGTTGAATACAAAGCCATATTATGGGATAACAGGAGGATAGTGTTCAATGATAAGGGTTTTTGTCTATAAATTCTTATCTCCTGAAATCTTTTATTCAAGAAAATAAGGTAAGTGAGAAGTGACTCCATTTGGCCAGAATTTTTCTTGTGCTCAGATTGCTAATCATGATTAAACACAAAGTGTTTTTGTAGAACAAAGAAATGATCTTCAGTATATAAAAAATATTGAAAATATTAAATGACCACAAGTTTAGTTTGAAGCCCATTTTTGGCTGTGTAGTCAGCATGAAGTGGGCATGACAATTATTAAATATTTCTTTTTGTGAAATTTCCTGTACAGCCTTTTGTAGGATACTACAGGTTAAAGCGAGTTGAGGAAGACTGTCTTTCTCCAACAGAACTACATACCTTTTATTATATTACAGACTGAAGTGCTTTATTTCCTGGCATTCAGGAGCAACTGCCTAGGATGTAGTATTACATGCTATAAATATTATGCTTTATTGGTTCCATGTTTTGTGCAATTTTATTGAGTATAAAAGTGTATATATAATTAAGAATTGTATTTTCCACAGCTAAAATGTACATTATTTTTCCCAAAGTGTTATTGTTGCTATTTATTTTTACTTTTGTTACTGGACATTCATATGTATCATTTGTATGTGTGCTTAATTAAATCTCATCTACAGTTAAATTTTTCATGTACATTAATAGCAAATAAATGAAGATTGTTTTTATTTGCTTGATAAAGTAATTGAAAGTGTATTTTTGGTATGAAGCTGGTTTTCTCTCTCAATTACAACTTCCCAGATTTTAGGATATCTTGTAAAAAAAAAATAAAAATATATGGTGGCAAAAAAAAAAAAAACGTGGAAAAAAAAGTGGTGGAACCAGAGCTGGATCAGGCAAAAAAAAAAAAAAAAAAATTAATGAATTGAAAGACACAATTAAAAGGCCTAATTTAAGAGTTATGGGAGTCGCAGAAGGTGCAGAAAGAGAAGCTGGGGTTAAATGTGTATGCAATGAAATAATGAGGGAAAATTTCCATAATTTAGAGAAAGAATTGGGGAACAACATCCAGGAGGGGCACAGAACTCCTAACAGGCTTGAACAAAAGTAATCTTCACTGTGACACATGACAATCCAGCTCTCTTCAAGTAAAAATAAGGATGAGATCCATAAATGTGCGCGTGTATATAATCAACTGACATATAAAGGAATGCCAATTAAGCTCACAGGAGACCAATCACAGGAAACTTTACAGGCCAGGGGAGAATGGAGCCACATATTCCACATTCTAAAAGCAAAAAATTGTCGGCCCAGGATATCATACCCAGCAAAACTTCCCTTTGTCTTTGAAAATAAAATAAAAATTTTTCACAGTACAGAAAAGTTAAAGGAATATGCCTCTTGCACACCTGCCCTACAAAAGATATTTAAAGATATTTTCTTGACTGATAAAAGGAATAGCTCCCATCAAAGCCAAAAGCAAATGCGAACACCGCAGTAAAATAATAACAGAAGACTCAATCAATGAATAACCCATTACTAAAATGACAGGACTAAATTATCACCAATTCATATTAACCATGAATGCAAATGGCTTAAACTTTTCAAATGTCATGTATTCGTAGATTGGATTACAAAACAAAACCCATTTATATGTTGCCTACAGGAGACTTATTTCACCAACAAAGATCAGCGGCAACTATATCTCATGGACTTTGATTTTTTTTTGTTAGTTTCACCTCTTCAGAACACTTTCTTCTGATTAAATTCTTCAGTGACTCATAGATCATACAGTAGTATCATTTTCTTTAAGAAGGTTTTTGATTTTCATTTCTTCAGTGACATATTAGTCACTCAGTAGTATGCTTTTTAACTTCATAGTGTTGTTGATTTCTTTTTTTTTTTCTTCCTGTTGATTTCGTTTGGTGGATTTTCTTTTAAGGGGATGTATAGTAACTGTGCAATGGAGACTATTATATCCAGATGTGAAGATACAATTCAGTATGCATCTCCACTTCCAGACTAAAGATAGACTCCCAATGAAACTGTTTTCTAGATCTTGACAGTAGGATGCTGGACTCTCTGCCATTGTCCATGCCCACATTGATGGACATATGACTGTGTATGAAGAACTGTACTATATTAATGATATAGTGGAACTCAGAGGAAGGGAGGGAATTGGGGAGGAGATAAAAGAATCCCCATGGCCTATGGAACTATATCATAAAATGATAGCAATAAAAAGAAGTAAAATTTTAAAATAAAAGAAAAATAAGCTGCGATTGTTTGGATGAATATGTTCCCTGAAAGTACAGATTTGTGGAATTCTCCTCTTATCCACTGTGTGAAGCAGAGTGCTGGGAAAGTTTGTGAGCAATGGTAAATTAAAAGGTATGTAGTGCAAATCATTCCCTTGGTCCATAAAATATTATTTTTTGTATAATGAGAAACAAAGCCACTTCTGCTTCTTAAGTAGCATGACAAATACAAAAAAAAAAAAACCTCTTGGTAAATATGAGAAGTTGCCAGGTTTAATTGTGAAACTTAAATTTATTATCATCCTTGTGTTAGCTAACAGTATCAAGGAAAATAAAGGGGAAGATCGGTTACTTTTCTTTTCCTGACTCACAATAATAATTACTCACAGAATTATTTTCAGCTAGTAAAACATATTTCAAGTCAAATATACAAATTACTAACATCACTTCTCTATAAGCATGGGGAATTCCAATCTCGCCTGGCTGTGATTTCATGTTAGTGTCCTCTTGCACAGATTTCCTTAACATTGGCTTCTTAAAGCATGTTTTAGTATTTTGTGGTTTGTGAGATGAAAAAATCAGATGGACTCGCACTGCATGAAAATCAAGGGGTCAGCAAAGGAACTCTGGAGGGATCTGTGTGGCTTAGACTTCCCACTGCCAGAGACCGCTTGCCTTAGCTTGTGGTCCTTTGCTATTCAGAAGCCAAATTGCATCACTGGCATTTTCCCTTCTGACTCTGACTCTCGGGTTTAAGTACCTCGGAATTTACATTGTATCTTTTTGTAATCTATAATAATAGTCCCACTTCAAATCAATCACTTCATTTGCAATTTGAATCACATCTGCTACTTTGCTTCACAGCATAGCGTATTCAAAGGTTCTAAAAATTGGGGTCAATATAACGGTATAGCAAGTTAGTCCCCTGACTGCAGTACCAGCATCCCACGTGGACAACTGTTTGCCTCCCAGCTGCTCCATTCCCCTTCCATCTCCCAGTTTAGCAATCTGGAAAACCAGCAGATGGTGGCCCAAGTCCTTGGGTTTCTGTATCCTCATTGAGTACCCAGAAGAATCTTCTGGCTCCAGCTCAGACCATCGTGGCCATTAGGGGAGTAAACTAGCATATGGAAGAAATATCTAAATAAATGAATGAATGAATGAATGAATGAATGAATAAAATATTCTAAAAACAATGAAGACAACTTTATTTCGGGGAATCCATTATTCTTCTAAGCATAGCTCCACATTTCTCTATTATTAAATAATATATTTAATCTGAAACTGTGGGAGCCTTTTATTGCAAGAAATCCAAACATGTGTAAAAGTAGTTTTAAAGGCTTTAATAGAAAGCATTATTGCATGAATTGAAAGTAATATAAAATGGTGTTACTTTTCTTTTCAGGATTGGCAATGAAATACTTCTTGTGTTTGGCTGCTGTTGCTGGCTTCCTGCCTGTTTTGACCCTAAGAGTATGGAATGATTATATGTTTCTTCAAATTACTTTATAGATAAAGATAACATTTAACCCTGTACAACAGAAGGGCTGTGAGCACAGTTATGAGGGTGATTCACCAATTATTCCTTTAGTTCTTCCAATAATCCTATTATAAGAATATCATTCTTAATGTGCTACTACAGAGAAAAGAACAAAACAGAATAGTGAAGTGAAGGCATTCCACCAGGGTTTAATGATAAAGCGTGGGTGTGTGCTGAAATCAAATCTCATCAGTATATAGTTTCATGGGTCTGTGCATTTTTCATTATAAATAATAATAATAATTGTGACAAAAATCTCAAAATAAAAAACTAGGAATATAAGAACTACTTCATCAAATCTGTCCATAATTCATACATTTTTAATATGAAATGTAAACTCCAACAACTTTTTTGTTTGTTTCTGTTCTGCTTCATTTACTCCTAGAGAAGTTGAATGTATCATTTAGCCTTTATTGCCATAACAAAATGCTTCAGACTGGTTACCTTATACAGCAGAGAGGCTATTTTGTTTCATAGGATCTGAGCATGCAAAATCCAAAGTTGGAGTGGGGTGGTCATCGATTTGACCTCTGATAACCGGATTCTTGCTGACAGAGTTCAAAGTGTGCAGTCCATTATCAGGCAAGAGACGGAACTAATATCATCTGTGATCAGTCTCCCTTTTTAAAGTCACTGAGATTCAATCATAAGTGGTTTATCTGAATGATCTCATCCCATCAGTTTAATTTTTAATTTTTTAAAATATTCCTTACATAATTGAGAGGTTCATGCTTATGTGAGCCTCTGATTAGGGTGGAGATGTTCAGGTATGGAGGAAAGCGGGTCTGATAAATGTTTCATATTTTTTTCTCCCGTGTCTGTAGGGGAATAGGGAGGGGGCCATTTCTTGTTGTCAAGCCTCATCAGCCCCCAGTGACAGTGGGTGGTCATTCAATGGTGCCTCAGAGACCCCAATGTGGAGAAGAGTGTTCTGAGGGTATTATTTAAGTGTTTTTTTTTTTATTGTTGCTTACATTGTATTATGTAGTACAGTTTTATAGGCGCTGGGGATTCCCCCCACCCCTCCTTACCCTCCCCCATGGGGGATTCTCCACCTTGTTGCATAACTAGTTCAAGTTCATTTGAGATTCATTGCTTGCAAACACATGCTAGCATAAAGTCAGCGTCCTTATTGTCAGATAAGTTTCAGTGGCCTCTTGGGGAGACCTTCTATGAGTCTGAAGATAGGTCTAACAGAGTAAAGATCGGTCGGTTAAAGCCCCAACAAGGACTCCAGTCTCAATATACAACATTATGGGATTAATTGACATGTATTGGGTAAACAATATGTTAAAAATAATGCAAGTTCCTTCTTCGAACACTATCTGGGTTGAGACAGATATTCAATGACAGGTTCAAAAATAACAAACAACCATACAAAAAAATTACAGGGTAAATCAAGGAAAAACATGTGTATTAATCTTTTGGGTTTCGCTCAATTCCCTTAGCATTATCGTTTCCTGTTGTGCCCATTTTAGCCACAAAGAAACTGCATTTTGTTTTTTTTAATAGATGAGTAGGTATTCCATGGACAGTAGATGAACCAAAGCTTTCTTATCCAATCTCTGCTGATGGGCATTTTGGTTTGCTTCATGTTTTTTGCACTTACTGATTGTGCTGCATGAACATATGGATGCCTGTTGTTTGTCGTAATAAAACAGGTGTTTTGGATCTATTCCTAGGAGTGCTATTGCTGGTTCATATAGTATGCCGATTTTGAGTTTGTGTGAGTGTTCTCCAGACTGGTTTCCTAGAGGCTGTACAATTTGCTGCTCCACAGCAGTGGAGTAGGGTTCCCTTTTCCCCGCATCCTCGCCGCAGCGTCCGTTGGTGGTCTTGTTTATGTGGGGCCCGTCTTGCTGGTGTTAGTGGTACCTCATCGATGTTTTTAATTTGGATTTCCCTTATTGCTAGGAAGCTGGAGCATTTTTTCATATGTTTGTTTGCCATTTGGACTTGGTTCCTTTGTGAAATGTTTGCCCATTTCCCGTGCCCAGTTCTGACGTGGCTTGTTTTGTTTTGGATTTTTGGTTGTTTTGAAGTTCTTTGTATATCTGGAAAATTCGCCCCTATCGGCTATTTGTGTTGCAAAGATTTCTTCCCACTCTGTGGGTTGCTTTTTTACTTTGTTGATTGTTTCCCTTGCTGTACAGGAAGCTTCTTAGTTTGATGAGGTCCCATTTGTTTATTCTGTTCTCAACTGCTATTGCTTTTGGTGTCCTTCTTAGAAAGTCGGAACCTACTCCTAGGTCTTGCAGGGTATTTCCTACATTTTCTTGCAAGAGTTTGAAGGTTTCTGGATGTAGGTTTAGGTCTTTCATCCATGTTAGTTTTGTTGTTTTAGGGTTGAGAAAATCGTTCCAAGGTCTACTGATTGACAAATCAATACACTTTACTGTATCTGTAGACCCAAGCGCATACTGCGGAGCTTGGTCAGGAGAATTATCCAAACTTCTCTGCTTTTCATCCTCTGATGAGGCACTTGACATCCCCTGCTGGCATGGACAATGGCCAGCAGTTCCCGTGTGTGCATCTGGACATACTGTCCACCACACAGGTAGCAGCAGCTGAGGAGGCTCAGCCCCAGTACATGCTCTCCAAGGTCAGACCACACATCCGATGATTTTCCCTGGGACCAGGGTCTGAGACCAGCAGTCTAGTTGGACAAACCCCTGATTAAATCCAATCTTAACCACCAAAGGCCTCAACTCTGTGTAACAAGTAGTTATCATTATTTGATTTTAGGATTTAAGTTGCATAATAAAAGGATCAAATAATGGCAATCAAGATTGTCAGAATACCGTGAGTTATAAGTTTTCTCACTATAACACATCAATGCATCAAAATTACTAAAATAAAAAGGGGGTCTGATCTTTTCGAGGTAATTCGAGACTTCCCTGAGGACACAGTGGGCCTGAAACCCAAACACACGTTGACCTTGCAAGGTGAAATGATGTGCACATGCTGTTAAAAGTGCACTTGAGGGCGCGTGTTCTAAGGCAGGATGGAGACTGGCACATTGGGACACCTTAAATAAACGCTCCGTGACTGAGATAAAGAAGGAACATACGCTCAACAAAGGGCAAGAAATTAAAATGCCCTCTCACAGACATTAAAGATTCACACAGAGCAGCGAATTCCGTATGTTTTAATGTCTTTACTCTGATGGATGACTAGAGAACAGATTTTGAAATATTGGATGAGAGATGGGAGAAAGAACACAGAAACAGCAAAGCATCCTCTGTGAGTTGTGATTTCTGGGGGGCTTGCAAGAAGCCGAGCAAAAGGCATGTCGGAAGAGAAGTCTGCAAGGTGAGACAGTGAAGAAACCCTGATGCTCCCCACACCAAGAAACTGCAGTCAAGAAAATCAGTAAATCAGGTAGGACAAAGGCATTTTATTTTTTTAAAGTTATTTTATTTTTATTGGAAAAGCAGAGAGAAGGTGAGACAGAGAGAAATATCTTCCATCTGCTGGTTCAATCTCCAAGTGGCCACAGTGGCCAGAGCTGAGCTGATTCAAAGCCAGGTTCCTGGAGCTTCTTATGGATCTGCCACATGTGTGCATGGTCCCAAGGTTTTGGGCCGTCCTTGACTGCTTTCTCAGGCCACAAACAGGGAGTTTGATGGGAAGTGGATTATCCAGGACACAAACCAGCACCTGTATGGGATCCTGACACATACAAGGCAAGGACTTTAGTCACAAGGCTACTGCCTCAGGTCCTGGACAAATACATTTAGAAAAAAATATTAGAGGGCCTGGCACAATGGCTCAATTAGCTAATCCTTCCCTTGGAAGGGAAGGCAATATAATAACATTTGAGTGGGAAAGTAGGTAAGGGAAGTTATCATTTTAAAATACAAGTGTCATAATCAGGATTAGACGCCATTTGGATGGGCTAAAAAGAGAGGGTGGGTGAAGCTAAATAGAATGCAAATAAATAGAATAACATGAGATTTGGGCAAAGATGGAAAACAATGAAATAACGAAAGCACTGGTTGGGGAACTAAGCTTAAGAAGAATGACCCATTCTCTTGTACCACAAAAATGGAAGAAACAATAGGTTGGTTGGTAACACAGGAAAAGAAATCAAAACTTACCGAGAACAATAGACTATTAATCTACTGAGAGAAATACACAGAAATAGGGGAAGAGTACAAAGTTTCTAATGGTGTTTTAGACAAAGTAAATGCATTTACCAGGTTGCTGAGCAGAGTTAAAGAGCAAAATAAAAGGATAATTTGAGGATAGTCAGACTAAGTTGGAGTGACATCAGTGCCTTATTTTGTGGAATATGTTTTCTGGAAATTCTCAACAGATAGCATAGCCAGGGGGATTGCTACTGTCCTCCAAAGTTGATATATTCCCAAATCAGATACTTCTAAGTGTGAGGGACCAGAAATTGGATCGGTATTTCAGAAAAGCTGCCTAATTTTTAAAAAGGTGTATTATACAAAGGCAAGACCAAGAAAAAATGCAGAATGAGCTAAAAATAGAGTCTTTGTTGGAGATAGAGTGGCCTGTCTTAGCAATTTAGGAGACATTCTGAGCAAACAGGACAATGTTGTGGCTAGCGGTTTGGGAGCTGTGACATTTGGTTATCATTATAAAATACAGTTGAGGGTCACATCAGCATTAGAAGCAGAAGAGGATATGAGGTAAGTCCTAAAGGGGGAAGAGTTCAAGGATCAAAGAAGATGACAGTGGGAAAAATTGTGGGTACATGATAAATATTTCAGAAAATTAATTTCTGAACAGAATATAAAAGGAAATGAGAAAGAAGCCATACCTGGAGACTAAACGGTGAGGGATGAGGAGATAGAAGTAAATAGCAGAAGTTTCACTGGAGCAGAAATTTCCAGAGGAGTAAGTAGAGATATGATATGGAAATAATATATGGAATGATTTGAATCAGAAAGCTGTGCTGTAATCCAGCCCAGAGCACCTTGCTGAGCGGAAAGTGGTGCCGCAAGATGTTTTTGAGGAAATGACATCAAAGCAGCAAACTCTAGAGGACCTTCTACAGTCCATTATTTCTGCCCTCTGTATATGCTCTAACTGTTCGTGTGAGTCACAGGTGTGGGTGCTTAGTCTGCTTTTTGTACATGCCCAGAAATTTAGATAATGCAATACCAACTTCTCATACCTGTCTTTGACTCCATCTCCCTGTTAATATGAAATCTGTGAGGCAGCACTATTGGCTCAAGTAATTAGGTCCCTGGGAATCCTAGATTGAATTCCTGAATCTAAGCTTCAGGCTTAGCTGGGGACAATATCAGGATTGGAGAAGAATCAGTATATAGGAACATTTTTCTCTTCCTCTCTCTGCCTTGTCTCTCTCTTCCTCTCAAATAAATAAATGTGTTAATAAAAGCATTAAACAACTATAAACAGACTATTTCCATGTTTGGAATTATATCTGTGAATGAATTTTGATGAAAGTCCTGCCATAGCTTGGGAAAAAAGCATATATCAGGCAAATAACACTGCATCCGTTTTGCCATTTAAAATAAAAGACGAGGTGAAAAAAAATGATGAGGTAGATGAGGTTTAGCACATACAAAAATGCCTTCTGTAACAGTTAATGTTGAACTAAAAGTTTTGGCTATGTATTTTTCCTGCTTATAAAGCAGCAAAATAAAATTTAAGTTAAATATCGCAAGTTCTAGAATTGTAGATTAATTTATGTTTCCTTTTTGTTTCTGAACATGCTCATTTGCAGACACTATTGTATTCCTAAACAAATATTAGAAAAAGCAGCTAAGTGGATACGGTTGAAGATATATATTCAATAGTCATCTTTTCATTATTGAATTTCCCAGGCATATACAGCTAGACAAGGATTCAAACACAAGTGTTTTAATTGAAAAGCAGCTATATTCTTGCTTGGAGACTGGTGAAGGGAAGGATGAGGCAAGAAAGAGGAGTCTGTAAAACATGACTTCAATACACGCTCCACTGCACTTCCTATTTAAAATGAAACATGTTTCAGCCTACCCTACAAATTCATTCCTAAGTTTTAAAAACTGTAATAAAAAATGTACCAGATTGTGATTCTGAACATTAGTATGTTATCATTGTAACATTCAAAATCCTCTGAACTAAGGACAGGAATCCAGCACTGCTGCACAGTTAGTCCACTGCTGTCAGTGCTATTCCATTTTCAATCCAGCCGCCTGTAAACGCACCTGGGAACTAAACAGATGATGGCTCACGTACCTGAGATGCAGCATGGATTTATAGGCTCCTGGCATGGAGCTGAATTAGCCCCGTCTGTTGCAATCATTTGGGGATTGAAAGAGTAGGAAGATTCTTCTCTCTCTCACTCTTCCTTTCTCCCTCTCCTTCTCTTTCTTTCTGTTGTTGTCACTTGACTTGACAAAACAAAAACACTAGGAGTGGACATTTTGGCATAGCATGTTAAGCTTACACTGGAATGACCCTAGACTGGTATGCTGCTTCAAAGTCTAGCGACTCCACTTGGCAATCCAGCATCCTGCGAATGCGTCTTGGGAGGGAGTGGAAGATGATCTAAGCACTTGGACCACTGTAAGGCTCCTGCCTTCAGCCTGTCCATCCTGACATTGCAGCCACTAGGAAGGAAAACAGTGGTTGGGAGAACTCTTCCTCCTCCGTCTTCCCTTTCTCTGTCACACTGACGTTCCAATAAATAAACTGTTAAAAAATATTCACAATGGAAAATATTATCTGATCTACTGAGAAACATCAACTCAAAAATGCTGAAGATCAACATTCATTCAATATAAATAGTATATAAATCTGCAACCAATATATTTGACAAAAATCCATTCAAAAGCAGTTGCACTAATTAGTAACTTTCTAATAACAGCATGAAGCAGCTTTAAAAACCCTGCTGACTGAATCAACAGCTGTCCAGGAAGAAATCGTGAATCTGCACAACACCCTCAGGAGAAAAGTGATTCCTGAAGCCAGCAACATGCTGAAGATGGTAAGAAAAAAGCACTGTATGTTGGCGATTATAGTAAAAATAAAGGCGTTTACTAAGATTTTATTCAGTTAGTGAGAAAAGTCTGTAGGTCACAACAGATCAATGACAGGCAGAAAGGAAGCCTAGGGCTAATAAGGTAATTTCCCACAGTTGTACGTTCTGTTGACCACAATCAAACAATTCTGGTTCAGGCAGTGCAACTTCATTCTTAAAGACCTAGAACAGGGCTTCTTCAGTTTTACTGTACTGGAGAAGCACCCGAGTAACTCTAAAGTCTTATACTCCAAGAACCTGGTGCAAGAAGTCTGACATGGAGACCACCATACATTCCCAGCTCACACAACTGCTGCCAGCATGCACAACAAACTTACACTGACAAATTGTCAAAGATTTTCATAGTTAGCCTCACTGGACAGAGTGCATTGAAGAGTTAAGATGTCCAACTGGTGGGCCTGGCGCGGTGGCGCAAGTGGTTAAAGGTCCTCGCCTTGCATGCCCGGGATCCCATATGGGCACCGGTTCTAATCCCGGCAGCCCCGCTTCCCTTCCAGCTCCCTGCCTGTGGCCTGGGAAAGCAGGGGAGGACGGCCCAAAGCTTTGGGAACCTGCACCCGCGTGGGAGACCCGGAAGAGGCTCCTGGCTTTGGATCGGCATAGTACCGGCCGTTGCGCTCACTTGGGGAGTGAATCATTGGACGTAAGATCTTCCTCTCTGTCTCTCCTCTCTGTATATCCACCTTTCCAATGAAAAAATAATAAAAATGAATGTTTAAAAAAAAAGATGCCCAACTGGTGTTTCCAAACAATAGTGATGAATCTATTCACTAGTCTTAGCAATCCATAACATCATGGAGAAGCAGCCTTTCTGATATAAACCTGGGACACTCTTAAAAAATGTATTTATTTTAATTGGAAAGGCAAATGGAACAGAAAGGAGGAGAGACAAAGAGGAAGATTTTCCGTCCCACGGTTCTCTCCCCAAGTGGCTGCAATGACTGGAGCTGGGCCAATCCGAAGCCAGTGGCCAGGAACTTCCTCTGGGTCTCCCAGGCGGGTGCAGGGTCCCAAGGCTTTGATTCGTCCTCGAATGCTTTCCTGGGCCACAATCAGGGAGCTGGATGACAAGTGGGACTGCAGGGATTAGAACCAGTGACCATATGGAATCCCGTCGGGCTCAAGGCGAGGACTTCAACCAATATGCTATTGCACCAGACACTTGGCATACTCTTTTACACACACAAAAAAAATTGGGTGAAGACATGGGTAATATAGGTGATGAACCTCACATTTATCTCTCTCAGATTTATGGGTAATCTGAGCTTCCTTCCCTGAAACTTAGACTATCCAGACTAGCAAAATTTGGAAATAATGTATGTTTTGTGTAGATGAGGCGTGCTGTGTCATCTCTGCCTCCTCAGTTACACATATCCATCACTGAAATTCTTTATGCTTTGTAAGAAACAATCAACACCTAGGAGACCATGTTTTTCCCCAGTGCCAGGCTTCTAGTATGTTTCTAGTACTTTTTAGAGATTTCAACAACCTGAAGGTTAATTCCAGGGAAGTGCCAGTAGATGGCAGCATACACATTCTCAGTAGTAGTAGCTGAATGACAGACAAAACAAATTGAGGGGTTGGAGGTATCCCAGAGCCTATGAAACTGTGTCACACAATGCAATGTAATTAATAATAGTAATAAAACAAACTCTACAGCTTTTGTTATTACTATGTTATATTCAGATAAAAGGGCGGGCTCTTAAGTGGTTGTATAGACTGTTAGAACACCATTAGCCACACTATCACATTAACTGACCCAGAGCTTCCCCCGTCGCCTGCCCAGCACGGTCAACATTCATGCAGTATTTAGAACACACTTTTTGTAGCCAAAATATTTGAATTTAAATTCCTTCTATGTTATTTTTGGCAGCGTGTTCCTTAAAAGCTGTTCAAAATGTTCATTGCTCATTTACCTCACTTTTCACACGTAAGAAATAGCAGCACCTTCTTTGTATACTGTTGTGAGGCTAAAGTGAAAAAATACGCAAAGGCATCGAGTCTCAGTTCTTACTGTTATTCATTATTTGAGGAAGTGATTTGGCTGTGATCTTGCTCCTAATGACAGTCGGCACTTACTGAGGTCCGATGAACAGAATACAGGGATTATGGCACCATACTTACTATACAAATATTTGGGAACTAAGTGTGAGTCACGCTAAGTGTGAGGTTTAATGCATAAAATAATGCTTGCAGTTCAACTGCTACAAAATAAATAGGATAGATTTCTAAGTCAGTTGTTTGCCTGGAAAAACTAGCTTAAATTCTTTCCAACTTCTGAAAGAGGAGGTATATCCGAATGTCATTACCAAATTTGGATTTTTTCAATTCAAGGGCCAGTTCAATTAATTGAATTTCTTTTTAGATTTCTATTAATTTGTATTTTAGTTCTGAAATTTAACAAAGTTTTAAAATTTTGTCACATCTACTTCATATACGGATATTGTACACATAGGCATAAATATGAATTTTTCTTGAACAAGAGTGGTAATATCACAAAATGAGGTGTTTGTGACACAAATATTTCAAGGATTGCATTCCTCTCCATGGCTTAGTAATATTTCATTAAATACACATACTTCATTTTTTATCCAGTGGTGTCTTGACAAATATCCAGGCTCATTTTATTTTTAAGTATTTATTTGTTTTTATTGGAAAGTCAGATATACAGAGAGGAGGAGAGACAAAGAGGAAGATCTTCCGGCCGATGATTCACTCCCCCAGTGACCGCAACGGCCGATGCTATGCCAATCCTAAGCCAGGAGCCTCCTCAGGGTCTCCCACGCGGGTGCAGGGTCCCAAAGATGTGGGCCGTCCTCAACTGCTTTCCCAGGCCACAGGCAGGGAGCTGGAAGGGAAGCGGGGCTGCCGGGATTAGAACCTGCGCCCATATGGGATTCCGGGCGTGCGAGGCGAGGACCTTAACCACTTGCGCCACCGCGCCGGGCCTCAGGCTCATTTTATATCTTTGTTATCATGAATTCTGCTATTGCAAACAAGAGTTCATCAGTATCATTTTTGATATGTTGATTTTACCTCCTTAGGACACATTTCCATATGTTAGTTACATTTTTAGTTTTCTAATGACTCTGTATATGGTTTTCCACAGCGATTATACCAATTTGCATTCCCACCAACAGTTTATTAAGGTACTGTTTTTTCCACAATCTTGCCAGCATTTGTTAGCTTTTTAATTTTCAGATAATAATCATTGTAACTGGAGCTAGATGATATTCATTGGTATTTCTATTTGTGCTTCTCTCAGGTCTAGTTTCCCCAGCAATTCCATATCGGTCTGGTGGCCAGAATCTTGTGCAATATTTTTCTGATATGAGTAAAACTTCACCGTTTTCTTTTGATGTACATCCACATTAACTAGCTTTTTCTATCCTTTAATTTACAGTCTGTGTGTATTCCAAATGGTTTCATTTGTGTAACTCTAGATTTCACAATCCCTGGAGTTTTAGAAGCAACAAACTAGAATCTTATCATGCAAATGTTCATTAAGATGATTTTTATTTTCTTTTACTGCAGAGTTGGGGGGAAGAAGCTGCAGAAAACGCCAGAACTGTGTCAAAGTACTGTGATCCGGAAGGGAGTGACCCAATTGACAGGAGACTTGAAAGTAGGTATATATCAGTATGACTTATTTTTCAACACACACACACACACACACACACACACACACACACGGCAGGGACTGTTAATGAAAGCAGGAGGAGTGCTGCGTCATCCTGACTGCATTTGCTGGTACCGGGCTGTGTGCTGATAACTGCTTTGTTCTCAACTGATGTTTACAACTTGAATACGTAAACGTTTAGATTCTAAATTCTGACCTTCAGGAGAGAAGAAATCAAGGCTCTCAACGTAGATAAAGAATTTAATCAGGCAATTATAAGATTTTTCTTACATTTAGTTAGTCTTGGCTACCCACAAATCACCATTGACATTACTTTGATTTTAGAAAATGAATAAGTACATATATGAAATATATCATATGCAATTTTAATGCACTATCTAGAGAAATATCTTTAACTCATAAAAAGAGCCTATTTTAGGATACAAAATCGTGTTAGTTTAAAAACAATCAATGCTTTCTGCACAGATATCAATCTATACCTAAATTCTGAACATATATTTTGCTATAAAATGACTAAAAAGTATTAACATGCCATCTATACATTCAGACTATTGTGAATTATAACAACATTACTGAGCAGTGAATTAGCAATCTCGAATTTCCTGGATCCAGACAGAGGAAGATTATTTCTGAACTCCATTTTCAGTCAGGAATCCACACCATGAGTGGATGGCTAAACAAATATTCATTTTAAGTTCAGTACTTGATGAAATTAGTTGAGGCTGCTTTCAAGAACCTGCGTATCACTCTTGATTGATTTTCAACCTTCCCCATCACCTTTGAGGTTGCAAACACAGAAATGTCAACTCTTCTGATTTCAAGAATTACTCATTATCTCCCACTTTTATTGTTCATTACATTGGTCACCCCCAGACCATTCCCAAGGAGAAAGACTTCCAGGTGGAATGCAACCAATTTTGTCTTGCCTCATAAGATGCTGTCTAATCAGTGCAGCCACCAAAGAATATAAGTGAGAAATGTGTCCTTGTATAATAACTCCAATTTTTGAGAGTATGACCCTGAACTATTTCCTCTTTTCAGATACCTTTTGTGGAGAAAATATTTATATGTCAGCTTTACCTTACTCATGGTCCCAAGTAATCGGAATCTGGTATAGCGAATCTAAAAATTTCAGCTATGGAAAATACGTATCACAGGATTTGGTCATAACTCATCATTACACTCAGGTAACAGCACCCATTGGTTATGGAACTGTTATTGAGGTGAAATGCACATGCCAGGAGTATTATCATTTCAATCATTTTTGAGTTATACAGAAGAGTTGGCCAGAAGTACACTCATCTGGTAGAGCAACCACTACCAGAACAATATAACCTTCCACAAATGGAAACTTTGCCCCTAGTTAACAATGGGACAGTTAGATGAAAACATATGACATTTGTCATGTTGTTCATGTCTTATTTCATTTAGCATAATATATTAAGTCCACAATCATATTGTGTAGTGTGTCAGACTTTCATTCTTTTTAAGACAAAATAACATCCAGGATTATTCCTAGTAGTAGGAGTGTGGAGCTCTGTCAATAAAAAGATTCACTAGGGTGGGCCTAATACTGGATTCTTCAGTTTGCACCTCATATATTCTCTGCATTTTTCAAGTGAAGGAGGAATAGGTGTACATATTCTGTACTGTTGGGAGTTGGAGCAGGCATGATTTGGGTAATTTGTAGTAATCCAGGTGCTGTGGTCTTGCCCCTATGTTTCCTAGTTCTTGGGACGGTATGTGGTATACAGCTTTTCAAATGGGTGGCCCTGTGTGGAGGCAGTTACTTGAACCCTCTCTGTTTCCGTCCTGGTCCACTTCATTCTCTACTTTCTTTCAGATATGTGTTCTGGCTCTCAGTACACAAGTTGTTCCAGTTTTTTAATACATCTATGTATTTTATCCTTTTAATGCTGTTTTAACTATAGTGATTTTGATTTTCATTTTAAGATTACCGTTGATGTAAGAGAAAGCAACAAGATGATTGCCAATTGATTGGAAGGATTACAAAATAGAAAGTAGGGCTATAAAAGTAGACCCTGGGAGGAGTGGGGAGTCATTAAGAAGCAATTTAATGTAATTCATGTTTCAAAAAATCCAGTTTTCTAGTAAAACATGCATTGACCAAAAATCCTAGAAAACATTAAAGATGTAAGTACTAAATATGGAAAAATTGATGCCAATATTCATCACAGTGATGCAAATGCAAGTTGGAATGCCTGCTTCACATACTAAAGTGAGAGTCTGAGATCCAGAGTTTAATGTCTTTCTAAGTGCACTCTGTAGGAGGAGACAGATCAAGTAGCTGGATTCCCACAAACCATGTAGAAGACCTGTACAGAGTGGGCTGCTGGCTTCAGCTTGGCCCAGCCCCAGTTCTTATGGCCATCTGGATATGAAATAATTCGTAAATTATCTCTTTCTATGTGTGTCTCTGTTTTCCTTTCAGAATCTCCCCATTTTAGAATTTCTGTCTTTAAAATTTAAAGTAAGCTTAAATAAATGAATAATTTATAAAATCATGTGAAAATGCAATAATAAAATACAACACAACTATTGTTCCAGCAACTGGAGATTTGGGTATGCCCATTGATAATGTTTATTGCTTGATTCCAAACAACCAGTTATGAGGTTGAGGGTAGCTTAATTATATCTCGTTTGGTCAATGAGAAAATGAAACTCCAGACTGCTAAGTACCACCCAGCAAAGTGGTAGAGATGGAACTGAGCCTTGATCACTGTGCCTTGAAAGACAGTTCACTGTACACAATGTACATTTTCTGATACGTTAGAAAACTACCTTCTATGATAGGGCTACCTTCTAGGTAGGGCTGATATGTAAACAGCCTTCCTCATGTTAGTTGATTTTCCATATAACTTTTGCAATGAGGAGAGAATAAGCTAGAGTTAGTGTTAGCCATTTGTATTTCTTAATGAGATCTTTGCTTTCTAAATCAAATCAAGGTCGAACTTAGGAGTGTTAACACTGTGTTCTAGTCATCCCAAGGTAAACCTGATATTGTGGTCTGAGAAATGAGGGCAAAGTGCATACACATTCCATGTGTACAATGGTTAGTTATTTTTGTTCATTTTCAGCATCAGTCTATTTATTGCAAAATAATTTATACCACTTCTTTGTTTTAGTATACATATATAGAATATATACATGTAATATATCTCATATCCCATACAAAAGGAATGTTGAGGATTCTTAATTAGAAATACTCAATGTGTGTGTATGTGTATATCCAAAGACAAATACACAAATATAAAAAGTAGTAATTTTCTACCCAATCAAGCTGGATTATTCTGCATGATTTTTAATTTTTACTGTCAGTAACCAGGGATATATATGTGCATTATCAAGACCTGTAGGACTCCTATTAATTCTAGGACTTTTTAATAAGTGTGTTCTAAGCAATCCTAAAAACAAGAATTCACACATTTAAACAGAATGAAAGCATAGATATTGTATTCATTTAATATCAAATGAATAATGTCAAATGAGTAATAAAATAATTCCTTTATCTTTACAGCTCGTTTGGGCCAGTTCTTACCTCATTGGCTGTGGTGTTGCAGTATGTCGAAAAGAAAAGCTATTTCACTATCTCTATGTTTGTCACTATTGTCATGAGTACGTGTCACCAAATTCTCACAGCTTTTAAAACTTTTTTCAAAAGTTGTAGAAGAAAACATTTTTTTAAATTAGGTAGAACTTTATAGATAAATGACTCTATCAATGCCTACAAAATTTCACAGAGTCATTCACATGCACATGTATCTTTATATTTCTATACTATATTTTTTCTTAAAGTTCTAATATCACATTAATAGGCCATAACAATTCAGACTGAATTACCAGTAGTCTTGCCATTTGTCGATGATTCTGCAGTAAGAAGCTATTCACACAAAGACACAAGTTTCTTGGAAGCTAATTTAAGCAAAAGCACAGGGATATTTAATTCATCAAAAACAGTAATGGGCTTAGAATTCAAGACCTGGAATTCTGAGGCCAGGATTCTGGGACATCAGGTTGAGGTTTTCTGCCTCTGATCTAGCCTCTGCAATCCACATGGGAGGCCCATGTGGGCCGAAATGGAGTGGAAATGGAGTGGCAAACAAACTTAAATGTACAGCAGATACCAAAATACACTTAGAAAAATTCTAATGTTTCATGGTATATGGAGGGGGCTGTGTTTGACAATAATACACCACGGACCATATAAAAACTGGGGAAGTCGAGTTCCCAGGCTGCAAATATAAAAAAGAAAAATAAAATGCCAATTAATTCATTTGATAATTTCCACTGAGTATATGTGTTAAAATTTTGCATTGGGCCCCATAAAATATGCAAGTGTTAATAATTAAAAGGTAACATTGCCATGCTGCTTTCCATAATATCTTGAAAAACTCAACAAAGAGAGCATCTTACCGTAGCTGGCTATAATGCTCTGCTCTTGTCAGAAATTGACAATCAGTAGTCCCAAGTATGATTAGGGATGTGACTGTACAGAAAGAGATGCACATCCTCTGGAAAATATTTTTAGGTAAATCAAAATCACTGGTTGCATTTGCTTAAAAATCACATGTATGTACATGTTTGTGTGTATATAGATATACCACGTTCCTCTTAACAATTAGTGCTACTGGCTATTTACAAGTCTGTAAGCATGATTAATTTTCAAATTTTGTTTTTTGGTAGAGAGTAAAATTTTATATATTTGACAACTTTTTGTTTCCTTCTTTAAGGGGAAATGATCCTGAAAGAATTTATTTGCCCTATAAGAAGGGCACACCTTGTGGAGACTGTCCAACTCACTGTGATGATAAGCTTTGCAGTAAGTGTTACAAGTGATACAAATTCAACTTTCTTAAACTTAACCCATTGATCTGGATATCTGTCTATATTAATCACTGAGCAGCATTGCACTTCTCTTTTTTCATCTCAAACTTTCATCTCAAACTTACTGTAAGAAATATTAGAATTATTTCTCTTTAACTCCCCCAATCCTCATACTAATGAAAGAAAATCTATGATTTAATTAATGGTAGTGAACCTTGGAATGTCCAGGTGTGAGAGCTTGAGCCCTTATTCAGAAGATTAATTAAGGTTAATCTGAGTAAAATGCTTAAGTGCCGTGTTTTCTTTCCCCCAGCTTTAAAGACATTTCTAAACTCCTTAATATAGTTCACAAACTGGTGCATTGCTTTCTTCATCAGTATTCTCACTGGGGGATTCCCTAATTGCCTGTTCACTTTTGGTGCCCTGAACTTTTTTTTTTTTTTAATGAGAGACCGAACTGTTTCCTTTGAAACACCCGGGAAGTAAGAGCTTAGCTGGTGCTCACACTGCCTTTAAAGCATCACCTTTTGTTTCATAAGTATGTCTAACTTCAGATTAGGTATTAACCACATGTGTGTCTCCATTCATCACAACCATCATTGACTGTAAAATTCCTTTCTTTAAAAAAAAACAGCCTCTCTGCAAGCATATTTCCTTAATCCCTCAGATAGAGTGGATTCATAATTTCAAATCTCCTCTGATTTTATTTTTTTATCTTGATTTTACTTTTCCATATTCCATTCCTGAGAAGGAGTGTAGCTGAAAACAACTGTCTCTCCCTTTAAAGTACCAGCCAGTCATCTGTACCTTAGCAGAAGGAATGAGGAGTGGTATTTTTTAATCCAGCAGAAAAGACTAATGTTTGCTGTGACATGAAAAAAAAGTCACAGAAATAGGAGAAAAATAAGAAAGAGAATTATTGTTCTAGAATATTCTTTGGTGGATATCCTGAGATAAATTTTGTAACTTGCAAGTAATGAGTATAAATGAAACACATGACTCTAATAATTGGCTATATTCAGTAAAGTTGATACTAAAATTTTTAAACCTGGATATGTAGATACAATCCATTTAATTTGAATACAAGGCAAAAATAATTCCTAAAAATATTTATAAAATTGAGCTAAGTATATAAACAGAAAAAAATAAAAGATGCTCTAAAATTTCTTAGAGAAGAAATATTTCATTTATAAAGAAAAACTCATCATTCCAAGACTATTGCATAACAGAATACATTGCATTAGCAATGAGTAACTGATTAAAGACAATGTGTTGTAATAACCTTGTCAATTACTGATCATAAAAAAAGCAATCAGATATATGCTTTCATCTGTAAGTGACTTGGGCCTTAATGTGACACATACCATCTCTGTCACATTTTAATAAATCTAATATAATCATTATCCATGCAACTGAAAGATAAGTCAATTTTGGGGGAGTGAGAAAATGGGAGAATATGGATAAAAATAATTTAAAAACACATAAATGTGGGTGCAAAGCTTTTAAAATTTTTATTAACTCAACACAGCTGATCTATATCACTAACAATGAAAAGATTGGAAATTTTTACTTGATAGTTAAATGATGAAGATTTAATCAAATTCTAAAAAATATATTAAAGGAGGAAAAGAAATTACAGGCACGTTTGCCTTCAAATATAAAAATCCTTGACTAATTTTAATAGAAAAACTCACATTAAAGGATGTTTTAGCAAATTTTTCATTGCTATTACAGTTCTAAATTGCAAAGTATTTGGGGCTCTTGTTCAATGCAGCAGTAAAAATGCTGCATGGCATGCTTCCATCATAGCTCAGAGTGTCCTGGTTTGAAGCCTGTTACGTTCCATCCAAGCTTCTTGCTAATGTGCACTCTCAGAAAAAACTCAAGTAGACCGGTCCTTTTCTCCCACATGGGAGACTCCGAGTTCCGAACTCCTGTCTTCAGCATGGCCCAGTCTCGGCTGTTACAGGTGTTCAGGAGTGAGCCAGTGGATGGGATCTCTCTCTTTTGCTATCTGGATTTCTCTTTCTTTCAAAAATAATTAAATAAGTGTATGCTTAAAATATTAGAATTCTTCATACTGATGTGCATAATTTCACTCTTAAATATACTTGATATGTATGTGTACAGATGTTATGGGGTAGAATAAGTTGAAAAATATCATGTTATGTTATTTAAAATGCATCTTGGATGAAGAGATATTCTACACTTAATGTGTACTTTCAATTTGGTTTTAACTTTATATATATTACTTCTAGTAATGCACAGCAACAGTTTAATATTAAATTATACATTATTAAATAAATCAAAAGGGAATTAATAGAATTAATTGTTTTAATTTATATTGCCAATGGCATTGATGTTTACCAAAAAAAGAGCAATTGTATGATTGAAAAAAGGATCTATATCTGATATTTGTAATTGTATTTCTACAAAAAATTTTTAGTGAAAATATGAGAAACATATTTTAGTGAAACATATAAGAGAATGCTATTGAGTTCCAAGCCTCTGGGTTCAGCCTAAACCTGTCTTGGTTGCTGCAGGCACTTAGTCAGTTGATAAATTCTCTCTCTCTATTTCACATTATATTTTAGCAAACAAATAAACAAATAGATCTTTTAAATAGACAATGTTATATAAATGTACTGTTTTCTTTCAGCTAATCCCTGCCTCTTCTATGATGAACTCACCAACTGTGAGACACGAGTGAAAGCACTAGGATGCAGGCACTCATCCCTCAAATTACTCTGCAATGCTACTTGTAACTGCAACACTGAGATAAAATAACTATTATAACAATTACAATGCTCCATAGAGAGGAGGAGATGTCATTGGTATGGTATCTTTGCCTTAGTTTATTTTATTCCAATATTTTTATGAATTTCACTGCAGGTTATTTATGCTAAAGATCACAATTTTCAGTAATTATGTATGGACACCAGTGATTTCTTCTCTGTGCTACCCAGCCTGTCCTGGTAAATTATGAAGTGATGTTTTAAAGCTCTTTTACTGCTGGAATGAGAGACTGAGTTCATCAGCTGCTTCAATTGTAAAGGATATGGTTTAGAGTTGATAGCTTGACAAAACTGAGCTCATGATGACATGATTGAGTCCCCCAACAGAAACCTGGGACTAAGCGCTGTCTTACCCATTTAAACTCCCTTCCTGTTTTCCCTGCTGGTTCCAATCTGAGGTTTTTCTGCATGAATAAATTCTTCACTTTCTGCTTTTGCATTTATTGCAAACTAATCATTAATAATCTACAAGCAACCAAGTCCAATCTCAGTATTCACAACGAATATTACCTACTTGCAAGTTTTTTAAATTTATCATGTTTCATTGTAATATCTATGTGTGCATTTGTGGAGCAAGAAAAAATAAGTTGTGTTATTAATTTAGCAAAATACATATTTAACACTGATTACATTGAAAGCATGGTGCTTATACATAACCCATATTATCTCCTTCATTTAAAATAAATTAAAACACATATGTATAACATAGCAAAATATGGGAAATAAATAATTCTATAAAGACACAGCATTCAATCACACATTATGCATGCCAAATTTCCAGTTTGGCAGTTCAGGGAATCTCGAGGATAGAATGAGGTGTATTGTTGAGAACAAGATCGCAATAGTGCTTATTTCAGGACAAAGAAACAATACAAATAAAAGGCTATCTGTTCAAGTGCATTGAAATTTTAAGGCACATTGAAAGATCTGATATGGGGAAATTGAAGTCTACAACCATTAGCTCAAGTTTTAGTAATTTGAGATGAATTCATTCCCTAATTTTGTGTGTATACACTTATTCACTAATTTTAATTCAACATTTGTAAAAGTAAAGATCAAAACTTTCAACAGTAAATACTGTCTCTCACATCCACATCATACAGTGGTTCCTATTCCAGATTCAAACCTTTGGTTTGTCTCCAAGTCATGAATACCAACCTAAAAATCATGCTCTCCTGATGTGAAGCCATGGCTTTCCATTTAAGTCCTTGTATATCACAACCAAGTGAAGTATTCAAGACCATACACTTTTCATTCAAATTGCATATGCGAGGGCCTGGCATGATAGTGTAGTGGTTAAAGTCCTCACCTTGCATGCCCGGGAACTGATATGATCACCAGTTCTAATCCCAGCAGCCCCGCTTCCCATCCAGTTCCCTGCTTGTGGCCTGGGAAAGCAGTTGAGGACGGCTCAAAGCCTTGGGACCCTGCATCCACATGGGAGACCTGGAGGAGCTCCTGGCTCCTGGCTTTGGATTGGTTCACCTGCTGCCATTGTGGTCACTTGGGGAGTGAACCATCGGAAGGAAGATCTTCCTCTCTGTCTCTCCTCCTCTCTGTATATCCGCCTTTCAATAAAAATAAATAAATCTTTTTTAAAAATTGCATATGCTAGATCTATCTAATTGGTAGAAGGTATTGTAATAGGAAAGGTGAAATTCTTTTTTTAATTATTATTAAGATTTTTTTATGGGAAAGTAAGATGTATAGAGAGAAAAGATCCACCACCCACTGGTTCACTTTCCAACTGGTCACAAAGGCCAGAACTAAGCTGATCCAAAGCCAGGTACCTGGAACTCCTTCCAGGTCTTCCACACAGGTACAGGGTTCCAAAGCTTTGGGCCATCCTTTAGTGCATTTCCAGACCACAAGCAGGGAGCTGGATGGGAAGCAAAGCAGCCAGGACACAAACCAGCAACCATAAAGGATCCTGTAGAATGCAAGATGAGGATTTAGCCACTAGGCTATCACACTGGGCCTGAGAGGAGAAATATCATGTACCTCTTCTCCACAGGCCAGCTGGAATAAACAAAACACAGATTAATTAGAAAAGTGTAAACATTTATTAACTGCAAAGGGAGAGAATGGAACACAGCATAGGGAAAAATCATAGGAGTGCCACTTCATTCAGAAACTCATATATCCCTCTTGTCTATATAAAA
The DNA here is from genome assembly GCF_017591425.1 of Ochotona curzoniae. Classification (NCBI taxonomy): domain Eukaryota; kingdom Metazoa; phylum Chordata; class Mammalia; order Lagomorpha; family Ochotonidae; genus Ochotona; species Ochotona curzoniae. The sequence goes on along the minus strand of NW_024466004.1, from coordinate 13,256,592 downwards.
CAAGGAAAATTGGGAGTTTTGGGAAACGAGTAAATGGTTCTTAGGGGAACACAATGAATTCACAGAACATACAATGGCCTAGGCGTGTCAGTTGATCCTACTAACACACAGCGACTGTGAGAGATTTGTTATTTGGGACATTGCTTTCTGACTCCCAACACTATGCACTGTGTTTTCAGTAATTGTTATCAAGCATTTTGATGTAAGGAGAACAGTTATTCATCCTTAGGACATGTAGTGGGATTGATAATTTGTAGTTGCAACATTTAATAAGTGAAGTTCATTGCAACAAGGTTGATTAATTTAATAATAATTTCCTCTTATAAAATCAAATGCATTACAACCACAATCTGTTTTTACATCTTCAGGTATTGTGGTTTATCTTAGCTAATCAAGTCAGAATTTGCTTTTTGAAGTAATTAAATCACAGCATATCTTAGATTTTGATTCCCAGGACAAACTGAAAACAGTCTAGAGTCTCGAGTAAAGAAAATAGAATATAAATGACCTTCTATGTAGATTTATATTCAAACAAAATTAATAAAATGTTTAAAAGTATCCTGACCAAAATAGTGCTATGTCAAGGTTAACAAATCTTAAAGGTGTGTTCCAAGCCTAACAAGTTAGGTCTACATGCCAAACCCTGTGCTTTTCTTAGCATGGAAGTTTCTTTCACTGAGACAGGAGTGGTGATAACAGAGCAGTTCCAATATTGCATACATCAAACTTGGATTAATACTGGAGATATGGTGCATCTATACTCAGACCAAACTACAGATTCTGCTTAATTTTTATTAGAAACAAAGTTGTTAAGGAGCATAAAAAATGTACTCATGGAAGTCTTTGGGTTCATGTACAAATGGGATAGTTTGGGTGGAATAGGGTAAGGACACATTCATTTAAACATTAGCCTGTGTGAAGCAAAGAGGGCACATTCCAGGAAATAGCAGAAGATAGAACAACAGCAGAGGGGCACCTGGAGACTGACAGGCACAGGAAAGCAGCAAACACAACGGTGTGGTGTTGCAGTGACTGATGTGCCAGTGGCATTGAGCCAGTAGCAATCTGAATTGCACCAACAGCCAGAACTCCACCAGCAACAATGTGGGAAGTGATGTTCACCAGCTCAGGAGGTAAACCCAGACAAAGAACTGCCTGTCCTGCTGGTCTGTTTGATTTGACTGGGAGCAGAGACAGAGAGGCAGATCCCAACAGGCAATACTGGAACAGGGTAGATTTCACAACCCAGTCTGCCCCCAAAGCTGAATCAGGTGCTATTTGGTATAAGGAGGAAAAGGCTATGGACAGTACTGCGCTGCACTGACCTGGAGTGAACTCATTTCTGGCTCAGTGAACTACAACAACGTGGCATCACAACGTGGCATCCTGCAGGTTCCACCAAAGACAGATCCTGGTAGACTTCAGACCTGACAGCCAGCAGATCAATAACTCTAGTAGTAGCACATAAGGTGCCATTTTGTACAGTGTGGAAAAACTTTAATACTGCAGGGACAATAGTGAGCTGTGCAGTGCACTGGTCCCACAGGGAAATAACACTGACTATGGCATCGTAAAGGTCAAAATAGGTCCATGTGGCCTTTAGACCTAACGGCCAACAGGTTCCAGAAAGATCACCACCAACAACAACCTAGCTATATAGGACACCTGGTGTCTCCCTAATCCTGGGACCTGCTCCAACAGGAAGTGGGAGAAAGGTTGTACAGTATCACAGGAGGTGAAGTCTGGTGAGGCAGGAGCTGAGGCTACTGAGACCTTGGTGGAAATCTATCATAACACCTCAGACCTGGAACTTGCTGGAGGGAGTGGCACAAATGACTGCAAACAAAGAACCATGTGTCAACTGCAATAAGTAAAAACAAACTATAGATCTGTGGGAGACACAGCATAGAAACCTACCTTAAGGAGAAGAACATGCTAACCAGAAGTACAATAACCAAGATCAAAAGAAGAGACAGAGGCACCATGAATATTACTGAAGACTCCCCTGCAAAGGAGCAAAGCCTTTGGCAACCTCAGAGTTCACTGAGGAATACATTGAGAAAATGGGGGATACAGAATTCAAAGCACTTGTTATACAATTTATCAACAATGAGAAGCACATAAAGCAGGCATTCAAGGAATTCAAGGAACATGTCACACTGGAAATGAATCAAATGAAAGCTGATATATCAGAAATTAAGAATACAGTAAAGCAAATTAAAAGTACAGTGGAGTATCTCCAAAATAGAATGAAGGACGCAGAAGAGGGAATTTCAAAACCAGAAGATATTTCCTGTCATCAGGGAGAAACAGACAATAATCTAGAAGCAGAGCTGGATCATACTAAAAAAAAGTAATTAAGAATTGAGAGACACACTTAAAAGGCCTAATTTAAGAGTTATGGGAGTCGCAGAAGGTGCAGAAAGAGAAACTGGGATTAAATGTGTATCCAACGAAATAATGAGGGAAAAATTCCCTAAGTTAGAGAAATAATTGGGAACAACATTCAGGTTGGCATAGAACTCCCAACAAAGTTGACCAAAAGTAATCTTTACTGTGACACATGATACTCAAGCTCTCTTCAATCAAACATAAGGAAAAGATTCTTAGATGTGCTCATGAAAATAATCAACTGATATATAAAGGAATTCCAATTAAATTCACAGGAGAATGGCCAGGCACAATACCGTAGTGATTAAAGTCCTTACCTTGGGCCCGGCGCGGTGGCGCAAGTGGTTAAGGTCCTCGCCTTGCACGCCCAGGATCCCATATGGGCGCCGGTTCTAATCCCGGCAGCCCTGCTTCCCTTCCAGCTCCCTGCCTGTGGCCCGGGAAAGCAGTCGAGGATGGCCCAAAGCTTTGGGACCCTGCACCCACGTGGGAGACCCGGAAGAGGCTCCTGGCTTCGGATCGGCATAGTATTGACCGTTGCACTCACTTGGGGAGTGAATCATTGGACGGAAGATCTTCCTCTCTGTCTCTCCTCTCTGTATATCCGCCTTTAAATAAATCTTTAAAAAAAAAAAAAAGTCCTTACCTTGCACAAGTCAGGATCCTATATGGATGCCAGTTGTAATCTCTGGCAGCCAGCTTCCCTTCCAGCTCCCTGCCTGTGGCCTGGGAAAGCACTCGAGGACAGCCTAAAGCCTTGAGACCCTGCACCTGTGTTGGAGACCCGGAAGAGCTCTTGGCTCCTGATTTCGGATTGACTCAGCTCCAGCCGTTGCAGACGTTTGGGGAATGAACCACTGAACAGAAGATCTTCCTCTGTGTCTCTCCTGCTCTCTGTATACAGCCTTTCCAATAAAGATAAATAAATCTAAAAAAAGAAAAACTCACAGAAGACCTCTCACCAGAAACTCTATAGGTCAGAGAGAATGGAGCGACATATTCCAGATTATAAAAGCAAAAATTGTCAGCCCAGGATAACATACCCAGCAGAGCTTTTCTTTGTCTTTTGAAATAAAATTTTTCCACAGATATGCCTCTTCCAAACTTACCCTACAAATGATACTTACAGATACTCTCTTGACAGAGATAATGGATGGCACTCACCAAAACCAAAGACAAATGCTAAGAACATCCCAGTAAAATAACAACAGAAAACTAGATCAATGAACAACCCATTGCTAAAATAACAGGACTAAATTATCATCCATTCATATTAAACCTGAATGTAAATGACTTAAACTCAATCAAGTGTCATAGATTATAGACTGGATTAAAACATAAAACCCATCTATTTGTTGCCTACAAATATCAGCGGCAACTATATCTCATGGATTTTCTTTGTATTTTGTTGTTGTTGTTTCACCTCTTCAAAACACTTTCTTCTGATTAAATTCTGCAATGACTCATAGACCATACAGTAGCATCATCTTCAAGAATATCTTGATTTTCACTTCTTCAGTGAGACATTACTCATGCAGTAGCATGTTACTTAACTTTATGGTGTTGGAAATTTCTTTTTTTCTTCCTATTGTTGATTTTGTTATGTCACTTTTCATTTAAGGGGATGTATAGTGACTGTGTAATAGGGACTGTCGTATCTAGTAGCATGTTATTTAACTTCATGGTATTGTAAATGTCTATTTTTATTTCTGTTGTTGATTTTGTATTGTGGATTTTCACTTAACGGGATGTACAGTAGCTGTGTAATGGAGACTAGCATATCCAGATGTGAGGCTACAATGCAGTATGCATCCCTACTTCCAGACTAAAGATGGACTTATAATGAAACTGTTTACTTTATGTTGACAACAGTTTGCTGCACACTCTGCCACTGTCCATGCCCGCAATGATGGACATATGATTGTGTATGAAGAACTATACTATAGTAATGATAAAGGGGAACTCAATGAGGGGGAGGGAAATGAGAAGGGGATAAGGGAAATGCCAGGGTCTATGGAACTGTATCATATAGTGATAATAATAATAATAAGTGATTTAAAAAAAATAGATAAATGAAAACAAATGGGATAGTTTGTACTCAGTTGTTTTGAATTTAAAATTCAGAATTCTTAACTCTTAAAGACAATATAAAAAAGGCTGAATAGTAGGTCCTTACACTAACTTAAACTGTTTGGGATGTGAAAACAACAAAGAAAAGACTACATTTCCAGAGGTCTGAATAATGCACCTTTTTCACAGTGAAGTGAAAAAAAAAAGGCAATAAGTCTTCATGGGACAAGAAAGAACAAAGAACAAAAACCTCCCTGAGCTAGCCACAAATGCAGCCAGTTTCTGGCTCTGAGCCACCACCTTACCATGTCGAAATAGGTAAAAATGACCACATGCCCCATTGCTCACCATTTTATATTACAGGGGATTCCACCGACTTTCACTTCAGCCTGGAAAACTGACTGGGGTCTGAACAGCTTGGGAAACTGCATGGCTTCCCCCCCACCCCATCACCACAGATTGACACACTGTACAGTAAAAAGGCATGGAGGGTGCCTTCATGCCTCAGTGTCACAGTCAGGGCCAGCGCAACGTGTGCAATGGAGGACACACGCCCTGCAGCTTAAAACCGTGGGAGTTTTGGACATTAGCCCCAGATACATGTTCTTTGAGCCAAGGGGCTCACCTTAGTTTCTGAGGACTAAAATGAGAAACAGACCAGGAATTAATCTGTTTCCACACTGAGACATCTGAGTTATAACACCCCATGCTCCCTGCCACAGCAGCACTGTAGCAATTAGTGCAACAACCTCTGCTGTAATCTGCCGAGTGGACTTAGGGAAGGCCCTACCAGCACTCCATCCCTGCAGACTCATACCCTCCTGAGTAAAATCTGTAGGCCTTAACCAAAGTTCAGTCACATCTTCTACTCCTAGCACTGTTGGTGGTATATTCACATTACCAGTTCGACTGTCCTAGCTGAACCTAAGCAAGGATTCACCCACATTGCGTGGTCCTAAAGTAAACATAGTGCCACAAGCCCCAACATCGTTCAGGTTTGCCAGTAGGACAAGGGGACATCCACCCATTTCTCCATTATGCTAAGTCCATTTCTCCATTTCACCCATTATGCTAAGTCTAGATAATTTTTTTTAAAGATTTCTTTATCTTTATTGGAAAAGCGAATATACAGAGAGGAGGAGAGGCAGAGAGAAAGATCTTCTGTCCAATGGTTCACTCCCCATGCAGTGGCAATGGGTGGAGCTGAGTCAATCCACAGCCAGGAGCCAGGAGCTTCTTCAGGTCTCCCAAACGGGTGCAGGGTCCCAAAGCCTTGGGCCATGCTCAACTGCTTTCCCAGGCCACAGGCAGAGAGCTGGATGGGAAGCAGTGCCGCCGGGATTAGAACCAGTGCCCATATGGGATCCTAGTGCATTCAAGGCCAGTACTTTAACCACTATGCTATTGCACCAGGCCCAACTCCAAGTCTGTATCACTTTTTCCAGCAAGACTGACACTGCACTCTCTGTGCACCAAAGATATGCACCCAGGGAAATCTTTATTCATCTCCAAACCACATGTGTATCCCTACAAACCATAGCAGAGTAGACTACTGAAACATAAGAGCAGCAAAAATAAACAATCCATTTAAGAAATAGAAAAAGGATGTTGACAGGCATTTTTCAAAGGATGAGATTCAAATGGCTGACAGAGATATGAAAAACTTCTCAGATTCTCTAACTTTCAGGGAAATGCAAAAACAAACAAATGAAAAAACAACCAAACCAAAATCACAGCGAGGTTCCAGCTCACCCAATGAGAATGGCTGTCATATAGAAATCATACAAGAAGAAATGCTAGTGAGAATATTGGAAAAAAAATATACCCTAACCCACTGCTGTGGACACCTAAGCTAACACAATCATTACAGAATGGACTATGGAGAGTCCTCAGATTTCTCAGAAAAAGGATCTGCATGTGACCCAGCCATTGTACTCCTGGGAATATAGCTAGACAAAGTGAAGTCTGCCTGTGAGGAAGTTTTCTCTACCTCCATGTTGAATAGCACCGCAACCCACTAGAGCTAAGATGTGGAACCAGCTCCGATGCCCATCAGAGGGTGACTGGATAAAGAAAATGTGATAGTTATACACTCTGGAATACTCTCAGCCATAAGAAGGAACAGAACCTTGTCTATTGCAACAAAATGGTTCTAGCTGGAAATCATTATGCTTAGTGAAATAAGCCAGTTCCAAAAATACAGATGTAATGGGGACAGCATGATGGCTCAATGGGCTGAACCCTCCCCTTGCCAGTGCCAGCATCCCATAAGGGTTTATGTTCTGGGTGCTATACTTCCTATCTAGTAGCTCCCCGCTTGTGGCCTGGGGAAGCAGCAAAGGATGGGTCAAGGCCTTGGGACCCTGCACTCACATGGGAGGCCTGGAAGCAGCTCCTGGCTTACTTCAGACTGACTCATCTCTGGTCTTGGTGGCCATTTGGGAAGTGAACCAATGGAGGGAATATCTCTGTCTCTCCTTCTGTCTGTAAATCTGTCTTTTCAATAAGAACAAATAAGTCTTTTTCTAAACAAATAAAGGCAAATATAAGTTATGTCTGATCTGTAACAGCTAATACACAGGGCACAAATGTAATTTTGTAGGATTAACATAGTGAGAATTTACAGATGTTTATAACCTTTGTGCTCTGATTTCGACATTTTTCCTTTTTTTTTTTTTTGTTTCGCTATGTCATGACATCTTTACATGTTGGAATGTTTAGTGTATTACTGTGAAGTAAATGTATTTGTAGCAAGTTGGAGGAAAAAAATAAACGAGTGGATATAAGGAAAGTCTCCTATGCCCCTAAATCCATTTTGCACAAAATGTGAAATCTACACATTTTATACAAATAAAACATTGAACAAAGCAAATAAGAAAGAGCTTTGTATTAGTATCAAAACAAATACAGTTTGGGCCCTGCATGGCCTAGCAGCTAAAGTCCTCGCCTTGAAAGCGCCGGGATCCCACATGGGTGCCTGTTCTAATCCCAGCAGCTCCACTTCCCATCCAGCTCCCTGCTTGTGGCTTGGGAAAGCAGTCGAGGATGGCCCAAAGCTTTGGGACCCTGCACCTGTGTGGGAGACCTGGAAGAAGTTCCTGGCTCCTGGCTTCAGATCGGCATAGCACTGGCCGTTGCGCTCACTTGGGGAGTGAATCATTGGATGGAAGATCTTCCTCTCCGTCTCTCCTCCCTGTATTCCAATAAATGAATCTTAAAAAAAAAATACAGATTTATAAAACTTTGTTTTATGCCTTGGTCAAACCAGTGGTTAATAATGTTATATCACTGTAGTTTTAACAATCTGTAATAACTCTATGGCTGGAACTTTTCCTTCTGTCCTATAATTGTTTGTAGCAATTGACTATATTCCCACCAAACGAGGCCCTTTATGTTTTCATTTATTGAATTTCTGATATGGTGAAGTATTAAGCCTTGTTACTATAATATAAATTTAAAATATTATCTCAAAAATGAAAACAGAAAGGCAATGAGGAAGAAAAATGATGGAAGGAAAAGGAGTAAGAGAGGGCGGGGCAAAGGAAGCGTCATTATGTTCTTACAATTGTACAAGCTACATTCAGTATGTGAAGAACTAAAATTTTAAAAAGCAGAGAAAAAGGACCTTCGAAAAAGTAATTCCATAATATGGCCACTAGATGGCAGGACACGCACATTCCATTTTGTAAGCCTTTTGGAGGCTATCACTGTAGTTCAAGTGAATCTTGTTTCATTTTTCACTGAATCCTTATGCCATCATATAAACGTTTCAATGAAGAATTTATCTACTACCCTGGTGTATTAAAACCTGTATCGATTGGTAAAGCTGACAGATATCAGAACTTTTATAACACATGAAATGAATAAAATTACCAAAAGAATCATGTAGTATATTGTTAGAATTCTCAAAAAATGTGCAACCTTGTGATTTCTGAAGAGGCAGTTATTTCATTTCCACAGATCTCAGTTGCCAATATTATGTCTTGATCTACTAGATTTCTGAGTCAAAATTGTGGAATATACAAATCATTGTTGTAAATAGTTACTCTATTCAGATGCCTGACAAATTGCTTAGTATACATTATAATGGTATTTTAATAGCACCTCAGTAATACAACAACCTTATTTGGCAGAATAGATTGTCATACATCTACACAGGTCTGTCTACAACTTGTCTTCAAAATTTCATTACTTCCTTGCAGTTAATTAACTAGAGAGAAAGTTTCTGGATACATCCTTAGAGGCAATGAAACTGTGCCACAAGATGGAGTAAGACCACACATCATTAAAACCTTCTGATCTAGAAGGCCTGGAATGAAATCTGAGTTTTCAAATGTTTTTCTGGCTCTTCCATTCAACCATATTATACTGAAGATTGTAAACCTTTTATTAACCTGAGCATCACATTGAGCTATTCAAGGTCTTGCTTGTAGAATAGTAACTAGTATCTCATACAACCATTGTGGAGAATCTCATAACTAATGCATTATCTATATTTATATTTGATTAATTATCCAAGTCATTTTTTCAAGTTTTAATTTTCTCTTTTGAACTATGTTGTAATTTGTCTCCAGTATCACTAATAACATGTTTTAGGGGCCTGGCACAATGGCTGAGTAGCGAAATCCTCACCTTGCAAGCATGGGGATCCCATATGGGCATTGGTTTGTGTCCCAGCTACTCCACTTCCCATGCAGCTACCTGAGTGTGGCCTGGGAAAGCAGCAGAGGGTGGCACAAAGCCTTTCTCTTTTTTTTTTTTTTTTTTTTTTGTCCGCAATAGCTGAAATGGAGCCCAGGACACTACACCTCCATCTCCCAAGAGGATGGCAGGAACCCAACTGCTTGAATCACTGCTGTCGCCTTCCGGGACATGCACTACCAGGAATCTGGGACTGGGAGATGGAGTTGGACACTGGACCCAGAAACTCTGATGTGGGGCCAGGGTATCCTAACCAGTGGCTGCATCACTAGGTCAAAGCTTGCCCCTGTGAACTGTATAAGCCATCTGTGTATGAGGAGAAATGGAAAGGACTGCAATAGGATTGGAAAGCCAAACTCAACTATTGACAAAATTTAAAAAGAAAAAATAAGGAAAGAAAGGAAAGGAAAGGAAAGGAAAGGAAAGGAAAGGAAAGGAAAGGAAAGGAAAGGAAAGGAAAGGAAAGGAAAGGAAAGGAAAGGAAAGGAAAGGAAAGGAAAGGAAAGGAAACAAGAGAAGAAAAAAGAAAAGAAAAGAAGAAAAGAAAAAAGAAGTATCTTTATGTAAAGTGAGAACTTGACTCAATGCAATCACTTGCTAAATCCAGAATTCATAACTCTGTTGCAGCAATTATGCAGACTTACATGTAACTTTAACCAGCTGCATGCCTGCAAAGGAAGAAGGCTGACCACATTCACCAGAGGCAATGTCCCGGACAGCTTCCTGAAAGTGGTCTGAAATGCACGCTGGATGTTATCAAGTGTCCCCGGTGGTTTCCTCCAACAAGAGAAGTTGCCATGAGGTGAAGATGAGAATGTAGGATGTGTATTGTGGGAGGATAATCGGGTTTGCACTTAACCTGTGAGGAAGCAAAGGAGGATGAAGCCGAGGGAGAAACTGGTCTGTGATGTAATCACAGCACAAGCCACAGCTCATCCGCATAAGAAGCGTTGGCAATTGCGGAACTCTTCTGAGTTACCCGGAATTGTAGAACAGCCTGACATTTACATCCTAGACTCTGGAATGTGGCCTGTCAGGAACTGGGGTAAGGGGAAGCATCCGCTCATGAAGAGAATCTTCAGAGAGGACAATACAGCTAGGTTGTTCAGAAGCTTCAGTCTGCTGAGAGAGTAAGCCCTGCACTGCAGAAAAAGACCACGTGTGATACAAGTAGTCATGACTTAGCTAGACATGTGTCAGTGCTAAACATTTGGTACCTAAGTCATAGTAATGTATTTTTCTTTACCAGTTCTTTACTAATGAGAACAACTTATGTGATAGATTACCTCAAACTCCTCAGTTAGACATAAGAATGAAATAACTGTGTCTGTCTCTGAGTGAAAACATTGGCTCTGTATCTATTCTGAGACAGCCAGTCGATTATTTAATTCTGATTATCTTGGTAATTTCATGACATGTAATTCTGGTTTATTACCACCAGATGGAGGTACATACACATCATGGCTGAGTTTGCTCCGAAGAATACTGAACATTTAAGTTAGCCTGTCATCCTGAAATTATTGTAAAGGCAGAGCTAAATAACTCACATAAAACAAAATCAACCTCTAAAATGTCATAATATTTTTTATTTTCCCCATATTAAATTACTGTATTTTCAACTGGTTTGAGTTTTTTAAATATCTATTTCAGTTTTCCACTATATATGTATATATATGTATATATATATGAAGAGACATAGAGAGAGAGAGACATAGAGAGAGAGAGACATAGAGAGAGACATAGAGATCATCCACCCCCTGATTCTCTTCTCAAATGCCTGCACCAGTCAAAGTTGCCAAGACTGAATCCAGGAGGCCAAGACTCAATCCAAGTTTCCCATATGGAAAACAGGGACCCCTGATCACTTAGGCCAAGATGCACAGTCCCCAGAGAGTTTCATTCTGTGCAACAGAAGAAAGTTGTACTGAAATTGGAATGGCTTGCACTCAATCCAGGCACTCCAACATAGGAGAAGTGGCTTAACTTGAAGCTGGACCAAATACTCATCACATGTTTTCTGCATTTGTTTTCTCAAATGTGCATAAATTACCATTGCACTCTCCATGTATGCAAACAATATATCACTGGCAAGTACACATAGGTGTTAAAGAACTTGAGAAGTTCTGCAGTGGGGGGCGCCAGAACCAAGAATACTCAGGTGGTTTTACTAGCTGCAGGCGACCAACAGCAGGACATGAGGCAATCAATGTAGCCAATCTTTCCAGGTCCCCAAATTAGCCATTTTAGGCATTAGCCAAATTAGCATTGCAAAGTCATAGGGAAATAACGACTCGCTTATTTTCTTAATCTGCTATAACATTTCATACTCATCTCTTTAAATATTGGAGAAAAAATGTTTTAAACAACAAATTTAAATTCAACCCATTAAATGGGGTCTAAAGTGGTATTTTCTAAAAGACACTCTTTACAAATGGAATGTTTAAATAAAATACCATTCTTTGGGTTTCCTCTCCATTTCATTTATTCTGCATCACATTTAGTGCCTTTGTGTGCCATTCAGGGGGAACTTGGAAACTTTTGCTGTCCCAGCACCATACCAAAAGGAGCATGAATTCTAGCAGATTGATCTGTCTATTTGGAACACACAAAAACACCAGCTCTGGGATTCCCTCAACGTGTGGTAACCCTCACTTGTTTTTCTAGGGGAGTACAGCCATAGCTCCTGTTTTTCAGTTACCCCCTTGCCAACTTACTGAGGACAGGTACCACCACCAGCAGGAATGTTGGAACAGGAAACCCCGACTTTTACTGTTATTGCTATAATTATTACCATTGTTGCTTTGTTGTTGTTCTTTCTTATCTTCTCACTGCAGTCCCTTATAATAGAACATGCTTGTTGCAGGAGTCTGAATTACTCAATAAGCATTGTGAGTCACAGTGGAAATCTAGTTGGCCTTAGTTTATATCGCCTACTGTAGAAAAAAACATTTTTATGACATGAGTTGCCTATAATTGACTATTGATTATTAAAGACAAGAGATGAAACGCTTTTGTGTATTTTCTTAAGATCCATCCATTAATTTATTATAAATAATTTAAATAGAAGTGAATATTTTAAGAGAAAAAAAAATCAGATACCATGCAGAGGCAGGAAGGTACATTGTTGAGTAGACCTCCTAGATTCAACTTTCCTATACTTTGGGACACACTGCCGTAGAGGCCATTGCTACTCTACTATAAGAACCTGAGATATGAGACCAGCATTACGCCTCAATAGGCTGACCCACTGTTTTGCAGTCATGAGCATCACATAGGGGCACTAGCTCTAGTCCTGGCTGCTCCAATTACAATACAGTTTCCTGCATATGGTCTTTGAATGCAATGGAGGACAGGCCTCCAAGACCTTGGGTCCCTCAACACATGTGGGAAGTGTGAAAGAAGCTCCTGGCTCCTGGCTTCAGACTGGCTCAGCTCCAGTCATTGGGACCATTTGGAGAGTGAATGGAAGATATTCTCTTTCTGTCTCTCCTTCTCTTTGTAACTCTGCCATTCAAATAGAAATAAATAAAACTTTTAAAAAAAAATAACCTGAGATGTGGAAAGTAGGTGGAAGTGGAATTTTTTGAATGTGGGAATTGATCATTGAACTCACAGTGTAGCTCTCTCCTGCCAAGAGAAAATTAGTATTTTCTTGTTTAAAAAAAAAAGTTTATTTACTAATTTGAAAGTAGAGTCAGAGAGGAGAGAAAAGTCTCTCTCTCTCTCTCTCTCACACACACACACACACACACACACACACAAAGGTCGTCCTTCATTGTCTCCTCCCCTAATGGCCACAACAACTGGAGTTGGGTCAGGCCAAATCCTGTGTTCTGGAATTCCATCCTGGTCTCCCATGTTTGTAGCCAAGTCCAAGCCTTTGGGTTATTTTTCCACTGCTTTTCCAGGCGTAGTATCCAGGAGCTGAATCAGAAGTGGAACAACTAGGATATGAACAAATGTTCAGATACTGTCATCCCAGGAAGCAAGTTACCCCATTTATTACCCTACTAGCACATACTCATCTCTTTTATCCTCAAAAAAAAAGTGGATTTCAGAATTTTAACTCAAAAGTGCTTCCAGAAATCAAAAACATTTTTCAAAAACCAAGAATCTTGACAATAAAGAAAAGGGTGATTAACACGGCACCTTCAAATGTCAACCTGTTTTTCTCCACCTGATTTCTGTTGTTAGTCATTTTATGTTGGCATATTTGCTATCTAGACACAATGAAGGCTCTGATTTCATGAAGAATCTGCCGAAAGCATCCCCCAAAACAAGTGTGCTTACTTTTAATTATAGCTAGAGATGTTGACATGGTATTTTTAAAATTATTTTATTTATTTTTATTTCTATTGCAAGGTCAGATATACAAATAGGAGGAGAGACAGAGAGGACGATCTTCCGTCCGATGATTCACTCCCCAAGTGAGCGCAACGGCCGATGCTGTTCCAATCCAAAGCCCGAAGCCAGGAGCTTCTTCTGGGCCCCCCTCCCCTCCCTGTGGATGCAGGGTCCCAAAGCTTTGGTCCATTCTTGACTGCTTTTTCAGGCCACAAGCAGGGAGCTGGATGGGAAGCAGGGCCTCCGGGATTACAACTGACACCCATATGGGATCCTGGTGTGTTCAAGGAAAGGATTTTAGCTGCCGGGCCACCACACCAGGCTCTAACATGGCATTTTTAAGTGAACATCACATTTCTAATATGATCATCTTTTTATTTCAGCAAGTTGTTTGGATCACTTACTTGATGGATAGCTTTATTTTGTCACATCATAACAAAAGTCAACTAAACATTTCTACTTTTACCTGGCAGTATAGATTTACCCATGTCTTTCTGGAATATATTCCCATAAGGAAATATAATCTAGATTTTCAAAATTCTGTAATGAAACTCATATAATATTTTAGTGAGACAAGTGCTTTTGTGCTTAAAATGTCATTTAGCTGTCAAACGTGTAGCTGTTACTAAAGGACGATACTACTGTAATGATACAGGGGAAATGATGGGAGGGAAAACAGGATGGGTTAAAGAGGGGAGGGAAAAGGGGAAATCCTATAGCTACAAAAAGTGAATCATGGCAAATAATAATAGAAACATTCGGATATCATTTGCCCAATACCTCAGAAAACATATACATGTGCATCAATATTTGTCTTCATGCTACATGTCTTACTAAGTATGTTAGTACATTACTACCAAAATGTCAAAGTCCAGAAGAATTTACCATCATGCTTTTCGCCATGTGCTATTGCTGATTCAGACTGACTCATCAGGAAACAAACTTGAACCAGTGGGAACACAGAAAACATGTTTAATTCAATAGTATTCATGCATTTTTAAAAACTTAATGGCAGAAAGACAAGATTTAAGAAGTAAACAAATATAAGCTTTTTTAATATTCCCAGAGAGCAGACTACATTGAAGTTATTAGAAGCAAAATCCTTGCCAAATTTTTTGTGAACATGACAATTTAAGAAATAAAGGAAATAAATATCAACACATACAGAACCCGCAAACTAGAAATGTGTTGTTGGAACTTTTCTTTCATTTTCCCCCCACGAATATACTCTTTGATTTTGAATTTGAAGTACATATGAAAGAAAATGTTTCTTGGGCCCAGAATGATAGCGTAGTGGTTAAAGTCCTCACCTTGCACGAGCTAGGATCCCATATGGTTGCCAGTTCTAATCCTGGCGGCCCTGCTTCTCATCCAGCTCCCTGCCTGTGGCCTGGAAAAGCAGTCGAGGCTGGCCCAAGGCCTTGGGATCCTGTACCTGCGTGGGAGACCCAGAAGAGCTCCAGGCTCCAGGCTTCTGATTGGTTCAGTGCCAGCAATTGAGTTCACTTGGGGAGTGAACCATCAGACGGAAGATCTTCCTCTCTGTTTCTCTTCCTCTCTGTATATCCGCCTTCCCAATAAAAATAAATAAATCTTTTTTAAAAAGGAAAATGTTTCTCATTTTTTCATCAAATATCACATCTCTTGTAAGAAACTCGAATCCATGTACTTCAATGATGAGAATACTTGTATGCACCTGTATGTGATGAATGCACTAATTATCTCCAACAATGTGAGTCAAAAAACCACAGCAACCGTGGTCTCAATGGCACATGAGCAGTCTCATGGCTGCTGCCAAGCTCATTGCTGGAGAGGAATGCCATGACTGAATGTCAGTACTGAATTGAACTGACTCATGCAAATGGTATGTGCATGCAAATGTGTGTGTACATATAATTATGTTTGTGGAATAATGGTAGTCAAGAACATTCTTAGTAACCATAGCATAGGACAGCATTCAAGGTTACTGGCCACAGCGGAGAGCAGAGAGCAGATACTCAAAAAAGGAGGTTCCATGAGGCAGGCCTTGTGGAACAGCAGTTTAACCCGCTGCGTGCACCTCCGGTGTCCCACATGGGTGTCAGTTCAAGTCCTGGGCGCCTCACTTCCAATCTTCCAATCTAGCTCTCTGCAAATATTGTGCCTAGAAAAGCAGCAGAAGATGGCCCAAGGGTTGGGCATCCTTGGGCACCTGGATGAAATTTCTGGCTGCTGGTTGCAGTCCACAAGCCAGCTCTGTCATCTTGGCCATTTTGGGGGGATGATGTACTAGGTAGATCTCTCCTCATGACTACCTCCCTCTCTGCAACTCTGATTTTTCAAATAAATAAATAAATACCTTTAAAACTGGGTCTAGTGAACAGAGAAGCCTGCTGGATCCTGAAAGAAATGCCTTGGGTTTCCAATTATGAGTGGACATAGCACATCCTTGATTCTCAATTACAGAAGCCCTGCAAGAAAATTCATGTTTGATTAGTATGGAGGCACATCTAATGGATTTACCTATCATAGGGATGATTGCAAATACTCAAAGTCTGCTAAAGCCATTTAAGCTTCAGGCTTTCCCTAACTTTGAAAGGGATTACAGTTTCTTCACTGCAGAGGCTCCTGTGACTCAGGACTCTTCCTGGAAAATATTTCCCCTTACAGGAAAGATGCCACACTTTGCTCAAAGTAGGAATCAGCTGCAAGTTTTGTACATATTAGTATGGGAAGGAAACACATGAAGCTACTCAAAACTTCTACATGTGTGAAGCCAATGACTGAACTTGGTCTTCCCTTCCCTCAAATTCTGGAATTCAACTGTTTCCTTCATTAAAGAATGCAAACCTTTCTGCAGTGGTTATTCCAAACTATGACCAGAAGATGGCAGAAAATACACACAACCTCTGTAAAGCCCTCTGAAGAAAAAGCTGCTCAGCCATATGCCCATTTATCAAAACCTCACGTCATTTATTTAAGAGTTCATGTGTGTGAGAGAGAGAAATTTCTACCTTCTTAATATCCTAAGCAACACTTGTTACTTTCCTTTTGGTATTATTTATTCCTTATGTCAAGAGATTTGTTTATTTAAAAGATTTACAGAGAGAAGGAGTGGCACCAAAAGATCTTCCATCCACTGCTCTAATCTCCAAATGGCCACAGTGCCCAGAGCTGACCTGATCCAAAGCCAGGGGCCAAGAGCTTCTTCCAGGTCTCCCATGTGAATACAGCATCCTAGGGACTTGGGCTATCTTCCACGGCATTTCCAGGCATAAACAAAGAACTGGAATGGAAGTGGAACAAGCCAGGACAAGAACCGGTGCCCACAGAGGGTGCCAGTGCTACAGAGGATTAACTACCATGCCAGGGCTCCAGCCACTTGATTCCTTCTAAGAGGCATAAGGAGACAGTTTATTGTTTTATTTTGTTGATGATGGTAGTATTGAATATTATTCATGCAATTGTTATTCACTTGTGGGGTTTGTTTTTTTTTTTTTTTTGGCCAATTATCTGTTCAGTTGCTGTTTTCAATTTGCTTTTTTTTTCAATTGGATTGGTTGTTTTGTTGTTAGGTTTTTATGTTCTTTATATAATCTTCTGATTAGTGCTTTTTCAAATTAAGTAGCTTCAAATGTGTTCTGACTTTCAATTTATTATACTTGTGCCCTACTTCCAATTTCACTATAATTCCATTTGTCTAGCTTTGCATTTGTTGCCTGAAGTTTAAAGCCCTTTTGCAAAATGATGGGCCCAGTGCAATGGCTCAATTGGCTAGTCCTCCCCTTATAAGTACCATGATTACATATGAGCACCCAGCTGCTCCACTTCATATCTCACTTCATGCTTCCTGGCTCTAGATCATTTCAGCTCCAGCCATTGCAGCTATTTGGGGAGTGAACCGATGGATGGAAGATGTCTGTGTTTCCTCTCTGTAATTCTGCCTATCCAATAAAAGTAAACAAAGCTTGGGGGATAAAAAACGACCTTGTCCAAAATGTATTGGGCTTTCTTTCTCTCTCCTGCACACACACACACACACACACACACACACACACACACACACACACACACACACATTAAGATAGATATATACATAGATAGATAGATAGATAGATAGATAGATAGATAGATAGATAATAGGTATTTTCTGTAATGCTTCCTCAAAAAAAAAGTTTTTGCAGTATCAGCTCTCCCATTTTTATTTTGAGTCAATTTTTGTTTATTTGAGAGCTCATTTTATACATGAAAATTGTATATTCATTGTATATGTCAGAATTTTGTGTATGTGATAATTTTCATCTTCTTATATATCAAGTTTGGCCTCATTATTTGTTGAAAGGGTATGTTCTTATCATCTTTGTATTAAGAAAAAGCAATTGGTTTTATGTAAGGAAACTAATATTTTCTGTTCTATGCCACTGATACACACACACACACACATATATATATACCACATACATTGTTTGTGTGCTAATTTTTTTCATCTGTGGTTTCTGATTTTTCATTGTAGAAGTATTTCACTTCTTAGCTGCCTTTACTTACGTACATTTTAATTTTTGCAGCTATTATGAATGAGATTGTTTTCTTGATATTCCTTTCACTAGGATCATTTCCAGGAATTGAAATGCTATGGCTTCGTTTGTTCGTTTTTGTGTCTATTTGCATGTTGGATTTGCATTGAATATTTTAACAATGTTAAAGGGTTTTTGTCAGTTTAAGTTTTTATGCATAAAATATGAATATCGTGGCTGCATTCCTTCTACTCTCAGTATTCTGGATATGGCAGTCTCCAGTACACCATCACTATACATTCCCTTAAATGAGCCACAAAACAAAATCAATGAGCATAAAGTTAAAACGACAACAAAATGACAACAGCAACAACAACAAAAATACAGCACCACGGAGTCGAAAAAGCATGCCACTGAATACCAATGCATGGGTGATGAAAAGAAAACCTCTTAAGTAAAATCATTTTACCTTTTGAGTGAAATGATGCCACTGTGAGATCCATGAGCCAGCAATGAATTTGAAAAAAGAAGAGTCACCATTCGGAATAAATAAAAATTAAATTTAAAAAAAATCAAAACACACAGGATGCAGCAAAAATAGTACGGAAAGGGTTAGTGAACTTAAAATGTGCATGATGGCTTTCTTATATTAGAAAGAACAGATGCTCAGTGAGAATTTCAATCTTAATATTTTTAGGTACTACAAATGTGTTCCCTGAAGTGACTTCACAATTTTACTTTACTACCAAAAATGTATGTTTTCAAATGTTTCTAAGTCCTTGTCAAAAATATTCTTGTCAAATCCATATGCCAGCTATAGATACACTTGCTTTTTCAAAAATAAAATAATTCATTTTAAATTCCTGTAGATAAGTTAATCTTCATGGAAACGATACCCCTTTTCAATGCAGTCTCTATGTTAGGGAGTAAATAAAGAGGTGCAGAACAAAAGGTCAGGGGTTTTTCATCACCCTCATTTTCCACCCGTTTTACTGATAACTCACTGCTATGATCTCTATGGGATTCTCCTGCAGAAAGCACAAACATTTTTTATGGTAGTCTGACAGTTAAAGAAATGGGCAATGAAAATATGGCTCTCTTCACTAAAAAATATATATTCTAAAGTAAAAAGCTAAAACTGGGATATGCCCCTTATCAGGGGGAAAGCCCCTCAGAACCAGACTGCACTGCCTTGAATACGCCAAGTTAGACCCATTATGTCAGGTTCCTTCTTTTACTGAGCACCGCAGAGCCTTTCACATATCAATATAATTACTACATTATTATTATGGATGGCAGTATGCCAGTTGGTGTTTTGCTTGTAGGTTACTATTTGGGTTTGTTTGCCTTTCAGGAGTAATTGCCAGAATTCTTAAAAGAAAAGAATAAGCAGAGGACTAAGATTTCAAAGTCTTTTCCTCATCAGTTTCTAATGCCAGGACCTAACTCCACTACTTCCCATTCACTCACAGTTTGAATCCACACCCAGCAACACGGTCCAAATCCAGATTGGCAGGACCGTTGACCAATCACAGAGCTAGATTTCATTCTGCTGCGTAACAATGGCTGCCACGTTAGAGACTTCCCGCCCAGAAGCAACAAGGCAAAGCAAAAGGCATTAAGAATCAGCACCTACACAGCTTCCCGGCAGCAGTATTGGGTCTTCACCATCGAGATCCGGGAGTCATCTTAACGCCTCTGTGTAATCAAGATGAATCTTTCTAAGAAGCTGACTTTGGACAAAGTTGATGTTAAAGGAAAGCGGGTCATCATGAGAGTAGACTACAATGTGCCCATGAAGAACAAACAGATTACAAGCAACCAGAGAATCAAGGCTTCCATCCCCAGCATCAAATACTGCCTGGATAACGGAGCCAAGGCAGTAATCCTTATGAGTCACCTGGGCCGGCCTGATGGCATCCCAATGCCTGAAAAATATTCTTTAGAACCAGTTGCTAATGAGCTCAAATCCTTGCTGGGCAAGGATGTTATGTTCCTGAAGGACTGTGTAGGCTCTGAAGTGGAGAAAGCCTGCGCCAACCCAGCTCCCGGGTCAGTCATCCTCCTGGAGAACCTGCGCTTTCACGTGGAGGAAGAAGGGAAGGGCCAAGATGCCTCTGGGAAGAAGCTGAAAGCTGAAGCGCATGAAATAGAAGCCTTTCGAGCATCGCTCTCCAAGCTGGGTGATGTTTATGTCAACGATGCTTTTGGCACTGCGCATCGGGCTCACAGTTCCATGGTGGGAGTAAACCTACCCCAAAAGGCGTCTGGGTTTCTGATGAAGAAAGAGCTAGAGTATTTTGCTAAAGCCTTGGAAAATCCAGAGAGACCTTTTCTGGCTATACTTGGTGGAGCTAAAGTGGCAGATAAGATACAACTCATCAAAAACATGCTAGACAAGGTCAACGAAATGATTATTGGTGGCGGAATGGCTTTCACCTTCCTGAAGGTACTCCACAACATGGAAATTGGCGCTTCTTTGTTTGATGAAGAGGGATCCAAGATTGTCAATGATATCATGGCCAAAGCAGACAAAAATGGTGTAAAGATTACATTTCCCGTCGACTTTGTCACTGCTGACAAGTTTGATGAGAAAGCTAATGTGGGAAAAGCTACTGTGCAATCTGGTATACCTTCTGGTTGGATGGCTTTGGACTGTGGTCCAGAGAGCAATAAGAAATTTGCACAAATTGTAGCACAAGCAAAGTTAATTGTTTGGAATGGACCAGTAGGGGTATTTGAGTGGGACTCCTTTGCTAATGGAACCAAAGCTCTCATGGATGAAATTGTCAAAGCCACTTCCAAGGGCTGCATTACTGTTATAGGAGGTGGAGATACGGCTACTTGCTGTGCCAAATGGAACACTGAAGATAAAGTCAGCCATGTGAGTACTGGAGGTGGTGCCAGTCTGGAGCTTCTGGAAGGTAAAATCCTTCCTGGAGTGGAGGCCCTCACCAACTTATAGTTAACACAATATCCCTACCTCTTGTTTCCTGTCTTTAGCCTGGACATTAACTTACTGCCTTTACAGCTCAACTTTTGTTAAGATCTATCCATGTGGTTGGCCATCAGGAATTCTTTACGTCACACAACGATGCATTTTGCTTCTGTTATACACTCCTCTACTCTCTTCAAAATCTCATGGAACTTCACCATTGTGCTCTGTAGGGAGGATGTATTCTTAAGTTGCCTATTAAAAACAGTTAACTGAGCTAACAATGTCTCTTTCAGTTTATTCCAGCTTGTTGCTTATCTGTTTGAAACATGGAAATAAGACAAAAGCCAAGTTGTCAGGTTGAGACAGGTTACAGACCGTTAAGAAATAACAGTAAATGCAGGAAAATAGCTACATATACAAACACATGGGCAACAATGAAGCTCTGCTAGGATGTAATCTATTACTAATGAAAAAACAGATATCAAATGATATATATTAAACCAAAGAAATGTTATAAAGGAAAAATACTAAGCCCAAAGAAGGAATTATGTCTGTACTGTAGACACAAATGTGAGACCACAAATATCCCATGCTTCCTACTATATCCATGAATACCCAATGGTAAGAAATAAGTAGGCTAACTGAAATAAAAATCCCACCATAAAATTTTAAGTCATGCTGGATAAGAACTTCAGGATCTCGGTGACCTGGGAGTGAAAATACATTTTTGGTTAAATTTTTTTTCTATGGGAGCAATATGTTTATTATTTGCATTTTTTTTGGTCCCTCTTTTGCCAAATTTCTGTTTCCATAACTTACATGGAATCTTTTGAAACAGATGGAGAGATGGGTCACAGTGGGTCACTTGGCAGGCTTCCTAAGCTGCTCTTTGTTAGTAAAGTTTTCAGAAACCTCAGATGCCTTCATGTATCATCCAACAAAAAAACCTATGAAAGCTAAGTTTCTCAAGAACCACATTTGCCATTCTATTGAACTGCATATAAAAGAATCTTATCCAAAAATCTCCTTGATATGTACTTCATAACCTCCTGGCTCCTGCTTTTGCTTAATTGGCTTCTTTCCTGGGCATTTTCTTTTAACCTTTTCAGGATAAGTGGCACAGTGTCATCTGTAAAAGGAAGTAAGTAGCAACTATAATCTTTGCTAAGATTTCTCATTCTTTTGAGTGAGTGGTCCACATGGGAGATCTTTAAGAATGTGCTAAGTTGTTTGTAGTACCAATTTTTTTTTTCAATTCTGAAAGAAGTCACTTTCAACGTTTGTTAGCCGATTGTGCAATGCCTCCCAGAAAAACAAAACACTATCATGCACATGTTTGAGTGCAACTGCTCAGCTTTGTGGCAATGCTCATTTTTGTTGTAGCATTTCATGTAAACAGAATATCACAGCCTAAATATGGTGCTGTCCTATATCCTTCAAAGCACTTGCCTTGCAGCTTTAGTTTCCATAGGAATATAGCCTGTCAACAATACCACAGGTGACTATTTTTCTAAATGCTTTACTAAATGTTTTTCTAACCTTCCAGGCTTTCATATTTCTCCCATCAGAGCCCTAATTTGATGGTGCATTTTCGGGACATTTTAAGGGAGCCCCGACTACAAGAAGCAGTTTCTAATAGTAATTAGTTTACGGACTTTACAGATCTCCTTTTGCTGTTCTTCCCCACAAGGAATTATCTGGCCCTTAAAAAAAAAAAAATCTGAATCTTAAGGTTGGGAAACTTTGGGCTAAACTGAACCACAACAATAAAGACTTAAGTATTCATCTCCATCAAGAGCAAAACTCCCTTCTCAGGTAACATTCCAAGAGGATGCAGTTATGTAAGCATCTCTTAGGGTCATCTAAGGACGCACTGTTGTAAAGTGGTTCTTTCAGCTTCTGTACTTGGCATCTGTCTCTAGAGGCAGAAGACTAATTCACACTCGATCAATTTCCAGCTCACTATATAGGGAAAGAAGAATCCTGGTGGGCATTCTATCTGCAATAAGGATCACATGAGAGGTCACACCCTTTCAATTTTACTTGCATTTCCTGGGCCTGAACTTAGTAATACCATCACAATTCACTGTTAGGAAATCCTGACAATGTATCACTGACTGACATATTACTGACTGGTATGAGCTAAAAACATTAAAGGATAAATAATAAGGGCCCAGCGCAGTAGCCTAGTGGCTAAAGACATCTCCTTGACTACACCAGAATCTCATATGGATGATGGTTTTAATCCGAGCAGCCTTACTTCCCATCCATCTCCCTGCTTGTGGAAAAGCAGTTGAGGACAGCCCAAAGCCTTGCCCTGCATCTATGTGGGAGACCCAGTAAAAGCTCCTGGCTCCTGGCTCCTGGCTTCGGATTGACTCAGCTCTGGCTCTTGCAGCAGCTTGGGGAGTGAATCAATGGATGGAAGATCTTCCTTTCTGAATCTCTCCTCCCCTCTGCATATCTGACTTCCCAAAGAAGATAAATAAATCTTTAAAAATAGAAAGGATAAATAATAAAAGGTGGCCCTAAGACATCAAAACAAAGAGCCAATAAAAATTTCAAACATATTAGAAGAAGTATGCCATTGTAGATGATTTATCCTGAAAGAAGTTTAGAAAAGGAAAAAACTTGATGAAATAAAGTATAGTAAGAAGCAAAGTGATGATATGAGCTGGGCCATGGACTGGTCATAAAAAAGGGCATTCTACCATTGCTGTTACATACTACCAAATGGCATTATGCAGAGGAAATCAAATAAAGGTTCAGAGAAAAGATCTAGTGTCTCAGATTAGAATATGGGAGAGTGAGGAGAATGTAAAGCAGACCCAGAATAGAAGAAGATGTCCAGAAGTATATATGCATGCACGTACCTCAGCACAAGGCTATCACTAAAATGCATATATGTGTATGTATGCATATGTGTACATATTTACAGGTAATATTTCATGCAGTTTTAATGGTTTGAAATTACATATTGTAATTGCATGAATTTAAAATCATTAGCTTTTTATGTTAAGTTTTCCTTTAAAAATTATAACTGAGACATTACAAGAGTGTTATTATTTTGAGGTTTTGGATGGATCTCACAGTGTGGGATTATTTGTTTTGTCCACGGTTGCAATTTGAGTTACTTCATTCATGTCTTCAATGGTGCATAGCATTAATTTTCTATTTCGATAGATGTATCTGTAATGAGACATCTGATTTCAAACAGCACTATCTAGTAAAGATTTTATTAAGCGCACTTTAAAAAGATTTTTAAAGAAGCACAAATCATCACCTTGCGTGCACTGGGATCACATACAGGCACCCGCTTGTGTCCCAACTGTTCCACTTCCTGTCCAGCTCCCCCATTGTGGCCTGGGAAAGCTAGAGAGAATGGTCCAAAGCTTTGGGCTCCTGCACCCTCGTGGGAGACCTGGAAGAAACTCCTGGCTCCTGGCTTTGGATCAGGTCAGCTCTGACTGTTGTGGCCACTTTTGGAATGAATCAGCAGATAAAAGATCATTCTGTCTCTCATTCTTTCTCTGTAAATCTGTCTTTCCAATGAAAATAAATACATAGTTTTTAGAAAGATAAAAATGGATGCTATTATTCATGGCTTTATATTTGTCTTTACTTTTAGATATTTCAAATCTTAACTTTTGGAAATTTCATCAATAAGTAAAATAGTTTATGTTCCCTAAGTAATGTGCAATAATGAAAGGTATGGAAACATAAGGATATCTGATTAAAAATATGTTAAATATTTTTAAAATCATGAAAAGATAAATAACTTAGAAAACAGATTAATGGATAGCTAGCTAGCTAGATAGATAGAATGTTTTAATTTGCACTTGTTACTTCAGAGCTCAGCAGACCCATTTAGGGTCCATTTCTTTTTCTATGACCTGGAAACTTTTCTCCAGAGGGTAAGTAGGCTTACTGCAGATGGATTTTTTTTCCTCTCTCAAGTACTTTTCTCTAGTTTTACCTAGATTTCCAGTTCTTTCCTTTTTTCCCAGAAAAGACCTCTCCTTTTCCTCCTATTGTAATTTAATCAGAAGACTCAAAATATTCTCTTTCAATTAGTAAGCTAATATTCAGTTTTAATGACAGCTGGGTGTTGTTATATTATTTTAGTTTTAACTTTATTGTATTTTCTTAAATCATTTTGAATATTATCATTTTTCATTGAGTTAGAGAATGTTGTTTTTATGTGTCTCTGTGTGTTGCTATTCTTTAGAGCAGTTTTAGGTATACAATGAATCAAGCAGAAAGTACAAGTTCTATTTATTCCCACCACACCACACCCCTACATAAAGAAGCTCCCGACTTGTGTATTTAGATGATGACACTGACAGTGGTTATTTATAAAGCTGAATTGGCATTTATCATATTCGTTATTGCTTTCTATTATCTTGGTTATTCCATTTTTGAATGTTCCTTCTTTATAATTTTGTGCTTTTTAAATGAGGATTTTCTATGATTCCACATCCTCCTTTATTGATATATCAATTATTTTCTTTTTAATGTTTTTGTGGTTTGCCATCAAGAATTTTGTGCATGCTTAAAGTTAGTCAAGATTATACTTTAAATAAAAGAACATCCCTAATCCCTCCCTTTATTCTTGATATCATTGGTTTCTTTATTATTATTATTATTATTATTATTATTATTATTATTATTTCTGTTATATGAAGAAACTCCAAAATGGTTGTGGAAAATATAATTACATATAAGGTTATTTTTGATGCATATTGCCCTTAAGATGGAACCAGACACATTTGTCCAAAATTAAAGTGTAAGTGCACCTTGGCTTAGATATACACAAGGTCAGAATCATCAATATCACTGTCTCCCCTCTCTTTTCTCTCACTGGAGGGCCTTCAGGGGAAAATTCACATAGAACTGTCATCTACTCTGATAACAATGCCTTTTGGACACCTTTAAAATAACCTGCCTGAGATTATTTTACAGTTAACTTTTAAAAATAAATGAAATAGTAAATAGTAAATAGTGACAAAGTAATGTGCAATACACAGACCAGGTATGGTCTGACCTTCATTACTAAGTGACACAGTTGTATATGTTTACTTGCATATGCTGTACTTTTTAAAGTTTCTTGAAACTTTATTCAATAAATTATTCCCCAAATGGTTTAAATAGAGTTACATATATTATCTCTAGCTGTATGTGTTTTCATATAAAGATTACATACTAACCATTTCTATTTCCTGTTTCCTCTCTCTTGTTCAACTTTTAACCAAATTGAACAGAGAAACACCCTGAACACTATTTCAAAAATGTTTGTCTAATAATAGACAGCATTCTCTTACGGCCGGAAACTATGTAACTATGCTGATTGCTGCCTTTTCCTTATGACTCAACCGCAATGTTTGAGTCCCTGGTTTTAAATTCACGTAAAAACTTCTTTTAATCAGAGTAACCTGACGAGGTGAGTCAGAGCAGAATCATCATTTCCAATAACCATACCATGGCTATTTCCCAATTTCAAAAAGAACTCAGCTTAGCAGTAATACACTTTAAAACTGGCAGAGGGGTGGAGCCTGACATTGAAGAGCCTAATAGCAACACTCTGATATTCACTGAGGGGGTGGAGTGGGAAGAGGACGTGTTTGTCTCATGCCTCATAGATTTTCTGGCGGTCCAATGGAAAGAGAAAATTAATTTGGTCCCCAGAAAGGTAGACGGCACTATAGGAGGACAATTGATGGGATATCATTTGTATGAGAACAATTGAGTAGATATGCAAAACAAAGATATTTTTAGACAAGGGTGTAGAAACAATTAATGGGTTCCGTAGACATGCTTAATACCTCCTCCCTTAGCCTCTGTGATCCTCCATCAATAAAAGCCTGATGCAACTACTAAACTTTGGCTATTGATCATCAGTCAATAGTCCATGTGTGTTACTACTGGCTCCATGCACTCAGTCCATTTCTGTAGAACAGCGAGTACCATGCAGCGACAGAAAGCTGCAAGGATTTTGTGTGTGGGTCGGGGGAGGGATGGACTCCTGTCTTTTCTCTAGGGACTAAATCAAAGCTAAGCAGTTGTCTAAACCGGTTGAAGCTTAGACTTCAGAATAAGTAGTCATCTTCCAGGTTATCATCATCACAAGAACAAGCAATTTCTAATAAACTGAGGAAAGAAAGAGTGTGTGCCATAACTTCAGATTTCTTCTTGGTCTCCATGAGCATGTACCTTTACAGGCATCTGCTGCTGCTGGCCCTACCCTAACATACTTAGAGACCACTGTGTCTTCAGGAAGCTCTGTTGCAACTCTTTTGCCAACTAACTTTATCCCAATTGCAAGTTTTTCTCATTACTAGTATCATTAAGTTTTCTCATTAGTAGTATCATAAAGGTGATCTTTGGTTAACTTAATATTTCTGTCTATACATAGCTAGACATTTTGGCTATCAGGAGCTTACACTCAGAGCAATGAATGAGTCTCTGAAAGTTACACCAATCTTCCTCTACTGTTGTTCTCCAGAGGTGGGGGCAATCCATGCTAGAGTTCATGCTACTGTTTGGGATGGAAGATGTTAAAGTCACTACTGAGAGCCCTGAGATGCCTCAATGGGCATTCTCCATTGTCTCCAAAGCCAACAAAACTGAGGGCCAAGCTTCCATTCTCCAAAGTGTCAAGATTCTGAATTATCAGGAACCGTTTGTATTTAAATTCCTGCCACAATTGTCTCCTATTTGCATTGTCAAGTCTTCAGATAGACTGTTCTCATAGTGTGCTGGGTCATCTCATTGATAATTTGTAATAAATTAGAGATCAGATCCATCGTGGCCGCTTGCATGGGACTCTGGCTTCTCTAGAATGGGCAATTCTCTTTTCAAGGTTGTTTGTCTTCTGAGATTTTATCTATTATCAAATTCCTGGCTGCTGCCACTTATTTCTCTGTTCCTGAGGTTTTTGTAAGTCTTAATAGTAGTCAGTGTCTCCTCTGATTTTACAGTTAGTTTTAGCATCAGAGTTATTACAGATAGAATGAATTGCCTTGCCACCTCTTTTTTTTAATATTTATTTTATTTTTATTGGAAAGGCAGATATACAGAGAGGAGAGACAGAGAGGAAGATCTTCCGTCCGATGATTCACTCCCCCAAGTGAGCGCAAAGGCTGATGCTATGCCAATCCGAAACCAGGAGACTCTTCCAGGTCTCCCACGCGGGTTCAGGGTCCCAAAGCCTTGGGCCATGCTCGACTGCTTTCCCAGGCCACAGGCAGGGAGCTGGAAGGGAAGCAGGGCTGCCAGGATTAGAGCCGGCACCCATATGGGATCCTGGGCGTGCAAGACAAGGACCTTAACCACTTGCGCCATCGCACCGGGCCCATCACCTCTTATTATGAGTCTGTTCACAGGTCATTGGAGAATTGAAAGCTGTTCATGCACTGGGGTGTTCAGCGCCAGGGTCTGGTGCATTGCTGCTATGGCCTTCACAGCTTAACAGTAAAACCACTGATAAGCATCTGTTGTTCATCACCTGTAGCTTCTGTGTCCACATCAACCCAATGGTTTATTTCTACACTTGTTTAATATTAGCTCCGTGCTGGTCAATGATGAGCTTCACAGCCTCCTGGGGAATCTGCAACTTTAGCTCAATGTCATTCCCTGCAGTCAATGTTAGCAGTGATTCTCTACTTTCTCTGTGGATGTGGTATAGGATACAGGATACAGGCAACTGTTGCACTGGCTGGGATGTCAAGGCCCAGGACTGTTTTATGAATAGTCGATAGGTTTGTGCAGGAAGTTTCTCCAGTAGGCTTTTTTGTTGTACTCTTACATCTTGTCCTTACCACAGTTTCTGGTGTGGTCATTTCCTCTTCCTGGAAGCACCTTGTCTTTGTGTCCCTGGCATTGTGTTCTCCTGGGTTTCTTCCTTCTACTTGGGCTGCTGTATGAGTCTTGAGTTAATACTTCCTGCTAACTTTTCTAAACTGTGAAACCTGGAGTGTCCCAGGGATCAATCCTTTGTCTTCTGCTATGTGCTTTTATAACTGACAACACAATAGGCATTTTTACAAAAGCCCAATCACAAACACATGAGTAACACAATTATATTACAACCTTGTGAAGTCATTGGCCACAGGAATGATTTGGCTCCTGAATAATCTTACGTGACCACCCTAAGTTTTGTTATCCTTCCCTGATAGAAACATCATTATAGGGTTTATAACTGTAATCAATCCCCTCAAGAGTTCATAGGCTTATGTATATGAGAAAAATTAGCAAATATTACTGTTTCATTATAAATATAGAAGTACCTCAATATTCATGGGGTATTAATTCCAAGATTCCACAATTATCCAACTGAGGTTTCTGAAGTCTCTAAGGTGGTATAGTGTTTGTATTTAACCTATACTCATTCTCTTATGTATATTTTTATATTTTTAATTACTTCATATTTTATGATGTAGTTCCATAGGCTCTAGCATTCCCCCTTCCAACTGATTTTCTCCATGTTAATACTCTATTAGGCAACTTAGATGACAGTGTTCATATGAACAGTTTGATATCGTTACACAGGAGGTTAAGCTACCACCTGCAACATTGTCACATTTTTTTCAGTGTTCTGGTTTGAGTCTCAGCTAACCCAGTTCTGATGAAATCTGTTGAAAATGTGCCTGGGAAAGCAGCAGGCCCTTGTATACCCTTGTTGGAGACCCAAATGGGGTATCTTGCTCCTTGCTTTAGCCAAACCTGGACTGGACTTTTGTGGCCATTAGAAAACTGAGCTAGCACATGGAAACTCACTGTGTCTCTCTCTGTTCTTTTTCTCCTCTCTTCCTCCCCTACCCCATCACCCTTACTTTGAAATGCATATATATATTTGTAAAATATTATATATATACATATATATGTATTATATATATATTTCAAGTCCTAAATGTTATATATATATATATATATATATATACATTTCAAATTCTATACATTTTTGTTACATTACTTAATAATCAGGGAAATATCTGCACATTATCAGCAGAGATCAACTTTTTTCAAATGTTTTTGATTCTTCAGAAACCCTGTGGAGCACTACCTAAACTATATACCATAGATGAAGTAGGTTACTTTTGAGGTGACAAGGAATGTGCTGATTTTTCATCATTCCTTCCAAATGGTGAAAGAGGGCCATGTGAGTTCCAGAATACCTTGTTAGTCCTTACTTTTACAGAGCAGTACTTAGTTACTTCACTTATTCTTTAAACATGTTCATCACTCGGTACACTCATTCATATCATACATAATTTAACATGCTTGATTTATCAAAGGTGAAAAAATAATGTTCCATATAACTGCAAAATTTTTACTGCTGCGGCTGATGCAGTGGTTCAATAGCTAATCTCCCCTCCCACAACACTGGGATCTCATCTGAGCACAAATTTCAGGCCCAGTTTTTCCATTTCCCTTCCAGCTCCCTGCTTGAGGCCTGGGAAAACAGCAAAGAATGACCCTATATTGTGTGAGAGACCCAGAAGTTTCTGGTTCCTAGCTTCAGACCAGCTCAACTCTGGCTGTTGTACCCATTTGGGGAGTGAACCAGTGGATGGAAGATCTTTATCTTTCCTTCTCTCTGCAAATCTGACTCTCAATAAACAAACAAATATATAAATCTTGATTTAAAAAAAGGAAAGAAACTTTAGTGTTTAGTTCCTGATCTGAACCTTCTGCAGATTAGAGCTTTGCAGCCTAAAAGAAAAGCAGAAGCCAGGGTCAGCATCATGGCCATATGACTGTGCAGTCACGTACCGTCCCATTCCAACAGTCCAAAATGTGAATGTTCTATCCTTACTTTCTTGGAAGCATTAATAATTATGATTATGAGATCCACCATTTTCATTTTCCACTGAAAAGATCTTCCCACAATTAAAGATGCATTTATTTTATTGGAAAGGCAGATTTACTGAGAGATGGAAAGACAGAGATAAGCATCTTTCCACTGTTTCATTCCATAAGTTGCCGCACTAGCTGGAACTGAGCTGATCTGAAACCAGGAACCAGAAGTTTCTTCCCTATTTCCCATGCTGATGCAGGGTCCCAAGGGTTTGGGTCATCCTCTGCTGCTTACATAGGCCACTCACAGGGAATTGGAAGGGAAGTGGAGCAGTCAGGACACAAACGTGCCCACATGAGATCCTGGTGCACGGAAAACAAGGATTTAGCCACTGAGCTGTCGTGCCAGGCCAATCCTCCAACAATTAACATGCCAGTCTTGTTAAAGGCTTCTCCACTGAGTCTGGAGTTTTAGAAACTTAGACAAATCTGCAATTGTTCCACTGGAATGTCCTCGGTTTTATTAACTCTTTTGATACTCTGCTTTATTCATTTGAATGGCAGAAAGATGGAAGGATGGAGATGCAGAGAGAGATAGAGAGCAGTATCCCATCCAATCATCCACCATGGCAGTCAAGGCTGGGCCAAACATAAGGAAGGAGAGAGGAGCTCTATGTGGCTCTTCCAGGTAGGTTACGGTACACAAGTGCCTTAGCTATCTTCCCAGTCACATTGATTGGGAGCGGAATTGCAAGTGGAGCAATAGGGATTCAATCGGTACTCTGTTATGGAATCTGGCATCACAGGGGTCTTCTTAACACACTACCAGAACAGAGGATGTCTCTCTTTAGAAAATACAAAAACCCAAAAGATTAGATACCACATGTTTGCCTTGATTTAACCTGTAATTTTTTGTTTGGTTGTTTGTTATTTTTTGAACCTGTCATTGATACTGTCTCAACCCAGATGTTTCGAAGAAGGGAACTTGCATTATTTTTAACATATTGTTTACCCAATACTATGTCAATTAATTCCATAATGTTGTATATTGATACTGAGGCCTTGTTGGGGCTTTTAACTGACCGGATCTTTACTCTGTTAGACCTATCTTCAGACCATAGAAGGTCTCCCCAAGAGGCCACTGGACTTATCTGGACAATAAGACGCTGAACGTTATGCTAGGCATGTGTTTGCAAGCAATGAATCTCAACTGAACTTGAACTATGGTTATGCAACAAGGTGGAGGAATCCACCATGGGGGGAGGGGTATGGTAGGGGTGGGGGGAATCCCCAGCGCCTATAAAACTGTACTACATAATACAATGTAAGCAACAATAAAAAAAAATAAAAATAAAAAAAAAAATAAAGACTATTATTTCCAAAAAAAAAAAAAAAAAAAAGAAAATACAAAAACCCTACAGTCTCTGAAGAATTTAGGTTTTCAGAATGTTAAAAGGGGGCACGGGACAATCGCCTACCCTCCACCTAAAAGCTTCATTCAGAAACAAAGATGTACCAAAATATGGCCTCTGAATATATAATTGCTTAAATTCTCAGGAATAAAAACAAATTTTTGCCCTCATTGTGCTTCCATTGGTACTGTAAACAAGAGTGAACGTATGATCATTTGCTACCTTTCCCAAAAATGAAGGAAGGAAAGATTAAAGAAAGTGTGATGACCCTCAGTATCTATCTGGTAAATTACTCTAATATTTCAGGATGATATTTTCCACAAGATTTTCACATCTATTTAGCAGTACAAAGAACGGGTTGTTGATGTAAAATAGTCTGTCAAAATTCAGGCAAAAAGGCTAATTCATAAGGTTTTTCTTCTAAAAGAAAATGGTAATAAAAAGTGAATGTATTGTTTGTGATTGATTAAAAGGTAGTATTTTAATTTAAAAAAAGGAAGAGTGATGTTAAAACTTTTTTAAGATAAAGCAGCTATATTGGGTGAAAGAACTCATCGCTTGGTTCAGTCTTGTATTTATGAAATCTTGGAATTATTTCTGCAGTGTGATTCTTTAAAATGGGTGATTTTTTTGATCAATTTGTATCAGTGGAACTCCAGGTTTCAGCTTCTGACTTCAGCCTGGTCCAGCCCCAGCCACCGCAGCCCATGAGGAGTGAACTACAAAAGGAAAGATTGCTCTCTCTCTCTCTCTCTCTCTCTCTCTGACTTCCTTTTCCTATCCCTCTGCCACTCAGTTCTTTTTGTAAACTCATTTGTGCAACATAAATTAGTTTAAATGTTACCATTATGATTAAGAAAATTGATATAGGCCAGAAAACTTGATATAGCCTAGAAAATCTTAACTTTCCTCTGCCCCATTTATACATTCAAATGAACGAATCATATTTTGAGGCCATTTTGCTCTATATGTACCCTTGTTTTATCCTGTAATATTGTCAGAATTCTTTGTTTACATGTCTGTATTCCACAGCTCTTGCAAAACACAGTCTACACCTTACACAACAATCTAATCCTTCACTTAGAACAGTATTGGAGCAAGTACCCAGCTACTGATTTATTGGTTTACGATGTGTCTGTGTTTTAAACTGAAAGTATAACACACATGCATTTGGAGATATGGGGTAAAATGCAAGCTGTAGAATTAGCAATATTGATTGCAATTCTACTTTAACAAGGACCTGCATTTCACAGCCAGGAAATTGCTTTGCAACTGTCACAAAAAAGAAAAACCTGGAATGTTATATTTAACATCTTATTTCATAGAATAAAAAGCTAGCAAGCCAGTATACAGTATAATCTATAAAAACAGAAGGTTGGATTCTCATAGAACCAGTTTGAAATAATTACTAAAATGTATAATAAGCTGGTACTAAGTATTCTGCATTCATTGTCACAGCATGCGTTGTTGACTGCATGACTTTACAATCTACTTTCTCTTGTTCTACTGAAATGTCTGAGAGCAGGTGATTTATAAAGAAAGTGAGGTTAGCGTCTTATAGTTTTGGAGGCTGAGAAGTCCAACAACATAGTACCCATACCTGCTCAACCTCTGATGACCAATTTTCTATTAGATCATGGCATTGAGAAGGGCAAAACACAGCCAAAGAAAGCCCACTTTTAAAACAGTCACTTTTATTCTCTTGGTGATCGGTTGTTAATTCATTAATCCAATAACCCTGCCTTTTAGCAATGATATGTCATTTACATTTTATAACTACATAAGCCATTGTTAGGATACTCGCCACCAATTTTGAATGGATCAAATACTGGCAACTCCATTTCCTTTTATTATTATTATTTTTATTTTATGATACAGTTCCATAGGCTTAGGGATTTCTCTTCTCTCCTCCTCAATTTCTCTTCCCTAATTGATTTACCCTATGATATTATAATAATACAGCCCTTCAAAAACAGTAATAAGTCCATCATTCTACTATTTAAATCTATCCTGACATTGTAGGATTTTATGCTATTGGCTACTGCATTTCCTTTTTTTTAAAAGATTTATTTTTATTATTTTTTCATTGGAAAGGCGGATATACAGAGAGGAGAGACAGAGAGGAAGATCTTCCGTCCGATGACTCACTCCCCAAGTGAGCACAACTGCCAATACTATGCCAATCCGAAGCCAGGAGCCTCTTCCGGGTCTCCCACGCGGGTGCAGGGTCCCAAAGCTTTGGGCCGTCCTCAACTGCTTTCCCAGGCCACAAGCATGCAGCTGGATGGGAAGTGGAGCTGTCGGGATTAGAAGCAGAGCCCATATAGGATCCCGGTGTGTTCAACGCGAGGACTTAAGCCACTAGGCCACGCCTCCGGGCCCTGCATTTCTAATACAGTTACTTGCTAGTGCACTTAGATGCAGAAGACTATGGATAAAGTATGATTTCTGGCCACCCATGTAGTAGGGCCAGCTGGAGCTCTGGATTCCTGGCTTTGGTCCAACTCTGCCCCAGGTGCTAATGTTGCAGACAGCGAGAAACATCACACTGGGTACAAATGTCTATTTGTAAGGAGTCTATTTTCTAAGCTTGCCCACAGCAGCTCCTTCTACACTCCAAGAAACAACATAGCACATGGCTGAAGCCAGGAATTTTTAAGCTCATTGACATGAAGTATCCAAGGGTTTCAAATCAACTCAGGTATAATAAATCAACCAACTTGCATCTTAAGTCAAACAGATACACAATCAAATAACTGCTTAGCCAAACTCAAAACCCAGCACTGCCTTGGGGTGCTGTTGATAAACTTCACCCTATTACACTATGACCATTTGGAGCGTGAACCAGCTAACGGAGGATCTCCTCTGTCCTTCCCTCGCTCTCTAACATTCTACCTAACAAATAGATGTCATAGAAAAGCTTTTTTTGACATAACACACTGATTTCTAATCACTTATTATCAGTTTTGGTAATTTTTTTATCAACTTTCTTGGATAGGACAATGAAACAGTTAACTTTTACTGTGAGAAACACACACACAACTACTTAGTGACTGCTGAATATGAAAAAAAATGTTGACAATGGAAGCATTTAACATCTAACAAATGTTCCTTATTACAAAAAAAAAAAAATTAAATCACAGGCTAGGTCCTCTTTGGTAAACTGCATTTTAAGTGACTACATAAATGTATGGGAGAAAGTTGTCCCCGAGTTAAAAATAAATGAAGCATTTAGTAATGGAGTATAAATAAATCAAGATAATGCACAACTCTACCTTCAAATGAATTTCTTTAGTCAAGAATATAAAGGCAGAACTTTTCAGCTCTTCAACATTGAAATCATTTAACATATGCAGTTGAGAGACCAATTAATGAGAAAGACTCAAAATTTATTTCTACTGAAACTAACAAAAATGGAGGACATATTCATGGAAATTAAAAATTCGTTGTATGCTTCTACAATAAAACCTTTTCATATTTAATTCTAGCATCACTTATATGGGTGATTTTGCGTATTTTATCACCCAAATTTTAATATGTATTTTCCAAACATTCCTCCTTGTTTCTAGAGAATCCTCCTTCTAGTGTCATTCATTCTTTGAAAGAATTAAATAAAGTCTAAAAAGACTTTTCTTTTTAATTTTCATCATTCTCTCTCCCCCATTCCATCAAATGTCAAAATTCAGAACATCAAAACCCATTAGAGTTATCCATTTTTTAACATGCCTGCAAATGCAGGGATTGATTCTTTTTATGGCAAAATAATTTTCCATAGCTTATATATTGTATCTAGTTATTTGATAGACATCTGAAAGTCATTCATGAATCTTTGGTAACAGTTTGGAAAACATCAGTGTAAATGAACAACAACAACAACAAAAGAACAATCTATTACTATTTTATATATGTGATTTTTTTTCTTTTGTATATTAGTGAAAATTATACAACAACTCATTTGACTTAAAGAATTTAGATACAGAGATACTGGGCTGGTACAGAAAAAAAATTAGTAAACAGAAGTGAAGTGAAACTAAAAGGAAGATCATCTGCACGCTGGAGACTTTAGAATTCTGGTGGCATGGCTTGATCCATGTCTGAAAGCCCTGCAACCTCGTAAGCAGATGGTCTAAGTCTCAGAATTGGTTGAAATTCCAGTGACTGGAAAGGTGGTCGCCGCTCAAAAGCTGGCTAGCCTGCAGTTAGGATGTCAAGGGCAAAAGGTAAATGGTTGTCAGGTCTCAGGGGGCAGATCACAATTCATCCATACTTGTCCCATTCTGGCTGCAAGTAAAATTAAATCATGTTTGACCACATCAAGGGTGGCTCTTCCCCTCTGGAAGAACCCTCACTGCTACACTTGAAACAATGCTTTTCCTGGTTCCTGGGTACCCCTTACTCCATTCAAGTTACATCCAAATCAACTGTCTCGTACCTTCATAACATTCTAAAAAAAAAGGTAAATCGTAATAGTTTGTGTTCATTTTCTTTCTTTTAATTTTTATTATTACATTGCATTATGTGACACAGTTGTAGGTATTGGGATTCCACCCACCCGTCCTCCACCCCTCTCCCCATGCTGGATTCCTCCACCTTGCTGCATTGTCACAGTTCAAGTTCAGTTGGGGTTCCTTCATTGCAAGCATATACCAAGCATAGAGTCCAGCATCTTATTGTCCAGATAAGTTCAACGGCTTCTTGTGCAGACCATCTCTGGTCCATAGGAAGAAGCGGTAGAGTGTCTTCCTGACCAATCAAAAGCCCCAAAGAATCATCTAAAATTTCCAGGAGTTCGAACAGCATCTTCTCTAAGAAGACTTCACATCTTTTTTTTTTTCTTTATTTGATCACCAATTTTAGGCCAACTCAACTAGACGAGGTTTTTCTCCTCTGTTACCAGAAACATAATCTGAGGTGGAAACACAAAGCACCATTGATGGTATTCAACTGGTTATTAAAGCAACTAATAATAAGCAATTTGTTTCTTAGTTGGCATTCTTAAATCTTAAAGGCATACATTTCCACTACAGTGTAATGGCAGCATCACATACATATAAGTTTCTATTGCTGGTGTTATTTCATTTCATTCCTAGGTTTGGAAATAGAATTTCAGCAAAGGACAGCAAAAGCACAGAGTTCTTTCCTGTATTAATCACACACTCTGCAAACACGTGTGAAACGGGTTTGCATGATCACAAATGTTTTCCAAATATGAAATCTAAAAATACGATTATACTAAAAAAATCCATTTTCACTAGCATTCTTGTTTTTAGTAGGAATTTGTGTAACATATGCAGAGCTCCAAAGGAATTAGGTGGCATAATAGAAACTTCATAGTTGGAATCAGTTTTTGTATCTGGAGAAAACCCATTTGTGACATATGTATTTGCACCCCTCCTTTATTCTATCTAAAAATAAACAAAATCCTACTGTTACTTACAGCAGACATATCAAACTCCGTCAGTCCAAATTATGTATAAATTGCTCCAGCCACATTAACAAGTGGAAAGAAAAGAATATTAAAAATGCTATGCACAGTGAATAATTTGTGATCAAAGCCCAGTAAAACGTGAGATTTTCATGCAAAAGGACATCTTCATAAGAAAAAGGCTGAGACAAGAGCTGTGCTTAAAGAGAAAAAACAAATCAAGTAGGAGCCCAGAATATAACAAGGACATGCTCACATTAATCTTTTTCATGAATTTTCCCAGAGATTTTCCAGTCACTATAAATTGTCACAAAACAAGCAGAACATGGAATGAGGATGATTTAATTACAGGTTGAACACCAGTGATCTTGATTGGCTTTTTTGACATCCCCCTGGGTCTTCAGACATTTTTGTTAGAAATGTGACATGTCAAAACATACAGTGGTTACCACATACTAGCAGCCTGATACTATTTAAGCAATTCCTATGTAAGCTCATTGTTTGAAAACAAAATAAGAAATTATTTAGCAAAAGATCTCTGACACTGACTTCCTTCTCCTGAATCTATGGTTGTATTATCCACAGAACAAACTGAGCAAGAAAATTGGGAAATATGCTATGATTGGATTATCTTGCCTTCCCTTTGAGATCTCCAGGGTTCTTTAACTTCTTAATCACAAAATATAGGCAAGGGGTAAAGGAAGATTTTCAAATTGACTTGAATAGTTCTCAACAGTATATTAAATAGTTCCTATACAGCCCCTCAAATTTCCACTTACTTTTCTAATCTGTCATCTAATTTTTACCACTTCTGGGAAAAAATATTCTCCAATGTCTTGTCATCAAGCTAGTGACTGAAAGTCCTCACATGCATTGATGTTTCAAGATAAGATGCAGTTAATATGTGTTTCACAAATTTCACCATGTATGTGGAAGTGGTTGAGGAGTAACCTAAAAATGGATACCGGGACCTTTCCAAGTGCCTCCCTGGCCATTGGCAAGCTATCCTGATGGCACTGTGGACTCCAGCTATGCCACTCACAAAAAGTGAACTTAGAAGTTTTCTACGAAATCATCACAAACCATAGTGACTTTCCAAACTTGTGTCATAGCACAAGGGATACATTTATATGAAACACTGTGTTCATTTACAAGTTCTATTATCCTTCTTTTGTCAGTTTGTCAAAAGTTATTTCCGGCTTCCTACTTTTATCTGCACATGTGTCTGGTCTAATTTCAACTGCACGAAACCAGTTTTTCTGGAGTCCATTTGTGCTTCTGTCCTTTTCTTACACTTCCTGTACAGAATGACTTACGATGTTTTATGATATAACTGATTACTTTTAAAAGGTTGTATTTCATCCCAACCATAAAAAATTAGCAAAATCCTAAATGTTTTAAGAAAATGGAAACAACTAGAGACTATTACGTTTAGGGAAATAAGCCAAGTTTAAAAAAAAAAAGCTGAAATCTTATGTTTTCTCTGATGTGTGATAGTTAATATACAGAGTACACAACAATGTTTTGTGTACGAATGAAATTAACCCCTTGAGATTTAATTATTGTTATGGCTCTTTTCTCTACTCATGCAGGGGGAGAAAAGAGACTACTTATTAGAATATTCCATCAGAAGGAAAATAAGAAGGGGAGAATAGGACACAAGAGAGAAACGGGTATGAAAGGAAAAAGAAGGAAAGAAGCAAAAAGAGGAGACAGAAAGGAAGGATTTTAAAAAGAGAAAGAGAGGAAGCAAGGAGGGAGGAAAACGAAGTGTCTAATCTGTCACCTGCTGCCTTCTGGGGTACACAGACACAGCAAGCTGGCAGGGAAAGCACTAGGAATCCAACCCGGGCACTGTGGTATTGGAAGAGGACACCCAAGCAAAAGTTTAGGCACTGCAGCAAATGTCCACCTGTAAGGACTGATGTTTCTAAAGCATACGAGGAGAATGTTCAGTTTTCTCTAAAGAAAATATTCGAATGATACTTAAAATATGTGACTTTTTGATAAAATGTGCAGTTCTAAGAAAGTAGGTTGCTAAATATCTTTTTCTTGCCCTCTCATCTCAGCCATACATTTCCAGGATTTAAACTTCTTTACATTCTTTCAAATATAACATATTTTATACCGTATTCATGCAGTTATTTTACTCAACAATTTTGTTACTAAATTATATGTAAAAATATCTAGGGGGTTCGGGAATGGCCTGTAAAAAAAAACCCACATTAAATTTAAAGCATGAAAATATTTAGAAAAATCTAAACTGATACTGGAAAGCTAACAATGAAACCAGGAAGTTGGCAGTGTACAGAGACTAGAACAATCCGAGCTGAGTCAAGAGAAGCTTAGGCTCCTAAATTGAGTGTAACATTGCTGGGTAATTTGAGGTGATGCTGTAAGGCTGGAGTATCATCTCCAGCGAAGGATAAGTAGGATTTGATTGAACAATGCAGGGTATCACTGGTAGGAAAAAATATATACTTCTGGAGAGTGGAGTTAGTGGAGGGAATGTCTGAAAAATAGACCAAGCACTAAACTGAAGAGGATCAGTAGGTGAGACAAAAGACAGCTCAGACCTAATGTTAACAGACCTCACAAACATGTACAAATATGTATTGATGAAATATTTTTAGAAATATAATTTTGTTTTCTGATAAAGATTTTGTTTTTATTTGATTTGATAGGCTGAGCCACAGAGAGAAAAGGTGAGACACAGAAAAGTTTTCCATCCACTCCTTCACTCCTCCAGATGACCACAGTGGTGGGAGCTGGGCCAAAATCTAAAAGCCAGGTCTCCCACATTAGTGCAGGAACCCAAGGACATGAGACATTTCTGTTGCATTACTAGGCCATAAGCCAGGGGTTACATGAAAAGTGGAGCAACTGGAACACAAATCAGAACCGACATGATATGTCAGTACAACAGGCAGAAACTGAGCCTGCTACACCACAGTACTAGCCCAGATGAGTTAGTTTAAACCACAAATATGTTAAACACAAAATCACATGAATGAATAAATAACATGATTCAACACTGTACAAACACTTTAGTTCTTGTTAATCACATGTACTAATTTGCAATTTGCTTAGTAATCTCAGATTTTTTTTTGAAAAATCTGCTTTTGTTTGAGATTACAATGAAATTAATATGGTCACTATATATTCCTGAATATATGTTAATAACCCAATGAAGGCTAGATTATTCTCATCCTAGAAGACTATGAGTGTTTTAAAGATAATACGTATTTTTAAAAAGAAATAGTCTTGGCCTGGCATGATAGCCAAGTGTCTAAATCCTCGCCGTACACGCACCGGGTCCCATATGGGCACCAGTTTGTGTCCCAGGTGCTACACTTCCCATCCAGATCCATGGGAGACCGGGAGGAAATTCCTGGCTCTTGATTTTGGGATGGCTGACTTTGAACTATTCCTGCCACTTGGAAGGTGAACAAGAAGATGGAAGATTTTTCTCTCTGTCTTTCCTACTCTCTGTGAATCTGCCTTTCCATTAAAAATAAATAAATCTTTTTATTATTATTATTAATTACATTGCATTATGTGACACAGTGTTATCGGCACTGGGATTCCCCCCACCCCTCCCCGAACCCTCTCCCCATGGTGGATCTCTCCACCTTGCTGCATTCCTTGCTGCATTACCACAGTTCAAATTCAGTTGAAGTTCTTTCATTGGAAGTATTTACCAAGCATAAAGTCCAGTGTCTTATTATCCTAGTGGGTTCAACGATTTCTTGGTGAGACCATCTCTGGTCTGAAGATAAAGCAGGCAATAAGTCTTTTTAAAAAGAGAGACATCTACAGTTAATCTACAGGCTTCATATTAAAGGAAAATTAGATAATAACTTCAAAGGTGGACTAAATATGAATTTACTGAAACAAAAATTGGTTTATATTGATCCATACATTGTATTTGGACCCCAATGAGTGATTAAAGCAGACATAAAAGGTCACATGTCAAACCACATGGAACCAGAGCAAGTCTAACAGCATCAGAAAATTCACTAAATAATTTCTTTATTCTTTAATTCTTAATTTGAAGAGATTTATGCGTTTGTCCAAGATCTACATGTGTTAAGGGATATGAGGAAAGTAGGCAAAGGAGCTATCCACCTGCTGACCTTTGCGAGAAGGAAGATGCATGTACTGGAAGATTAATGAGTACTTAGCATGTATTTACATTGTTCTGAGACACAGATGGTGTTACTGTTTGGAGTTGGAACCAAGTCCAGAGAATAACAAAGTATCAATTGTTAGAAAGTCAAGGTTATTGTGAGGAAATAACACTTCAGATTTATTCTTTTTAGTAGTGGAGTTCTAAACTCCTCACACTGAGAATAAAAGTTTAAAAATAATTTTCTTCCTTCTATCCTATTCACTTGATAACACAATATTGTTATTTTCCAAGAACTGATGTATCCATTTCACTTCCTGTGTTTTGCTTAGCTATTGTCTCATTGGGAATATGAATCAACCTCATATTCACTGTACTCTGTCAATGTTGTACATTTTGCTCACATTGTATCAAGTTCATTAACCACTCTCTGACCAAACATCATCACTTTTTTCTTAGTTATATGTTTGTTCAGATAGATATTCAGTTTTCATGGAATCAGTATATGTGCAGGAAAAGAGCTGAGGACGAGTAATAAATATACAGGAAAACAATGGGGCCCAGCAATTAAGAATGTTACTGCTTAGAGTTGAGGTGGACATATAAAATCAATGCCAGAATCCAGAAAATACTGTAAAAGAGAACTGTAGTAAATAAAGTTTGAGAACAAAGAAGGCATTCAAGCCTGCTTACATAACCTAGGGAAGATCATCATGGAAAAAGTAATTAGACTGATTGCAAACATCAAACAAAACTCTGAAAGAATAAAGTGGAGACCAGAGAGTAGTTGCGAATGGAGGGAGGTATGTGATCACACAAGAAGAAAGTGATGAAAAAGCCAAATTAGGAAGTAATTTGTAGATATTAGATTATTCATTTTTCAAGGAAGATGTTAAAATATTTTATAACCGATGCAACATAGACACTTACTGTCAGAAGTGTTTAAATCAAAGCACTGAGCTAGACCCAAGATGGCATTGCAATATCACATTTAAATGGCTTTATTGGTTGCCAAATTCCAGGAAAGACCACTTGGGTGCAGAAGGTGGGGGCCAAAGTAGTTCTGGAGTAAGAGAAGGAAATGAGAGTTATAACACTTTCTCGAGTAAAGTTTTTAAGATTAAAATCATAATGCTGATATTAACAGGGAGATGAACAGCAATGTTATT
Organism: Ochotona curzoniae; assembly: GCF_017591425.1. Lineage (NCBI taxonomy): Eukaryota > Metazoa > Chordata > Mammalia > Lagomorpha > Ochotonidae > Ochotona > Ochotona curzoniae. The sequence continues at coordinate 13,213,725 of NW_024466004.1, read as the reverse complement.
TAATAAGTAGACAACAGTAGTTTAAAGGAAAATAACAGACACAGAACCCAAACAGGAGAAAAGAGGACCTTGCAGTGTCCCTGACATAAAAAGTGTCAGAAACTCTTGTTCCCAAGGTTGTCTCAGAGCTTCCAATTACATTAAGAAAACATAAATATGGAATATAGATCTACGATCCTGCTATTCTTATCAGAATCATTAGGAGCTAGAAGGATCTAGGAATGACAAAGTGGGGATAAAAAAAGGTGACATAAGCAGAAGTAAAAATAGTGATCTTTCTAAAATCCTACAAATAGGATGAGTGTTACCCTTCAATGAAATATGAGTATTAATGTTTGCTTTTGATGCCTCACTTTCCCTTCAAGGAAAAAAAAAATCAGTATCTTCAAGTTTTACTCTGGTTGGAGTAGTTTCTTACCAGCTAGCTTATTCCAGAAGCATCTGCAGTATCTAATTTGAAACTAGATTTTATAAAATATCTGCTACCCATATGTTTTCCTAGTTTGACAACATGCTCAACTAGCTATGCTAGTCATAGAAGTATGTGATTCAGCTAGTCAGAATCAAAGGACAAGAATGTATGCAAATTCAGTATTTTGACCCACCTACTACCCAGCACATCTTTGTCATCCATTTTACACTAATCCACTGTGGTAGGATGATGCAGGTATTACTGACATGGACAATATTTCAGCCATAAGGAATGTCCAGTGTCAGCAAGTTAATGGATGAGATACTTAGAGGCTTACTGGCCTGTCAGCATTCTCCTAAAATCACATCATAGAAGAAATATTCTATTATAGTAGCAGAACTTTTTATGTGGGCAATTATTATGACCTATGAATTTTTGTAAGGTCTACACTCATTAACAGTGAACCAGTAAATACTAACAAAGAGAACAGAGGGGGCACAAATTATTTTCTTTTCTTCACTCTCCTCCTTTTCCTGTATGCAACTAAGTCTTTCTTTGATATTCAGTTTGACTATCTTCCTCAAAGTCTTCTTAGATAAAGGAAAGAGTAGCTTGTTAGAAATAAGTGTTTTTCTAAAATAAAAAAAAAAAGAAAGCAGTGTTTTCCTTAGTTTCTGGTACTCGTTTGTAAGATGTTAAGAGTATTTGCTGTTCACAACTAGAAAAAACCTGTAACTTGAAGCCAAGAAAGTAATAACTACATCACATTTTTTTTACTCAATTGTGCCTCGAAACTAGTTATGATCATTATTGGTTTTTAGTATACACATTTTCTCTTTTTTCTTTTATTTTATTTTTAATTTTATGATGCAGTTCCATAGACTCTTGGATTCCCTTCACTCCCTCCCCAGATTCTCTCCCCAAAAGTGATTTCCTCTATATTTTTACATTAGGGTAATCCTCCATAAGCAGTCATAAGCCCATCATTCAATTTTTGAAGTGTAACCTGACATACCATATATGGACAATGGCAGCCAGTTCAGCATACTATTGTCAAGACATATTTAACAGTTTCTTTGGAAGTCCATCTTTGGTTTGGAAGTAGAGATGAATACTGCATTGTATCTACACATCTTGATATGATAGTCTCTATTACACAAGTTATTATACATATCCATAAATGAAAAGCCATAAAACAAAGTCAACAACAGGAATAAAGTTTAAACAATGTACAACACCATGGAGTTAAATAACATGCTAATGAATAACAAATGTGTCAATGAAGAAATTATTTAAAAACAAACTTGGAGAAAATGACGCTACTGTGTGACTTATGAGTCAGTGAAGAATTTAATAAGAGAAGATAAGCTATTTTGAAGAAATAAAATAAAAACAAAAATATCAAAATCATGAGTTGCAGCAAAAACAGTATTGAAAGGGCTATTGATCTTATAATGCACATGAAAGCTGTCTTCTTATACAAAAGCGAACATGTCCTTTTGGGGATTGACCTATTTCACTGAGCATAATGATCTGTGGTTGGGACCATCTAGTTACAAATGCTATAATTTCATTCTTTTTAATCACTGAGTGATATTCCATGGAGTAGATGTACCAGTTTCTTCAACCACTCCTCTTTGGACAGGCACCTGGGTTGTTTCCACATCTTTTCTGTTGTAGATTGTGGTGCTATAAAAATAGGGTTTTCATTCAATGGAATGTATAGAGACTGTGTAATGGAGACTATCATATCTAGTAGCATGTTATTTAACTTCATGGTGTTGTAAATTTTTATTTTTCCTCCTGTTATTGACTCTGTATTGTGGTTTTTCATTTAAGGGGATGTATAGTAACTGTGTAATAGAGACTATCATATCCAGATGTGAGGCTACAATGCAGTATGCATTTCTATTTCCAAACTAAACATGAACTCCCACTTAAACTGTTTACTCTATCTTGACCATAGGATGCTGGACGCTCTGCCATTGTCCATGCCCACAATGATGGACATATGACTGTTTATGAGGAACTATACTATAGTAATAACACAGGGGAATCCAGAGAGGGGGGAGGGAAATGGGAAGGGGATAAGGGAAATCCCAGAGCCTATGGAACTGTATCAGAAAGTGATAATAATAAAAAGAAGAAGTAAAATTTTTTAAATAGGATAACAGATCCTGTTCTTGTATGCAGATTCCATTTTCTTTGCATATATTCCTAGGAGTGGGATAGTCGGATAATATGGCAGGTTTATTTGGAGTTCTCTACACACTTTCTATACTGACTTCCATAGTGGTTGTACTAGCCTACACTCCTACCAGCAATGAAGCAGGGTACCTTTCTCCTCAAATCCAGGCCAGCAGAAGTTGTTAAGTTCTAAATGTAGGTTGACCTCACTGGAGTTAGCTGGAATCTTAATGTGGGTTTCATTTGTATCTCCCTGACTGCCATAGAGCCTGAGCATCTTTTGATATATCTGTTAGCCATTTGAATTTGCTCTTTTGAAAAATATCTATTCATTTCCTTTGTCCATTTCTTCACAGGGTTTTGTTGTTTGTTTGTTTACTGTTACTGGATTTCTGAAGCTCTTTGGAAATCCTGGATAATAGTCCCCTATCAGTTGGGTAGTGTGCAAAGATTTTCTTCCATTCTGTTGGTTAATAGAACAAAATTACATGGTTTTAAATCAGTGTTCTGGCAGGGTACATGTGTATATATTTATGCATATGATTAAAACTGTTTTGAGTATCAACCATGTTATTTCTCCCAATAAAATTACGGAATATGTCAAAGAAAATGAAATATAACTGAGCAATGAGGAGGTAATACACGAACTGTGGCTTTGTAGTACAAAGCAATGGAGATAAATAAACAGGATGAGTTAAAAAGGAAAATAATGCAGACGGAATGTATCACTCATAAGGAAATAAATGAGCTTTTCACAATTATTCTTTTTAAACAAGCATATCAACTTGTGTAATCAAGACTATGTAAAAAAAAATCTATCTCTGCTCACATATGCCACCCTTCTTACATAAAGATGTGTGATACAATTGTTTTTTTCAGTAACATAATGGTTGAAAAGCTACTCAGTATTTTTTGTGTGATAATTAATGGCCCTTTTTATTCAACATTTGGATTTTTTTTGAAGAATTACATATGTGTAATAAGCTGTTTGAAATGTATAGCTGGAGCTTTTAAATGAAATATTCTAATTTACTGGCATAACTATCATGCCATAGGAGACATACTGCTGAATATCAAGGATTTAACATCACAGGCATTGATTAATTGGAATTGGAATTGGAATAAATGCAGTAGTTGAGAGTACAATTTAATGATAAATAATAATCTCAACATTTTAATGGGAAAATAAAGATGGATATGAAACTGGATGGAATGCAGCCATTTCTTGAGTCTCATCATTGAAGGAAACAGTTTCTATCACATGTGATATAAAATACACCTTGATGACGGGCCCAATGTGACAACCTAGTAGCTAAATCCTTGCTTTGCATACACCTTCTGTAGGCTGGGATCCTATATGGGTGCCAGTTCCTGTCCTGGCTTCTCCATTTCACATCTAGCTCCCTGCCTGTGGCCTGGGGAAACAGTCGAAGATGATCTAAAACCTTGGGACCTTGCACTCATGTGGGAGATCTGAAAGAAACTCCTGGTTCCTGGCTTTAGATCAACTCATCTGCAGCCATTGTGTCCACTGGGGTATGTACCAGCAGATGCAAGATCTTTCTCTGTGTCTTTTCTTCTCTTTCTAAATCTGACTTTCCAACACAAAACTTTTTAAAAATAAATCTTGATAGTAGGATTACTAAGCACGCATTTTTGTGTATCATTTGATTTTATGCTTGACATGATATAGGATTACATTAATACAAACATAGGTACACATTGGTGTCCATTCACTGTTACCTCCATTTGAAAATATTGCTAGGATTCATAGGAAAATACAGCCAAAACGATTATTTGCAGCTGATTTCTGTTAATTTTTTTGCACTTTATAAGTTCTTCGCAGGTAACTACTGCTCTGTTTATTCTCTGTTTATTTGAAAAGATAACTGACTCATTGTTGATTATGTCATTCATCCTTTATTGCTCACAGAGTTCTCAATTTACAATATTTTCTCAAGTAACAGAAGATGCATCCTCCTTTCTCATAGTTTATCCAACCACAATTAATGATCTTGGAGGTGTGTACATACATGTGTGTATATAAGTAAATACATAAATATAAATCTGTCAGATATTTGAAGATAATGTGGTAAATAATATTAATTTGTACATCTAACCACTTGTTTCACAACTAATTCCAGTGATACTTGCATATCCATCTTGAGAAATGGATTCCTAACACAAATGCCATTGTTTACAAAGGAATAATCAAATTAGTCATCCTTTACTAGACATCAGATCTTCGGATTTTATTGACCTTCAGATGATGTAATTCCTAAGATTTCATTATTTCCAACAGGGGTTAAGAGCTAATATTTTTAAACTTTTTATGTAGAGTATTGGATTTAAACACAATTCTAGCTTTGAAAATCTATGAACTGATGATGTTAAGGTTAATAACAAATTAAGTTTCGTCAGAGCAATTTTTGCCAATACAAATATTTTATTGAAGAAGGTCATTCACAGCTTGATGGGTTACATTGGTTATATCAATCAACAATTATTTGTTGGTGAAAATAGGCAAAAGAAAGAATACTTCTATTAGGTTAAGACACATTATTTCAATAACTTGCATGTCAAATCTGACTCTTTTTCTCACCTTAATGGGTCTATTATGTGGCAAATATCTAATAGAAGGCTCTATTCAACAGACTATTTCTCTTTCAAGTATACTTGAAAATGAACTTGAAACAGATTAACTGTCATTGTTAGTAATAAGACTCTGTCCAGGGAAAATTAAGATACACAGTTTATCATTTTGAAATTAATCAAATTTTAAAATTTATCCATGCGTGAAATCAACTTTGTTTATTTTAGATGTGCTTACCCACCAAACTCTTACAACCACTGCAATGGATCTTACATCTGTAATTATCAATCATATGGATTCATAGACAGCTGTTTTTTTCATATGTTGATACTTTCAGCAATTCAGCAGCAATGTTTTACATTCTTAGTAGGATTTGGTTGATGCTGGGTATGTTGTAGGCCCTCAACAAATACTTGCTGAATACCTGATTTGATTTTCTGGTGGTCTTATTCTTTAAGGCAGTGATTCTCAACCTTGGCTTCATCATGATCTGGGGACATTTGGAAATAACTCTACAGAACACATACCTCTAAGTCAACTAAATAGCAATCTCTCTGAGTGGAATTCAGTTCTATTATTTCAACCAAAAATGTGGAGGTTAACTGTTTCAAAAAGTTGTACCAATACATTCAGAATTTCAAGGTTAAAAAAATAGCTGCGATGGCGCAGTGGTTAAGGTCCTCGCCTTGCACGCCCAGGATCCCATATGGGCGCTGGTTCTATCCCAGAGGCCCTGCTTCCCATCCAGCTCCCTGCCTGTGGCCCGGGAAAGCAGTCGAGGAAGGCCCAAAGCTTTGGGACCCTGCACCCTGTGGGAGACCCGGAAGAGGCTCCTGGCTTCGTATCGGCTGGGCATAGCATCGGCCGTTGCGCTCACCTGGGGAGTGAATCATTGGACAGAAGATCTTCCTCTCTGTCTCTCCTCTCTGTATATCCGCCTTTCTAATAAAAAAAATAGCTGCTCCTAATATTTTATTTCAAGCTGTAGTATGTTTGTTGTTATGAAACCAAAAAAGGTAGCCTCAGGTATGGGAGGACTCATTGGCCAGTCATCATCATTCTGGAACAACTTCTTCAGTGCTGTACTCAAAGGACCACATGAAAAATGCCATCAAGAAATCATGAGGCATTCTCACTTGTGATATTCTTTTCCTCATTAAGAAAAGATGATGACAAGATCAGATGGTTGATTCAGTTTATTCAGAGTTCCCCCGTCACAGGTATATGAAATAATCACATTTTTCTAGCAGTTGACTTCAGACCTGGCACTAAAACAGCCAATTCTAAATAATAGTATTTAACCTGTTCCACAAAGACAACGAGTGTCTGGGTTTGACTTGCTGGCCAAGGGACCCCGACAAAGGACAGGAAATAGAAAGAATTTATGAGCTCTAAAGAACAAACATAGAATGGTAACAGTTGTTTGCTTAGTTTTAAAGCCCAAGTGGGAAATCAATAAATAATGTCAAAATTGCAGTTGTTCAACCAGCAAGGAAATGTGAGATTATTAGCATGACAAATGCTGTTTCAGACCTTGTTGACCAAGATTTACTTGCACAACGAGAATTTGCCATAACAGGAAATAGGGGTAATATATATACTGCTCTAACCTCTCTCTTCACCATTCCTTCTTCCAACTGATAAAACCAACACATCACTCAGCTCTGAGAATCCACGGTAAGTGACAATTCTCTCATTTTAAGATAAGCAATTAAACGATATACTTAGTAAATTTAACTAGCATTTTCAAAAGTGCTGACAACTTTGAGAGCAATTGTATTAATATACTCCTTTTAATCTAACAAGGTAACAAACAAATCGCTACATTGTTTTAAACAGTAATTTTATCCAACCTTAAATTTAAGTTAGTTTTACCTTTTATTCTAAAATAAACAAATTATGATTTCCTTTATGAATTTTGCAAACAATTAAAACAGAACTATCTTTTAACAAGTGAAAACAAAAACCTCTAGTTATATCTGCATCCCTTGTATCAGTAACTTTTAGGATAGTTAGCACATATGGCTATGACTTAACACAGATTATTATTTTTAGTAAAAGGCATGAAAAGCCACTAACAGTTTTAAATTGGACAAAGTAGAATTCCAGCACTGATTTTGAGATGAAACATATTTATTAAGCTCACCAACATAAAATACAATTTAACTTACAAAATGCACTCCAGTGAGAACATAAAACTTGTAGGTACTCAAGCAGTTGCATTTCCACAGGCAATTTAAATTTATGTAAGGAATTAAGTTTCACACAGAACTGTATATTTGTTGCAAAATCAGGTATTAGGAGACCAGAGAACACCTAATGACAACATGAAAGCAGTTAACTTTCACTAGACAGAAGATTTTATTTACAAAGAGTATTTTCTCAATGCATTGCTCCTAAGTGGCTAAATGTCATCCAGGATGCTCAGAGAATATCCAGTGTTGCCTCTTATGGTAGTTAAAAACCAAGCCCTAGAGTGCCCGCTGGGATGATGACTAACCCTCTGAAGGCGGATCAAAAGAAATTAAGTTGATAACAAGTTTTAAGCCTGGAAGCTACTCTTTAATAATATGTTGTAATAAGAAACACAGTCACAGGAATAATGTCAGATCTGTAACAGACAGGGGTGAACTGAGAAGAGTAACAAAATTCTCAAACAATATAAACCAGGTACAGCTAAGAAGTCTAGCAAGGTGGCTTAGTACATTCAAATAAAGAGATAGGATCTCATTCTAAGGGGGAAAAAAAGGTGCTTTTCAGGAATCGGCAGACAGCTAGTCCTCTTCAGATACACCGAGTTCCAGTGAGATTATGTCTGGCAGTCTGCAAGCTTGTGTGCTGGAATAGGCTTCTTCCTGTCTCATAGGCAGACAGGGAGTTGGAAGGAAATTACTGAAATAAAGACTCAATGTTACGTTTTAAGTGAGAGAAGCTGAACAAGCATTTTTCCATCTTAAGACTAGTAAGTACATGTGTTTACACCTATAGTATATACATCACACACATGTTAATGCTTTTAATTACAACTTTCCAGGTCTGCTTTGAAGCATTTTTATTCCTTCTTGTGGTCAAATACTTCCTCACTTTCCTCTGTTTTACTTCTTGTAAGGCTATATTATTTCATTAATTAATATGATTTAGTATCTCACATCTGCAATGAATATATTGAATCACACCATCTAACACTGAAGTTTTTATGAGTTTGAAATGAAGCCCATAAAAGATGGGACTGTTTCTAGTACAAATCACGTGGTCAAGCCATCTACAGCATTGCGATGTGCAGCTCGTCTAGTGCAAAAGCAGCACAGCACTGGAAGGTTGTTTGAGTTCTCCATTTACTTACAAATTTAGTTTATGTACATTCAACTTTGGAGACAATGTTTAAAAAGGATAAGCTTGCCTTTTCTCCATTCAGATTGCTGGTTTCCCAGCTTCATATATTAGGTCATCCTTGTGTCTCACACTTTTTAATTGAATACTGGTTGGTCTGTCACTTAAGCCTGTACACCTCAATCATCCCATTTGCTTATTTCTATAATATTACCAAGTTTTTGTCAAGAAAAGCTTGGAGGTTCACTATAAGAACTAAAATTGAAAGATATTCATATTAATGTTTTCCTTAAAATTTTGTTTAAGCTATTCATGAATCAATAAGAATATTTATTGGAATACATGATAATCAAATTAATTTAATTAGCATTGATTATTATGTCAACAAATACCACTTAAGCGCACAGTAAAAAAAACTCACTTTAATTCATGTAACTTGTTTGTTCATTACTAGAATTTCAAAGTTTGTTCGAAATTCCTGACTGTTTCTGGGATAATTTGTGGTCTATTATGGATATTTTCTTAAATTTACTTTCTAGTTAAGTGTTCTTAAATGATAAATTGATATTATATTTCACACCTTGATTATTATTGATATTTTCCTCATTTGTTCAAAATTTGAAACATATTTTACACATACACATACTTCCTTTTTTCCCCATAAACTTTGATTACGACTTCTCCATGTTAAACAACATTAGTCACTCTTTACTTGCCCAATATTAAGAAAAATACACTGAGGATTTCTTCAATAATTGCTACAGCTGTTACAGACTTTTAGCATTTTCTTTCCATAAAATTAATGATCTCCTCACCCTATGTTCATTTTTGGAAGTGATATGCAGAGACTTAATTCTTGTCTTTCTCTTCTTTTTATTGATACAATCATGTATCTCATACAGCTGACCTTTTAAAGAGAAAGATTATTTGGCTCACAATGTTGGGGTTCAAAGGAAAGAGTGGTGCAGCTTTTCCTAGACTGAGGAGTTCATGACGCAGTGCGGAGCGGCTGCAGAGCAGAGCCTGTCAGGCAGCACTGACAGTGGACACAGGAGTTGGAGAGATCACACAAGCAGTAACTTCGCAGCACATTCGCTCTGACCTCTCCGCTGCCTCCTTCAGATCCCACCATGCCCTAAGAGCCGCACCTGGGAGCCAAACTTTTTTTTTAAGATTTGCTTATATTTGAAAGGCAGATTTTACAGAGAGGAGTCTTTTTCCATCTGCTGGTTCACTCTCCACATGGCCCTAATGGACAGAGCTGAGCTGATCCAAAGCCAGGAGCCTGGGACTTCCTTTAGAATCCAAGCGTTTTAATTAGAGAAACAAACATTGTGAACAAGTTCAGTTTTCACATAGCTAGGGTTAGTAATTCCCTGAAATTAGGCATCAAACTGTTGCCATCTGTTTTAAGCCCCAGAAGAAAAACGTTGCCTTTTTGGAATATGAAGTAGGATACTAAAGATAATGATGTGAAATGCCATAACTGAGACTGGTTACACAGCAAAGTCAAGGAGAGTGGTGTGGAAGACAGAAAAAAAAAAATCATATCCATCTTAAAAGAATTACCTTGGCTTCAAAGAACAGCTGTGGTTAAGCCTGAGTCCTGACAAGAAAGAAATAAGCATATTAATTTCTCGGTTGAAATAATGGCGGTAATTTCATATTCGTAAAGGTGTAGCCTGTGCTTAAGTTAATCAAACAGGGCTTACACATTAGTGTCCTGGTAATAGTAACAGGTGGAAGCTATTATTGCTTCTGTGTACGTACAGGCAGAAGCCACATCCAGCAACTAAAGAGGGCAGCAATACATGTAAGACTGTGGGACCGGGTAGAAGAAGAGCAGTAGGTCTTTAGCATTTAAGATGTGTGTCGGGACTTCACTTCATTTTTTGTTGCTGTCCCACTGGAAGCATACTTCCACAGCTGAGTATACTCTCACTCGTCTGCAGTCATGTGACATTTCTTCTTTGTTACATTCAGTACAATCATTGGCGTCCCTCCCCATGTTACTTGAAGCTCATGCACTAATTCAGGTCATCATTGCCTGTGTTTTGTTTTCCCAGCAATGGCATTGCTCCCAGTATTGCTGTTCTTGGCTGCTGCGCTGAATTCATCCTTCTCTGCAAATAGGGATTCGGTATGTATGAGGCCAAAAATAATTTCAGAATAATTCAGACAACCGTAACCAACAGAATGTTTTAGATCAGTCTTTAACAAATAGGTGTGGAGTGACTGCTCCATCACAAAAGAGTCATTGTCAGCTCAGGGAAATTAGCAATAGTTTAAAATAATGCTGGGCAATACTGCAATCTCTGAGTACAGAAAGATACTAAACTCGAAAAATGTGGTTTATCTAAAGCAGGCTGAGCACACATTTAAAATACACAGCAGTTTTCAAAGAAGATACAGGAAAATAGAGATAAAATAGCTTTAAAAAAAGTATGAGCAGATGAAATTACAGCATTCTTTTATCTTTGCTAAATAAATACATTCTTAACTTTAACTTAGGTGTTTTGTAAAGTGTTCACAAAGAGACAAAATTATGTGTGCTGTTTTAATTATATTTTTACTGGACATCATACATCTACAGACTTAAAAAATACTGAAACTTTTCCTATTTAGAGGAATTTATTAAATTTAATCCCATGAAAACTATAGTATATTTATATAATCTTACATTCATACAATTTGTTCATGTGCAGCTACTTGTAAAAATAATTATACCTGAGTTTTTAAATAAAAAATTCTTAAAGGTGTTGGGTTTTTCACACTTTTATAGTAAATTCGTTCATAGGCCAAAAGTCCTCCTATGCCTCCTTGCTTTAATAATTTGAGAACCAGAATTCATAGCACTCTTAAATATTGGATGTGTAGCACCTAGATACAGCATTTTATCTCCTAACCAAGAAGTCTCTGAATTTGAAAAGCTTCAGGTTTCGATGTTTATTTACATACCTTGCTTGTCTATAGGCCTAGAAGGCTAGAGGTTAGCAGAAACTAGAAAATACTGACTCCTTGGTTCAGACCCCATTTGCTATTCATAAATAGTCTTTGTGTTGCAACTATCGAAACAGCAACTTGAAGATAGTTTATTCATCACCTTGGGCTTTAGTCAACCATTTGATATTTTATAATTTATTTCCTGCAAAGACTATATTTTATGATCTTTTGTAATATTTAACTATCTGTCTGATCCATCTCCTATTGTTCATTTATAAAATTACTGGAACCTGAAATGTCTGAGATCCAAAAATTCATTTTTTGTAAAAGCCTTGCCTGACTACAGGGAAGAACTGGTGATTCATTTCTCTATATTACACAGATCCCTCAATTCGTTTTATTATATGGTATACTTATATGTTAAACTACCTATCATTGTGAACTCTTTAAGGCTATGTAGATAACATATTTTGAATACTTTATTATCATTACTCTTAGTGCTTACACTCATGTAACAAAGACTATATTGATACTTAGTTCAAAATGCAAATGCAGGGCCATATTTTGATGTAGCAGATTAAATTGTGATGCCAGCATCCCGTATTAGAGCATCAGTTCAAGTACTGGTGACTGTGCTTCTGACCTAACTTCCTGCTAATAGTCTTGGGAAAGCCGCTGGTAATGGCCCCTTTGCTCAGGCCCTTGTCACCCACCTGGAGTGCAGGATGGTGTTCCTGACTACTGGTTTCAGCTTGGCCCACATCTGTTGTAAACATCTGGGGATGAACCAAAAAATGGAAGATCTCTCTCTCTCTCTCTCTCTCTCTCTCTCTCTCTCGCTTACTTGCTCTCTATTCTTTTTTAAATAAATAAATCTATTTTTAAAATATGCTATTTCTAAACACACACAGAGCTTCTTCATTAGAATTTTTACATAAAAGGTGAACGGCACATAAGAACAAGGAAATAATTACTTATCCTTTATGAAAGGCAGAGCTTCCTGTGTAACTAATAGTTTAAAACAGATTTACTCTAAGCATGGCCTTCAGTGTCCACAGAATATGCTGAGGCATGCTATTTTAGACTTTGATAAAATACAGATTGATCGCTACTGATATTGTACATATTCTTCCTATTTAGCATACAATTAACTGCACCATGTCTATTGTTACATTGTCGTTACTATTGGTGCCTGTCCTTAGGAACATAAAACCAGGAGAAAGAAACAGACCTTAAGCAAAAAATAACAGTATATGGTCAGACCTATGAGTACAATATTGTGTAGTCTTGAAGAAACTCAGTTTAAGTGGAAGTGAGAACTATTTATCCAGCATATAAGATAAAACTCTGTAAAAGGTCCTGTTGATTTACTTCTGCTTTAAAATCTTTGATAAGCAAAATGTTTTTGTCATTCATGGCAACAATTTACATAACCCCAACCCATGCTCACAAACTCCTCAACAAACACGCACCCAAGTATCAAAATCTGGTTAAATATCTTATGTTATACTTCCGTTAATAAAAAGACACAGTCACCCATAAATCATATTGACTTGCACTGAGCATTTTTTAAATTATTTTCATTATTTATTTTCCATGATGCAGTTATGTAGGTATAGGGATCCCCCCCTTTTATTTCCCTTTTCTTCCTTCTCATTTTCCCCTCGCATGATTTTCCCTCATATTTTTACAGTAGTATACAAACAATAGTATAAAAACAGTAGTATATACTATACAGTAGTATATATAAAAACAGTAGTATAGTAACACTGCTATTTAAGTGTATCATGGCATTGAGGGTGCAGGCAATGGTAGAAAACGTATTCTCAAAATTTCAAAGTACATTTAACAGTTTCATTGGGAGTCCTTTAATTCAGGAATAGAGATGCATACTGCAAATAAAAAGCAAGACCCCCACCTTTCAGCTTTTACAAAAATAAGTGCCGAACATATTTTTTAAATATCCTTTGTTCTCTTGAATGAACCGATTCATTATTACATGCACGTTTTATAAATTTAATCAAAAAAGAAATCTCTCCTTATTTCTCTTTAGGATTCAGCTGCTACGTTGTCAACCAACCTAAGCAAAGTCCAAGCAGAGATTGTAAATAAACACAATGAACTAAGGAGGTCAGTCAATCCAACAGCCAGCAACATGCTAAAGATGGTAAGAGACAATAATAAAGGGAAAGATAAAAACAGGCAGCTGGCAAGTGTTTGTTATTTTATATGAACTATTATAGTATCTTAACCCCCTTTGTAATGGTTAAATAGCTTGTAATGTTTTTAGGGTTATTTAAACTATAGAGGAATAATCAAAACCATATCTTTGAACATTAAGTGAGAATGATATAGAATGATACATTCTGGTTTTGTGTTCATTATTCTAATCTAGGCTTAAGAGACACTTATGTTCTTATTTTTTTTAATTGTTTGATACAGAAAATAATTGATGCGGAAAAATTATCAGCTGAAGAAAAATTTTGGTTGAAATGCACTTCAACCAAATTAAACCATTATATCCAAATAAAACTTGTTGGATAAAACACCAAGCATTGAATCTTACAACCAATGTGCAGAGACAAAGAGATCATTAAACATAGGTTATGAATGTAGCAACATTGAATATCTAAAAAAAAATCAAGAGCCAAGAAATTACTCAAGCTGAAATTCTCAATATCTAAACACCGGATGGAAATTACAATAATGATAAAAGAATATATATTTTAGCACCAACTTTAAAAATATTTCAATGGACATATAACTTTTAAAACATTTCAGATCCTTTCTCTTTAGAATCGATGCCATTTAGTGTATATGATAGCCCACAGTTCTCCCAAATGTGTTTAATGGGACAGGGTGGAGTTTGGGAGAAGAAGATAAACCCATCTATTACTTTCAAATGATAAACTCAATACTTCTACACGTTTATCGATATGTAGAGAAAGATTATTGCTAAAAAAAAAAAAACAAAAAAAAAACAAACAAAAAACTTTACACCTGTTGAGCTTCCAAAAATAAACAGATGGTCTTAGATTTTTTAATCACTTAAGATAGAAATACTATCTTTGTGAAACAGAAAAAGGCACATTGGGCAACCCCTGTCACATTACCAGGCGAAACCACAGCCTGCTGCTCTGGTATCCCACATGGGTGACAGTATGTGCCCCAGCTGCTTAACTTCTGATCCAGCTCCCTGCTAATGTCCTGAAAGGACAACAGAAAATGACAGGTTCTTGGGTCCCTGCTATCCAACAAAGATGTGATAAACATCCTGGCTCTTGACTTCAACCTAGCAATTGTGGCCGTTTGGGAGGTGAATTTTCAGATGGAAGACCTCTCTTTCTGTGTTATATCGCCACCTTCTCTGTAATTCTGACTTTCAAGTGGACAAATTTCTAACCTTTTTAAAAAAGAAAATGGTACACAAAGATGCATTTCTTTGATTATGATGCAAATCACAATATGCCTGCTCATAATTTTATAATGATGTGAATCAACCTGAATGTGAAGCTTACACTCTTTAGAGGTTGGAGCCATTAACTGAATGCCTTTTTTCCTCTTCTTATTATAGAAATGGAACAATCAAACAGCTGTTAATGCCCAAAAGTGGGCAAACCAGTGCAAGCTTCAACACAGCAACTCAGAGGATCGTAAAACCAGTATGTGTAGCAGTAAATATTCTCCAAAGAAATAAATGAGTAAAATTATAACAGATACCATTACAATGCTTCATTAAGAATATTATATACATAAAACTTAAAATGTTAGATGCTTTCTCCTTAGAATCTATACCAGTTAGTGTAAATGGTAGCCCACTGTTCTCCCAAATGTGTTTAGCGGGACAGGGTGGAGTTTGTAGGGGGCTATATAGCTCACAAATTTAAAAAATGCTTTCCTGTCTAATGCCATTTGTTTCATGCTAGGAATTCTGGAAGACTGCATTTTTTTAAAGTTCATATGGAATAATAATCATAATCATAAGCATTTATTCAAGTTTTCTGTATAAAAGTGTCTATTGAGTAGGGTAAAAGCTGAAAACAATGAGCAGAGTGCACGTGAGGCATGCAAATTTGAATTGTATGTGTAAATGAATGACTCCAGGGAGAGCAGAAACTAATTAAAAATGATTATTCCATGCACTCAAAATCTGCATGCTGAGACAAGTCTCGTGGTATCAGGTCCCTCTGGCTTCTATTCACTGTATATGTATCAGTCCAAGAGTACCAACTATGGGCACCCTGAAGACCAGGAAATGTGTGTGTGTGTGTGTGTGTGTGTGTGTATGTGTGTGTGTGTGTGCGCACACATGCACAGATGCAAGTGTATGCACGCACATGCTTG